>NC_137265.1:48069205-48789205 GCF_053477335.1 Acartia tonsa | reverse complement strand
TAGATAGATACATAGATAGATACATAGATTGATACTAAAGAGATGTTAAGTTGTCTGCTAGTCATTTCTAGTCTTCTCAGCAATAGTATTGCACAGGTGAGATAGATAGATAGATAGATAGATATATAGATAGATAGATAGATAGATACATAGATACATAGATTGATACTAAAGAGATGTTAAGTTGTCTGCTAGTCATTTCTAGTCTTCTCAGCAATAGTATTGCACAGGTGGGTACTGAGATAGATAGATAGATAGATATATAGATAGATAGATAGATAGATAGATAGATAGATAGATAGATAGAGAGATAGATAAATAGATAGATAGATAGATATTAAAATAAAAGATAAACTGCTTTAGTATGTAATGTACATATAGAATGGATAGACAGTCACACAAGTAAACAAACAGGCAAAAAGTTAAACAATTTTTTTTTATTTATTCAGACTGAACTAAGTACAGAATTGACTGGGTTATTCCTTGGATACAGCAATCATACAGATAGACAGACAAACATGATATTTTACATATTATGTTATGTTGACTGAACTAAGTATAGAGCTTACTTGTTGACCTTTTGGATAGACAACACATAAACAGAGAAACAGACACACATAACATCATGTCTATGGACATTTAGGTAGACAAACTTACAGACATACTATTATATGTATTATAAGAGGTTTCTGGTTAATCTTTTAGATGGACAATCGTACAGATATGTAGACAAACATAATAGTCAGTACATATAATCTAAATGTAATATTTAGACTGAACTAAGTACAGAATTGACTGGGCTATCCTTTGGATGTGGCAATGTTACTCTTTCATGTTCAGGTTAGTTTTGATTTTATTTCAACCGCTAATTGTCCAAGTCAGTAAATATATAAAATTTATTCCAAAGTAAGAGAGCAGAAATGTCTTGGGATCAAAACAGGTCCATCAAATGCATATTTCTAGGAAACAGCGTAAAATGCAATAAAAAAATGACGTCAAACAATAAGATGACCAATGAGAGGGCAGTACGAATTTTACCATTTACCAATTACAATGTTCTTGTATTCTGGCCTATCATTATTCATTTAATTACATGACGTCATTTTTTTGAGGAACTTTACGCTGTTTCTATTTCTAATGGTATAAAACTGACTTCTATCAAATCTAGTTGGAGTATAATTTTGGGGAAAGTAAAGGATTATCAATAAATTTGCCGTTTAGGAGATCTTTTGTTGGTTGTAGAGCGGGTATCTTATACACCTGGTAGTAATTGCCAGCAGAACAATGATTGGAACTCCGAACAACATTTTCCTGTACAGGTGATCTATCTATCCAACTCTCTATCTTTCTAGCTGTCTATCTATCTATCTTTCTGTCCAGCTATTTTTATATATATCTTATACACCTGGTAGTAATTGTCAGCAGAACAATTATTGAAACTCAGAACAACATTTTCCAAGTTATTCATTTGTCATATATCTTTTAATCTTTCTGAAGTTTACGAAAGCATGAAAATTGTTATAGGTAAACAAAATTGAAGTAAAAAACGTTGTTCTACTATATAAAATATCTTTTAATCCATTTATATCTATATAATATAACACTCCTGGATGTAATTCTTGAATTTTTTTTTTTTTGGCATGCAGTGTATCCTTTAACCTGTATTAAGTTATAAAAAAAAATATCTATGATTTCCATAAATAATTGATGTACATACCCAATTACGATTAAAATTGCATCCTTTGTGTATTAAATATAATGGTTGATAAGTCTGGACACTGCTGAAGTGTTTAATCCAAAGTTAACAAAGGAGAGATTGTGGTAATAAACTTAAAGTACTATAATAATTTTCCTTCAATTGTACCTTTCCTCCCTGCAGTCTGCACAATTTGCCTTGCCCATAACCAGTAAAATTTATCTTACAATGCCTTATCCCTTCCTCACTGATATCTGCACAATTTGCCTTGCCCATAAACAGTAAAATGAATGTAAAATGTTAAAATATGCGCAAATAAATTGCTATATTACTCACCCTGTTGGGCATGATGGTCTTTAAGTAACATCCAATATCAATGATTTATTTCGACATTATTGTTGGTATCTTATCGTAAATCTGGTATAGAAGTTGATTTACCTATTATCTACGTCGACATTTTCATACATTAAGCTCTTCTGCAGATTTATAGAAATTCAGGGATCCTAAGTGATAAGACATTGGACTATAATTTGATGTACATGAAATTATGGAAAACAAAATCAACCATTCTCTAGATTAAAATTACTGGTTGAAAAGATTAGACACTAATAGTTTGTACAACCCAATGAAGATTAGATAAAGTCTGTGACGTCATAAGAATGAGGGAGATGATAAGAGAAGTGGGAAAGAAACCCCTTAAAAAGATATGGATAATCCCTCATTTTTATGACGTCACATTCTGATTTTTTGAGCGACATTCTCCCCTGCCTCAATTTCTAGATATTGTTTTGTGTTGATATAATTACGGCACTAGAGTTTAACAGGGGAGGTTGCGTCAAAATTAAAGTTCTATTTTGTGTAAATCTATGTTTCACTGTCAACCTAGCCTATATTTATTTACAAATACTCAAATAGTTGGCTTCATTAAAGATACTTTTATTCTTTGCAAACTTGGCATGTTGATCCGTACTAGTAAGATATGCTTAAAAAGCGTAGCTACTCTATAATAGATACCAAAATGTAAGTACGTCCAAAAAAAACATGTTGATGTTTAACATTTTTGACAACAATATTTTAAGTGATTTCATGTGATTCCTATTACAACCAGAGCTGGATCTTTAAATCATTTAAATGGTGCGCCAAATCGGGGTGCGCCGAATTTCAGCCAATTTCGTAAAATGCTGTGCACTTATTGGTGGAAAGTTGGCTCACCCCGATTTGGCGCACCATTAAAATGATTTAAAGATCCAGCTCAGGTGCAATTTTATAAGCGAAGCATCTCTATAATCAAGTCCTAAAAATGTAAGTATGTTGTTTAACATTAACCTGTATTAAACAGTTCTGCAACAATATTAAGTACAATTTTGGTAAAACATATGCATTTATAAGTATTCTTTGTTAGTTTGTCCAACCGCTTCAGAGCTTCGCTATTTTGGATATTGTTATCCTTGTTAAAATAAAGACTTATATGATTTGTTGAGCCACAAACGAGTTGTGGTTTCAATTGTACTAGTTGGCTTAGTTGGGTTCTTAAAACCATCTGGCAACCATAGCTGATTTAGCAATCCTATTTTTTTAAAGAATCAACCTCTATTCTATGCATATATGTAGCGAAGCTATTCTCACAAATAGTTACAAATGTCTGTCTGAAACATTTTGGTTAGACTTATGAGCACATATTCTATAACTTACTTTGTCCACCTAACCGTCCTTCATAATTGATAAGCATTGAATCTTACTTTGTTCGTCAGTTTTTTACGAAAAGTGTTATGTTTAACGTCATAAAAATACGCCTAAATCCATCTCTTTTTTAGGGGGTTTCCTTTTCCGTATCTTTGTTTTATCGGCCTGTTTGATATTTTTTAAAACTCTTTATTGTGTCCAATAAAAATTACGTCATAAAATACGAATGACCAAAGACAGGCCCGAATGCAATGTAATTGACCAATGGTAAATGTATGCTGGCCTATCATTGGTCATTTGTATTGAAAGATGTCATTTTTATTAAACACTATGCGATGTTTCGACATTTTTAAAAATTTCTATAAATATACTTTACTCTTATATTGAAGATGCAGCCTTCCTCGCTTACAATCTATTTTTATAGAGATGTAAAGTAAATTTTTTTGTATTGATAAAATATTCTTTTAGTATATTAGGTTTGGAAGCTTGAAGGCTTTATTTCAGAGAAACACAGCTTATACCAACAATGAAATTTATTCGGAAAGAAATCACGAAACCTATATGTGTTTTTCTGCTGTCATTGGGGCAACATATCGTAAAATTGACGACCTCTCCATCTGCCCCCCAAATATTATTTTAGATTTATTTCGCTTGCTTGTTATACCTTATTTCTTTTTTATACAAATTTATATATGTAGAAATTAACTTTTTGTATCATTAAAATTATTTTAGCATTTTTTGTATTGTTCATTTTTAAGAAGGTTTTTAATTTTGCGGATTCTGTATAAGGTACTTGTGTATTGGAAATACCACACATTTTATTACAATATTATAATGCATTTTCAGCTAGATCACTTTTTTCAACATTGAACTACCAGGGATTCTCAATGGATGATAAATTGATGTACACTAAAAATACAAACTAATATACAAAATTACTCTGTCTTTATATTAATACTTGCAGCTACGCCCCTAGAGGCCTCTAGTGGCACAAAATGTTTGTTTTTTTGGTTCACGTCTCTACTATACCAATCTATGTTGTGTTGAAATCTCTTGCGTAAAAAAAGTTAAATTTTTTTATGATTTCTCTTGGGAGGGTGGTGGTACCCTTACCCAATATAGTTATAAACCTTCCCGGGACCTATGAGAAGCTACCCTGTGAAGGAGAACCCGATCGGTTCATCTGTTAGTGAGATCCTTCGGTGCAGACAAACACACATCCTGTTACTTAATTATAAAGATTATAGTTATCATTCTTTAACTGTAATCATCCTTTTCAAAGTTTTGAAGAAAATAGAATGGAATATTATCTATTATTATATAGAAGGAAACACCTTTCTATCTCTAAACTTTTCTCTATTCAATAGCAGTTGTGCATTCGATATTAAATGAGAATACAGGGAAAGGTTAATGCAAGATTGTGTTTGTGTCCAGTAAGATCTCGTAAATTGTAGGGTTCCAGGACAAACGCAGGAGTCCCAAACTTCGGAGTGGACAAACGCAGGAGTGGTAAAATATTAATTTAAGTAAGTTTTTCTAAACAGGTTAGGTTAGTTTAAGATTTGAATATCCAAATTACCCCCCCGCAGGGGTAAGGCATTTTAAAAACCTCCTATGAGGTGGTTTAAAATACTTTAGGTTAGGTTAAGTGTCCATTCCTGTGTTTGTCCACTCTGACGTTTGGGACTCTGCGTTTGTCAAAGGACCAATTGTAGGTTCCAACTATTATTTTTCTAGAAGGTTTTGAATAAAAAAGTTGCTTTGTTATTTTCTGGGAGTAAGGGGACATTGGACTGTATGTAATACTAGTACCCAAAGTTTTAAGCTCACTCATTTGTTGGTATCAAATCATGATTGGTTGGTACAAGATTAGAGTAAAACACTAGAGGGAGAAAGGGTTAAATAACTGTATCTCCCCATCGCAACCACTCTGTGCAACCTTTCTATTGGGTCATTAAAAATCAATTAATGGTATCACTTAAATTAACACAGCTAAGTAGCAGAAAATAATTTAGAAGCAGACGAAAGAGGTCTTTGAAAAATGAAGGCAGGTAGTTGTCTGTATATACATCTATACTATAGATCTGTTGGTACAAACAAGCAATAAAAACAATTTTAATCTACAGAATCGGCAGCACTTCAATTTATCATCCATTGTCTTATCCCCGGAGATCTGCGGCTATTTTGCATCTTAAATAACATTTTTTTGCGTTAAGTGCCACTTTCAGTTTCTCCCAAAATAAAGTGTCAAAAGGGCGCAATTGAAAATATCTAAAGAGGGGTTAAATCGAAACAAGGACAAATATGGCAAAGGTAGCGCTACTATTGAATCTTTTTTCAACCATCTTGGCATTAGGTCTAAGACAATGGACGGTAAATGGATAACCACAAACTTATATTTGATCTAAGTCCCCAAAGTTTGTAAGTCAACATTTATGTGTATTAAAAGTTTGGGGACTGGTAAAATTTACAGTGTAATGCCCCTCTCTTCTTGTATTTTCTTCTATAAAGATACAAGCATATTTTCAAATTGATAGAAATTAATGAAAACATTATGATGCGAAAAATGGGCAAGCAAACCACCAAAAAATATAAAACACCCCTCATTTACGCCTATTTGTGATATATTCTCTAAATTGCACTCCTATACAAACACAAACTTAAGGTGTATTATCAATTCCACATTTTATCAAATTAATTAAAATTGAGACGAAGATGATTAAAGTCTCTCCACCGATTATAACGGCATACGATATAATAGCCAATGGGAGGCCAGTATACACTGTAATTGACCAATTGTAAAATTTATGCTGTCCTCTCATTGGCTATTCTATCGTATCACGTCATAATCTGTGGAGGGACTTTAATCATCTTTAATTAAGTCAGTTATAATAAATTATTTGCATCTCCAATGATTTTAAAATACCCCTTTTTATAGATTAATATCATTGGTTGAAAAGTTTATAAAACTTTGGGTACTTTTGGTATTTTATGGCACATTCAAACTTAAATGTGCAAACTTATGTAAAAAGATGCATCCCGCGGCAAATTACATTTTTGCGACAGTTTACAACCCCTAACTTAATTAAACTTCACCCCATTCTATATTTAGTTGAGTTACAATTGGCTTTGCCCCTAGAATCTTGGGGCTCTGTATTTATAGATTGAAAAAATAGTATAAAACCATCCATTGACCTAAATCTAAAATTAGAATGGCCTTAAAACATCCCGTGTGAAGCTTTCCTAAAATGGAGAACTCAATCGGTTCAGTACTTAAATAAATCCTAAGATTTAGATAAAAAAACTAACTACTTTATGCTGAAGAAAAAAAGAAACCTAACTAGAGGTAAAGTTATATAGTAAACTTTAAAATGTTGGATGAATATTAATAACGGCCCAATGAGGAAATATTGGATTTTACCCACCCCTTTAAATTTAGACCTAAAACAAGTGCAATTATGTTCAGTATAGGAAAGCTAGCTATTAAAGCTAACAAAATTTTTATTGCTTATTAATCATTTATTTATCCCTATTTTCTAAAATTTAAGTAAATTTTAAGTTAGAAACAAAGTTCAATTAAAGTTTTAAAAAGTACTTAAAAATAAACAACAAATAACACACTTACAAAAACAAACAATGTTCGTTTGTCTATCGTTCTGTTTATATCTCGGTTTGATAGAATGAATTTTCAAATGTGTAGGAAAAGCAAAGAAAAACAATTCTGCCAAATAAAATTGTAACTATTCAAACCAGGGATACTAAACTTTTTAATTGCCTATTGTTTAATGAATTTCCTATGAATTGCTGTGCAATTCAGTCGGTAAGACAAACGAACATTTACACTTGTTACTGAATACGTCTAAACAAAATTATAGATAGATTGTTGCAAAACTGCTTTTAAATTCAGGATACTATTTAAGGCATACTAACATTTAAAGACTGCTTTACTTAGATGCTTCGCTTATAGTATTGTACTTTGATTTCTTTGGTAGCGATTAAAGCTATCAGATACGGACGAACCGAGCCTAGTTATAGTAAATCTTCCCTTTTAAGACTACTGAGATTTTAAAATAATTAGAAAATTAACTAAGCTAAAGGCCTCCATAGAATATTCTATTTTTTCCCTCCTTTATATGAAAAAGTATTGCACTTTTCTTATGTTGTAAAAAAGTTCTCTTATAGTTTACAAGGATACTTCGGAAAAACAGAAAATATTTTGAGTAATATGTGATACATAATGAAAAAAAATTATCCGATTTGGCCTTTTAAGAATGACATTAGAAAGTTTTTAAAAGGGAGGTATTTTTAGCAATATTCCGAAAAGTAGGGTGCAGGCTTCCAGTCAACTGCGCTTATTAGGTCAAATGGTTCTTAAGAATGACAAAACGCATAACTAAGAACAGTTTGACTTAATAAAAGCATTTAACTACAACCGAACACCAAACTTTACAGAATTACGCGAATAAAATGACCATCTTTTAAACTTTTTTTATAAATTTTATAACAATTTAGAAAATTTTTATAAAATTGTGTATATTGTGATAACACCTTTTATTATCCCCGTACTAAAAAACTGCATTTTACTACTGGAAAAGAATAAAAAGTATTGTCTTTTAGCAGCAGAGTTTTTCCTTATATCAGTTTGTACGTCCGATCTTCCAAAAATGACGTCATACATTACAAATGACCAATGATAGGCCAATATACAAACTTAATTACCAATGGCAAGTAAGTACACATTTTATTGACCAATTGTAGGCCAGGATGACATAATTTTTTATAGGCACTATAGCTTCCCGTTTTGCTGTTTATCTACATATGTGCTATTCTAAGGCTTACTCTATCTCCCCTTCATTATTCTTGAACCGGAAGATTAATTTGTTTTCTCAGATTCAATATCCCTTTCTTTGCAAGATCATATGAAAAATAAAAATTTATCAAGGATTTTTGCAAAAAATATTTTGCTTGTTTTTTGTTGCAAATTTGCTCTTTTTATGAGTATATATATATCTTTATATCTAAAAATATAGCATTATTAATTTCTGTCAATCTTCTATTTAAAAATTGAGATATTTGACTGTATTTTAATTTATTTATATATTTTTAAAATATCTTTTTTTAGTCCCTTCCTTTAAAATGGAATCTTAAGGGATAAGACAATGGACGATAATTGATTTACATACCCAATAAAGATAATAATAAATGCTCCTTTTGCAGTCTTAATTATTGGCGGAAAAGTTTGGGCAGCAAAGCTTTAATTAAACGTTACTAAAAATGATAGAACGTTTATATTTGTTAAATATTGGGAACCAGTATAATTTACAGTCCAATAATCTATCCCTTCCTGTTTTGAAGTATCCAGAATAGAAAATATTATCAATTTATTTTATCCCAATTTTGTGAGAGGAATAATTCCTTGTGGAAACATTTTCTGCATTTCTATGACAAATTGGTCAAAATTTATGCAATCTCAAGTTTTGCACTTGAGATACTCTGATAAAATATCTACACATTTCCTTAAATTCTAGTGATGCCTTTCAGGGTGGGAGGAGACATTGGGCTGTTTATACACTAGTCCCCAAAGCTTTCTAATTAGTTGGCTTAAGAAATTGGGGATTTTTATAGAATCTTGAATGATTGGTTTCAAAACGCTTCAACCACTAATTGTAATCTACAGAATGGATAATTATGTGTATCATAATTGGGAATGTACATCAATTTATTTATAGGCCATTGTCTTATCACTTAGATCCCTGAATGCCTATAGTGCTCTAATTCATATGGATTCGATAAAGTTTTAAGTTTAGCAGGAAAGTTTTTTTATATGATATACATGTCAAAAAATCCTTCTGTGATGACTTTTCGAGCATAGCTTCGAAACCGTTTAAAATCCGCAGGATTAAAACCGGTTTTTATCCATACTAAAAAATCATGTGTAGTACCGTATAACAGATATTTTTCTACTGATACTAAAATTAATGGTCAGGGCTATTAAAACTAGTTTAAATATCATGATTTTTCATTCTAATATCCGCGGAAAGCTGTCTCTTATACGATGCGAAAAATATCTATTAATCTCCAATTCTTATTTTGAAAGTCAAAGACTTACCCCATCCAACTTCGCACGCCTTTTGTTATCATTCATTCTTTTATTCCATCCATTTTGCACTTAGACAAGAGTTGGAAATTTGGCCCAATTATACTTCAGACAAATTCAGAATTTGCACTTTGAAAAAAAGTAGAGATATTTATTTACTTGTTTTTACTGCATTTTATTATTTTTATATAATTGTATCTTTAAAGATCATGAAAAAGAACATTTTTATCTACCTTTCTAGATAGCCAATAAAATTTGTGCATGCAGTAACATAACAAACAGAAATATAAAATATACATCTATCTTTTTATCTATCTATCTATATAGGAGAGCTCAAGTAAATTTGTACCAATTCGCTGGCATCATCGAAATCAGCAGAAAAAAATATCTAACTATTTATCTATATACCTATGTGTCTATGAATCTATCTATTAATCTTTCCATCTATCTATCTATCTAGGAGAGCTCAAGTAAATTTGTGCCAAGTCGCCAGCATCAACAAAATCAGCAGAAAAAACTGCAAGAATTTGCAGAAAGTCTTGCAAGAGACTCGGTAGCAAGACAACAACAAAAGCAGGTATACCTATAAAGACTCAAAGAGGCAATATACATTTTTATTTAATATTTTTTTTCTATCAATCAATTAATATATATGAAATATTCTTTACAAGGTTAACTCACAAACAAAATATGAATTTTACTTTTTTTTACAATTACAAATTGTTTGCTTTCTTTTTCTTTACATTTTAATATAAAACTTAATTTCATAATAAAAATAGATTTAAAGGATATTTTACAAACATTTTCGATAGTCTTTAATTTTCATACATTTTTCTATATTTCATTATATGGAAAACTTAGTTATCAATCTAAAACTTCATCATACCAATACCCAAAAAAGTATTTGCATTCAGACAGACATACATACACATATCTGTAACTGTACTATCTACAGTTGAAACTTCTAGATGAAATCTGATAATGTGAATATTGTCACAATGCTATTACTATTGGTTTTTTAAGCTTTTTAGTTCATTTGTTAATTTACAAATATTTTTAGGAAAGAGAGAGAGTGGAGAATGCGAGAGATGATCTGCTCCCCTACTTTCAACCTTTAATCAGCATAGCTAGCGCCAATTTCAGTAGCGGAGGAAAATTGTACCAAATAGAGAACACTACTGCAAGTGCCCTCACAAATCAAAGGTAGATGACTATAACCACCTTAATACTGAATTAAAATTAAACTTTGGGTCATGGAAAGAAAACTAAGTTGTGGGTTTCATCGTATTTCTACAGTAGATTTTGAAAGGTTAATTTAGGTTAGGTTAGGTTTAGTAAATGTTAATGATTGCTCCGCATGGTAAGAAAGTATGCCCCGCAGGGCTAGAGCGCCCCACAGAGCTAGAAATAAGAGAAAAGCTACTGTGAAAACACGACGAAACCCGCAACTTAGTTTTCTTTCCATGATCCTAAGCTTTATCTATAATGAAAACATTCTTTAAAGTGTATCTCGATAAAAAAATCAAATGTATGCCAGTTATTAAGTTTTTGGCAATGTGACTACTATCAGGGATCTAAAGAAATAAGACAATGGCCGATAAATTGATGTACATCCCAATGCTAATACACAAAATTACTTATTCTGTATATTACAATTAGTGGTCGGATAGTTTGGAAACTGAACTTAAGAAACCAACCAATCAATCCCCAAAGTTGTCAAGCCAACGAATAAGAAAACAGTATTCAAAAACTTTTGGGACTAGTGTAATAAAACAGCCTATTGTCCCTACTCTCTCTAGTTTACTATACTTTCAATGATTCAGTTACAGTTTACAGACAGACAGTGTCCCAAACTGGTTTAAAATTTAAAAAGTAAAAAAAAATTTAGGTTAGATAATGTTGGAGCTAGTGGGGAAGACCCTGACACAGACATTGAGATCTGGGACTCTCTGGTCACTGAGTGTGCTGGATACAAGCGTCAGAGCTGCAGGTTCCAGGTGGCCAACCATCTTCCAGATATCAGGTAAATATTAGTATATTAGTATTAAACTTAAGCTTTTCTTACATGTCTACATGATGTATTAAAATTTCCTACAGATCCGCCACCGTTTTCCCGCCGACCGCCGACTGCGGCGGCTGGCAGCTGCCAAATACAGCTGCGGCCGCTGAAATTATATTTTGATAATTTTATTCTAGCTTCAAAAATAAAAAAAATTACAGCCGTTTGAAATTTATAAGTAAAAAAGGACCTAAAAACAAAGGTTTGTTAAATAAAAGGGTGAAGGAAGCGAAAATTGACCTTGACTTACTTAAGGTCGGAAATTCATCATAACACAGGGGACTTGCAAAAAAAAAAATTAGCCCTCTAGCTCTAATAGGAACTGATTAAGGTGCGGCAAGGGGCCCGACTGTAAGGGGTTAAGGCTTAATCAAAATATCTTAACATATATTGATAATTTTTTTTGTAAAATGTCTATATAAACATGTTATCAAAAGATATAAATTGTTATTTGATAGTTATTATCGCATTATAGACAGATTTCCGAAGATCTTAAAATTAAAAGATTAAGATTAGCTTTCTTAGCTCAGTGGGGCCGAAGGCTTGGGCTAACACAACTGGTACTCATTTTATGATTTCTATTTTAATATTTGTTGGAAATTGCCTTTAATATGATTCTATACTATGAAGATAAAATATATATATCTTTAAGAATTGTATGTATAGGTAATTTATGCAAAATCTAGAAATACAATTTATCTCTTATTGGCCTGAGATTAACATTTAAATTAAGGCTTAAAAGAACATATTCACAATATTAACACATACAATGATAGATATTCAACAATTTTAATTATAAAAGTTAAATGCATGGATTTTAGGGATAGGTCAATATACGATTGCTGTGTGCCCTCAATTATAAAAAAATATTGATGGAAACTAAAACTGCTATTATGTACCTAGCAAGATAAATAAATTTTCCCACGTTTTTAAGCCAATGAATAAAAGAACTTTATAAAATTGTAGCTACCTGTGTATTTCACTGCTTAGGGCCCCCCCCCCCCTCTGATGGCAAAATAAATTAACAAATTAAATTAAACTAAAATTCCATGACTCTGAAACAACTAATTACCTTAAATCAAAAGTTCATCGATAGAAATTAATTAATCATCAAATGAAATATCCTTAAAATTATCTCTATCCTCGAGTATTACTTTGTTTGTTTGTTTTTCTTCGCTTTTTTCCCTGTGTAAAGATCAGTTTCCGTTTTAGGGTTTGTCTTTCTCATATTGTCGGGGATAACAAGAATGACAACATACATAACAGCTGTTTTTTATCATAAGACTTTCAGAGATCACTTTTACTGACATATTGAATCTTAATTTTAAAAAGTAAGAAAAAAAAGATATTTTGATAAATTCTGAAAATTTCAATTTTCATTGAGAAGTATAGAAACTAACTTCTTAGAAATTCTTTTATTTGTTTCAACAATTTATTCAAGAGCTTTCAATTTAAATCATATGGGAGGGAGGGGATATTGGACTCTAAATTATACTGGTATACAATGTTTTATAAGCATATTCTTTCATTCGTTGGTTTAAAAACTTTGGGTACTTCTATTAAATCCTGATTAATTGCTTCAAACTAGCTGTTTTAAACTTTTCAACCAATAATTACAGAAGGGGTAAAATTGTTAAATCATTAAAGGATTACACCGACTTTTTGTCCATTTTCTTATCCCTTAAGATACCTGAAGATAGTTAAATAGAGGGAAAGGAAAGAGAGAGAGAGAGAGAGAGAGAGAGAGAGAGAGAGAGAGAGAGAGAGAGATAGAAAGAGAGAAATAGAGAGGGGTGGAGAGAGAAAAGAAAGAAATAGAAAAGCGCGAAAATGAGAGAATAAAATAATAATTTGAAAGATTGTATAAAAAAGAATAAACAATTTTGAAATTGTTTTATTAAAATATTTACTCTAACCCTCATTTGACATGTTTATCCAAACTTCAGACAGACAGACAGACAGACAGACAGGCATTCAAGTACTTTGTGTTATAGATTAACTATAATCCCAGTCTAACATATTTTAGACATGTTTATCCAGTACTTAGTATCAAGCTTTTCATAACATCAGATAAATTTTTAAATTTTACAAGTATAGCAACTTTATTTTACTATTTGACAGCTAAGTATCTATAATGATTGATTGTTAAAGATTTTTCGTGAGACTATTCTCAAGTAATTGAAATGTGTTCTTTTCTTTTAATGTAAAATGGTTAAATCTTAGTTTATTTCATAAAATTTTCCTTTTATTAGCTAAAAACTATAAGCAAAAGTTTTTGTATATCAACTTATCCTGTTTTATAAAGTTACTAGCGGTTTCGCCCCTAGCCTCTATGGGCTTTGCCCCAAGAGGTAATTTAAAAATAAAAAAATATGAACCTCTGGTACTGCAACAACTAATTTTAGATTAACTGCCTAAAAAATGGTGGGGGGGAATTTCTAGTTTTGTGAAAGGTTGGGGTCTCCCACGCCCCAAAAAAATAGCCTAAATCCACCACAGGACCAGTAGGTATATTCCCTGAAGAGTAGAATCCAATCGGTTCAGTGGTTACTGAGATCTTAAGAGATAGACAGATAGACAGACGGACGAACAAACATCAAGCTACTTTATATTATAGATGAAACTTTAGCAAATATGGTTGAACACCAACAGTATTGCCACCCATTTCATTTACAGGATCAAATTTCTACGAAGCTGTGCACAACACCTTACTTTGTCAACAATAAAATAGTTTGGAGCACGAAACCAAGTATTGATACGAGATTGCTAGCAACGTTTACTTGTATAGCCTTTCTCTGTCAATGTAAAAGAATACAATTTTTACCATAAAGAATCATATTCCTATCGAGAAATGTGGTCATTGGGTAGAAATTAAATTGGTACCCAAATTATGATAAAAAAATTACACTCATTCGCTGTCTTTATTATTTTAATAATTTTTGTTTGGTTGGTTTAAACTGTCAATATTTAAACTTTTTCACTAATAATGTTTTTTTAAAGGATAATTTTGTTTATCATCATTGAGAATTCATCGTTAATAGGCAAATCTTTACTGAGAAATTATGGTTCAATAAAGTAAAAATTGGTTTCATGTTGCCAGCAATAAAATGCAAATGGTGACAATGAAAGAAAATAAAAACAATACCTAGCCCCCATTTCAATGCAATAACCTACATTTTATTATTTAATAACGAATTTACTTTTATACGGAAAAGTCTATATTACAAAGAATGGCAATATATTTCAGGGAGAGAAGGGACATTAGACCTCAACTTAAGTTATATAAACTTGATCTCTTATTCGTAGGCTTTAAAACTTTTGGGACCTTCATCAAGGTTTTGCAAACTAGCAGTGTCTAATCTTCTCCACCAATTGTTCTAATTACAGCATGGGTAATTTCTGAGAATCAGGGAAAAGGGAATGTGATTCTGACAAACAATTGTAAATTCATTTATACCAAAAAACAAGTTTTACTCCAACAAAATATTTAATTTTCGGCATTTTCAAATGGAATTAATTGGCTGAATAGCAGCCCCTGCTGAGAATGTTCTTTTTTTGCAAATGGAACTAATAGTGAGAATCCTCTATGAGATATTCTTTTAGGCTAGGTAAAGATAGGGTTAAAGAAAAGCCATATTGGTCTAGAGCCCTGCATATTAAGAGTATAAGATATTTTGATAGAAAAGGGCTAACAGTGGAAAGGAGGGAAAGATTTTTGTTTCAAAAAGATAAATGTAAAATAATAGTTCTTTTTTTAGTTTTCTCAAGTTTTGTTACTTTTAATATGTGAGAAAAACATATTATATCTTTAAAGAACCTAGTAAAAGTGTCTGACTCTGATTATGACGTAAAAAAAAATTGCCAAAGAGAGGCTACTAAAAATTTTACCATTGGTCAATTACAGTGTATACTGGCTTCTCATTGGCTATTTTTTTACGTCATAATCAGAGTCAGACTCGTTTACTAGGTTCATCTTTAGAATTTCAACATATTTACATTTTTTCAGTAATTTCACTTTTTAAATGTTTTTTTTTCTCTCATATGGATGTTGTCAACCTGATGTTTTTATTATTTTCTCAAGAGACATCACAGAGGCTAAAGTTTTACAAAAGTGGTCGCTAGAGGTGTTTCAATATTACGTAGAATTTTTTTAATTAAATTTTAGCATTTTTTCCTCTTGTTTAAACTAGTGGCGAATCCTATAAGTTAATAAATAAAAACCTAGTTATAGATAAAACCAAGAACTAAATTGATTTAAGAAAATTATTCCCTATTTCAGCTGCTTTTTGGAGGCTGTTACTTACATAGCACCTTTTTGATGGCCTAACCTTTTAAGAAAGTCATTATTGGGCTCTGTGATATTTTGTACCTGTGAATATGCATTCCATTGTATGGCTCCTGCAACACAGCATAAGTAGTTGATACAATTTTAAATGTCTTTAGTATGATTCACTGAAATAAGACTTCCCAACTATATATTTTATGTTTTTTTTTGCTGTTTTGAGAATTGACCTTTGCCACCACAAAAACTTTTTGAATAAATTTTACATAAAAACTCAACAACAGAAAAAAAGGCTCTAAAGTTTATTTTCATAAGGCCAAGACACGCCAGGGATTTCAAGGGATAAGACACAATTTCTGATGATGATAATAGTTGTTTCTGGAATCGTATTATAAACAGCTTTCCGCGGATATAGAATGTACAATGTAAAAAAAATGGTATTAATCTTATGATTGTACATTTTTATATTCGTATAAAGCTGGATATAATACGATGCTAGACATAGTTTTTTCGTATGGATGAGAACCGGTTCCTATCCACCGGATTCGAATGAATACGAGAAATAAAATTACCCATTCTATAGAGTATAATTATTGGTAGGATATTTTGTACACTATTTTGAACCACTCAACCAAGATTTAATAAAAGTACCTAAATGCTCAACAAAATCGAATGGAAGAACGAGTTTACAAAACTTTGGACACAAGTATAATTCAATCGTAACTGTGTCTCAAAAATCAGCCATGTGACGTCATAAAAATGAGTGAGATGAGAGGAAAAGTGGGAAAGTGGGAAAGAAAACCCCTAAAATAGAGAAGGACAATCCCTCATTTTTATGACGTCACGTGGCTGATTTTTGAAACACTTTGTCCAGTTGCCAATTTAATATCCCCTTCTTTCCTGTTTAATCATTTGAATTAAATTTAATACTTGAAAAAAGCAGATGCATTTTTGAATGTTCTATTTACGAGCTATAAATGATAATGTTTATTAATTACAAATTATATTTTAGTTCAAGTGGACGTCTAGAAGTTCAGTAACCTTATACGTTTTTATTATGTATATTTATTAACAAAATATCACATACATTACCTAATTATTAATCAAACTCCAAAAACCAGATGCATTTTCAAATTTTCTATTTAACGTTTTGCTTTAAGGTTGGGACGGATATCCGGCCATTTGCAATATCCGGCCAGATACCGGATAAAGAAACCATACGGATACAGGATATCTGGCTGAATTCTAATGCCAGATATCCTATAATCCAGCATCCAAAATCAGCCGAACATCCGTTATCCGGTCAAAAAAGTATCTACCTTTAAATGATAAATCCTATTTTAGTTCAAGTGGACGTCTGGAGGTTCAGTATACATGTGCTAAAAATATCTATTCTTACTGCGGAGGAGATGTAAAGGTGAGCTATTATTAGGAGCCCAGTTACTCTATAATTGGGTATGTTTGTATTCAGGAATTTAAAGGGATAAGGTAATAATAGTAGATTATCCCCAGTGATGATAACCAAATTTTCTCTTCTGTAGATTACCATTCAAAATTCTTTGAAAGTCTCCAAAATTGTTAAGCCAACGAATAAGAAACTTTGTTGACATGTGCAATAAACAGCTCACTGTCTCCTTTCTTTCTGATCTGTACCTCCTTTTTTAGTAGCGAAGCTACTCTATAACTTGATATGTCCGTCTGTCTTAGTTTTGGGGAAACGTGATTTTCTCGGCTCCTATAAAAGATAAAAGGCTGAAATTTTTTGACAACATTCCTATTATTAAGGAGCCCAATTAGCTATTAAACATCAATGGCGGTCGGACCGCTTTTTAACATGTTTTAGGCTATTTTTTGTATTTTTCACATTTTTCTCCATATCTTTTGTGTTTATGGTCCAATTTCCAAAAATTTTTCAGTTTTAGATATCAAAATAAAATTTCCTGTCATTTCAAAAACCAACAATGACGGTCAGACTGTCTTTAAGCAGGTTTTAGGCTATTTTTGTATTTTTCACATTTTTATCCATACCTTTGGTGTTCATGGTCCAATTTCCAAAAATTTTTCAGTTATAGATATCAAAATTAAATTTCCTGTCTTTTCAAGAAAACATCAATGGCGATCAGACTGCCTGTTTGCAGGTTTTTGGCTATTTATAAATTTTTTCTCATATCTTTGGTGTTTATGGTCCGATTTCAAAATTTTTTTAGTTAAAAATATCAAAATTAAATTTCCCGTTAGTTTGAGCATCCATTATGTAATTTACTTTGACCGTCAGTCTGTTAGTCATAGTACTGATAAATAAGTATTAAAAAATTAAAAACAAATGTTGAAAAGGTTTCGTGATTTTTCCCCAATATACATGTTTTTGATAACTAATCTTTAAATTCTTATACATAATTTTTGTGCTTCGCTACTTATGGATGTTGTCATCCTTGTTTACATAATAAACAACATAAAAGAATATAAAAGAAATATTTTTAATATGACTATTTTATAAGAAAAAAGTGTGGACGCATTGATAATACTTAGTAACTATATTATTATGCTTAGTAAATATATTCCTTTAATATCAATCGATTTTTTTCAAATGACAATTTATCAGCTTATATCTTTTTGAAATTGCTTCAGAACACAGTAATAGTGTCTGACTGATTATGACGTAACAAAAAAAAATTAGTCAATGAGAGGCCGTTATTGACCAATGGTAAAATTTATAGTGGCCTCTCATTGGCTAAATTTTTTTGTTGCGTCATAATCAGTCAGACACTATTACTGTGTTCATTGCTTCAAATTAAATAATGTTTCTACTTTTATGCATTTTTGTTAAATCAAATTCAAAATGCTTTATCGAATTACTGGATTATAATCAGAGCTGTTTCAGCAATCATTCTAAGAACAGTTAACTGTAATACAGTGCCAACGGAGAAAATTTAAGGGTTTACATAATTCATATGTAAAAATGAATGCTAATTATGATTTATTTTAGGCGGAGAATACTGGGTATATCGCTTCTCCTGGGTATCCAAAATACTATCTAGGTAAGATTTTATTTCAGGCAGATCTAATACATATTTAGGAGTTGGATATGTCTAGGTTAAAGTTTTAGTTGTTACCTTGCTTCGTTAGAGTGCCAAAAATAATATTATGGTATTTACATTTAACATCTAGCTAAACTACAAGACTGAAGAGGGTGCCATGTTCACCAAAATATATTTCAATAAATAACTAAGAAGTATCAAAGGGTTTTTCACTCAGTGAATTTATCTTATAAGTTTAGGTTTACCTAATACCTAATGTGAAAAAAAGGTAAGGTCAAGGTCTAAGTTAGTACCATGCTTTCTAGGTTTCAAAATTACTGTAGGTAAACAATATTTAGGTATACCTTACCTATCACAAAAACATCCTACTTTTTTTGGCAGGGGACTTACTTGATATATAAAAAATGTTCCATAGTTTAGCTATGCGCGACAACCATAATAATAGTTACTTAATACAGGAGGTCGACCTTGTGTCTGGACTCTGTCAGGAGTCGGAAGGTCAAAAGTCATTTAATATAATTATACAATAGTAGGTCTACCTTGTGTCTGGACTCTGTCAGGAGGGGAAGGTCAAAGGTTATATGTAACTCTGCTGGATATCTTAATATAATTATACTATAGGAGGTCGACCTTGTGTCTGGACTCTGTAAGGAGGTGGAAGGTCAACGGTTACATTGGATCCTGCTAGATATTTCAATATAATAATGTTTTAGGAGGTCGACCTTGTGCCTGGACTCTGTCAGGAGGGGAAGGTCAACGGTTACATGTGACTCTAGTTATTATATTAATTATATTTTAGGAGGTCGACCTTGTGTCTGGACTCTGTCAGGTGGTGAAGGTCAACGGTTACATGTGACTCTGCTGGATATTTCTCTAAGGAAAAAATACACACTGTATAGTTTCAATATAATCAGATAATACTCTCATGATTTAGAAAAACAGTAATGCTTTCTTATAGTCCCAGTCAATTAAAAGATTGCCGTTTCTAAGATCTCAATTGACAAACGATTACACATTGTCTAAATACTTTGGCTTATAGAATGATAATATTTTGTAATTCAAGATGTCCAATAAAATGTAAAGCAACAATTTAATTAAATTTTGTACAAAATATTTTAAATAATTTTGCTTAACATTTCACATTAAACATTCTATTGTATACATGGGCGTTTACAAGGGGGGTTGCAAGTTGCCTGGATACAATTAGAACATAGATACACCCCACAAGGGGGGAAGAAAAATAGCCTAAAACTACATAACCTTCGATTTCAAACTAAGATATCATAATACATATGTGAAGCTTCCCTAAATTGGAAAACTCATTCGGCTTAGTGGTTAGCGAAATCGTGATGGACTAGCAAGAAAAGCTTACTACTTTATAAAAGTTAATCTAAATGTATGTCAATTAAGTTTATTCGGACAAAATCTGTGTATGTCTGTATATGAACTAAAAGTGGTGCTGCCACTTTTACCACTAGCAAAAATACAACCACAGTGTTTTTGACAAAAATTGGGTGTATTTTTGTCAATTTCGTTTTTAGCCGTATTTTTGGCAATATTTTTTTATCCACTGTCAAAAGTACACCTTTGCAACTGTCATAAACACAGGTTTACTGTCATTTTCACACCCATGAAATTCAATGAGGCTGTCAAATTCACAGTTTTGATGACAAAAATACATCTAAATAAAACTAAAACAGTCATACTATTAATATCATCATCACACGCTTGTTATAGCAGAAAAGATCATCTCCATATATAATCATAATCAGTTGATGGTTTTTTTCATCTATTGACCTATTCCATACTCCCTGACTTCTAATCTCTTGGTTTCAATGGGATTCATTCTTGATAAATTGAGGTTTAGATTTCAAGGTGATTCAGGGAATTAGGGATGGAACTATTGAGTAAGTTTAATCATTGAAATATTGAGTTTTTTAATCAAAGATAAGAGCATAACACTAGAGGGAGAAAGGGTTAAATAACTGTATCTCCCCATCGCAACCGCCTTGTGCAACCTTTCTATTGGGTCATTAAAATCAACCAAATCAACCAATGGTGTCACTTATATTAACACAGAACACACAGTAAATAATTTAGAAGCAATCGAAATAGATCTTTAAAAAAGGATGGGAGGTAGTTGTCTGTATATACATCTAATTCTATACTTTAGATCTGTTAATCAAAGTTCCATGAGGGTATAGGTATAGGACAATGTTAGATAAATTGTGGTGTTCTTGCTAAATCAAGGTTTAGATTTTAAGGTATTATAGGGATAAATTAAGAGGAAAATGTATGATAAATATATTTTTGTAATTTACAATCCAATGCCCCTTCCCTCTCTGGTATGTAACACATTGTTAATTTTGCACATCTGCAAAACAGACTTGAAAACAAGCAATACATAAAGGGTAGCATCTCATAGTAAAGTTATAAAAAAAATTCCTAACTCATTCCAAATAAAGTTGGTGAAAGGAAAGAAAAAATTGCCAATTTTTACTTAACAAGGATGATAAAATTTATCATAGCAAAACTCAAAAAAGTAGACAAAGAATTTGAAATATATGAATCCTTGCTTTAATTATATAAATATCGATGATTTTTCAATATTCTTTATATACTTAAAAACTTACATATTGTTTTAGAAAATACACAAATTATATGCCCATAGCTATACGTCATTTAACAACGCTCACAAATCATAGTAAAGCTTCGCTTCCTAAAATCTCAGACAGAGTTGGTTATAAAAGATTTATTTCTTTCTTTCTGAGATACCAAAAGACAGAGAAATATATTCTAAAGTTTAAATTAATTTAGCATGAAAAATGTCTTTCAGTCAAAGGGTTGGTTGGCGTTTCTATTGGACTGAACTTTGTTCCTATGGAGTCAACAAAGTAACATCAAAAGTCTATTTTTTGGCTTTTGATTAAAACTATTTAGTATTTAAGCCACCTTACTAGTAATAGTAAACGTTTCTATAAAAATATATAGTCTTCTGTTAAATAGCAGTTCCTGTTCTGTGTTGAAACTGTCTTTATTGGAAATTGGATAGGTGTAATTCTAAAAATACACTGCTATTTTTGTCCATACAGTTCGCAAATGTATTATACATAGCACAATCCCCCTATACCCCCCCCCCAAAAAAAAAAAGCTTAACCTCTAAATAAACTTGTCTCGTGTTAATTTTGTTTTTTACAACTTATTATTTAATGACAAAACCTGTAACACACTTCTACACTACTAATAATTCCTTTTGGGGTGGGATTGTCTTCTGGCATGATTTATGTATTACTCTTTGACAGAGTTTTGTTATATCCTAAGTTTAAGATAAAAGATATTTCTGTCCTCTAGGTGTCCAGAGACATTTTGCTTCAACTGGACGAACAGACACACATAAAATATATGTCTGTCTGTCGAATAAGTTCTCGGTAACCGCTGAATCAAATAGGCTCAACTCTTGAGGATATATATCTACTAATCTTGTGGTGATTTTAATCTATTTTCTTGGAGGCTGGGACACCCTAAAAAATTAAGTGTCAGTATGTCACAAAATATCTCTAAAATGACTTGGACATAGTCTTACAAGGATAAACATAATGTGTATTTTTCTTTTTAGGACTGAAGATTGTATTGAAATAACAGTAAGATTAATATTTTTAATTGTAGCATAGCTACTCTTTAGCTTTGGTATGTTTTTATGTCCAACACTATATATCTATTCGTCCTACAATATTGCTACCTACCTATCTATCTTTGTCATCATTATGTTAATACATCCTTACATCTATCTATCCACGCATACTATCTATCGGTATATATTTGACTGACTATCTATTTATTCATCTATCTATTTACCCATTAATTTGTATATTTTATTACTATCTATTTATCTTTGCACCTATCTATGTATGTATGTATTTATATAGATATTTAAAAGAGCGGTCAGAGCAAATTGGTTAACGTTTAAACATATCCATATTACTAGTTTCATTTCTATCTATCTTTTGTTCTCTATATAAAACTGATTGGTGTCTATCTGTCGAGCTATCTATTTATATCTCTATTGATTATCCATCTATTCATATATTCAATCCAAATATTATAGGAAAATGGAGATTTATTAGAGCGATCATGTGGCAAGCTTGTCGAGGTCAAACATATTCTTTCAAAAACTAATACTCTAGAAATAAGGTAAGCTTTATTTTTTTAATATCTTTATAGCTAAAACAAGGATGACAACATCCATAAAAGCGAAGCACTGAAACTGTAGGACAAACGGACATTAACACTTGTATAGTGTCAGAACTGAATAATCATAATATAAAAGTATAAAAGAAGAAGCAAAATTGTAAGTAAATTTGTTGAAAAACTGCTTGATACAGGATAATTTTTATGGACATACTTACATTTTTATGACTTGATTATAGAGTTACTTCGCTTATAGTATTGTACTTTGTTGCCCCAGGAATCAATATACCAAAAATCAGATGAAACGGATAACTAGATCCCATGAAAATTTGTTGTTAAAAAAGTAGAAAAATCAGAACACAGTAAAAGTGTCTGACTGATTACGACGTAACAAAAAAAATTAGCCAATGAGAGGCCATTATTGACCAATGGTAAAATTTATAGTGGCCTCTCATTGGCTAATTTTTTTTGTTACGTCATAATCAGTCAGACACTTTTACTGTGTTCGAAAAATCAACATGTTTAAAATGAACGTACAGACATTCTGGGGTAATTTTTTCAATAAGCTATTAATCTTTAATTACCTTTCCTATCCGGGATCTATAAGAATTAGAAGGAGTTAGAAGCGAGATCTTTTGATACAAATAAACCGACACACAACAAACATTATGCCTCTTTTATGCAAAAATATTTTCTTTCAAGCAAAAAATTAATATACATCGCTGCTTTAAATCTTGGGACTCTGTTTTCGAAAGGGGTTGGAGGGACATAAAAATATCCTAAAACCCTCAATTGACCATAGCTTAGTTTCCAATTTAAAATTGCCAATAACATTCCCAAGACTTCTTTGAAATTGAAAATTCCTTATTATGAAAAATTCTTAGCAAAATAATATTTTCTGCTTTATACATGAAGACTAGAGGCCTCTAGTGGCACTTTAAATGTTTTTTTTTATTAAATAATACGTAACATTTTTATGTTGCGTTCAAGTCTCTAGGTAAAAAAAAGTTTAGATTCTTTTGTGATTTATCTTGGGGGGGTGGTGGTAGCCTCCTCCATAATAGTTATAAACCTTCCTGGGACCTATGAGAAGCTACCCTGTAAGGAGAACTCGATCGGCTCAGCGATTAGCGAGATCCTTTGGTACAGACAGGCATACAGATAGACATCATGTAACTTTATTATAAGGATTGTAGGGTATGTTTTGTTTTCAAATCTAGAAGACTGTAGAAGAAAGAAAAGTTTTAAAGTTATTCGTCTCACTTTCTTATATTTTTGTGACACACAAAAACAAAACTTTCAACCTTCCTTCATTTAACCCTTTTTTTTTAAAGAGAATAGAAATTTTTTTGTAAATCTGAACTTATTCCAGATATACAAAAATCATATTTTTCGCTGTAAAATTAACGAAATATAAATCTACTGGCAGATACGCCCCCCTAGAAGCCTCTAGGTGCACTTATGGTAGGAGGAGAAAAAGTCAACTCCTTCCCCTTTTTCAATTTAAGATTTAAAAAGAATTTTTCTTTTAATTTAGGGGGTGTCGTCTTTTATTTGGAGGGTGAATCTACCCTCCCCAAAAAAAGTGAAAAACAACCCCTGGACCTAAAAAAAAGCTTACTGTAAAGGAGAACCATATTGCTTAGCTTACTACTTTATATAATAGGATAGAATAATAACCTCTTTAAATCGACGTTTTTCAGGTTTAGTTAAGAATAAGCTTCAATATGAATATAATAAAAATAGTTTAATCGTTTAGTCCATGACCTTAATTACTTATTTCTTGATAAGAAATTATATAATGAAAAAGAAACCCTAAAAACGTCTTATAAAGCATATAGTGATTCCTAAAGACGTATCTTATTTTAATAATTAAACTTACAAAAAAGATTCTACAGGCTTCAAAAATGGTTCTTAGTAAAATAAATTCGAACAATTTTACTTTCAAACTGGAAATGCAGTAGTAGCGACACATTAAAAGAAAAAGAAGAGAGGTTTGCAAAGGGTTAAATAAATGTATGTATGCGGGTTGGGAACCCTGTACCAAATTTTAATTGGGTCTTTGAATATCAGCAAAAAGCGTCGGAAATATTAACACAACCAAGTTACTACAAAAGTTCAGAATGTAATTTGCTATCTGACGAAAAGGTTGCCACCATTTTGGAACCAGATAGTACATACCTATACTTTATCATTTTATGACGAGCAGGACCTATGAAAAACTTCACTGTAAAGGATATAAGTTCAAGGTTAACAAGATCCTCCGAAACACAGACTAACAGACACACATCCTGTTGCTTTTATATAAGGAATAATCATTCGGTATTATTTCATACCTTCAAGTTCAGTAGATTAATATGTTTCCTTTTAACCATTAAGATATCTAAAACTTGCATTTTCTTATCCCTATTTAAATGTTATTATTGAATTAATCCATTAGATTAGATTAGATTAGATTTATTATTCTTGGGTGTACATACATAGAAAAAAAAACAACAAAATAATAAATGAATTAAATGAATATTATATACATTTATATATACAGTCAAATTTTATTGATATGGTTAATTTATAAAAAAAAATTCTTCCCAAATGGCAGTTTCCTAAAAACTAGGAAGTATGCAGTAATGTGTATTCACACATTGTTTTCATACAGGCCATATAGATAAGACAAATAAATAGAAAAAAGATAATAAGCAATAAATAAAATCATATTGGAGAGGAAAGAATGATATTAGGAAGGATTGATTAGGGCATACAAGTCTCACACCATTATTGCAATAATAGAAATTTTAAAAAAACATTTCAACAAATAGATTTTGATTGATTTATCAGATTTCAAACAATATTGAAAAGAAATACAATTTTATCTACATTCTTGACATAATGGGTTGTTACACACTAAAGTTAAGCTTGATAACAAAGATTCTTTTAGATTTTTTATAAATTTTTTTCTTGATTGATTGTGGGTTAATAAATCATTATTACAATGGTTATTCCATAATTCTTGAAAATGATACTTAGGAAATCTTTCAATAGATTTAAACTTCGGTTTTTTAACATCAAACATATTAGAGTTTCTAAGATTTCTGGTATGTAATTGATTACGGCGAAGCCATGTACCTTGAAAGGAACTTGGTAGCTTACTGTTTATAAAATCATACATAAATAATAATTTCAAATAATTAGCTGATTCATGTAAAGGAAGGACATTCATTTTTTTAAATAAAGGCATTGTGTGTGAGATGTGTTTCTTACTAAAAACAATTCTTATTGCCTTTTTTTGCATTTTAATTAATGGTTCCATAGTAGATTTAAGACCACAACTCCAGGCAGGTAAACAGTAAAGTAAATGACTATTTATAAGTGAGTGAAAAAGCATTTTTTTGCTATCTAAATTCAGTATATGTTTAGCTCTATTTATAAGAAATAAGGAACTAGAAATCTTTTTACGTAAATGTTCTACATGATATTTAAAATTTAAAGAAGGATCTATAAATACACCTAGGAATTTAATTGCAGGAATATTGCTACTTGAATTGACATAATTTAAAATTTTTATTTTCTCAGGATCAAACTCATTTTCATTGTTAAAGTTTAGCTTAATATTAAGAGCATTCCAATCAATAGTATTTTCATTTTTATTAAATATCATGATTTTAGTTTTATCAGGATTTAAGCTCATTTGATTACTCCTAAACCAATCGGATATCTTTTTAAGTTCATTGTTTAATTTCAGTTTAATCTCTGTAAAGTTTTTACCAGAAATTAAAAAATTACTGTCATCAGCAAATAATAGGGTAAATAAATCAGTACAGTTTTTAAGATCATTTATGTAGATTAAAAATAGAATTGGTCCTAAAATAGAGCCCTGTGGGACACCTCTATCTATGTTCAGCTTTCTTGAGTCAGTATTGTTTACATGTACAAATTGCTGTCTATTACTTAAATAATTTTTAAACCATTCAAGTTCAACGCCATTAATGCCAATTTTTGACAACTTTTTAATTAAAATAGAGTGTGGAATTGTATCAAAACATTTTGCAAGATCACAGAAGACTCCAATTACAGTTTTATTATCGTTTTTTGCTTCAGCTATATAATTTAAGAGGTGTATCACAGGGTGTATTGTAGACTTTTTTGATTGAAATCCATACTGATGTTCAAAAATGATATTATTTCTAATCAAATAGCACGACAGTTGTTGATAAATGACTTTTTCTAAAACTTTTGAGAAAATAGCTAATAAACTTATTGGCCTATAATTTGATGGATCAGCTTTTTCATTAGAATTATTCCCTTTTAACTTAAAAATAGGTATAACTTTTGCAATTTTTAATTCAGAAGGTATTTTTCCAGTTAAAATAGTTTGGTTAATGACATGAGAGAGAGGAAGGGCAATGACAGAAATTATTTTCTTTAAAAAAGAATTTGACAGGCCAAAAATGTCCATGCTTTGTTTATTTCCCATTTTTTTAACAATATCTGTGACTATATTTGGGTTTATTGTATGCATTTTAAAACTGGAATTATAATTAGGTATATAGCTACACGGATCAATGTTAGAAGGATTTATTTTAGATGATATCTTGCTTGCTACAGAAGTGAAGTGTTCATTCAATTTCTCAGAAATTTCTGCATTATCTAAATATATAGCATCATTAAACTTCAGTTCATTGATACATGTTGCTTTATCTTTTGTTTTTCGGATTGCATCTCTAATAATATCCCAAGTTTTCCTCAAGTCAGATTTACATTTTTTTAGCTCATTACAATAATACAATTTTTTAGCTGTTTTTATTGCACGATTATAGACATTTCTATATCTATTATACATCCTAATATTATCAGCAGTTGGTTCATTAATACTTAACGTTGACAATTCAAATTTTTTATCTCTACATCTCATTAAACCATCAGTCATAAATTTTTCAATTTTATGTATGTTCTTATTAATTCTAATCTTTTGTAAAGGAAAAGAAAGTTCATAAAATTCATTAAAAAGCTCATAAAATTTATTAAAGCAATGTTGAGGTTCTAAACTGTTAGTTACATTTTCCCAATTAACATTTCTTAAAAGATTGATAAACCCAGTAATTTTTTCTTCATTAATATTTCTTGTAAAAATACAAGATTCTTTACTTGCTTTATATGAATAAGGTGTTATTGTGAAAATTGGGAAATGATCAGATATATCATTTAATAAAATTCCTGAATGAAAACTATTATCTTTTGCGTTAGTAAAAATTTGGTCAATACATGTTGCTGATGTCCTAGAAATTCTTGTTGGTCTCGTTATCAAAGATAAAAAACCATTTGCAATGCAATTTTCAAGGAAATCATTTGTTTTTTCATGACAATGATATTTTAAAATGTCAAAATTAGAATCTGTGAAAATGTAAGAGGCACATTTAAAAGACATTAATTTACTTTGTAGGTTAGAAAAATTATCAATAAAAAAATCCATTTGTTGAGATTCAGTAAATCCCATTATAGAAGTATTAGGCCGGTAGACATTACTCAAAATAAATTTTTCTTTGTTATATTCAAGTTGAATTGTGAGTGACTCAAATAAGCCTTCTTCAAATGTTGACAATTCATTTAATATTTTGAATTTTAGATTTTTATGAATATAATAAGCTATCCCGCCGCCCCCTTTATTCTTTCTACACTTATAGATAAAGATATAATCTTCTATTTTAAATATATCTTGGTCATAAATAGTCCAGACTTCTTGCAAAGATATTACATCTATTGTAACTTTATTTTCTTTTAAATGATCTATATATTCTTTAAGCTGAATAAATTTACTATTAAGACTCTGAATGTTCCAAGAAAGAAATTTTAATGTTTGAAATTGCTTACATTTTTCAATAAATTGTTTGTTATTAAAATATGAACATGACAGATCAATTTCATAATACGGATTTTCATAATTATTACCATTTAATGTAGAATCTTTATATCTAGATAAGAAATCATATTCAATGTTATTTAAAATCTGACAGATGCTACCCACTCTATCGAAAATTAAAATTACAACACAGTGTGTGACTCATATTAAGAAGGTATAATGAAGGGGAAAATAGGTTATATATAATGAATGAAACAAACGGAAATTGGGTATTATTAGTTAACATAAACATATCTCATAACAAGGGTATAAAATTATATTTACATGAAGCAATTTTTAGTTGCGTAGCTACTCTATAATTTAAATATTATAAAATATAATGTAAGAAGATAAAACTTAGTCAAAAATCAAAGTATTACATATGATAGGATATTTAACATAAAATTCACTTTGTAATATATTTATATCTTAACAATATTTCTCAATTATTTGATTGGGTGTGATTTCAAACATTTTTACTTTAAATACTTTCTCACTCTTTTTAGTAATAAATTTGACAATTTTACCATCTAGATGCCAAACTTTTTCAAATTTCTCAGATTGGATCAATTTTATACACACACATATGTCTTCTGACACTGAATGTATATGTATTTGCTAAATAACAAGGATGACAACATCCATAAAAGCGAAGCAATTAGACGGTAGGACAAACGGACATTAATATTTGTTTAGTGTCAGAACTGAATAATCAGAATATAAATGTATAAGAGTCGAAGCAAAATTGTAAGTAAATTTGTTGAAAAATTGTTTGATGCAGGATAATGTTTAAGGACATACTTCCATTTTTAGGACTTGATTATAGAGTTGCTTCGCTTATAACATTATACTTTGTTGTCCCAGGAATTAATATACCAAAAATCAGATTAATCGGATAATTGAATCACATAAAAATTTGTTGTAGAAAAATTAACATGTTTAAAATGGACGCACGGACATTCTTGTAATGATTATAGAGTCGCTACGCTTTCTAAATCGTACCTGACTACTACAGAAATCATCATGCAAAGTTTGAAATCGATAGGACAATTCTAACCTGTTTAAATTAACGAAAAGAGCTAACTGTGACGTACAGACGGACCGACCCTAATTATAGAAAAGCTTCGCTTTTAACAATTTATCATTCCTAAAACTGATAGAACTTTCTCTTACTATTTACAACTTTCTGAATATTCATGTACGTAGGTATAAGTTAAGATTGATCATAATGTTTTCCTATTCGAGTAATGATAATGGGATTAGGGTAATAATATTCAGTTTTGAGGTAACATTTATCTTTTTAGAGCACATTGTATACTTTTTTATACTAAAAAACACCAAAAAAAACGAATAAAATAGTTTTTGGGACAAAAAAGTTTATATTCTTCAGATGCAATATCTCTCTGTCTTTAGTGAATATGATGAATCTAACAATATTTTTGTAACTTTCGAATAAGCTTTTACCTTAATTAAATATGTGTATATACGATTGTAGTAGGTCTGAATGAGAGAGGACAATGGGTTGTTTATTACACTAGTACCCAAAGTTTTATCATAACGTTTTCTTATTCGTTGGCTTAACAATTGTGGGGACTTTTTATGAGTTTTGATTGGTTAGTTTTATAAGATGAGTGTTTAAACGTTTGAACCATTAATTTTAATCTACAGCGGGGGTAATTTAGTGTGTCATCATTGAGGATGTGCATCAATTTATCGGCCAATGCATTATCCCTCGAAATCTCTAGTAGTAAGTAATATATAAAGTGTTTTGACTGATTTTGTTGGTAGGAAAGCATTTATATAATACATATTTGTATGTCTGTATGTCTGTAACAAAATTGAGAGAATAATTGTAACTTTCAAACCATTTACACGTTTTACCAATATTTCTTTATGAAGAAAGAGTTGTTTAAAGATTATGTGGTTTAAAGAGGCAAGTAGGAGACATTGGACTATAAATTTTACTGGCACCCTAAGTTTATAATCTCTCATCTGTTGGTTAAAAAACTTTGGGTCTCTTCATCGAATCTTCATTTGGATGTATAAACCTCAGAATCCAAATTTGTCTAACAATAATTTTCTAAATTAATTTTGTTTATCATAATTGGGGATATTTATTAATTTATCCGCCATTATCTTATCTCTGAAGATTCCTGGTTAACAATCTGACTAACTTTTATAATATTTTAGGACAGTGAACGCGCCCAGCAATTTACAGCTTAAATCAAGACGCGGCATTCTCCTTAGATATAAAACAATAGGTAAGTTTTGTAGCGAAGCTACTCTATCAGTGCTTGTGTCTGTCCTTCTGTCTGTTCATTTTTCTGTACTGTAGTGTTTTTTGATATTTCTGTTTCTCTCCCTTTAATTTTCCTATTCTTCTTCGTCCCATTTCGTTACAACTTTAAAAACTTTAAAAGTGAATTTTTAAGACGCAACTTTTAATATTCTATATTACATTTTTTCCCCTTCTTAGCTTTTTTGTTTTTTCTTTCATGATTGTCCTTGTTTTTAAAGGAAGGGGCGCAGACTTTAAAATAATGTATTAACGATCAAACAAGTATTTAAACCACATTGGACTATTAATGTCAGAGATCTTAAGGCGTATTACAATCGACGAAAAATAAATGTCAATTATGATGAACAAAATTACCCCTCCTGTAGATTTAAATTATTGTCAAGATGTTTGAAAACTTAAAGTTTGTACTTCCCTAAAGTATAAAGCCAACGTTTGGGGTAAAACTTTGGGGACTAAATAATTTACAGTCAATTGTTCTATCCCTCCCTCATTGGTTCTACTTTAAAATACATTAAGTATAAAGTAAATGTAAGTAAGTTTATATCTTAAACAAAAGTAAAAAGGGAAATAAATAAACCAAACAAGAACAACTTTGTCTAAGAGTTGCGAAGTTTCTTTTCCGTTGAATAAAGATTAAATATGTACAAGTAACTTATTTATTAGCCCCTTATTTTCAAAATCAATATAAACATTATCGGAATTGCGTTAATTGGTAAATAAAATTTAATCTAAGATGATGCTTTAATTATCATATGACTGAAATTCACTTCTGTAATACTAATGAGATATATGATATATAATGATAATCGGACTAATGTCAATTTCATACAACTTGTCGATTATATGTCAGCTATTATCCTATTATTTAAAGAAGTAAGGTTTATTTGTCTGTAGCTTAAGATTTCGATAACTACGGATTCTGCTTATGGAAGCTTTGTATAGGTACCGGGATGGTTTCAGGCTATTTATTGGTTATATCTAAGTTTGGTTTTAAGCTATTTTCAGCTTTCCTTACTCCTTCGACTACATAGCTCCTAGAAGATAGGAGCGCAGTTACTAGTAACTTAATAAAACGCCATATCAACGACAATAGTTGAAACACTTCTTATATAGACATGCTAAAGAAAAGCTTAGCTACTAATAACACAAATATATAAACCATACAAAAGTAAAAATCCAATTCCATATAAATTTTCAATGTAAACTTTTACATTTAACTTGAAACATTTTATTTTCATGGATTAAGGGATGACTCTTTTCTAGTTTATCAGAACTTCTAAAAGATTGAATTGAATTGGATATTACCTATGAAAATTATAATTCATCCAAAAATATGCTTTTTTTGCAGGGGGGAGTATTTTTCCAGGGGCGAAATTTCTCGTGATAGGGTCTCACACAAAAAATTGTATCTGGACCTATACGAAGCTTTACTGTAAGGGAGATCGGTTCGGGGTTAGCAAGATCCTAAGCCACAGATAGACTTTTATAGAAGGATATTTACACATAACACAAAAAATTCGAAACATTTGACCTAAAAGATTATATTAAATTTTCCTGAACAGAAAAAAATATTGCTATTTTTACTTTTCTTTAATCCGATGATTAAAACGCTAAATATTTTACTTTAAGTGCAAGTCAAACAAAATAGGAGAAAAGTTGATAATATCCCATATTTTTCCAGAGGGAACCCTTTTTCCCCCATCTTTCTTCTATTCCCTCTCTGAAATATAAAAGGAAAAAAGCTAAGAGTACATATATTTTTTGTATTCTAATTGGTAGGAAAGAGCAGAAAATAGCCTAATACCATCCAAAGACTTAAGACTTAAAATTATATAGCCTAAATACATCATAGGACCTATATAAAGCTTCCCCAAAATGGAAAAATCAATCTACTAAGTAGTTATCGAAATCTTAAGCTACAGACAAAATAACCTTCCTACTTTATATGATAGAATAAACCTAAAGCCATTAACCATCTAAAAAAACTAGGTGCAATGTATAGAAATATATAAGAGGGGAGGGTGCAATGTGGTAGTTTTTAATGATTAGGGGATGTTGCCGTAAAGTTTTCGGGGGACCTTGAGATTCGAGCTGAGGTCAAAACCTTTTATCTTGATTGGAGTACAAATAAATATATACAAACTAGGACAAATAAGTTCATAAGTAGCGCAGCAATAACAAGTTTATTTGTTGTTTAAATTTTATTATTAAACAATTGAATAGGATAATTATCTCCAAATGTAGAGTATTCAAGGGATTACATTTTCAAGAGGTTTATAGAAATAGTAAGTTGGCGATATTTTTTATATTAGATTATATGTATAGTAGGTTTGATGATATGTATGACGCCTTATTAACAGAAGGCTAAACTTTACGTCTTAAAATGGACTTATCATAGAAAAGCGTTGCTTCTACTAAGATATGAAGTGTACAACCAAATTTACAATTGAATTACTCGCTAGTTTACTTTAAGAGATTAGGAAATAAATCTAACTATTTTTCTTTTCATTTTATGAGAGCAGAGATTTTTAAAAAACAATGTATATGTTTGTTTAAAGGGTTTTATATTCATTACTAAAATTCAATTTATGCAGATCTTTGAAAAACAAGTATGACAACATCAATAAAGGAGAAGTACTGAAACGGTAGGACACACTTGTATAGTGTCAGAACTGGATAATCAGAATATAAATGTATAAGAGTCGAAGCAAAATTGTAAGTGTATTTGTTGAAAAACTGCCTGATACAGGATAATGTTTATGGGCTGGACATACTTACATTTTTAGGACTTGATTATATAGCAATATAGAATATATTGTACTTTGTTGTCCCAGGAATCAATATACCTAAAAGCAGATCAATCGGATAATTAGATCACATAAAAATTTGATGTTACAAAAAGTAAAAAAATCAACATGTTTAAAATGGACGTACAGACATTCTGGTAATGATTATAGAGTTGCTAAATCGTACCTAACTACTACAGAAATCACCATGCAAAGTTTGAAATCGATAGGACAATTCTAACATGCCTAAATTAACGAAAAAAGCTATCCGTCCCGGACGGACCGACTTTATTTATCTAACTATTTATTAAACTTAGTGTATGACAGTTTGACTTTAGAAAAGTGCTTAATATAAAGACATAGACAGAATATTTACAGACACCTATACCCGCGATCATGGCTCAACACGTAGCGCATCCGATCGTCGCCGGCGAGTGATAGTTTTGAATCTCAGGCCGTTAACACTTCATAACTAAATAATGGTTCCTACTGCTGCTATGTCAGTTGCGTGATATAAATAGTAAGAGTATGGGGAATGCCTTAGCCCATAAACAGACGCAACTCACTACCATGCACAGTTAGGACAATCGTACAATGAAAGGGTTTGTTGTCTGATGGATGTTACTTGACCTAATATCCTTGGGTGTTAGAGTATCGCATCCCATTACACGTGGATGATGCTCTGGTTTCTTTAGATAATCACTTAAATCTAAGGAGAATCCCGCCCTTATGAGGTAATGGTAATAATAGTACAGACACAAATACATCCTGTTTGTTTAATATACGGATGTAGATATTAGAAGAATTCATTATTTTTTTATATGTTTTTTCTAACTATTTCATAAGAAATTAATCTTGTTTTTTTAATCTAATTAGGTATCTAGTAATAACTTTCTAAGACGTATAAACAGCTAATTGAAAACCATATGATATCTATAATACAAAGTAGAATGATGTCTGTCCGTCCGTCTGTCCCTTAAGATCTCGGTAGACACTGAACCGATCGGATTCTTCTCTTCAGGGAATATACCTACTGGTCCTGTGGTGGTTTTAGGGTAATTTCTTTGGGGTTGGGACACCTCCAACCCCCCAAAAACAAAAAAATCCCGCTTCCAATTTTTTTACGAATTTTGCAAATTCGCCATATATTCGCGAAAATTTGCGATCTATTCGCATTTTTTTCGGCTGGGTAGGTAATGAAGATGTTATTATACCTCTAGGGACAAAGCCCATAGAGACTAGGGGCGGAGAGGCTAGTACTGTTTATTATACACCAAAGATTTTATTTTAATGTATCTCTGAAAAACTTAATAATGTGCATGGACTATTGGTTCAAACGCATTTTTAACAACAAATCATTTAATTGCATGATCTTTGCCTGAAAGCACAGTTATGCATTATGCCGATAATAGGCCAAGGCATTCTCCCAAACTTTGACTATTTTTGACGTGCACCTGACAAAGCAGCAGTAGAAACCATTTATATAGTAAGAACCATTACTAAAAGGTTCATATAACATGCTAAAGGAATGCATTTTGTCTTAAATTGATTTATTTTGACTGATAGAAAAGTTATTGGCAAACAATTTATCATGATACAATTTGAATATTGTGTTGAAAAGTATTCAAAATACTTTAAAAGTTTATATAATAGTTTCAAATAGGATAGGGGCGTATAAAGGAGAATATTGAATCTACATAAGCTAATATAAGTTTTATAATATAAATCTAATCTACAAAAAGACGCTTTTCTGATTGATTAGAGTTGGTTGAAATGGTTAAAAGTAAAAACTTATACGACAAAAGAGCCTAAACCTAAAATTTAACGTGTGTTTCTGAACAAGCTGAATCTTAGTTTTATAAAATGATTTTTTTTTATAAATATACTAGCGGTTACGCCCCATAGAGGCCTCTAGAGGATGGGGGAGTTGAATTTAATAACCCAATTTTAAAGTATTTTTTCAATAAAACTTGTATAGGGGCGATTTCTCTTGGGAGTGTGGTGGCACCCTTCCCCAAATTAGTGAAAAACCTTACCAGGACCTATGAGAATCTACCCTGCAAAGGAGAACCCGATCGGTTCAGCGGTTACCTAGATCCTTCGGTACAAACATACACAAAGACAAACATACATCCTGTTACTTTATTATAAGGTTCAGCGGTAAGCGAGATCCTTCGGTACAAACACAAAGAAACACAAACGCACAAACACACATACATCCTGTTACTTTAGTATAAGGATATGTAATTGTATGCCCTTATTTTCCGTACATGGATATTGAATTTGTTTTCAATATATATGAAATATCCTTCAGGCAGTATTAGAGATAAAGAGATAGATAAATGGGAGATAAATAAGATTTTATCCCTACTTTATAGGTTCATTTTTATACCATTTTGTAGAAATCATTATGTAATTATCATTTAAATAATTATTAATTCTGTGATTTTCAACAGGAGATACGGAAAGTGTCATGTGTGACGTCATAAAAATACGTCTAAAAGATAGGATGAGAAGAGAAGTGGGAAAGGAAACCCCTAAAAAGAGATGGATTTAGACGTATTTTTTATGACGTCACACATGACACTTTCCGTATATCTTTTTTAATACCAAAGAAAGTACTTTGATTTATAAGAGGGAAAATTAATTGTGATTTTCTTGTAATTAATGACCTTTCTCAAAATCTCTTGCCAAGCAATACATAAATACAAATTTACAATTTTTAAAAGTGAATCTTTTCTAAAATTAGGGTCGGTTCGAACGTCCGTACGTCCGGAACGGTTTGCTTTTTTGTTAATTAAGGCATGTTAGAATTTTACTTTCGATTTAAAATTTTGCAGGGTGATTCCTGTAGTAATTAGGTACGATATAGAAAGTGTAGCAACTCTATTACGTATACAATATACATATATATCCGTAAGTTCATTTTAAACAAGCTGATTTTGATTTTTTGACAAAATTTTTTGAATTTTATATCTGATGTTTGGAATACTGATTCCTAGGACAACAAAGTACAATATTTTAATCGAAGCATCTTTATAATCAAGTCCTAAAGATGTAAGTGTGTCCTTTAAACAGTATCCTTTATTTTTTTAGTTTTGCAACAATTTTTTTTTGCTTTTACATTTTATATTCTGCTTATTCAGGAACACAGTAATAGTGTCTGACTGATTATGACGTAACAAAAAAGATTAGCCAATGAGAGGCCACTATAAATTTTACCATTGGTCAATAACGGCCTCTCATTGGCTAATTTTTTTTTACGTCATAATCAGTCAGACACTATTACTGTGTTCTTATTCAGTTATGACACTTTAAAAGTCTTGATGTTTGTTTGCTCTGTGGTTTCAGAACTTAGCCGAATGTTGTCATCCTTGTTCTAAGACAAATTCGTAGACATACATATTTTCAGACAAATTTAAATAGTGAGGTTATTATATACGCCTTTATATTGAAGTTTATTTATATCTTAGTTATAAGATGCTAGGGGCGCAACCGCCAGACCTTAAAAGACTTGTTGTAAAAGTAACAGGATGACTGTGTCTGTGTTTTTGTCTGTCTATCTCTGTGAACCGATATGATTCCCCTTTACATCACAGCATCCATTGGGTCCTGGGAAGGTTTACAACTATTTTGGGGGAGAATAAAACATCCTTCCAATTGCCCCTATAAAAATCGCCTCTTCCGTTTTTAAGTTGGGAGAGACATTTCCCCCTCCCCACCCCCCTCATAGGCTTCAAAAAGCGTAGCCACTAGTTGACTGTATGGTATCATAAATAATTTCGTGCCGTGGAATAAATGATAAATGCCCTAGCAGCGTCCATGAAAAATTTAGACACAGCAGCTGATTGGTTATCCGTTAAGCTCATTTTATAAAATAATATTTATTTATTTTTATATTGAATAATCTCTTCTAGAGAGGGTTAAATTTGAAAATGAAAACCTTTCAATTTTGTAAAAATTTTAGTTTAAAAAAATTATCGCTAGGTGGTATTAGGATTGTTTGTTTATTTCATCTCTTTATGAAATTTATTTATTCAAATACAATATTTAAATATAAATAAAAAAATTTGATTATTAAAAAAATAACTGTGGTAGAAGATTTAATGAAAAAATAAATTAAAAAAACAAACAGTTAAATAATCTAAAATATATATATAACCTAAATTATTTCTTCATTGCAATTGTAAATCATATCTCTGATGTTTAACTTTGAAATTAGATATATGTAAGCCATTTTGGCCTGATAAATTGAAATTTTTGGATGTGTTTTGATTCTGTTTAAAGTTAAAAATCATCTATAGGTTATTGAAGTAATAATTGACAGAAAAATCAAATTATAGAGAAGCCTTGGTTTATATTAATCCGCGAACTTGTGGAATAATACAATCCTTATAGTTTGTACTGAAGAATCTGTCTAATGGCTGAGCTTATATGGTTCCCCTTTACAATGTATCTTATCATAGGTCCTGGGAAGGTTAATAGCTACTTTTGGGGAGGGTACCAACACCCTCCCAAGAGAAATCGACAAATATAAAAAAAACGCTGCTCTGTGGATATTTGAGCAAATAGCTAAAATCATAACACCATCTAGCGGCAAAAAAATATTTTTGGTAAACAGCTGATTGCAAGATTCATTGAAAAGAAACAATTTGATGTGTCCCTATAGGCGATTAGGGGCGTAGCCGCTGGTGTTAGATTAAGTAATTACACTTGAAATAGATTTATTTTATCGGTGGAAATGTTTGGACATTGCTAGATTATACTTCTTAATCTTAGCCAGTAAATCATTTTAATTTACAGTTCTATGTTCAAAGACATCCAATGGAGGGGGGGAGGGGTAAGGGGCGATTACTCGCCCCCCCCCCAAAAAAAAAAAAAATTGGAGTTTAAATTCCCCCCCTCCCCCTTAAATTTAAAAAGCTTGGACTTCCTTGCCCATAAGATATAAAGATTCCCCCTCCCCCTTAAATGAAAAAGTTTGGACGCCCTTGCCTATGTTTCTGGTTACATTACAACAAAGATTCTGTTTTCAGGATGTGCCATTCCAGAGCGTATTGCCGACGGCCAGGTTGTAGCCGCGAACGGCAGCTACGCAGAGTTCTCCTGCAACGAGGGCCATGTATTCAAGTCAAACCTGCTTCCAGTTAGATCTCTTTCATGCAGGTATAGCCATTAAATCATTAGAATATTTATTAAACATAAAAATTAAAGGATCAAGGAAAGAAAACATAGTTTTCGGTTTTGTCATTTTTTTTCACAGTAGCTTTTCTCCTATTTCTAGCTCCTGCGGGGGGCTCTAACCCTGCGAGACCTATTTTCTAACCCCGCAGGGCAATTATTAACACTTACTTAACCTAACCTAAAATAACCTTTCAAAAGCTACTGTGAAAATGCGACAAAACCCGCAACTTAGTTTTCTTTCCATGATCCAAATTAAATGTTACTGATAATGCTATTTTTTTACATTAAACTAAACTTAGGTTTTACAAATAGTTATGATAATTTCTTAATAAACTTGTAGAACTTGTAATAGTGTCTTTGATATTAAGGACAAAAAATTATGTTTTTGGTATAGAAATACTGTACAAAAAGGGGCAATATTTCAAAAAATAACCAGTGATTAAAAGATACTATACAAAAAAAAGGCTTGAATATACCCTCACCCTCGTTCGAATGATTAATGTCTCAGTTTAGCTCCCATGGGATTTGGATTAATAGAAATTAACTCTCTGTCACTGGGTATAGCATGTCAGGGATATAAAGGGATAAGACATTGGCCGATAAATTGATGCTGATTTCTAATAACAGATCTATAGTGTAGATGCATATACAGACAATTACCTCCCTTCCTTTTTCAAAGACCTCTTTCGTCTGCTTCAAAAAAGAATTTCTGCTACTCGTCTGTGTTAATAAGCGACACCATTGGTTGATTTTTAATGACCCAATAGAAAGGTTGCACAAGGCGGTTGCGATGGGGAGATTTAACAGTTATTTAACTATTTCTCCCTCTAGTGTTTTACTCTAATTTTCCAATGATGACAGACCATAGAATAAGGAGGAATAGAAGTGAAAACCCTAAAAATTTCTGGGAAATTAGAAGAAATCTTTGACTTGCGCAGTAATGACAATAATGCTAAAGTACAAATCACAATGACTAATTGGACAAAATTAGAAAACTTCAATTTGTATCAAAATCTAATATATATTGTTAAAAATTTATTTGATCTTCATAATTTAAATTATATGTAGTGTAACACGTTTGACTATAGAACAATATAGAAACATTCTCTAAATTCAAAGGGTAATACTTTACGCATAAACATAAGTATCTGACTAAGGCTAACAACTCTGATACACACCTCTTAATGAAGTGAAGACAGCAATAGTTGCTTGATTGTTTTAGACAAAGATGAAAAATCACTAAACATCATGTTGTTTTAATTTTGGTAAGTATGATTGACCACATTTGTAATTTTCAAGGGTCAGCTAATTGGGTACAACCCCTTCCTCCCCCCTCCCCCTCTACCACAAGTATGTAGTAGTTGCTATCATGTATAAATCAGCTGTTTAAAAACATACATAAGAGCGCAACCTAGTTTTTTATAATATAAATACTGAGACCAATATTTTTGTAAATTTTCTTACATGATTAAATTTTTTAAGGCTTAAAATGCACATCAAATTCATTTTTAATCTATTGTGAATAAGGAAGAGAAAGGTGGAAGCTTGGCTACAAGGCTTTTAGTAAATTATTGCAAAAGGAATTTATTTTGAATATTTTTTCAGAATAATTACTGAAATCATGTTATTTACTAACAGCCTTATAGCCGTTTTGGTCTTTCAAATGGTCCAATTTTACTTCAGACTAGCCAGGCAGAATCTTCTACCTGGATTCTATTCTATACTTTATCTTCTTTGTGACAGACAAAATAAATTCTTATGTATTAGTAGTATTTTTTGGAATGAACCAACCAAAATTAAATTAAAGTATTCAAAGTTTTCAGCCAAAGAATAAAATAACCAGATTATAAACTTTGGGTACCAGTGTAATATCCAGTCCAATGTCCCCTCCATCCCTGTAACTCCCTGTCACTGTGTAGTAGCATATGCAAAGTTAAAACCTTTGATGCCAACTTTTCAAGTTCAGGGAATTGAAATTTGGTGTCCTTTCATTATAACAAAGTTTTCTTATCCCATTTTACATGTGAGCTAAAAAAATTATACTAAAGTAGTGTATCTTGAGGTTTGTCTTAAGGGAAAAGATAATGGTCGAAAAATAAGTTACCTCTCTGGTCAAAAACATTGGCCGCCATAAGCTGTTAAAGGAAGCATTCTTGTCAGAAACGTCCAAGGGGGGGGGGGGGTAAAGGGGTGGTCCCCCAAATAAAAAAGCTTGGACGTCCTTGATTCTTATTACTTTTTCCATTGAAAGTGTGGAAAGGCAGAAAAGTTATCTTGATTAATGTTTTAGCATCACAGGGAATTAGAGAGATAAAGATTAAAGGGATTTAGAGATACGGCACTTGAAAAAATTCTTTTGATAAAGGGCAAAAAATGAAGTCATATAATACAAAAATGACCAATGATAGGCAAATACACAGTCTAAATTACAAAAGGCAGGCCAGTATACATTTTAATTGACTAATGGTTGGCCAATATGACGTCATTTTTAAAGGCACTGTAAGAAGCTTCTCTATGTATCTATTTCAATTACATATGTTTAAAATTGAATATAAGGTGTAAACAACATTTCTAAAGTTATTTTATAAAGTGGGATTAAACAGTAAACACAAAAATTAAGTTTGTGGGGGTAATTAGCTGTCCACTTGTGATTTAAAAGATTTTGTTACCCTTTCAAAATATTTCTCATCTTGATTAAAGAGATGCTTGAGAAAAATAAGTTAAAAAGAACGAATATTTAACCCGAAATGCATCGAGAAATTTAAATTCAATGTTTAAAAATTCAGTTTCATCATTTGATGAGTATATTTTGATCAAATTGGTTGGAAGAAATTTTTTAAAACTTTAGGTCATAAAATAAATTAGGTTTGATTTGATTTGAGAACTTATCTTAGGGATTAGAGTAAAACCCTAGAAGGAGAAAGGGTTAAATAAATCGCAACCTACTTGTGCAACCTTTCTATTAGGTCATTGAAAATCAATTAATGGTGTCGCTTATATTAAAACAGCCAAATAGCAGAAAATAATTTAGAAGCAGACGAAAGAGGTCTTTAAAATATGAAGGGAGGTAGTTGTCTGTATATACATCTATACTATAAATCTTTTTCTGAGATAGGATACAATAAACACTTTAATCTTCAGTAGATTTTGATAATTTGTTAAAAAGATTGGACTTATACCAACTAATCAAGATATAATAGAATTAACCATAGGTTTTATGACAACGAATGACAAACTAGTATGATTTACAATTCAATGTCCCCTTTCTCTTTTTAGATTTTAAAAGTAGATTGAGTGTTTACTCTACAACTTACTTTTTTCGTCAGTATATTTGCCTTTTAAATTTTTTTGAGCTTTGTTACTAAAGATACATTAATTAAGTGTTTAAGGCTTTTTAAGGTTAGGTTTTTGAAGGATGGAAGGGTCATCGAACTGTAAAATAAACTAGTGCTCAAAGTTTATAATCTCATTCTTTTACTCAAAATATATATTACATGTCATACATACTATAATCAAATCTTGATTGGTTGGGTCAAAATTACAGTTTCTAAACTTTCTCGATCAATTATTTTAATCTACAGAATTTAGTTTATCATAATTGAGGATGTACATTGTACATTAATTTATATCCATTGTCTTATCCTTTAAGATCTGTGGGTTTTTCAAAGATTCAGCAAGATTTTTTTTACATAATTTGTGACTGAAGATGATTTAAAGGTTGTTTTTGTATTTAAATATTTGAAAAGTAATGAATATTCAATTTTTTTCTAAAAATAATAAAATGTCAAATTGTTTTCTCTTTGTTCTGTTAAAAATATGTAAAATATTCAAATATAAAATTCTTAAAAAGATAAAATTCGCTTTACAATTAGTATTTCTATGTATTGTACTAGCGGCTTCGCCCCTAGCCTCTGGGGGCTTTGCCCCAAGAGGTGTAATTACATCATTTATTACCTGGATATCCAACACTCCACCACTATTTTAAATAACTTTTTTTTTTAAATGGCGGGGGGATTTTTTGTTTTTGAGGGGGGTTGGTGGTGTCCCATCCCCCCCCCCCCAAGAAAATAGCCTAAAACCAACACAGGACCAGTAGGTATATTCCCTGAAGAGTAGAATCCGATCGGTTCAGTGGTTGCCGAGATCTTAAGGGACAGACGGACAGACAGACAAACGGACAGACATCATTATTCTACTTTGTAGTATAAATAGACAAAATAAAGGTAAACTTTGTCCAATACTAGCGAAGCCTTTTGAGGTATGAAAGGAAGGGACATTGGCCTGTAAATCATAGTGTCATTCTGAGCTTTATAAACACATTATCTTATTTGTAGGCTGGGTACTTTTATTGAATTTTATTGACTTGTTAAATGATTAATAGTGTCCAAACATTTCAAACAATAATTTCAATTTACAGAAAGAGAGTTTAGTACACTGTACAGTACATCAAGAGTACTTTTATGAAAAACTGGTAGGATTTTGTCAAAATGCATTTAAATAGTTTATATTAACTTAAATAAAAGTGTTAATGGAAAATATATTATGCACAGTTATTTTAACATAATTTTGCCATCAAACATCCTTATTTTAGTGGAACCCATTGGAATGGAGCTATAGAGCACTGTGTCTCCATAGAGTTCCTGCTCCAGTATGGAGACGATGCTGTCAAAGAAAAGTTACAGGCAGTACAATATAAACATTCACAGCTTACAGCACAACAATCATTAAGGTAAGAATAGTTACAGGCAGTATAATATAAATATCCACAGCTTACAGCTGATGAACAATCATTAAAGTAAGAAAAGTTACAGGTAGTACAATTAATATAAACATACACAGCCTACAGCACAACATTCATGAAGATAAGAAATTTACAGGCAGTACATTATAAACATTCACAGCTTACAGCACAACAATCATTAAGGTAAGAAAAGTTACAGCAAGTACTATACAAACATTTACAGCTTACATTTCAACAATTATTAAGGTGAGAAAAGTTACTGGCAGTACAATATAAACATTCACAATTTACAGCAAAACAAACATTAAGATTAGATAAGTTCATACAGAGCTTACAGCACAACAATCATTAAGGTAAGAAAAGTTACAGGCATTACAATATAAACATTCACAGCTTACAGCACAACAATCATTAAGGTAAGAAAAGTTACAGACAGTACAATACAAACATTTACAGCTTACATTTCAACATTTATTAAGGTGAGAAAAGTTACTGGCAGTACAATATAAATATTTACAATTTACAGCAAAACAAACATTAAGAATAGATAAGTTCATACAGAGCTTACAGCACAACAATCATTAAGGTAAGAATAGTTACAGGCAGTACAATATAAACATTCACATCTTACCGCTCAACAATCATTAAGGTAAGAAAAGTTACAGGCAGTACAATGTAAACATTAACAGTTCACAGAACAACAATCATTATAGTTACAGCTTACAGCTACGATGATTCCTGTGAGAGTTGGGTATCTACGATATTTATTAAAATCTATTAAATAGACTCTCTAAATAGATGTTTAATATGGAATAAATGCTTTGATATCATGGTTTAAAAATGGTGATTTCTAAACTGATTAGGAAAAAAGATTTGGCTGGTGTAAACAACGAGCATAAGTTTACCTTTCTGCATATACAATATTATAAGCACTGTATCTATATAACTAAAAATTGCTTGTTTTATCCATTGTTGAGCTTCGCTTCAATGGGTGTGTTTACATCCTTGTTGTAATTGAGAAACAGGCCTACTTCCATCTTTTCTATGGTCAGCAAGTTTTGATTTGACCATACAGTAACTTCAATTTTTATTCAGCACTTTTAGTAACATCCTAGTCTATACTCTTGGAGTAAATATTTCCCACCCTACTTTTTAGATTTTTTTTTTTTTTTAGGGGGGGGGGGTTGGTGTATAATGTTAAGCAAATGGAGAAGTGCTTCCTTTCCATTTGATTGCTCATATTATGAACTTTGTGTAATTATACCCTTACATAATTAAATCAAATAACTTTATATCTTCATTAAAACCAAAACATGTTGATATTGTAGGTCCAATAAGATTTAAAACTGAATATTTACAAAAGACGTTTTGCTTTCACTTTTTGTTATGGGCAGCTTTTGTGCTAGTTTTAGGGGGGGGGGTCAAAGCTATCAAACAAGAGAAATTACAAACCATTCCTAACTTGTAAGTGGCAGCTTCTTGGCTATTTCTCAAATATTCAATTAACAAATCAGAAGTATCTAATCATCTAAACCTAGAGGCTATGGATGACGGATTTAGTATTTACATAAGCTTAAATGATCGTTATAGACATTATTTTGTAAAGAAAAGTTTTAAAACAACTGACGAGTTTTGTTTAAGTTTTACAGTCGGGTTGCTGAAAATAATTTTCAATCTTAACTTGCAATAAAAGAAGAAGAAAGTTAACACCTGTCCATTTTGATTTAATTGGTTACTTGCCCATGATAAATCTCACAAGCAAACGAAATTGTAAAAATTAGAACATTTTTAGGTCTACAAAAGAAATCATTTTATGAAAAATACATGCAAAAAGTGAGACAAAGCCCAAATTGTGTTAAAATTGTGTCAAAAATGATCCATGTGACGTAACAAAATGAGGGATTATCCATCTCTTTTTTAGGGTTTTTTCTTTCCCGCTTCTCCTCTCATCTCCCTTATTTTATTACGTCACATGGATCATTTTTGACACAATAAACATTTGGGCCTTGTCAAAAAGTTATACTTATTTGGTTTTGATACTTATTATTTCTTATAGTTACAACTTTTTTATCATAATAAGTTCATGTACAGCCTCTCAACTGTTTTAGCCTTATCAAATTGCAAATAATCTCTCTTACTTAAAAACAAACTTTTATAAAGACTTTGTTGTATAGATTTATAGTTTTATTGAATTCCATGTAAATATATAATATCGAAAATATCAAATGATGTATTTAAACAAGAATTAAAACGTCACATAGGTTGGAAGTTTTTTTTAATAATCAAATCATTCAAACGTGTATTATTCTAATGCACAACAATTTCAATTTTGCACCTCTGAGTTTCAAAGTATTTTTTTTTATTTTAGTGAATATGAGTTGAATGTAGAGTTGGCCGCCCTGATTCTAGTGGGGATTTAAACTTATTATTTATTTTTAGTGGATATGAGTTGAATGTAGAGTTGGCCGCCCTGATTCTTGTGGGGATCTTATTACTGAGCAGTATGACCATAGCTCTTGTGGTCTACATGAAGTTCACAGAATCTGGATCTTATTATGTACAGGTAAGCATTGCAGACTAACAGACCATAATGGTTAGATAAAAGTTAAAAGTAATTATTCTGATAATACAACTTAATGTAACAAATTAATTTATTGATTTTTTTTCTGAATGATTAGTTCCAATTAAAAGAGTGTAATAATAACAACATTTAATGGTAGGGAGCGTGAAATTATATTTAATTGAAAAACAAAAATTACATAAATAAATAGTTTGGTCCATGAAAATGTCTCATTGTGTGTTATTAGATTTAAATTAAATATAAGAAAATAACACAAAATAAAAGTTGAAATAATTAAAATTGACTTTAGTTATCATAATTAAGAGTCTATATGGTTATAGTTAACCTATTATACAGTTACTAGTTGTGAGTCTCATGGTTAAAAATTCATTTATTCATCTGTTTTTGATTAAACGAACTTAGTATAGAATATACGAATTTGGTTTCACAGTCCAAACTGATTAGCTTATAATTTTTGTATTCGTATTGTTATTGCAATGTTATGATTGTTTGTAATTGAAGTGGAACTATTAAACAAGTATTAGGTGTAGGTTTTATGGTCCAAACTGATTAATTTACATGTTTTTATTCTTCAAGGTAATTAATTTGGTTTCATGTTCCAAGATGATTAATTGATAATTTTACGATTCGTTTTGTCATGGTAATTATACATCTGTTTTTAATTGTTGTATTAAACAAGTAATATACGTGGGTTTCATGGAACAGACTGGTTAGTTTGGTTTCATAGTCAAAACTGATTACTTGTTAATTTTACGATTCATTTTGTAATGGTAATTATACATCTGTTTGTAATTGTTGTATAAAACAAGTATTATGTGTGGATTTCATGGACCAAACTGATTGATTTGGTTATGGTCCAAACTCATTAATGGGAGCGTCCAGTCAAAGGGATTATTAAGTCCAACTGTTCTTAATATTGACAAAACTCATAGTATAATTAAACGCATGTTTAATAACAGTTAGACCTAATTATCGCTTTTGATTGGAAGCTTATTCAAATTTTTTACGGATTTTTAACACAACCTACCTCCCCCTATAATTTTACTATAAATTTACATGATATCTTTACATATATCTGTTAATGGTAATAAAGTAAGGAGTTTATTACAAAAGATCCATAAAAAAAGGTCGTGTTCAAGGCACACCGTATTATTATTGCCTAACTTTATATATATTATATATTTGTATGAAGTCTTATCCTTGTGAACTCTAATGTCTCCTGAACAAAGCCATGTTAATTAGAATAGAACAAATATGAAATTATACTATACAATAGCTAGACAGGACTATTCAGGGGAGGGGGGGTATAAAAAAACCCACCATAAATCAAAAATCAATATTTATTTAAAATTTAATTCAATTAATAACATTTTTATCAAGTTCTTTGAGTTTCATTTTTTAAAGTTTGGACAATTTTTAGGACTATATAGCTTACTAGCAGCATGCAACCTTAGTTCTTATGGTTTGCATTCAAATGGTGGAGGGAGGGGTAGAAAAGTAGCCTAAAAATAACTCGGACCACCGTGAAGCTTCCCTATTCGTTGGTTATCAGGATCTTAACGGACAATAAGAATAAACTTTATACTGTAGTTAGATAGATAGATAGATAGATAGATAGATAGATAGATGGAAAAAGACGAAGTTTAGTGTTTTTTTATACAATATTTTTAAAATAAGAAGTAAAATCCATATAGTAAATGTCTGGAGCCAAAGTCGGAGCTAATACAATATGATTTCAACATTCCATTTTTTATGGCCCTGGTGTCATATTACACATACACTATGAATTGAAGAAAAATCGGCTCCCAAATCGCAAAAGAGCCGGCTCCGATATTCATAATGTATATAACAGGATACAAAATGGAAAAAAACCTTTAATGCCCTCCCACAAAACAAATCCTAATAATGCCCTTACTACTAGACATTGCTAATAATTATCATATGTATGAATTCAACACAAAACAATGTAATAACAAGGAATTGTAACAAAAGACTAAATTTCAACATACTAAAAAAAGCTAATTTAATTAAGTTGCAAGCGATATAAAAAAAACGAGTATTTTAACTCCAACCTATTTTGGACCACCAAAACCTCCTTTTTAGCCACTGTGGGCGACCCCATCTCTGTTAGGCCCTATCCTTACGGGGTACTATCCCATCGGTGCTTTTTAAAACTTTAATTTATCCAACCAAATCTACGGAAAGTTTGTTTGTAGTCTATATGTGACTCAAGGGAAACCCTCTACTATAATATCTCGTCTTGTGGGAATTACTTTTGAATTATTTACTTTTGCCGTTACTGAGATCTTTAATTACCAGGATGATGATGAGTATGTGAGTATGAAGGAAATCCTGACAACACCTCCACACCAGAAATCTGAGAGATACTGACACACACTTCATATACTCAGGCATTTCATTACCACTTGCATAACCTTTGTCTTTAAGTTCTTAGGAATAATTCATAATCCTAATAATAAAGTAACAGAATGTGTGTTTTTCTGTCTGTTTGTCTGTACCGAAGGATCTCGCTAACCGCTAAACCGATCTTGTTCTCCTTAACAGGGTAGCTCATAGATCACGGGAAGGTTATAACTACAGTGTGTTTTTTTGAAAGCAATTTTACCCCACTTATAGTTATCAGAATTTATTGATTAATGGCTTATTTTCTTCGTTTTTTAATGCAATTAATAGAACATTAAAAAAATATTTCAGTTTTTCATTAAAAGCACAGTAAAATCTAAAATTCAAAACTTAGGTGACAACATCTAAAAATGGTTTTAGTGCATTTTTCTTATGCTCAAATCTTCTACCCTTTGCAAGAAAAAAATTGGATTTTCAGTAGTCGACTTTGGGGGGCCAGTACTACCTCCCTGATTAAGATATGGCCTTCAAACTTGAATATGTTCTAGTACATGTCCCCATTAGTATCTGTATTAATTTTTATTTCTATATATCAACTTTGAAGCGTTTTGCAGCAATTCTTGCAAAATGTAGAAGATTTGAACATAAGAAAAATGCGCTAAAACCATTTTTAGATGTTGACACCTAAGTTTTGAATTTTACATTTTACTGTACTTTTTAAACCAAAACTGTAATATTTTGTTGTTGTTTTATTAATTGCATTAAAAAACGAAGAAAATAAGCCATTAATCATCAAATTCTGATAACTATAAGTGGGTCAAAATTGCTTTCAAAAAAGTTCTCATAAAAAAAACACACTGTATTTGGGGGGAGGGTACCACCACACTCCCAAGAGAAATCGACAAAAATAAAAAACGCAGCCCTGCGGACATTTTTGCAATTAGCTAAAAGCACAACTACCATAATCTATGGGTGAAAAAGATATTTATGGTAAATAGCTGATTTTAAAATATATTGAAAGAAACAATTTTACGTGTCCATAGAGGCCTCTAGGGGCGTATCCGCTAGTTCATGATAGAATTAAGATATTTTTATGATGTATGTAGATGGATTGATGTATATTTGTAGATAGATTGATAGATGGACACTGGACAGACAATTAGATATATAGATAGAAATATTTATAAATAGGTACACAGATGGGTAAACAGAAGGGCTCGACAGCCGCGCGTCAGCTGCACTAAAGCCTCAAATTTATACTTCGGATGCTTTGAATCTTTTTTTATAGTGGGATTGCCATATTTGGGTCAGATTTAGTCGATTTTTAAAATTGTAAAAGGTTGATTTCCTTGAGATTTTTATGCGGCTGAAGCGCGGCTGCGCAGCCCAGGAAAAAAAAGAAGAAATAGACAGAAAGATAGATTAGATAGATAGATAGGGATATGGTGATCAATTGATTAAATCTCCACAAAGTAACGCTCTTCTAAAAATGAAACATGCAAGTATAATATAAATGATTCCAGGGATAATGAGGCATACAGTCATACTTCAAACAATCTGGCGGATATACCTTTGTAAAAATAATACATTTTTCTCGTATTCATTCGAATCCGGTGGATAGGAACCGGTTCTCATCCATACGAAAAAACTATGTCTCGCATCGTATTTTATCCAGTTTTCTACGAATATAGAAATGTACAATCATAAGATTAAAACCAGTTTTTTAGCCGGTGCCTTCGGCACCCCAGGGCTAAAAAACTAGTTTTAATCTCATAATTGTACATTCTATATCCGCGGAAAGCCGATTATAATACGATGCGAGAAATAACTATTATTCCCCTTTTATTGCAAGTGGAGGGCACATAATCCCCTGGAAAGGAGGAGACATTAGAATGTAATTTTTACTGGTACCCAAAGTTGTATAAACAGGTTTTCTCAGTCGTTATCTTGAAAACTTTGGGTTCTTTTATTTAAGCTTGATTGGGTGCAGTGGTTCAAACTAAAAGTTTCTAAACGTGTCTATCAATGATTTTAACGTTTTACGTTCATTGTCTTGTGATTCCTGGCAAACCTCTGGTTTTGCGATAGTTGACCAAATAATGTCATTTCTCGCGGTCGTATTTGTCATATGTCATGCTGTAAGGGTGACGCAAGTCAGATTTCGCGATTTAGAAAAAAAAATCTTTATAATATTATAGCGAATTAAATAATCTTGCAAGCATCGCTTTTATCTTATACAGAATAATAGTAAATCAAATAGCGAAAACTGAGATCTGAAATTTACGTCAATTTTCCAACACGACGCATGACGGCTTACGACCGCGAGAAATTACATTATTTGGTTCACTTTCGGTTTTGCACACATTGGGGGGGGGGGGGGAGGGGGGCGGATTATTGGTGCTCCACTAAAATAAAATAAATTTGAATATACATAAATACTGAAAATTAAATACTAAGAATTTTTTATACCTATCTTAACTTTTTAAAATCAAACCTTATAAGTTTTATAACACTTTCTTTCAAAAAGAATATTTAATTTTTAGTTTTTATGTATTATTATGATTAAATAATAGTTTTTTGCCCTTTTACAAATGTTGTAATTTAATTAGATAATATTTTAGTTTAAAATCTAAATATGATTAATCTACGAAATAAAAAATAAAGCAGGAAGATAAAGGATATGGAAACTAAAGATTTTTTGACTACATTTATGCAGCTTTAGAAATATTCTTTTGGTGAAATATTAGAGAAATCTCAAAGTGTCATGTGTGACGTCATAAAAATCCATCTCTTTTATAGGTGTGTCATTTCCCACATCTCCTCTCATCCCTCCTTTATAGACGTATTTTTATGACGTCAAACATGACACTTTCTCAAATACAGTGTGTTTTTTTTATGATAACTTTTTTGAAAGCAATTTTACCCCACTTATAGTTATCAGAACTAATGATTAATGGCTTATTTTCTTCATTTTTTATAACCATTTATATAACATCAAAAAAATATTTTAGTTTTTATTAAAAAAGTGCCGTAAAATCAAAAATTCAAAACCTAGGTGTCAACATCTAAAAATGGTTTTAGCGCATTTATCTCATGCTTAAATCTTCTACACTTTGCAAGAATGGCTGCAAAACGCTTCAAAGTAGAGAAACAGAGTTAAAAATTGATACAGATACTTTTGGGGACATGTACTAGAACATATCAAAGTTTGAAGTCCATATCTCAACCTGGAAGGGAGTATTGGCCCCCCAAAAGTCGACTACTGAAAATCCAATTTTTTCTTGCCAAGGGTAGAAGATTTGAGCTTAAGAAAAATGAGCTAAAACCATTTTGAGATGTTGACACCTAAGTTTTGAATTTTTGATTTTACTGAACTTTTTAAATAAAAACTGAAATATTTGTTAAATGTTTTACAAATGGTTATAAAAAACGAAGGAAATAAGCCGTTAATCATTAAATTCTGATAACTATAAGTGGGGTAAAATTGCTTTCATAAACGTTCTCATAAAAAAACACACTGTATTATTAATATTACCTAAATATATAAAATGTAATACAAATTTAAATTATTAATCTATTCAAATTTTTAGAGTTCAAACAACTTCCAAGAATTTTCCTAAGAGCTTCATTAAAACTTATATTTATATTAGTTGCTTCGCCCCTAGCTTTTAATGTAGCTCGAGGTATGTTAGGAAAATAACCTACTCCCCGAAGCAGCTTATAGTTCCTCATAAAAATGACATCATACAATACCAATGACCAATGATGAGTATGCATTTTAATTGACCAATGCTAAATTGTATACTGGCCTATCATTGGTCATTTGTATTGTTTGACATCAAATTTAATGAGACACTATAAGCTGCTTCCTACACCCCCCCTCCCTCCATTACCCATGATTTAAAGAGCTTCCCTAAAAAGAACAACCATGCAATTCGAACCCACATTTTCCGAGAACTGTAGCTTCAGACACAACTTTATATTTATAGGATTTAATTTATTAAGCTCTGTGTTAGTTACAACTTAAATTAATAATTTAGAATATTTTAATAGGCAGAATATTTTCTTCAGATGCCATATCCTTTAAATTCCATAAAATGATACAATGCAATTTCTACAATTTTGCTGAATATGGCATTTTCATATAATCCAGCTATACAGGGATAGGTTGATGAAAGATACAACAGTCTTCCCCCCCAAAATCATGAATCACATACAAAATATATCCTATGCTTCAAATGGAGGATTAATTATTTTTCATTGATCTATCTCAGTATAAAATATTAATATTAACGAGAAAAAATTAAACGTTGTTTAAATTCAAAAGTGATAAAATCAAACCAAAAAAACTAAATCATTGGTATAACAATCATAAAACTTAAAGTGTTGAAAAAAGAAGAGTTATTTACCAAAGAGAAAAAAAGTGATTTTTGAATAATAAAATATATTAAATGTTATTGTTAAATGGTAACAAGGATAATAATATCCATAAGTAGCGCAGCGATGAATCTAAATTTAAAATTAAAATATAAAGATAACTGAAACATCACATGCCTTGACGGACAGACATAATCTAATCATAGAGTAGCTGCGCTACTAAAATATTAAGTGTTCATATTTAAACTTAAAACCCTTTCTTGCATTTTAAAATAGATTAGCTCAAACTTGATATCAATTAGGAATATTTTATAAGCAGAAAAACTATTTTTCCTTCAGATTTTCTTGAATATTTTGATATTTAGCCCTAAAAGAAATCTCAGAACAAAATTATTTACAAATTTTAAAAAGGGAGGCGAGACGTTTTAAGAATCTTGTACTTTTAGAAACATCCAAAAAGTTAGAAATTAATCTATAGTTTTAAATAAACTAATAAATGATTAACTGTTCTTGAAAAATATTATTATAAAATTGATCACATTTCAAAATTTATTTTATAATTGATTTAAAATTTATATTTCAAGTCTTTCTTTGAAACTAAATATATATTATTTGAAATTTTTTATTTCAATTTCGTATATGATTTATATTTTAAACAAAAAAAATCTTTTAAATTCTTGTTACAAAGTCTTTATTAAATACAGGGAGTAGTTAATGATAGATAAAATAATATGTCCCCAAGGTATAAAAATAGTAAATAGTCTTAATTTTGTAGGAAGAGGACTTATCCTTTTTCTATGTCAAATTACCAAGATCTCAAAATATTAATTGTTTCATGTTTAAAAAATTATATATTATTAAATAAAACTAAATTTGTTTATATAATGAGAGACAAGGAGTTGCATCTAAAGAAATATATTGCCCTAGTAACTTTTTGATATTTTTTATTTTGTTTCTTAAAAATATTTATTTTCTTTATGATTGAAAATATTACAAAAAATAAAATGTTCAGTTAGATCCTAGCAGATTTAATTAATCTTATTAAGGATTAAATGAGGCAAAATATACTTTCTATAAGTGCAATATTCATGTCCCACTCATATAAAATGTTTCAACCATTGCATTGTGATTTCTGAATTAAAAAATAAAAAAAGATGTTTTATATTGAAGTGAAACTGCAATAAAGAGTTATTATTATATTTTTGTTTTATAGTTGTGAGATGAAAAAAAGTATATCAAGTCTACTAGTTTGTTCAAACTTTTTAACAAATAGATTTAAGCAATCAATTTGTTTATCATCAATGGGGATATACATACATCTTATTTTATTGTCTTTAAAAATTTCGGTTATTGTTTGCACTCTATGAAATTTACTAGCGGATGTATGAGACTTTTTAGTTTTTAATACTCCTTAGTTTTATTCATATTTTGTGTATGTTTGACTAAAGGATTGCATTTGATTATGTTTAGTAACAATACTAAATATGTTCATTTCGTAGGTAAAAAGATTATGTGTCAGTTTTATTTTAGTAATTATTGTCCATAATTTGGTGTGTCATATCTGGTTTTAAGAATGTTATGTTAATTCTAAAATCTATCAATAAGAAAATAAAGTCAATCTACTTAGCGATCCTTATTTGACGGACGTATGAATATTGTACAGTTATAGAGTAGATTTGCTATTAACAATTGTCAGTATATCACTCTAATTTTTTCTGAATGGTTACAGCAGACATTACTATCGTTTTCCAATATCAATAGTACAGCTACTCTATAATTAGAGTCTGTATTATTTAGTACAGATATTACTATAATATTCTAATGTTAATAGCACAGCAACTCTGTAATTAGAGTATGTCTGTCTATATTATTTAGTACAGATATTACTATAATATTTCAATATTAATAGCACAGCTACTCTGTAATAAGAGTATTTCTGTCTGTATTATTTAGTACAGATATTACTATTATATTCCAATATTAATAGTACACCTACTCTGTAATTAGAGTATTTCTGTCTGTATTATTTAGTACAGATATTACTATAATATTCCAATATTAATAGAACAGCAACTCTATAATTAGAGTATGTCTGTATGTATTATTTAGTACAGATATTACTATAATATTCCAATATTAATAGCACAGCTATACTCTATAATTAGAGTATGTCTGTCTGTATTAATTAGTACAGATATTACTATTATATTCCAATATTAATAGCACAGCTACTCTATAATTAGAGTATGTCTGTCTGTATTATTTAGTACAGATATTACTATTATATTCCAATATTAATAGTACACCTACTCTGTAATTAGAGTATTTCTGTCTGTATTATTTAGTACAGATATTACTATAATATTCCAATATTAATAGAACAGCAACTCTATAATTAGAGTATGTCTGTATGTATTATTTAGTACAGATATTAGTATAATATTCCAATATTAATAGCACAGCTATACTCTATAATTAGAGTATGTCTGTCTGTATTATTTAGTAGTATAGATATTAATATTATATTTCAATATTTATAGTACAGCTACTCTATAATTAGAGTATGTCTGTCTGTATTATTTAGTACAGATATTACTATAATATTCCAATATTAATAGCACAGCTACTCTATAATTAGAGTATGTCTGTCTGTATTATTTAGTACAGATATTACTATAATATTCCAATATCAATATCACAGCTATACTCTATAATTAGAGTATGTCTGTATGTATTATTTAGCACAGATATTACTATAATATTCCAATATTAATATCACAGCTATACCCTATAATTAGAGTATGTCTGTCTGTATTATTAAGTACAGATATTACTATTATATTCCAATATTAATAGTACACCTACTCTGTAATTAGAGTATTTCTGTCTGTATTATTTAGTACAGATATTACTATAATATTCCAATATTAATAGCACAGCTATACTCTATAATTAGAGTATGTCTGTCTGTATTATTTAGTACAGATATTACTATAATATTCCAATATTAATAGCACAGCTATACTCTATAATTAGAGTATGTCTGTATGTATTATTTAGCACAGATATTAATATAATATTCTAATGTTAATAGCACAGCAACTCTATAATTAGAGTATGTCTGTCTGTATTATTAAGTACAGATATTACTATTATATTCCAATATTAATAGTACACCTACTCTGTAATTAGAGTATTTCTGTCTGTATTATTTAGTACAGATATTACTATAATATTCCAATATTAATAGCACAGCTATACTCTATAATTAGAGTATGTCTGTCTGTATTATTTAGTACAGATATTACTATAATATTCCAATATTAATAGCACAGCTATACTCTATAATTAGAGTATGTCTGTATGTATTATTTAGCACAGATATTAATATAATATTCTAATGTTAATAGCACAGCAACTCTGTAATTAGAGTATGTCTGTCTGTATTATTTAGTACAGATATTACTATTATATTCCAATATTAATAGTACACCTACTCTGTAATTAGAGTATGTCTGTCTGTATTAATTAGTACAGATATTACTATTATATTCCAATATTAATAGCACAGCTACTCTATAATTAGAGTATGTCTGTCTGTATTATTTAGTACAGATATTACTATTATATTCCAATATTAATAGTACACCTACTCTATAATTAGAGTATGTCTGTCTGTATTATTTAGTATAGATATTACTATTATATTCCAATATTAATAGCACATCTACTCTATAATTAGAGTATGTCTGTATGTATTATTTAGTACAGATATTACTATTATATTCCAATATTAATAGTACACCTACTCTATAATTAGAGTATTTCTGTCTGTATTATTTAGTACAGATATTACTATAATATTCCAATATCAATATCACAGCTATACTCTATAATTAGAGTATGTCTGTATGTATTATTTAGCACAGATATTACTATAATATTCCAATATTAATATCACAGCTATACCCTATAATTAGAGTATGTCTGTCTGTATTATTAAGTACAGATATTACTATTATATTCCAATATTAATAGTACACCTACTCTGTAATTAGAGTATTTCTGTCTGTATTATTTAGTACAGATATTACTATAATATTCCAATATTAATAGCACAGCTATACTCTATAATTAGAGTATGTCTGTCTGTATTATTTAGTACAGATATTACTATAATATTCCAATATTAATAGCACAGCTATACTCTATAATTAGAGTATGTCTGTATGTATTATTTAGCACAGATATTAATATAATATTCTAATGTTAATAGCACAGCAACTCTGTAATTAGAGTATGTCTGTCTGTATTATTTAGTACAGATATTACTATAATATTCCAATATTAATAGTACACCTACTCTGTAATTAGAGTATGTCTGTCTGTATTAATTAGTACAGATATTACTATTATATTCCAATATTAATAGCACACCTACTCTATAATTAGAGTATGTCTGTCTGTATTATTTAGTACAGATATTACTATAATATTCCAATATTAATATCACAGCTATACCCTATAATTAGAGTATGTCTGTCTGTATTATTAAGTACAGATATTACTATTATATTCCAATATTAATAGCACAGCAACTCTATAATTAGAGTATGTCTGTCTGTATTATTTAGTACAGATATTACTATTATATTCCAATATTAATAGTACACCTACTCTGTAATTAGAGTATTTCTGTCTGTATTATTTAGTACAGATATTACTATAATATTCCAATATCAATATCACAGCTATACTCTATAATTAGAGTATGTCTGTATGTATTATTTAGCACAGATATTACTATAATATTCCAATATTAATATCACAGCTATACCCTATAATTAGAGTATGTCTGTCTGTATTATTAAGTACAGATATTACTATTATATTCCAATATTAATAGTACACCTACTCTGTAATTAGAGTATTTCTGTCTGTATTATTTAGTACAGATATTACTATAATATTCCAATATTAATAGCACAGCTATACTCTATAATTAGAGTATGTCTGTCTGTATTATTTAGTACAGATATTACTATAATATTCCAATATTAATAGCACAGCTATACTCTATAATTAGAGTATGTCTGTATGTATTATTTAGCACAGATATTAATATAATATTCTAATGTTAATAGCACAGCAACTCTGTAATTAGAGTATGTCTGTCTGTATTATTTAGTACAGATATTACTATAATATTCCAATATTAATAGTACACCTACTCTGTAATTAGAGTATGTCTGTCTGTATTAATTAGTACAGATATTACTATTATATTCCAATATTAATAGCACAGCTACTCTATAATTAGAGTATGTCTGTCTGTATTATTTAGTACAGATATTACTATAATATTCCAATATTAATATCACAGCTATACCCTATAATTAGAGTATGTCTGTCTGTATTATTAAGTACAGATATTACTATTATATTCCAATATTAATAGCACAGCAACTCTATAATTAGAGTATGTCTGTCTGTATTATTTAGTACAGATATTACTATTATATTCCAATATTAATAGTACACCTACTCTGTAATTAGAGTATTTCTGTCTGTATTATTTAGTACAGATATTACTATAATATTCCAATATCAATATCACAGCTATACTCTATAATTAGAGTATGTCTGTATGTATTATTTAGCACAGATATTACTATAATATTCCAATATTAATATCACAGCTATACCCTATAATTAGAGTATGTCTGTCTGTATTATTAAGTACAGATATTACTATTATATTCCAATATTAATAGTACACCTACTCTGTAATTAGAGTATTTCTGTCTGTATTATTTAGTACAGATATTACTATAATATTCCAATATTAATAGCACAGCTATACTCTATAATTAGAGTATGTCTGTCTGTATTATTTAGTACAGATATTACTATAATATTCCAATATTAATAGCACAGCTATACTCTATAATTAGAGTATGTCTGTATGTATTATTTAGCACAGATATTAATATAATATTCTAATGTTAATAGCACAGCAACTCTGTAATTAGAGTATGTCTGTCTGTATTATTTAGTACAGATATTACTATTATATTCCAATATTAATAGTACACCTACTCTGTAATTAGAGTATGTCTGTCTGTATTATTTAGTACAGATATTACTATTATATTCCAATATTAATAGTACACCTACTCTGTAATTAGAGTATTTCTGTCTGTATTATTTAGTACAGATATTACTATAATATTCCAATATTAATATCACAGCTATACCCTATAATTAGAGTATGTCTGTCTGTATTATTAAGTACAGATATTACTATTATATTCCAATATTAATATCACAGCTATACCCTATAATTAGAGTATGTCTGTCTGTATTATTTAGTACAGATATTACTATAATATTCCAATATTAATATCACAGCTATACCCTATAATTAGAGTATGTCTGTCTGTATTAATTAGTACAGATATTACTATTATATTCCAATATTAATAGCACAGCTACTCTATAATTAGAGTATGTCTGTCTGTATTATTTAGTACAGATATTACTATAATATTCCAATATTAATATCACAGCTATACCCTATAATTAGAGTATGTCTGTCTGTATTATTAAGTACAGATATTACTATTATATTCCAATATTAATAGCACAGCAACTCTATAATTAGAGTATGTCTGTCTGTATTATTTAGTACAGATATTACTATTATATTCCAATATTAATATCACAGCTACTCTATAATTAGAGTATGTCTGTATGTATTATTTAGTACAGATATTACTATAATATTCCAATATTAATATCACAGCTATACTCTATAATTAGAGTATGTGTGTCTGTATTATTTAGTACAGATATTAATATAATATTCCAATATTAATAGTACAGCAACTCTATAATTAGAGCATGTCTGTATGTAATATTTAGTACAGATATTACTATAATATTCCAATATTAATAGTACAGCAACTCTATAATTAGAGCATGTCTGTATGCATTATTTAGTACAGATATTACTATTATATTCCAATATTAATATCACAGCTACTCTATAATTAGAGTATGTCTGTATGTATTATTTAGTACAGATATTACTATTATATTCCAATATTAATATCACAGCTACTCTATAATTAGAGTATGTCTGTCTGTATTATTTAGTACAGATATTACTATAATATTCCAATATAAATAGTACAGCTACTCTATAATTAGAGTATGTCTGTATGTATTATTTAGTACAGATATTACTATAATATTCCAATATTAATAGCACAGCTATACTCTATAATTAGAGTATGTCTGTCTGTATTATTTAGTACAGATATTACTATAATATTCCAATATTAATAGCACAGCTATACTCTATAATTAGAGTATGTCTGTATGTATTATTTAGTACAGATATTACTATAATATTCTAATGTTAATAGCACAGCAACTCTGTAATTAGAGTATGTCTGTCTGTATTATTTAGTACAGATATTACTATTATATTCCAATATTAATATCACAGCTACTCTATAATTAGAGTATGTCTGTATGTATTATTTAGTACAGATATTACTATAATATTCCAATATTAATATCACAGCTATACTCTATAATTAGAGTATGTGTGTCTGTATTATTTAGTACAGATATTAATATAATATTCCAATATTAATAGTACAGCAACTCTATAATTAGAGCATGTCTGTATGTAATATTTAGTACAGATATTACTATAATATTCCAATATTAATAGTACAGCAACTCTATAATTAGAGCATGTCTGTATGCATTATTTAGTACAGATATTACTATTATATTCCAATATTAATATCACAGCTACTCTATAATTAGAGTATGTCTGTATGTATTATTTAGTACAGATATTACTATTATATTCCAATATTAATATCACAGCTACTCTATAATTAGAGTATGTCTGTCTGTATTATTTAGTACAGATATTACTATAATATTCCAATATAAATAGTACAGCTACTCTATAATTAGAGTATGTCTGTCTCTATTATTTAGTACAGATATTACTATAATATTCCAATATAAATAGTACAGCTACTCTATAATTAGAGTAAGTCTGTATGTATTATTTAGTATAGATATTACTATTATATTCCAATATCAATAGTATAGCTACTCTATAATTAGATTATGTCTGTCTGTATTCAAGTGATTACCTTTCCTACTAAAGATGTAGCTGCGCTGCATAAAGTGTCTCAAAAATCAGCCATGTGACGTCATAAAAATAAGGGAGTTGAGAGAAGAAGTGGAAAGAAAACTACTAAAAAAGAAATGGATAATTTCTCATTTTTATGACGTTAAAAGGCTGATTTTTTTTGACACTTTGTACAGCTACACTAAAGATTTTTGTTTATTTTATACATTTCTATGTAGGCCGAAACCATTCAAAGTTTTTTTGCAATTTAAAATAAATCAGACTGCAAAACTAAAATTAGAAAAGTTTTTGGATAATATGTCAACTGAGAGAGTGTGTGTGTGTGTAAGTGTGTGTGTTTGTGTGTGTGTGTGTGTTTGTGTGTGTGTGTATGTGTGTGTATTTATGTGAATGAATAAGAAAAGGAAAGAGAAAGAAAAAAGATTTTTAGAGATTTAATATATATTCTTTTATTATTAACTCCTATAACATGATAAAATCAGTTCAATCTATTTTATTCATGTTATGTTTGTATTCTCAATATTTTATATCCAGAAAGGGAGATGCTAATGGATAATTCTTTAAACTTTCTTCAAAGCTTTGGTAACTTAAAAATGTTTGGGGGGGGGAGCTTAGGAAATCTATTCATCTGGCAATTGCATCAAAAATTGCGAGAGAATGTCCCTGTAGTCCATTGTAATATACCTGTATTACTGTTTCAACCCTATATCTTAAAGATCATCAGGAACACAAATGTATAATTAAAAATCCCATTATATAAATGAACAACAATGCCTGTTTGTTTGATGTTTGGAGTATTAGAGAGGGGTGACCCACCTTAGCTTTGGTTTAATATTGATTTATCTTATAATGCCCTTTTCCTTGCAGCTACTAGGGGCTAGGGATTAATCCTCAAATATGGGTATATCTAAAAGGTTTAATCATTTTAACATTACTTAGAAAATGTTAAAAAGCTAAATCCTATAATATAAAGTAGTAAGAGTTTTTTGTCTGTAGCAAAGGATCTCGCTAACCGCTGAACCGATATAGTTCTCCTTTATAGCGAATCTTCTAATAGGTCCTAAGAAGGTTTTTGGCTATTTTTCTGCCCTCTCATATCCCTTCGAATATAGATCCCATATATGCTAGGGGCGCAGCCGCTAGTCTTAGATATTGTAATACATATCCTAACAATAAAGTAGCTGTATGTTTATTTTTTGTATGTTTGTTTGTCTGTACCGAAGGATCTCACTAACCGTAGAACCGAAATTATTCTCCTTTATAGGGTAGCTTCTTATAAGTCCGGGGAAGGTTTATAACTATTTTTGGGGATGGTACACCAACCATCCAAAAAGAAAAATTATCCCCCCCCCCCTAAAAAAAAGTGAAGTCGCTAGTATGTATCGGTTGTAGCAATGTTTGACTGTTCTGTTCAAAGTCTGTAAAAGAATATAAAAGAAAAAGAATATGAATTAAATTATCTTTTTTATTTTCTGTACAGAAGTCTAAGTTAAATTTTGGCGCTGCTATTATATCAACAAAACACTGAGATATGAAGTATAATATTTAAATACATAGTAGGGTTGGGCCGGATATCCGGTGTGGCCGGATATCCGGCCGGATATCCGGCCATTTTCAATATCCGGCCGGATACCGGATATTGAAACTATCCGGCCGGATATCCGGCAATGTAATCTTTTATATTTCACAACAACAATCTCTGTTTTTTTTTAATCTTCAATGGCTTTAATTTTCTTATTATTGAAGCTAGAAGAACAATTTTTTCTGAATATGTTTATGTTTAGGTAAATTTTATATTAGAAATCTCAAAACATAAATTTTGGCGGTGGCAGCAGTACTTGGCAGCTGCCAGCCGCAAACCGACGGTTGGCAGGTAAACGGCAACAGATTTTATGAAATTGTAATATGTCATGAAGATATATAAAAAAGCCTAAGTTTAAAATTTGAAATCTTCAAGTAAAAATTTGCGGTCACAGGAACCGTTTAAAGATATCTGGAGACCTGGAGGTTCAGGACTTGCAGGATTATATCTGGAACCTGAAATCGACTTGAACACCTATATTACATATGAGGATGTACTACTATAGGATATTTTAGTATTAGATAACATGAAATGCTTTGTTTAAGTAAAAAAATATTTTTACTTTTTACCTAAATGACCTTACCAGATTTGCTGGTATCCTGTGCCCGCCAGGAAGGAGGTATTAAAAAAATTTCAACTCTCAGTTATGTGTCATACCCATATTTCGAAAGTCACTCAGTTATAGCCCTTTACCTTTTATACACAGAAAATGGGATAGAAAAAATCAGAGGGGGGGGGGAAGGCATTCAACGCCACCTTCTCGCCAATCCTCCAACCGTTAGAGATTGATATTACAGATTGAGAGTAGTAATAGTTAATTAGATTTATTTACTAAGCTTTTTTTTGTCTGTAGCAAAGGATCTTGCTAACTGCTGAACTGATATGGTTCTCCTTTAGAGTGAAGCTTCTTATAAGTCCCAGGGTGGTTTTAGGCTGTTTGATTTTTATAAAAAAAAGTCGTTGTAAGGTTTTAAGTTATTTTTCTGCACTTTCATGTCCCTTCTAATATAAATCCCTAGATACTAGGGACGCATACGCTAGTATAATATAAAACACCAGTTTATAAAGAAATTTTTTTTGCGGGAATAGTCCCTTTCGTGGCAACGCCCCTTAAGGAGCAATTATTCGTATTTTCACAGTAGCGTATCTCCTATTTCTAGCCCCTCGCGGGGGACTCTAACCTTGCGGGGCCAATTGCCTTACCCTGCGGGGAAATCACCTTACCAAATATAACCTAACCTAACCTAAAATAACCTATTAAAAGCAATTTAAAAAATAAAACGAATCGCCCCTTAAAGTGCGTTGCCACGAAAGGGACTATATCCTTTTTTGATACTTTAATATGTAGTAATTTGGCCGGTTATCCGGCCGGATATCCGGTAATTTGGCCTGGTAGCTGGATATTTGCCGGATATCCGGCGTTGGCCGGATACCCGGCCGGATACCGGATATCCGGCATTTGAAATTAGCCGGATATCCGGTATCCGGTATCCGGCCAAAAAAATATCCGGCCCAACCCTAATACATAGTAGACATAGGTTTCTTCTAAGATATAAATCACAATTCTTGATAAATTTTATCAGTTTTATACAGTTGATGATCATAAAAATCCTAATTCTATTGAATACAAAATTCTAACTGCTTTTTTGTCGACTTAAAGGTAATATACAAAATTAATATAAGTAAACATATTACTGACTTACATTTGATTTATCATTTGAAAAAATGTCAATTTATTTTTCATTATATAAGACAAGTGGCTATGACCCTAGCAACTAGGGGCTCTTTACTTGAAGGTGCAGAGAGGCTTGAAAAATAGCTTAAAACCATCACAAGACTAACATTAAAAAAGCCTAAAACCATCCCAAGACCTACTTAAAGCTTCCCTAAAGTATTGATTGAAATCTTAAGCTTCAGATAAAAAAACCTTTTGACTTTTAGCATTATATGAAATACTAGCGGCTTCGCCCCTAGCCTCTAGGGGCTTAGGCCCCCAAAAGGTTTGATAAAACCAAATATTCGTATTTTAGATTTAAGATAAGAATGTAAAAACAAAAATTTCTTTGGGGGGAGGGGAACTTTTTTTTTGGGGGGAGGGGGGGTGGTAGTCCACCCCACTACTTTAATTTTAGTTTTATAAAGAAAAGAATTTTTTTTTTGGGGGGGGGGTATTTTTCATTTTTTAGGGGGGTTGGGGGTGTCCCACCTTTAAGAAAATAGTTATAAACCTTCCCGGGACCTATGAGAAGCTACCCTGTAAAGGAGAACTCGATCGGTTCAGCGGTTAGCGAGATCCTTCGCTACAAACAAACAGACAGACAGACAAACAAACAGACAGACCTCGTTCTACTTTGTATTATAGAATACTGCACCTTACATATTTTGAATCGTTGATTGTCCACTACTTTTTTACTTATTATTAACCCTTAACGGTCGGGGGGGGGGCGTTGAACGCCCCCCCATCCGGTTTTTTCTATCTCATTTTCTGTGTGTGAAAGATAAAGAGCCCAAACTGCGTGACTTTTTAAGTATGGGTATGACACACAACTGAGAGTTGGAATTTTTTAAATATCTCCATCCTGGCGGGCACAGGATGCCAGCAAACCTGTCAGGGTCATCCAGGTAAAAAGCAAAAATATTTTTTTGACTAAAACAAAGCATTTTATCATACCAAATTACTAAAATATCCTCTAGTAGTACATCCTTATATAAAATACAGGTGTTCAAGTCACTTTCAGGTTCCAGGTATGATCCTGCAGGTCCTGATCCTCCAGGTCTCCAGAAATATTTAAAAGGCTCCTGTGGCCGCAATTTTTGACTTAGAGACTTCAAATTTTAAACTTAAGCTTCTCTCACATGTCTACATAATGTATTAAAATTTTATGAAGATCCGCCGCCGTTTTCCCGCCGACCGCCGACTGCGGCGGCTGGCAGCTGCCAAGTACAGCTGCGGCCGCTGAAATTTATATTTTGATATTTCTAATGTAAAATTCACATAAAGATAAATATTTTCTGGGAAAAAATTGTTCTTCTAGCTTCAAAAATAAGAAAATTACAGCCGTTTGAAATTTTTAAGTAAAAAAAGACCTAAAAACAAAGGTTGTTAAATAAAAGGGTGAAGGAAGCAAAACTTGACTTAGACTTATAAAAGGTCGGAAATTCAGTATCATACAGGGGACTTGCACAAAAAAATTTAGCCCTCTAGCTCTAATAGGAACTGAGATAATAAGGGGGGGCGTTGAACGCCCCCCCCCCCCCCCCGACTGATTAAGGTGCGGCAAGGGGCCCGACTGTAAAGGGTTAAAAGTCTTATCAAGGATAAAGTAAAATTACGATTTTCTTTTGTTGATATAATGACTGCCCATATGTTTAACTAAAATTGTATGACAGCACTATATATGCCATCAGTTTAACAGGGCAAGAAAAGAAAAAAGAAGAATAATATGATTTATGTTATCTATCCTATTTTATGTTGGAAATGATCTCACTATTTCAGAATTAATTGACAGGGGCCTTATATCTCATTACAGCTGGGTGTCCACATAACACAGCTTATATCTCATTACAGCTGGGTGTCCACATAACACAGCCTTTGTCTCATTTTAGCTGGGTGTCCACATAAAACAACTTATATTTCATTCCAGCTGGGTGTCCACATAAAACAGTCTATATCTCATTCCAGTTGGGTGTCCACATAAAACAGCTTTTATCTCATTCCAGCTGGGTGTCCACAGAAAACAGCTAATATCTCATTCCAGCTAGGTGTCCACATAAAGCAAATTATATCTCATTCCAGCTGGGTGTCCACATAAAACAGCTTATATCTCATTCTAGCTGGGTGTCCACACAAAACAGATAATATCTCATTCCAGCTGGGTGTCCACATAAAACAGCTTATATCTCATTACAGCTGGGTGTCCACATAACACAGCTTATATCTCATTCCAGCTGGGTGTCCACATAAAACAACTTATATTTCATTCCAGCTGGGTGTCCACATAAAACAGCTTATATCTCATTCTAGCTGGGTGTCCACATAAACAGCTTATATCTCATTCCAGCTGGGTGTCCACAATAAACAGCTTATATCTCATTACAGCTGGGTGTCCACATAACACAGCCTATATCTCATTCCAATTAGGTGTCCACATAAAACAAATTATATCTCATTCCAGCTAGGTGTCCACATGAAACAGATTATATCTCATTCCAGATGGGTGTCCTCATAAAACAGCGTATATCTCATTGCAGCTGGGTGTCCACATAAAACAGCTTATATCTCATTACAGCTGGGTGTTCACATAAAACAGCTTATATCTCATTACAGCTGGGTGTCCACATAGAAAAGCTTATATCTTATTCCAGTTGGGTGTCCACATAAAACAGCTTATATCTTATTCCAGCTGGGTGTCCACAAAAACAGATTATATTTTATTCCAATTAGGTGTCCACATAAAACAACTTATATCTTATTCCATCTGGATGTGAACATAAAACAGTTTGTTGTCAGGATGTTGAAGTCCCCTAATAAACTTTTGCTTCAGTCAAATAAACATAAAATTAAATTTTACGACATTTTCGCTTGGTGGAAGGCGGGGAAATCTTGATAGGTTTGTTAAAACTATCAGTATCAAAACTTTTCACCAACATTTTAATCTACAAAAAGAGTAAATTCATTTATCATAAAGTGCGATTTACATTAATTGTCTGAACTCTAAAGACCGCTGTTTTAAGCTTTTATTAGCAGTTTTGTAAAAATGATCTTATTTCATATTTCAGTTCACACAAAAGTAATTTTATATAAGGTTTCTCAAATAAGATTTTGGTTTAATTTTTTTATAGGATATTTTTAAGGGTTTTGGTGACACGTTGACATGTTCTAAATTTTTATGGATAGGACAATGGACGTGATAGAATATGTAAAAAGGCATATTAGATGATTGATTTCCCTTAATAGCATGCCTTTGTTACCGATTAATACCCTTAGGATTAGAACCTGTTCTCAGCCATAATGTAAATTAATGTATAGCATCGTATTACAGATTTTTCTAAGAATACAAAAATAAAAATCATATTATTATTAACAGTTTTAATCATAAAATTCTTTATTTCAATATCCGCGGAAAGCTGTCTACAAAACTATGCGATAAATAACTTTTATATACTTTAGCAATTGATGGACCAAATTGTTCTTGTTGCAAGTTTGTTATAAAAACCTCGATTCAACCATAGAATATCAGATAACAGGGCCATACACAGAAATTATAAAATGTACAAGTAACAGAGTAAGGATTTTTGTATTCAGTAAATTATCTTGAAAATGGCTAATCTAAGTGTTTTTTATTTAAGCTTTTTAATGGTTTAGGGAAGGTTTTAGGCTGTATTATCCAAACAAAACTAAGAGTTGGTAGGTTGAGTCGACATAAATTAGTAATTTGTTTTGTCTAAAAACAAAATTTTTGTTTTGTTACACTTTCCTATTGTGCCTTTAGATGTACGATGTACATCAACGACAATTAAACTCTCTGAAAAAAACGCTTAAAATAGAGTTGCTATTAGTTTGTTATTTTGACATATTTACTAAATTTGGTACATATCATAATTGTATTACAGGCAACTTTTTTTGTCTTTTTATGTAAAAAAAATTCATGGCAACCAACACTGTTGACGCGACTGGCAGACAGCCAGACAGCTTACTGACTGTCTGCAAATTATTAGAAAAACTTTCTATAAGTGTCAATATTCATTTCTAACATTGTTAAATATTTTCCTTTCTTATTTCTACTTAAACCATAAAAACATCCATGAAAGCAAAGCTAATTAAACAGTAGAACAAACGAACATTAACACTTGTAGAGTGTTAAAACTTAATAAGCAGAATATAAATTTTTAAGTCTAAACAAAATTGTATATAAACTTGTTGAAAATTATTTTTAGGAACATAGTTACATTTTTAGGACTTGATTATAGAGATGCTTTGCTTAGAATATTGCACCCTGTTGTCCTAGGAGTTATAGTCCCAACAATAAGATGAATTTGATAGTTATAACATACAAAAAATTAAAATCAGCATGTTTAAAAAAAACGTATGAACTTTCTGGTAACGATTATAGAGTTGTAATCGTAGAAAAGCTTCACTTTTAATAGTTAACTAATTAATTTAAAAGAAGTGAGGGTTTCTTTCAAAAAAAGAAGATTTGATTTTCTAAATCCAATATAATTAATCTATGGTATTGGTAGTGCATCAAATGATTAATCTATGCTAAAACTTATATATCAGAATTAATAATATTAATATATTGCTTATAGTATTGGAAAAAGTATTTTAGATGGGTACAGCTTTCTCCGCAAAAATTTGTTTACCGCAATTGGAGTATATGCAATTAGAATGCCTTTAGAGTTATAATTATTAGAGAATGTTAATATATGTGTTAGAAAACGCCCATTGTAATATTTTTTAATATTCTCCTACTGTAGGAGAATAAGTTTGATATTTTGCAAAAAGTTTGACATTCCCTACCCTTAAATCTAAGAAGCACCACAAAAAAAAAGAGAATTAAATCTTTCAGCAATGAAAACATATTTTTTATATGTATAAAGTTACTCATCATAAGTTTTAATTTTTCTGCTATTGAATATAATCTTTCTTGTTTTAATTAAAGAAAGATTTATCATAGAGATTTCTGTATTAATTATCTTTCCATTAATTTTATAAATCCTTTCATTAATATCCATATACTCATAAAAGATAATTTCAAAACAAGGATGACAACATCTATAAAAGCGAAGCTCTGAAATTGAATGACAAGCTAACATCAACACTTGTATAGTGTCAAAACTGAATAAGCAGATTATCAATGCATAAGTATAAACAAAATTGTATGTAAATTTCCTGAAAAACTGCTTAAATACATGATACTGTTTAATTAAATTTTTAGGACTTTGTTATACAGATGTCTCGCTTTTATTATTGTACCTTGTTGTTCTAGGAATGATCATTTTAAAAATCAGATGAAAAGGATAATTATATCATACAAAAATTTGTTGTCAAAAGTTTAATACTCCCTAATTATAGAAAAGCTTCGCTTTAAAAAGATAAATTACTGCTAAATATTTGTTAAAAAACAATTTCCTCCCTTTTAAAAAATATAAAGTTAAAGTAATTCCCAGGGAAAGGTAAATAAACAAATATTTTGACAAGGAAAAGTTAGGTAAATTAAACTGGGTTCTTATATGTAGAGCGAAAAAAACCTTTAAAGTAATTAATTTGATAGTAAAAATGAACGTATATCCATAATTAAAAATAAATATTTTTATATTTGTAGAAAACTGGTTATAATACGATACTAGACATAATTTTTTCGTATTGATGAGAACCGGTTTCAATCCAACGGATATTAATCGGTTTCAAGTGAATACTATAAAATTCTTTTATGATGTAAAGCAGTACAGACTGACATTCTAGATTAGCTTTGTTACTAAAATATATATTTTTTCCTGTCCATTTCTGTAAATCTTTCTCTCTATATTAACAAAAAATTATTTGTTTACCTAACTGCTTACCGCGGGGAAATGAACTGATAATTTTGTCTTTAGAAGTCAAGCATAAATATGTAATATATTATGTGTTAAAAAGAACAATTATGGCCATAAGGAGCGCAGCATGAAATACAAGCGACTTCACCCGTAGTACTAGTGACTCTGTCACCGAAGGTGTAAGATATGATAAGTCTCTAATCTAAAAAACAAAATAGCCTAAAACCATCATCAGACATATACAAACCTTCTCTAAAAGGAAGAACTCAGTTCTTAAATTATGGAAATCTTAAAATTCAGACAAAAAATCCATACTACTTTATTATATAGGATAATTGTTTTATGTCTTAAAAGAATACTTAAACAAGAAACGCATCAAAAAAAACTTTATGTAATTAATGGACTGACGAACGTACAGAAATTTGAAGCTACAGAATAGCTCCGCTATTAAATATTAAGATCTATGCGTTGCACCTAAAAATGTCAGTACACTAAATATGAAGAATTTTAAAGTTTCAGGTAATTAAAACGTTAGTTATTAACTTTTTAATTCATTATTTTTGGGGGGGAGTAAATATACCCTCACCCAAAATAGTTTAAAACCTCCCGTGGACCTATATAAAGTTTACTGTAAAGGATATTCATATAAGTTAGCTTGATAATTTGCTACTGACAACAGATCTATAGTATATATGTATATAGGTATATACAGACAACTACCTCCCTCCATTTTTCAAAGACCTCTTTCGTCTGCTTCTAAATTATTTTCTGCTACTTGGCTGTGTTAATATAAGCGACACCATTGGTTGATTTTCAATGACCCGATAGGAAGGTTGCACAAGACAATTGCGATGGGGAGATACAGTTATTTAACCCTTTCTCCCTCTAGTGTTTTACTCTAATCAACTGACAAAAAAACTTAATTGGTACTGATGATCTATTTAGTAGTGAAACATTTGTATTCCATTAATGAAATGTTAAAAAAATAAGTTGTGTTTATAATAAATTTATAGTATAGATGTATAAACAGATTACTAAATGATTTCTGATTGCAAAGACCTAAAGCTCAGCAGACGAGAATAATTTCATTAAACTTTGCTTTCTAAATTCAGCTGTTTCATGCTTTCTTCTGCTTTTTGAAAAAGAAAGGGACAATTTTTGTAAAAAATTGCTATTTTTATCTAAACTTATATGAAGTATTTAAAACTTCCATTATCAATTTCTCACAACTAGGCTCCTGACTATAAAATTATATTCATCGATTTACACCAATGCATTTTTAAACCTAGTTATTTGTGATTAACAAGACATTTTTCCTAATGATGTGAATACTTTCTTGCAAATCGTAATTATCAAGTTTTTAGTGACATCTAGCGACAAATATAGAACTAATATATTGCAGATGTTCCCAAATTTATTTTTTGCCTGAATTTACGTTGTTTTTAATTATCTATAATACAAAGTAGAACGATGTCTGTCTGTCCGTCTGTCCGTCTGTCTGTCTGTCCCTTAAGATCTCGGTAACCACTGAACCGATCGGATTCTACTCTTCAGGGTATATACCTATTGGTCCTGTGGTGGTTTTAAGCTATTTTCTGGGGGGGTGGGTCACCCCCAACCCCCCCCAAAAAAAATCCCCCCCCCATTTTTTTTTTTTTTTCGCTGAAGATTTCCTTCATTTTTTTTATCACCTCTTGGGGCAAAAACCCTAGAGGCTAGGGGCGAAGCCGCTAGTTTTTCCATAAAGTGTTGAACTCTCCCTGAGGTGGTGGCAAATTAACTATGTCCTTATTTTAAGTAATTGGGTTATTGTCAGTTTTATGAGATTAATAGATAATTTTCAAAATATTTTTCAACAAATCAACAGTATTTAAACAATACAAAAACGAAATTAACTAGGAAAAAATGCAGAAATCATTAAAGATCATACATAGACGTCCAAGTACAGGGGTAAAGGGTTGTTTACCCCTTTAGACTTTGAATCTCTTATTTTACACCCCTCAAGTTTTTAAAAATACGTTTGACTACTCCCCTTTAACGTATAGAACCCTTAATTTTACCCCAATACAAAGTAAAAAGCTTGGGCGTCCTTGTGGTAACATTAGTTTACAATTTGCCTTTTGTTTTTTTGCTAGCACCTGGTTGTATTTACATTTTTGAAAGAATCAGCTGAACTCAAGGACCCAACCCAAAGTTGATAGAAGGCCTTTGAAAAGGGGTGATTGTTACGTATACTATTTATCGCTCTATATATATCACTTTAATTTTTGTATGACGATATATGACGTACTGTTCGTTAAACTGATTGGAATGATTCCATCATAAATACTAAAAACAGAAGGAATTTAACAGATCAAATAAATATACAAAAAAAACTATTGAATAAAAATTTTATTTATTCTTACAACTAATTTAAAGAGCGCTCCTTAATTGTATAATTATATTGAACAACAATTGAATAAAAACATTTCTTAAATTTGTTTCTAAATTAGAATTTTTCTTTTAAATGTTTGAAACTTTAAAGTAAATGATTTATGAAATATTTTAAAGATTATATTGGGACACCTAGCGGAAACATATTTAACTACATATATAATACATTTTTCAAGAATCATGATTGTTGAACCAGATGCTTTGCCATGTTTTTATTATTGTATTCCTCGTAAAATGGCTTGAAACCTGCCCTAAAGCAATATTAATATTTACTTGAACGTTGTAGAACAATAAAATCAGCCGTTTGTGAGATCTAATCCTGTTAACCTAGCTATTAAAGATCAACAATAAATTGTAACACAATAAAAATGCTAATAATTTGTATTATTTTATTATATTCTTTCAATACAAATTCTAAAGATGTGTTGCGCCTAGTATATTCTTTGACTAAAACTTTAAACAATTAGTTAACTGTCAAGAGTTTTTAAAATGAAATTTTTAAATTTATGTTAAGAAAAAATCTTTGTGATTGTATCTTCCTTAAAATATTGAATAAATAACATGTTTAAATAAAATGTGTTGATCACTCCATGTTATGCCATAAAGTAATACGGCATTTTTGTGTGAAGCTAAGATCTCGGAAAGTGCTGATCAGAAAAATTTGTGCTTTTCAGGGATGCTCTATAAATATCTTGGGGTAGTTTAGGCTATTTTTTTCTCAACCGCCCTTCCCTAAAGAATAGGAGATAAGCAACTAGTTGTTCTAAAAAGTATTTTTTGTAATCTGGCTACAACCAGATGCGTGCAGATGACTGATGTAGATGGTTTATACATCCCCCTGGGAATTTAATGGTGGGTGGATACACGCTCTAGGTGTACACACCTATACAACCCAAATAATTTAACAGAATCAAACTTTAAAGATGAGAGAAAAGCATTCTAAATGAGGTTTTTCTTTTGATTTTATGGCGTCCATGCATATAAAAGCCAACACCCAAATTTGTATATTTTTAAGTATTTGCATTAGTTTTCCATGAAATAAAAAGATATTTCAAAAATTAATTCTTAGGCATGTGTATTTTGTTATATTTTCCATGAAAGATATTTTCAAACTGATTATCTGGGCCTAGAAAGACACTGTTTCATTATCTTAGGTAAAACCCGGTCTGTTTTGTGAGCATTAAGAGTTATGACCAATACATTAAAGGACGTATGAAGACCTTACAACTTTACAATACCTAACAACTTGATTAGAATTTCTTCCTTCATAAATATCAACTCCACAGTACTATAAGGCAAGGAAACTAACTACTGTAAAAGGTCAAGTAATCAATTTAAAAATATTATAAAAAATAAAAACAAATTGTTTTTCATCTTAATCTTTATTAAACCTGAAAATTTATGCAAATATGCGTCAAAACTTTATCTTTTTTTCATATTTTATATTTTTATTTGTCTAATGTTCAAATATTACATTGATTTGATATTCTAAATATTATGTTGAGACATCTAGCAACTAAAATTTGAATTATTGTAACATACAATTTTGTGTATTTAATACTGGAAAGATGCCAACTTATTGATATGTATCTACTATATTGAAATACACGCTAATAAGCAGAAAGTTGTCTAGTTAATTGAAAACAGTCAACACGCACTACATATATTGAATATTAAATATGCGCATAATTGCCTTGTAAATGCAGCAAAAATATTAGGCCTGATTTTACTATTTTTCCCCCTAAATCAACCCTCTCCCAAAATTGTTATACAGCTTCCCAGGACCTATGAGAAGCTACCCTAAATATGACAAAAAACTGCGAGACAAACAAACAGATAGACAACTGTTACTTTAATATAAGGATTCTTAATTTATGAAATTACCTCTTCACAAGGATGACAACATCCATAAAAGCGAAGCTCTGAAACGGTAGGACAAAGGGGCATTAACACTTGTAAAGTGTCAGAACTGAATAATCAGAATATAAATGTATAAGAGTCGAAGCAAAATTTGTTGAAAAATTATTTGATGCAGGATAATGTTTAAGGACGTACTTACATTTTTAAGACTTGTACTTTGTTGTCCCAGGAATCAGTATACCAAAAATCAGATTAATTGGATAATTAGATCGCATAAAAATTTGTTGTTAAAGACGTAAAAAAATCGACCTGTTGAAAATGGACGTAGAGACATTCTGGTAACAATTATAGAGTTGCTACGCTTTCTAAATTGTACCTAACTACTACAGGGATCACCATGCAAAATTTGAAATCGGTAGGAGAATTCTATCATGCCTAACTTAACGAAAAAAGCTATCCGTCTCGGTCGTACGGACGGACCGACCATAATTATAGATAAGCTTCGCTTTTAAAGTTAAAATTATTGTGTAGGGCAGGAAATCTTGATAATTAATCCTGGAATAGAATAATACTTTCATATGGTGTTGCAACAATCATACAAAACTTTCAAATAGCTAAGCTTCTCTTTAATTTATGCTAACCACTGGATCAATTGGGCTCAACTTTTCAGGGATTACACCTTATTTTCATACGATGGGTTTATGCTACTTTATAGGATAGTTTAAGTTAAGGGCTAAGGCCGGCCTAGTTTCTTATAAGTTTTTCTACTGATATCTCTTTTTGCTGGATTGCCTGAAACCTGGTGAAATGATACTTTGTATTGAAGCTAGCAGAGTATAAGCAAAATGGGGGGAATATTGGCCTATATATGCGAAAACTTTTCCCAGTACTAAATCCGGGAAAACAGAAAAGTATCTTTATATTTCCACTATGTCATGGAATCAGATCAATTTAAACTGGATTAGAACCGGATCCAAGCAAAATTTTTAAAAAATTCATTGTATTACATAGAATTTTCCACTAGAACAAATTTTTAAAAATAAAATCAATCCTTATATGTTAAGCGCCTGTACTTGGTACAATTAATTATATTTCTCGTATTCATTCGAATCCGGTGGATAGGAACCGGTTCTCATCCATACGAAAAAACTATGTCTAGCATCGTATTTTATCCAGCTTTCTACGAATATAAAAATGTACAATCATAAGATTAAAACCAGTTTTTTTAGCCCGTGCCTTCGGCACCTCGGGGCTAAAAAACTGTAATTGTACATTCTATATCCGCGGAAAGCTGTTTATAATACGATGCGAGAAATAACTATTATGTTTCCTTGGTTAATTTCTATAAAACCAGTTTTAGAACCAGTTTTATCCAGCGGAATTTAATTGATGAAATTGATCAAATATATAAACTTACAAAAACTCAAAAATACGTTTTAACTATTTATTTAGAAAATTTCTAACAGCTTATTTAATCATCCATTTCTTTCTTCTGTATTTATAATATACATTAACAAAACATTTCATTATATTTTAGATTTTAGAATTTATTCCACTTTTAATTATATTGCTTACAGAAAATATGGTTCATTATAAAAGAATTACTTCAAGATATATATTGCAGGTGATGGCATAAGTAAAAAAATATTTCTTACGGATAAATCAGTTCAAATAGTAAAATTATGCAACAGAAAAATGTACTCTTAAATAGATGGTTGTCTGTATTGTGCCCTGTATGATTTTTTAACAGCTACAGAGGGGCTATTACCCACCCACCCCTTACTCAAAACCAAAAGAATTTGAAAAGAAAAATACCGTCCCACTCATCCTAATATATTTGTTTAATCAGCAACATAAATGTTCTGGTTTTAATTGTTGTATATTAAATTAATCAACAATGTAAGAAATACAAGATAAAGATAAAATTGAAAAGAAATATTTTCTTGCAAAATTATGCTTTTTAAAGGCAAAGATATTAACATATCTTTTTGGCCTAATATAGTTGTAAAGATAATATGAATCACACTGTGCTAGAACAAATAAATAAGTTAATAAAAATAAAAAAAAGTTAATAATGTTAAGTATACATGAACATATGTATACCGAGCTTGATCTTTAAATCATTTATAGGTGATCTAAACCGGGGCGATTCATTCAGCGCACCAACAAATTATTAAATACCAATCTTTAATTCGAATTTGCATGGTCGATTTGGCGCGCCCAGTTGCGCGGTACTGGCGTGGCAATGCCACTCACCGAGTGTCATTGCCGAACTAAATCGGGGTGATTTATTTAATAAATAAATATTTTTTTTTATTACTTTAATATTTTATTGCAAAACTATCGTGAAAACATTTTTATAGTTATTTTTAAATTAAATTATATATTAATGTTTTATATAAAATACCATACTGACACGGCATTTTATATAAAATACCTTACTGACACTGCTTAAGTAATAAAGTTGTACTGGCGCGGATCGATATTTTAGTGAGTGCGCAAGCGATTTAACAACACCGTGCTGAAAATCTTTTAAAAATCAATGTATTATAGGTGCACTGTGGCTCACCATCTGCGCACCTACGGTTCACCTTTGAATCGCCCCGATTCAGCGCACCATAAAAACGATTTAAAGATCCAGCTCAGGAGCCTAAGAAAGTTTGATTTAGTCCTGCTAAAACTTACCTGGAACCTGGAAACAGCTTAGACATCTATACTTTTTCTCATTACTATCAAATATCAAGGATATTTAATATTCAAAATGTACATTTCTTGAATTAAAACACAATAATATTACTCTGTACCTGAATCGACCCAGCAAGGTTTGCTTGGGTCTGCTAGTTTGGTGATATTCAATCATTTTCAATTCCCAAGATAATTTCTACACGTACGTTTTTGTTAGATTAAAGTCTTAGTTTTAAGGCTATTTTTTTCTATTCAATTTTCTACTTCGAACACCTATTCCTTGGATACTAGGGGCGCAGCCACTAGTATTTTGCATTCTGATGATAGAATTTTTAAAAAGAAGGCATTACAGTTACATTAAATTTATATAAACTTTTTTTTGTAAATTATCATTCTATGTAATTTCTTTCTACACTAGCACACTGTGAAATAAATGTAAGGGTAAGCCACAAGAAAAGAAATTGTTCCTTGAGATAATTAATCTCCAGAATTGACATGAAGTTAAGTAGGTTTACTTGTATACATTATAATATTCCTATAGTCAAGTTCTAGACATAATCACAGTTAAGTAGGTTTACTTGTATACATTATAATATTCCTATAGTCAAGTTCTAGATATAATCACAGTTAAGAAGGTTTACTTGTATACATTATAATATTCCTATAGTCAAGTTCTAGATATAATCACAGTTAAGAAGGTTTACTTGTAAACATTATAATATTCCTATAGTCAAGTTCTAGACATAATCACAGTTAAGTAGGTTTACTTGTAAACATTATAATATTCCTATAGTCAAGCTCTAGATATAATCACAGTTAAGTAGGTTTACTTATATATATTGTTGATATTTTTGGCAAAAGAAAACATTTTGAACGTTGTTCATTTTAAGAATCGAACCCATTACCTATCGACTAACTACTACTCATAATGAGGATCCTTACAGTATTTTAAATTCACATACAGAAAACTTTATGTGATTCTGTGATAATAGTTATTTATAGGATCCGCCTTTTATGTCCTAGAACAATTTAAGAAATTAATGGCTTATTTTGCCAATGTTTATGTCAGTAATTTATATTCATCTATTTGCTAACATTTCTTTTTCAGAAGTGTAATGTTATTGGATTATGGAGTGGCATCGCTTACTAATAAAGTTAAGTAACAGGATATTTGTCAGTCTGTTTGTACCAAAGGATCTCGCTAACCGCTGGATCGATATGGTTCTTCTTTACGGCAACGGTCTTGGAAAGGTTTATGATTATTTTATTATAATTATAAAATAAAAAAAAAATTTACTTTTTCTTTTTAAAACTAAAATCTAGCTGCTAAAATTACAAAAAATATTAATTTTAAATAAACTACAAATAAAGTGTGAGGTCTAAACATTTAAAAGAATGATACTTTCTATTTTTAATTTTATTTCCTTTAGTCAGACTACTAAACTTGGTTTTTATGAGAATATATAATTTGGGGTTTTAAATCGCTTCCGCATATTGCCATAACCGCAAAAAAATACACAATAGCAATCAAACTTAAGGATTTGTTATATAATAAAAGTAAAAATGGAGGAATATTGGTCTCTAAACTATACTGGTATCCAAAGAGTTTCTCTTATTCGCTGGCTTCAAAACTTTGGGACCTTTTTTTTATTCTTGGTTGATTCCTAACTTTTAAAAACAATAATTACAATCTATAGAAAATGTAACCGTGTTTATTATCATTGGGGATAAACATTGTTTTAATGTTCATTGTCTTATCCCATAAGATTACTTGGTTTTATTGATTTTTTGTTACATTTAGTGGAGTTGAGGGCACACCAAAATTTTGGTCCCCTCCTGACCATTTAACTTTATTATCACATAAAATCCAGGAATAAAGAGAAAGAAAATTTAGGAATTTTAGGGATAAGACAGTGGCGTAAATTTGATGTATTTCCCCAATAATGAACATCTAAATTACCCTTTTTAGAATAAAATAAATTTTTTTGTAACAACCAATTAAGATATAAAGTACAAAAAATTAAGAGAATTAACTGAATCCTTTATCATATTTATAGACTTAATAAAAAGAAAAATTATTCCCTACTAATATTCAAATACATTTTTATAAGTTAAACTACTCTATAATTAGAACAAAGTATTCCTATGTTGACATAGGGATGTGTTACCCCCCCCCCCCCCCCCCCAAGGAAGTGTAATGATTTTCATCAATTCATCAATTCAACAATTCATCATTGTCTGTATACAATATTAGTATATGTATTTGATTTTTTTTTCATTCTACATCATGAAGGAGAACAGTACTGTGGGTGCATGTGCAGCCAAGTGAAGAGCTGTAAATCATTTCATATTTCATTCAAATCAATGTGTTTTATAAAATATGCAAAATAGCATCTTATAAAATGAAAGACAAGAAGAAAGAGGGATTCAAGGACGTACAGACATTCTTTAAAGGAATATGCTACGCTTCTACAATAATATTTTTGTTTTTATTTAATAATTTCCAATATGTTTCAAGATGTGTATGTTAAACTTGTGACCATCTGATCAAACCTTTTTGTTGGAAGGAGCCTTTTATTTGCTAATGGGTCGTCTTAATAGAATTCTTAACCCTCCCCCTATCAAACATTCTATTTTAAAAATATTTTTAAGCATAAAAGAAAAAAAAATTATTTTATAATGCTATTCTGAGCTAGATCTTTAAATCATTTTAGTAGTGAGCCAGATCGGGGTGAGCCAACTTTCCACCAATGAGAGCACAGCATTTTATGAAATGCCGCGCTGTGATTGGCTGAAATTCGGCTCACCCCGATCTGGCTCACTACTAAAATGATTTAAAGATCCATCTCTGCTTTAACGTCTTTACGTAATACTCGTTTTGTGATATCGTTATTTTAAAAGGCTGAAATGTCTTCCTTTTCTTAATGCCTTTGCTTATTTCCTATTAATATTGTCATCCTTGTTTTATTGCAAGGAGGTTGTGTTAAGGTTGATACACTCGCAAAAATAGGATTCTGCTACTTTTTCCAATGTCTAGTTTTTCAATCAGGACAATCCTCTTCAGGCGGATTCCTATGTAAAATTAAGAACTAATATCACAGTCAACTCAAAGCCTTATCAAGTCAGTTATACTTCTGTTACAGGTCTTTTATAAGGACTTAAGAACATATTGTGTATGTTAAGGGATTAGATCTTTAGCAAGGAAATTTAGAGTAGAAAAATATCTTTATTATTATTTAGGTTCAGGGGCGTCCAAGCTTTTTTTTGGGGGGGGGGTAAAAATTTTTTAAGGGGGGGGTAATTCGGTTTTGGGGGGGTAAAATGGCGCAAATTTTTTTTACCCCCCCCAAAATTTTTACCCCGGGGGTAAAATTTACTTGGGGGGGGTAATTACCCCCCCTGAAATCTGTTGGCAGGGGTAAAATTTGTTTACCCCCCCCAAAATTTACCCCCGGGGTAAAATTTTTGGGGGGGGTAATTTAAATTTTATTAAAAATTTAGTATTAAAAATGCGCGCGAAGCGCGCAAAAATTTTTTTTGTTAGAGATTTTCTATTTTGGGGGGAGTATTTACCCCCCCAAAATTGGTTGGGGGGGGTAAATACCCCCTCCTAAATGGTTGGGGGTGCCTACGGCACCCCCAGGGTAGGGGTAAATTTTAAATGGGGGGGATAAAATGAAAAAAAATTTGGGGGGGATAATCGCCCCATTACCCCCCCCCTTGGACGCCTATGTTTAGGTTATTGTTTTTTTATGGTTTATTTTAGGGAGGAAGGAGACATTGAAAAGTCAATTATACTGGTACTCAAATTGTTATCATCTCATTTGTTGGCTTTGGTTACTTTCATTGATTAGTTGTATTAAACTAGCAGTCTGCAGTGTCCAAACTTTTCAACCAATAATCTTAATCTACAAAAGGGGTAATTTTGTTTATTCTTAATTGGGGACGTACAATGTACATCCATTAAGAAATAAACTAAGTTGAATTAATAAATAGGACTCTCAGACAAAGGTGTCTGATCAAAGGGTTGGTTGTATGAAGGCTAAAAGTCATATGATCAAAAATACTCATTTATTAGAGTTTTTATAATCTTGTATTGCCTTTCTATGGCTCTTTCTGTGAAAAAGTTTTTTCGCAACTTTTATTATATTCTATTTCATTTTTCTATGGATTCGAGTTTAGACAGAAAATGTGTTTTGTGTTTTCTTAGATAATACTGTCTGACACTTTGTCTTAGAACAAAAACAAAGTAGGGCTTTCAGGTAGTGTATTACATTGATTACAGTAGATGAATAGGCAGGTGTATAATAGTCTTGTGTTTTCTTAGATAATACTGTCTGACACTTTGCCTTAGAACAATAAAATAAAGAAATTTTTCTATGTAGTTTATCACATTGATTAAAGTAGATGAAGATGCAGGTGGGTAATAGTCTGAGATGATAATGTCTGACACTTTGTCTTAGAACAATAAAATAAAGAAGGGTTTTCAGGTAGTTCATTACATTGATTACAGTAGATGAATAGGCAGGTGGATTATAGTCGTGTGTTTTCTTAGATAATACTGTCTGACACTTTGTCTTAGAACAATAAAATAAAGAAAGTTTGTAAGGTGGTTTATTACATTGATTACAGGCAGGTTGGATAGTCTGAAATGATAATGGCTGACACTTTGTCCCACAACAAAAATAAAGTAGAGGTTTCAGGTAGTTTATTTCATTGGTAGATAAATAGACTGGTGGGTATTAGTCTGAGATGATAATAGCTGACACTTTGTATTAGAACAAATACTAGAGCGTTTAAAAGGTAGTTTTTTACATTGATAACAGTAGATGAAGATGCAGGTGGATAATAGTCGTGTGTTTTCTCAGATAATGTCTGACACTTTGTCTTAGAACAATAAAATAAAGAAGGGTTTTCAGGTAGTTTATTACGTTGATTATAGTAGATGAATAGGCAGGTGGATTATAGTCGTGTGTTTTCTTAGATAATACTGTCTGACACTTTGTCTTAGAACAATAAAATAAAGAGGGTTTGTAAGGTAGTTTGTCACATTGATAAGCATGTGTATAGCATAGATGAATAAGCAGGTGGAAAATAGTCGTGTGTTTTCTCAGAAGCCTTTAGGGGCACTTAAGGTAGAAGGGGGAAAAGTCGACCTCATCCCATTTTAAATTTTATTTTCAAAAGAGTAAAAACCTTCCCAGGTCCTATAAGAAGTTTCACTGTAAAGGAGAACAATATTGGTTCTGCGGTTAGCGAGATCCTTCGGGACAGACAAAAACACTTTCTACTTTATATAATAGGATATATATGGATATCAGCCTTATGTACAATGTACAAAGTGGTTATCTATTTTTCTAAGGTCTCAAATACTTCCAAAAATAGCCTGAAACATGCTAAGTAACAATAAAAAATCCTCTAAAAATTATCAAATATAGTTTTCTAATCTTACATTCTACTCCAATAGTATTTTTTATTTTCCTTCATATAAATTTGACACTTGTCTTGTTTAGACTGTTGAGACTAACAACAGATATCCAAAATTTAAAATGAGAGGGAGAGAGAGAGACAGAGAGAGAGAGAGAGAGAGAGAGAGAGAGAGAGAGAGAGAGAGAGAGAGAGAGAGAGAGAGAGAGAGAGAGAGAGAGAGAGAGAGAGAGAGAGAGAGAGAGAGAGAGAGAGATAGAGAGAGAAAGAGAGAGAGAGAGAGAGAGAGAGAGAGAGAGAGAGAGAGAGAGAGAGAGAGAGAAAAAAATACAGGGAAAGAAAGAAAAAAAGAGAAAACGAAAAATGTAAAAGAGAGATAGGGGAAAATGCATTTAATTTTGCATTTTTAAATAGTTTTTTTTTAAGATTAGAGTTACATTTACAAAAATAGAAAAAACTTTTTCGATTCCTTTATAAAAATTTGTTCCTTTCTCAATTGTTTTAAATGGGTGAAAGAAAAAATGGAGAAATAAAAGAGAAATAAAAAGTTTTGGAATGAAAAAAAATAATAATATCTTAGGAACTGATATGTCTCTAATCTATATAAAAAAATCTGGATTTTCGCCTCAAAATAATTTCAAGGATTTTTCTATTTTTTTCATTTTTGCATTCATTACATAAAAATTTAGACAAGCTGTCATTCAACTGAATTAAAATAGGATGACTACGTTGAATAAAAATAATGTTAATAAATTCGAAGCTTTTCTATAATAGTCATGTTAGAGTTGTCCTATCGATATCAAACTTGACCTGATGATTCCTATAAAACAGTTACGTTCGATTTAGGAAGCTTAGCAACTCTATAATGGTTACCAGAATGTCTGTAGGTCTATTTAAAACATTTAGTTTTTACCTTTTTAAAACGATTTTCTTATTTTTGCTAAATTTTGTTTTATTATATATCTCATTTAAACCAATAAAATTTATAGAAGGGGTACTTTGTTTTTAATCATTGGGGTGTATAACGTACAACAATTAATCGTCTATAGTCTTATTCCTTAAGATCCGTAATGATTATATATAAGATGGGTAGACTTTATAGAGTAGTAGTTGCACTAATAACTCTTATTAAACTGTCCAATATTTTGGATAAATAATAAATTAAGTTTTTAAAGCTTTATCAAAATTCTGGTTAGATAGCAATATTTTGGAGCAGAGACAATTTTTATGTGATTTTGATTATATTTTTTTTAATCTTCGACTATTATTTTCTATTCATGTTCTATACAAGCTGTAATCTTAAGGGATAAGACAATGGACGATAAATTGATGAACATCCCCAACAATAATTACAAACAAAATTACCCTGTCTTTACATTGATTGTACTGGTGGATATAGTTTACACCAACCAATCAAAATTTAATAAAAGTTCCTTCAACAAATGAGAGAACGAGTCTAAAATACTTGTGTAATTTTCAGTTCAATGTCCCGTCATCAGATCTATAGTATAGATGTATATATACAGACAACTACCTACCTTCCTTTTTCAAAGACCTCTTTCGTCTGCTTCTAAATTAGTTTCTGCTACTTTGCTGTGTTGATAATAAGCGACACCATATTGGTTGATTTTTAATGACCCAATAGAAAGGTTGCACAAGGTGGTTGAGATGGGGAGATACAGTTATTTAACCATTTTGCCCTCTAGTGTTTTACTCTAATGTCCCATCTATCACTGCATACAATTTTTTCCCTGATTTATTTTTATATCTGGCGCAATTATTTCTTTTAGCAGGAGGAAAAATAAGAGGCATAATAGATTTTTTCAGATGTCATATCTCTGTTTGTGTAGGTAAATAACAAAGTTACAAAGTCCAATATCCAATTTTATGTAAAGAAAAAATTCCCTAGTTATTAAACAAGGGAAATTTGTAGGGTTGGGCCCGATATCCGGGTTGGACGGATATCTGGCTGGATATACGGCCATTTTCAATATCCGGCCGGATACCGAATATGAAACTATCCAGATTTACGGCTGATTTCAAAAGCCGGATATCTGGTAATTTGCCGGTTATCGAACGTTGGTCATATATCCGGCCAAAAATGTATCCGGCATAACCCTAGAAATTTAGGACGTGACATTACCTTTTTCTGCCTTTAAACCAGCGAAGATACTCCACAAGTTAACTGTGTGTATAAGAATGTCTGTCAAGAACAAGGAACAGAAAAGGATTGGGCATTAGAATGTAATTCATACGGGTACCCAAAGGTTCTCTCATTCGCGTGTTTCAAAACTTTGGGAACTTTTATATAATCTCTACTGGTTATTACTTACAAACCAGCTGTGTTAAATTTTTAAATCAACAATTTTAATTTACAGAAGGGTAATTTTGTTTATCATCTTTGGGGATGTACATCAATTCATCTTTTATGAAAAAATATTGCAATTGCACTCGATGCTATTCGCTTGTCAAAATACCATTTGAAAATTAAATAGCCTAAAACCATCTCGGGGACTTCGTGATCCTTTCTTAAAATTGGGAACTCAATCGGTTAAGTAGTTATGGAAATCTTAAGCTTCAGACAAAAAAAGACTTTTTTAAATCATACTAGCGGCTAAGGCCCCTAGCCTTTAGGTGCTCTTTATTCGAAGGGATATGGTAAGGCAGAAAAATAGCCTAGAACCAAACCCAGACGGTTAGCCAGATCCTTAGCTCTGCAACAGACAAAAAAGCTTACAGGAAGATGAAATTCTTGTTTTATATATTAAATATTCTAAAATGTGTAAAATGTAAATATTTATGCTTGCTGTATCAATATGTCAATAATATCAAATTTTAAACCCCTAGTTGTTTACAGGGACATAGACAAACATCAGATAAATTAGAATTATGTAATATTTGTGTATAATATTCATTAGCGTCCAAGGTTTTTAATTTGGGGTTGGGGTAAAAAAATGAAAATTAAAATTCATTTGGGGGGGGGGGGGTAATCATTATATCCTAGAGGTAAGGACATCCAAGCTTTTTTATCTTTTTTTTTTGGGGGGGGGTGTAATCATCCAATTACCCTCCCCCCCTTCGACGTTCATGGTAATATTATTTCATTTTAAATATCAAATTTTTGCCTTTAAACAGTAAAGTTTTCAAAATTGTGTAATTTTTTTCTCTGGGTATTTACCTTACCGCCCACAAAGAAGAACCCGACCGGTCCAGCGGCTATTTAGATCCAGTAGTATAGACAGACAAACATCCTGCCTATTAAAATTTAGAATAGAATAGCCTAAAACAATGTCGGAACATGTGCGAAGCATCTTTAAAATGGAGTGCTTAATCTGATTATTATTTTTTTTATAGCTAGATAGATATTTATTAAAAAATAAGCATACAAAAAAATAATATTATTTCGCATATTTACATAATTTTATGCATGGTTTGGTACTTTCATAACCGGGGTTAGCCGTTGCAAAAGCTGAAAATACTAATTATATGTTGAAAAGTAAGTGTGCAAGAAAAATTCATAATAGTTATTTCTCGCATCGTATTATAAACAGCTTTCCGCGGATATAGAATGTACGGATATAATACGATGCTAGACATAGTTTTTTCGTATGGATGAGAACCGGTCCCTATCCACCGGATTCGAATGAATACCAGAAATTCTATTATTGGTTTTAAGGGATAAAATATTTTGATTAACTATCCCTTTCTTTGGTTGTATAGGATTTCAAACATGGCACATTGCCACACAAAAATTTGACATAAAATTTTATCATTGTTTAATTAAATTCTAAAATGAAATAGTTTTAAATATTCAAAATTTCTTTAATTTGAAAATTATGTAATAGTTCTTACAATATTAAAACCTAGCGGCTGCGCAACTAGCACCATGTATTCGAAGTAAAGGGAGGAGGGGGTAAAAAATATATTTAAATTAAAATGCTTACACAAACAAAAATTGATCGGTTGATGGGTTAGCGAGATCTCAACGGAAAAATAAAAGCTTTCTACTTTATAAAAGAACTAGTTGCTGCATTCCTAGCATTCAAAAATTAGTTAAAACCCAGGACAGGACCTATACAAATCTTCCCTGAATAGAAGACTACAATTGTTTGTTTAAATCGACGATATCTTAAGGGACATACAAACAAAAAACTTACTACTTTATTCTATAGGATATCTAACTTTAGTAATTCAATACAAAATTAGGATTTAAACAGAAAAATATGAAAATAATGGAGTAGTGAAATATTTAAATGAAACAATTATGAGATGAAGACAGACTAAACGCCAAGGTGATTCGTAGAGAAGCTTTTCTACTAAAATACTACATAGACTGGACATATTTGTGAGATTAATATTTTCACTCAGATAAAAGTATCCAAATCCGTTATTTTTTTCAGATATAAAGAAACAAGGATGACAACATCCATTAAAGCGAAGCTCTGAAAGGGTAGGACAAACGGACATTAACACTTGTATAATGTCAGAACTGAATAATCAGAATGCGAATGTATAAGAGTCAAAGCAAAATTGTAAGTAAATTTGTTGAAAAACTGCTTGATACAGGATAATGATTATGGACATACTTACATTTTTAGGACTTGATTATAGAGTTGCTTCGCTTATAATGTTGATCGCAGGAATCAGTATACCAAAAATCAGACCAATCGGATAATTAGGTCACATACAAATTTGTTGTTAAAATTTAAAAAAAAATTAACATGTTTAAAATGGACGTACGGACATTCTGGTAATGATTATAGAGTTGCAACGCTTTCTAACTCGTACCTAACTGTTACAGGAATCACCATGCAAAATTTGAAATCGATAGGACAATTCTAACATGCCTAAATTAACGAAAAAAGCTATTTAAAAAAGTAAAAAAATCAACATGTTTAAAATGGACGCACGGACATTTTGGTAGTGATTATAGAGTTGCTACGCTTTATAAATCGTACCTAACCACTAAAGGAATCACCATGCAAAATTTGAAATCGATAGGACAATTCTAACATGTCTAAATTAACGAAAAAAGCTATCCGTTACGGACGGACGGACGGACCGACCCTAATTATAGAAAAGCTTTGCTTTTAAAAAGTATTTCAGTTAAAAAAAAACTCTCAACCTCCCTCCTCTAAAAGCGATGAAGTTAATATTGCTTGATCCTACAACATACAAAATAAATTGAAATTAAATGCTAAAATCAGAATTAATCTTCTTGTCCACTCCGACGTTTGTCACTCCTTTATTTATTTCAAAGAAATTTTGAAAACACTGAGCACACCTGGTTACTCAATCCATCTCTTTATTTTTGTATGTTCTATCACTTTGTCGAGTATATCTTAATTACCCTATTGTCCAACCCTGTATCCCTGTGGTATCCCCCCCCCCCCCCTGATTATAAAAGTGTGTATTCCATCACTTTATTAAGTTAACATGATGAATAAGTGCTGAGTTTCAGATAATTCAGTGTGGAATTTGGGTGGATTTTTTGGGGGAAGGGAGGGAACATTTGACTGTAAATTGTCCCCTAAGTTGTTTAAGTACATTATCTTATTAGTAAGGTAGGAAGATGATTAAAATACCTCCATAGATTATGACGTCATACGATAAAATAACCATTGAGAGGCCAGCATAAATTTTACCATTGGTCAATTACAGTGTACACTGGCCTCTCATTGGCTATTCTTTAGTATGACGTCATAATCTGTTGAGGGACTTTATTCATCTTCATTAGTTAGCTTACATCTTTAGGTACTTTTGCTGAATAAAAGTACAGTTTTTATTAGTTTCCTTGCAGTAAATTAAAAATTCTTTTTTTGACTATTCTATAGTAGGAAACATATGTATATGCAGTTTTTCTTATCAACGCAACTGGACAAAGTGTCTCAAAATATCAGCCATCTGACGTCATAAAAATGAGGGATTATCCATCTCTTTTTTAGGGGTGTTCTTTCCCACTTCTTCTCTCATCTCCCTCATTTTTATGACGTCACATGGCTGATTTTTGAGACACTTAATTATCAAAGAATTAATAATTGCAATGCACAATTAAACAAATGTCAATTCTATCTCCTCACTCTACAGTATACAGATATTTGTTTCTTTTCATAACATATGTCAAGAGGGTGTTAATAAATGATCCCTTGCTTTTGTTTCGAGATCATACTGAACACACACACACACACACACACACATACATCTTACTATCTTAAGATGGTGCTAATAAATAATCCCCTTGCTTTTGTTTCGAGATCATACTGGACACACAAAAACACATCCCATTACATTAGATGATGTTAAAATAACTGATTTCTTGTTTTTGTAGCGAAAGTGATTACTAACAACTTAAGAAGCGCTTAAAAAAAAAAAAAAATATAGAAATGAAAAAGCCAAAATCATCACGAGACCTATATGAAGATTACCTAAAATAGAGAACCCAATCAGTTAAGTAAAACCCTTTTGGAACCAAAATGATTTACAGTCCAATGTCTTCTCCTTCCCTGAACTGAAACCTATAAAATATCATTTCTAAAGGAAACATTATTTATTAAAAGAAGAAAATTCTTATTCAGTTGCAATATCACTACTAAGATATATAAGTTTTCCGGAATTTAAAAGTTAGGGGGAGATTTGAAATCTGCATCAAATTTTAAGGATTTTTTATAGAAACCGTTTTTTCTATAATTCTTTATCTAAAAGCGGAAATGCATTTTAAGTTAATTAATTTTGGCATCTGTGATTGGTGGATTTAAAAAATCTGCGCTCTGATTGGATGTCGTACATTATTCAACCAATTAGAGTGCAGGTAGTTTAAAATCCACCTTTCCTATTGGTCAAAATTAATTAATTTGAAATACATTTCCGCTTTTAGATAAAGAATTATAGAAAAAACGAATTTTATAAAAAAAATCCTTAAATTTTGATACAGATTTTAAATCTCCCCCTAACTTTAAAATTCCGGAAAACTTATATATCTTAATCACTACTCCGCTTTAAACAAATTTGACATGGTGTAAGGATAAATTTGATTTACAGCCGAGAAAATTTTCATATAAGTTCCAGGGAGTAAGGGAGGGGACAATGGGCAATTAATTCAATATAAGAGTTATTAAAGAAAGGGCATGAAATCCAGTTTGATCCAATAAATTTGTAGGAAATTATAAAGGGATTGTTAATTGAATAATAGATTTCCATAGCGTCATGTAAAGTGAAATCACAACTTGTTTTTGATGAAATATATTGAGGCTTTTTGGTGTGATTTTTATATTACAAGATTATTAGACCCGGCCAGCTGCTAGCAAGAATATGACTGCCCCTTTTTATTCTGTTTATTTCCCTGGCCCCTTGCCCCCACCTCCCTTCTCCCTTCTCCCCGTCTGCTACATTCCAAACTAACACAACGAGTGTTTATTTCCCTTGCCCCCACTTCCGTTATCCCTTCTCCCCGTCTGCAATATTCAAAACATACATAACGAGTAGCGGCATTTCATGCGCAAGTACCCAAACTCAGTCAGAAACTGTTAAATTCTTGCACATTCCCTTTAAGCCAGTACCCAAAGTCTGAGACTCCTAAAAATTGAATATTCGATCCTTTGTCCCCTCCCTTACTCCCTGTATAACTTCACTCCAGTTTGTTACTAAGATTTATTATTCTTTCAATTGTGTAATTCATATTTCCAGTAAGGCTTCTAATCCGATCAATTTCCGCTGGATTAGAACCGGTTCTTAGCAATACTGAAAAATCACGAAAGCATAGTAATACAGACAAATTTCCACGAATATTAAAATAAAAATCACTAAATTAATACTAGTTTGTTACCTCGGGACGTCGGCTTTTCGGGGGACTATAAAAGTTAGACAGTCCACTTTTTGTTCGTCTATCACATTTTCATATGCAGTTTGATTTTTGTAAAGCATTTGTTATCATATTATGTTTAGACTAAGAAGTAAAGTTTTTTTTGTCTAAAGCTTAAGATCTAAAAATATACCAAACCGATAGCGTTCTCTGTTTTATGTAAGCTTCACATATGTACTGTGATAGTTTTAGGCTATTTTTAACCCCCACCCCCTCCTCGAAGCACCTCAAAAGGCCTCTAGTGGCATAGCCGCTAGTATTAAGTTTCTATACTTGTTAAAATGTTTTTTTTTTAATATCTTATCAAAAAAGAAACAGCCAAGAGTAAAAATAACCAAAAGCTGTATCTAAGAATCTTTATGTTTTAATATCACACAATGAATCCTGCAACCGAACTGTGATACAGAATTTAGAACCACCTCCTACCCTCAGGGATGTAGGCAATGTTTTTTTTGTGTTTTTTTTTCATTCAAACTAAATTTTTTTATCTAAGTCGATGAATTGATATACTTCCCCAATTATAAAAAAGGTAATTCCTATTTTTTGGATTAAATTTGTTCGTGGAGAAGTTTAGATGAAGATAATTTGTATTTCACTAAAGGCCTATAATATTCAAAGCCGCAAATGAGATAAAATGTCTTTAAAACATTTAAAACCCAATATAAATCATTGTCCTCACTAGTCTTCAAATTATTTATTCATTCTATTGTTCTCATTATTGGTTAGGATAAAGGAAAAAATATTAGTTAAAAAAATATTTCTCAAATAGTTGTATCCCCTGCACCCCTGATTGGTATATTTAGGCCGAAGATGAAAGGCTGGCACTGCAAATAAAGTTCTCTTACAAAACTGTAGAGTCCAGTTGCCAGGTGTGGGTTTTACAGGGAGGGATGGGACATAGTAATGTAAATTAAACTGTCACCCAAAGTTTTATAACCGTTTTATAATCATATTGGTAGTTATTGTTTTGTTTTTTTTGGATGGTTCCAAACTAGTAGTGTCTAAACTAATAAATTTAAGGGGTAACTTTGTTATTATCAATGGGGAAGTATTTCAGTGTATCATCTACTGACGTTCGAGTTCATTCTAGCTCACACTAGAAACTTAAACTTTCTATGCAATTATATGTTGAATGTCAGTAGGATTTGTATGCTATGTAGTGGTTTATAAATGTCTTTGATGGTTTAAGGCTATTTTCCTGACCTCTCTCGACCTTCCCTGAAAAAAAAGGCGACGCCTTAAGTTTTTTTTTATTTACTCGCTTACCCCTCAAATGATAAAGTTCTAAATTTTGGGAAGTTTCCGGTAGGTCTTGGGATAGTCCTAAGATATATTTCTGCTCTTTAAAAACAGAGTCCTAGATGATATTTGTAAAACGTAATAGTATTTCTATTTGTTTTTTGGATGTATCTAGCAAATGTAACTCAATATTTCCTGTGGTAGTTTTGTGTCCTTACTCCTCATATAGAGTTTGAGCTTTGATCTAATATAACATTTTATCCTACACTTCATATATTTTATATATTTATTTATATTAAGTGTACTATAAATTTTATATATTTATATATATTAAGTGTACTATATATTTTTACCAAAAATGCTTTTAAAACTACTATCTTAATGATTATGATATGATAACTCTTAAAATTTTGTAATGTTTAAAATCATAAGTTAATCTCATTTAATGCCAGACAAGCAAAAATCTATACAAGGCAATAACTTTTCTAAAACAAGGATGACAACATCCATAAAAGCGAATCACTGCAACGTACCTTTCTAAATCGTACCTAACTATTACAAGAATCACCATGCAAAGTTTGAAATAGATAGGACAATTCTGACATGCCTAAATTTAACGAAAAAAGCTATCCTTTCAGGACGCACGGACATTATAGTTGCTGCAATCTTATTATCAAAAGACAGAAAGTTATTTTGGGATCTGAACAAAATAAATATCTAGTTTAATATGTTGAATATGTTGAATACGTACGGACAGACCCTTACCATGTTATGTATTAGATTTTAGTATTCTTAAATTTTTTTTCTCTTATGGAAATGATCGTTCGTGCTAAAGTGTAACCTTTGTTGATATGATGATACAAAAAGTTACCCCTTTTGTAGATTACAATTAAAGGCTGAAAATTATTGGACATTCCACTTCATGAACCAACCAATCAAATTTAAATGAAAGTACCAAAAGTTGTTAAGCCAACGAATAAGAAAACGTTATTATAAAACTTTTGGGACTATTGTATTAAAAAGCCCAATGTCCACTCCCTTCCTGAACTTTGATGCAGACACATTAACTAAAAGATGAAAGTGTTTTCTATTTGCTCTGGTTTTTAAAAATTACACGCTTTCAAGGTTTTTGTGTGTTTGTGTTCTGTAATATCTAGAAAATTGCTTTCACAATTTTCAAGAAAGCCTAATATTAGTTTGGATTTAGGCAATTTGTTAGGGTATCAGCACCTAAAGAGAAATAGTATTTAAAAAATTTTCACTCCCCTACCCCCCCCCCCCAAAAAAAAATAATAAAAATGAAGTTAGTCTGTTCTGGTGGGGTGGGGGGATATCCTAAGGGCCTCTAATAGCTGAAGGCAGAGCCGCTAGTGCATATAAAAAAGACTTATCAACATTTGCTAATATTAATATGATTATCGGATAAAAGATTTTTCCTACGTCAGTCATTGGGTAGATTCTAGAAACATCATAACTAAATATCATGAAATTTTATTAATAGTTAGATTCTCTAAACATCATAGTATGAAATAAGATAAAATCTCCATCATGACTTGATAATTTAAAAATGTGTTAACATTGGTATGATTAGCGAATAAAAGATTTTTTCCTATGGTAACCATTGCATTGGGTAGATTCTAGAAACATCATAAATAAATATCATGAATTCTTATTTCTGGCTATATTCTCTAAACATCATAGTATAAAATAAGATAAAATTCTCCATCATGACATGATATTTTCAAAATTTGTAAACATTGGTATGATTTTGGGATAAAAGATTTTTTCCCACATCAGACATGATTCTCAAAACATCATAACCTACTATCAGATTTTTTTGGAACCAAATGGTTAGATTCATCATCATAAAATAGTAAAATGAAATTTTTCTTTGGTCAACAGGTGGGTAGATACTCCAAACATCAAAAAGTAAAAAATAGATCTTTTTAGCTGGTTGGTGGGGATAATCTGTAATATAAAACATTTTTATGTAAGCTACAATATATAATTACTAGCGGCTACGCCCCAAGAGGCCTCTAGGGGCGTAGCTTGGGGGGGGGGGTATTTTTTATTTTTAGGGGGGTTGGGGGTGTCCCACCCCCCAAGAAAATAGTTTTAAACCTTCCTGGGACCTATGAGAAGCTACCCTGTTAAGGAGAATCCGATCGGTTCAGCAGTTAGTGAGATCCTTCAGTACAGACACACAGATACACAAACAGAAAAACATCCTGTTACTTTAGTATGAGGATAGGATATTTTTTCACTAAATTCTGAAACAACAGTTAATAATATTAAAGATAACTTTGATAAATCTAAAGGGTGTTTAAAGGAGGTTTAAAAACAGGTTTCTGAGAATGCACCTAAGTATATCATAATGTGAAGAAGGCCCTAAACTTTAAAGTAAATAATACCGTGGACAGAAAAAAAAAGATTTTTGGGAATAAAGCTAGCAAAAGAAATAAGCATATTAATGAATATGCCCCTGGTTTGCGAGAATGCAAATAAGTATGTGAAAAAAGATCTTTAGGGAATAAGGCCATGCAAAAAAATAAGCATATTAATGAATATGCCCCTGGACAAAAAGAATAAGCTTATTAGTGTAATTACATGTGTTAGCAAGCACTTGAGGGGGGGATTATTAGATAATCAGGGAAATAGAGATAGATCAATGAAAAATAAATAATATTCTTAAATCTCTCAACAATAAAAAGATAATCAATCAATTCTATTTTATAAAGTAATAATGTTTTTTGTCTGAAGATTAATATTGGGTTTTCCTTTTAAGGTAAACTTCAAATAGGTCGAGGCTAATTTTTGGCTATTTCTATCTAAAAGAAACAAGGATGACAACATCCATAAAAGCGAAGCACTGAAACGGTAGGACAAACGGACATTAACACTTGTATAGTGTCTGAACTGAATAATCAGAATATAAAAGTATAAGAGTCGACGCAAAATTGTATGTAAATTTGTTGAAAAACTGCTTGATACAGGATAATGTTTATGGACTGGACATACTTACATTTTTAGGACTTGATTATAGAGTTGCTTCACTTAAAATATTGTTCTTTGTTGTCACAGGAATCAATATACCAAAAATCAGATCAAACGGATAATTAGTTCACATAAAAATTTGCTTTTAAAAAAGTAGAAAAATCAACATGTTTAAAATGGACGTACGGACATTCTGGTAATGATTATAGAGTTGCTACGCTTTCTAAATCGTACCTAACTACTACAGGAATCATCATGCAAAGTTTGAAATCGATAGGACAATTCTAACATGCCTAAATTAACGAATAAAAGCTATCTATCTCGGACAAACGGACGGACGGACGTACGGACGGACGGACGGACGGACGGACGGACGGACCGACCCTAATTATAGAAAAGCTTCGCTTTTAAAAAGAACTGTTGTTAACTCTGTTTGCACTAGTATATAAAGTAGTGTGTGATTAAAGATAAAAATCTTTCATTACTTTAGAGCAATATACTCTGTAAACAAGGTAGAACATACCCTAGTTTTACAGTTGCTAGTTTACAAATAAATATATTCTAAAATTAATGAATTAATAAAATTTTACTTCCCACTGTCCCATCTCTTTATCCCTACCAGATATTGAAGAAGGGAATTAAATCTTATGAATTAGTATTTATATAGGAACAATTTATTACATAAAATACCTTGTACTTTTTATAGAAAAGCAATATCTTCTTTGTTTATTGACAGATTTAAAATACCATAATTTTATAGTAAATTGAAAAGAGTAACTGTAGATTTTTGCTATTGTAGCCTCAAGAGAAAATTACTTGTGATGAGATTTTAAGCCAAACCCCTTGGAATTTAGTTGAAGTATCACACTTTATACAACCTATGCATTTGAATGTTTAATCTTAATCTAGAAGTCCTCCTAAAGGTGCAAGGTAAAAAGTTTTTTTCTATACATCCTACATTTATCCTATCTATAATACAAAGTAGAACGATGTCTGTCTGTTTGTTTGTAGCAGAGGGGCGATGCCGCTAGTATATAATAAAGTAATAAAAATATTCTGGCCCTAAGACAAACGCAGGAGTCCCAAACGTCGGAGTGGACAAACGTCAGAGTGGACACTTAACCTAACCAAACCTATTTTAGACCATCATCTTTTAGGTTTTTAAATGCGTAACCCCTTCGGGGGCCTTATTTGTACATTTATATCTTAACCTAACCTAATCTGTCTATAGCGTAAGATTTACTAAACCGAATGAGTTCCAAAATTTGTAGGAACTTTGCATAAGGCATAGAGAAAATAATAAAAGAGAGAAATCGAGGTATTTGAAGGACTAAAATAGGCAGTGGGCCTAGAGGCCTATATTGAGCAATTGCCGCGCTGAATTTTTAATGTTATTCCACCACTTTTCAAAATGGGAATATCTTAAAATTAAATATAATTTCAAGACATTTATAGTTGCTGTTTGAAGCATAAATCTAATTTTTAAGGGATGATATAGAAATATTTTGAATTATCATCCATTCTGATGAAACCTAATGAAAGAATATAAAATTATCATTATTAATTTTTTATGACTTCGCTACTGACTTTAATCATAACACTCATTATCAGCTTATAAGATTTATATTGCAGTCTATCTAACTTATATTTTTTAATAAATAAACGTTTTTACAAATTTAATATAAACATTTGATTGTAAATTATAATAATCAGTTTTTCAGTGCCATCTAGCTTTGGATATAGAACTAGAATATCAAAGCGTTCATCAATTTTTATTTTTGTCTGTATTTTTCTTGTTTTGGATTTTTGTCACTAAAGGGCCAAACCCTGAGGGGTAAATAACATCACTTGAAAATGTTAAAAATATTGTAAAAACGAGTATTGTCTGAGAAAGAACATAGATAGCATTACAGATTATTCACTTATTTAGATTATTCAGTTATGAAATTTTTTATTTAATATTTAGCCTTAGTTTTAATGTATGTCTTTGAAGTAGACAACTAGCGAACCTGGTGGCTGAGAGCTAAACTATTAATTTTTTATTAGTAAACATTTAAAAGTTTTATCATGTTAATTAGATTTAAATATTACATCTAGGCTAATTTGAAAAAAAATAAATTTTTGATCATAAAAGGTGAACCCTCCTATTTTTAAACTAGGCGAAACATACTTTTCAGCTGCACTAAGACCGTCCGCGGCTGTTTGTTTTTTAAGATTCTAAATCAAATTGTATTTTAAATATTTTCTTTAATTTTTTTTAAAACATAATAAATTACAGAAAAATAATAATAATTAATAAGATAAATTTTTTTTTATTTTTTTTTACATATATAGAATAGGTTATGATTAAGATGCAAAAAGCCGCGGACGGTTTTGATAAATAGCAGACAAATTATTTTAGTAGGGGGGAAGTAATATTTTACAATGTAATTGGGGTGAGTATTCATCCTCTTATCCTTTTTCCTTATGGCATAAGGATAGTTTTAGGATATTTAATTTTACGAATTTATTGTTAAGGTGGTTTTAGGCTGTTTCTTAGTATCCCACTAACTAATTAAATTCAGAGCCCCTAGATTCTAGGGGTGCAGTAAAGCCGCTAGTTATGGACATAGCAACAGTTTAAAAACGTTTAATGAAAACTATAGTGCAAAAAAATCAAAAATATTATAAACCACCCTAGGCTATTTGTATTGCAGAATTTATCAGCTATAATTTGCCTCTAGTTATTTGCATTATATTTTAGTAAATATGACATATTTTTCATTTCTAGTTGTTAGGCTACTCTAGAATTTACTATTTCTGTCCATGACGCTATGGGGAAAATAAGATTTTCTCGGATGCTACTTACTAAAAACTGCAGATTTTTTCAAAGAACCAGTTTTCATCTCAATTGATCCGTCGTTCTGTCGGTCAAGCTGCAAAATTACTTTTTTACAAAGGTTTCGTGAATTTCTGCTATGCATTTATCCTTATTTCTCTTTCATTTTCTTCCTCTCTCATTATCATCACTGAACATTTGCTCTATAACTCACTATGACCGTTTGTCTATCCATGATCAATATTATTTGTACTTATGGATGTTGTTTTCAATTTTTTTATATTCTTAAGTATCAGGTTGTGCGTCTATCTATCTGTTATTATTTATATTAAGATCTCGTATACACCTTTGCTAAATTATGTTAATATGTTTCGCAGCAATACAATGTTTCACTACTAAAAAGCAATATTTGAATTATAATGAACAAATTGAAGTAATAGAGTGGCTGGGGTGTTAAATTGAATGCAAGATCCATAGCAAAGACTTTAAATGCATTCTAAAGACGGGATAACATAGCATTTAGTTGCTGCAAATATATTTTCATCCTACTTTCAATTTTAAGTGGTGAAGATACTCTATGATTATAGTTGATCCATTCCTTTGTACCCTCCACCAAATTAGTTTTAAGCCTTCTCTGGAACTATAAGGAGCTTTAATGTAAAGTAGAATCATATCAATTTAGTAGTTAGAGATATCCTTCGCATTAAACAGACATACATCCTGTTACTCTATATCATATCATATCAGTTAGTGTTTAGTTCTCATCCTATAAACACATGCATTTGTAATTCATTTCCTATACAAGGGATCAAATTAACAAAATGTCAAAGTTTAACAACTTAAGTGTAGAAACTACAGTAACAGAAGATATTCGGGATATCAGGGATAGATTATCTAAATTAGAAGTAATTGAGAGTCTGTCTGCCCGTATTACTGCAAATGAAAAAGAATTGGTTTCTCTTTCTAAAGCCATGAGTGATTTGCAGGACGCAAATACTGATTTGAAAGAGGAGATTAAGAAGCTGAATGATGATCTTGAGTCCAGGCCTAAAAAGGCAGATTTAGATGCTTTAAAAAGCGAGCTATCTGCATTTAAAGCAGAAATTAATGATAAGCATATACTTCCTTTAAAGGAAGGACTTGAGACTGTCAGAGAAGGAGTGGATGCTAGAGAGCAGGCATCAAGGAATTACTGTGTGCGTATAAATGGTCTATTTGTTCCAGAGGCGCAAGCCAAAAATATCTCTGAATATGACCATGCTAAGCTTTGTATGGCTGCTGTGCATGAAGTGCTTGAGCCTGTGTTGATCAAAAAGAAAGATTCCATTGGGTTCAGCGTTGATCAACCATCAGATTACATTGAGACAGCACATATATTGCCCATCCCAAAGAGTGGTAACTATATGTGCCCACCTATTTTTGTGCGTTTCAAAAACCGCAACCTTCGAAATCTTATTCTTGCCAACAAAAATTTTGCCAAGGTTCGGAAAAATGATAGTGAAAAAGGCACAAAGAGCTATCGTATTGCTGCGGATTTAACCAAACGCCGCTATGCTGTCATGCAAAAATTGATCCAATCTGAGAAATTTGAAAAAGTTTGGCATCTAGATGGTAAAATTGTCAAATTTATTACTAAAAAGAGTGAGAAAGTATTTAAAGTAAAAATGTTTGAAATCACACCCAATCAAATAATTGAGAAATATTGTTAAGATATAAATATATTACAAAGTGAATTTTATGTTAAATATCCTATCATATGTAATACTTTGATTTTTGACTAAGTTTTATCTTCTTACATTATATTTTATAATATTTAAATTATAGAGTAGCTACGCAACTAAAAATTGCTTCATGTAAATATAATTTTATACCCTTGTTATGAGATATGTTTATGTTAACTAATAATACCCAATTTCCGTTTGTTTCATTCATTATATATAACCTATTTTCCCCTTCATTATACCTTCTTAATATGAGTCACACACTGTGTTGTAATTTTAATTTTCGATAGAGTGGGTAGCATCTGTCAGATTTTAAATAACATTGAATATGATTTCTTATCTAGATATAAAGATTCTACATTAAATGGTAATAATTATGAAAATCCGTATTATGAAATTGATCTGTCATGTTCATATTTTAATAACAAACAATTTATTGAAAAATGTAAGCAATTTCAAACATTAAAATTTCTTTCTTGGAACATTCAGAGTCTTAATAGTAAATTTATTCAGCTTAAAGAATATATAGATCATTTAAAAGAAAATAAAGTTACAATAGATGTAATATCTTTGCAAGAAGTCTGGACTATTTATGACCAAGATATATTTAAAATAGAAGATTATATCTTTATCTATAAGTGTAGAAAGAATAAAGGGGGCGGCGGGATAGCTTATTATATTCATAAAAATCTAAAATTCAAAATATTAAATGAATTGTCAACATTTGAAGAAGGCTTATTTGAGTCACTCACAATTCAACTTGAATATAACAAAGAAAAATTTATTTTGAGTAATGTCTACCGGCCTAATACTTCTATAATGGGATTTACTGAATCTCAACAAATGGATTTTTTTATTGATAATTTTTCTAACCTACAAAGTAAATTAATGTCTTTTAAATGTGCCTCTTACATTTTCACAGATTCTAATTTTGACATTTTAAAATATCATTGTCATGAAAAAACAAATGATTTCCTTGAAAATTGCATTGCAAATGGTTTTTTATCTTTGATAACGAGACCAACAAGAATTTCTAGGACATCAGCAACATGTATTGACCAAATTTTTACTAACGCAAAAGATAATAGTTTTCATTCAGGAATTTTATTAAATGATATATCTGATCATTTCCCAATTTTCACAATAACACCTTATTCATATAAAGCAAGTAAAGAATCTTGTATTTTTACAAGAAATATTAATGAAGAAAAAATTACTGGGTTTATCAATCTATTAAGAAATGTTAATTGGGAAAATGTAACTAACAGTTTAGAACCTCAACATTGCTTTAATAAATTTTATGAGCTTTTTAATGAATTTTATGAACTTTCTTTTCCTTTACAAAAGATTAGAATTAATAAGAACATACATAAAATTGAAAAATTTATGACTGATGGTTTAATGAGATGTAGAGATAAAAAATTTGAATTGTCAACGTTAAGTATTAATGAACCAACTGCTGATAATATTAGGGTGTATAATAGATATAGAAATGTCTATAATCGTGCAATAAAAACAGCTAAAAAATTGTATTATTGTAATGAGCTAAAAAAATGTAAATCTGACTTGAGGAAAACTTGGGATATTATTAGAGATGCAATCCGAAAAACAAAAGATAAAGCAACATGTATCAATGAACTGAAGTTTAATGATGCTATATATTTAGATAATGCAGAAATTTCTGAGAAATTGAATGAACACTTCACCTCTGTAGCAAGCAAGATATCATCTAAAATAAATCCTTCTAACATTGATCCGTGTAGCTATATACCTAATTATAATTCCAGTTTTAAAATGCATACAATAAACCCAAATATAGTCACAGATATTGTTAAAAAAATGGGAAATAAACAAAGCATGGACATTTTTGGCCTGTCAAATTCTTTTTTAAAGAAAATAATTTCTGTCATTGCCCTTCCTCTCTCTCATGTCATTAACCAAACTATTTTAACTGGAAAAATACCTTCTGAATTAAAAATTGCAAAAGTTATACCTATTTTTAAGTTAAAAGGGAATAATTCTAATGAAAAAGCTGATCCATCAAATTATAGGCCAATAAGTTTATTAGCTATTTTCTCAAAAGTTTTAGAAAAAGTCATTTATCAACAACTGTCGTGCTATTTGATTAGAAATAATATCATTTTTGAACATCAGTATGGATTTCAATCAAAAAAGTCTACAATACACCCTGTGATACACCTCTTAAATTATATAGCTGAAGCAAAAAACGATAATAAAACTGTAATTGGAGTCTTCTGTGATCTTGCAAAATGTTTTGATACAATTCCACACTCTATTTTAATTAAAAAGTTGTCAAAAATTGGCATTAATGGCGTTGAACTTGAATGGTTTAAAAATTATTTAAGTAATAGACAGCAATTTGTACATGTAAACAATACTGACTCAAGAAAGCTGAACATAGATAGAGGTGTCCCACAGGGCTCTATTTTAGGACCAATTCTATTTTTAATCTACATAAATGATCTTAAAAACTGTACTGATTTATTTACCCTATTATTTGCTGATGACAGTAATTTTTTAATTTCTGGTAAAAACTTTACAGAGATTAAACTGAAATTAAACAATGAACTTAAAAAGATATCCGATTGGTTTAGGAGTAATCAAATGAGCTTAAATCCTGATAAAACTAAAATCATGATATTTAATAAAAATGAAAATACTATTGATTGGAATGCTCTTAATATTAAGCTAAACTTTAACAATGAAAATGAGTTTGATCCTGAGAAAATAAAAATTTTAAATTATGTCAATTCAAGTAGCAATATTCCTGCAATTAAATTCCTAGGTGTATTTATAGATCCTTCTTTAAATTTTAAATATCATGTAGAACATTTACGTAAAAAGATTTCTAGTTCCTTATTTCTTATAAATAGAGCTAAACATATACTGAATTTAGATAGCAAAAAAATGCTTTTTCACTCACTTATAAATAGTCATTTACTTTACTGTTTACCTGCCTGGAGTTGTGGTCTTAAATCTACTATGGAACCATTAATTAAAATGCAAAAAAAGGCAATAAGAATTGTTTTTAGTAAGAAACACATCTCACACACAATGCCTTTATTTAAAAAAATGAATGTCCTTCCTTTACATGAATCAGCTAATTATTTGAAATTATTATTTATGTATGATTTTATAAACAGTAAGCTACCAAGTTCCTTTCAAGGTACATGGCTTCGCCGTAATCAATTACATACCAGAAATCTTAGAAACTCTAATATGTTTGATGTTAAAAAACCGAAGTTTAAATCTATTGAAAGATTTCCTAAGTATCATTTTCAAGAATTATGGAATAACCATTGTAATAATGATTTATTAACCCACAATCAATCAAGAAAAAAATTTATAAAAAATCTAAAAGAATCTTTGTTATCAAGCTTAACTTTAGTGTGTAACAACCCATTATGTCAAGAATGTAGATAAAATTGTATTTCTTTTCAATATTGTTTGAAATCTGATAAATCAATCAAAATCTATTTGTTGAAATGTTTTTTTAAAATTTCTATTATTGCAATAATGGTGTGAGACTTGTATGCCCTAATCAATCCTTCCTAATATCATTCTTTCCTCTCCAATATGATTTTATTTATTGCTTATTATCTTTTTTCTATTTATTTGTCTTATCTATATGGCCTGTATGAAAACAATGTGTGAATACACATTACTGCATACTTCCTAGTTTTTAGGAAACTGCCATTTGGGAAGAAATTTTTTTTATAAATTAACCATATCAATAAAATTTGACTGTATATATAAATGTATATAATATTCATTTAATTCATTTATTATTTTGTTGTTTTTTTTTTCTATGTATGTACACCCAAGAATAATAAATCTAATCTAATCTAATCTAATCTACTCTTATATGACATTTTACAGATCTATTTTTTTCTTAAATTTTATTGAAATTTGTATTACTGCGCTACTCATGGATTTACAAAGTCTAAACCTAGCTTCTTTTCAGGGAAGGACATTGGACTGTAAATAAAACTGGTCCCCAAAGCTTTCAAACACGTTCTCTTTATTTATTTGCCTTAACTTTGGGAACTTTAATTTAATCTTGATAGGATTAAACAAGTAAGCAATGTTCTTAAACTTTACTTTCACCAATTTTATTCTACAGAAGAGGTAATTTTGTTAATCATAATTTTTGGTGTACACAAGTTTAACATCCATTGTGTTATCTCTTAAAATCCCTACCTTTTTATTCTGATTTCAAACTGTGTAGGTAATGTAAGGATACTATATTAGTTCATTAGAGTAAAACACTATAGGGAGAAGAGGGTAAATAGGGTAAATCTCCCCATCACAATGTCCTTGTGATGTGCCTCTCAATTGGGTCATTGAAAATCAACCAATGGTGTCGGGGATATTAACACAGCCAAGTAGCAGAGAAAAATTTGGTAGAAGACGAAAAAGGTCAATGAAAAAGAGAGAGAGGTAGTTATCTGTATATACATCTATATTATAGATCTGCTACTAGTTCAATTTACTTTTCCAATTTAGATTTTATTGTTAAGCTCAGATTAAATTTATTTACTTTGGACGGAAAAAAGTTTCTATTTTAAAATAAATAAAATTGTTGCTGCATTTTCTATTTGTGTAGTACTCAAGATATCTTGAATGGATTTATTAAGACAATTATCTAATAAACAGATCTATAGTATAGATGTATATACAGACATTTACCTCCCTTCATTTTTCAAAGACCTCTTTTGTCTGCTTTTAAATTATTTTCTGCTACTTGGCTGTGTTAATATAAGCGACACCATTGGTTGATTTTCAATGACCCAATAGGAAGGTTGCACAGGACGGTTGCGATGGGGAGATACAATTATTTAACATTTCTCCCTCTAGTGTTTTACTCTAATTTCTAATATGTACCCATTTTCTTGGGTATTAGCCAGGGGTTAGGCAAAAGACAATAATTTGATGTATATACCTAATTAGGATAAACAAAATTAACTCTTCTGTAGTAAAAAATTATTGGTTGAAAAATTAAGACACTGCACTAACAAGTCAGGATTTTAAATAAGTTTTTTGGCGTGTTTATAAACTTTGGGTACTAGAAAGTGTACAATCCAATGTCCCCTCTTTAAATTGTTATTAGCATATTTTTTTTTTGAAAGGGTCCATGATGTTTGTATTGTACAGGTAGTCGAACAAAGAGATATCCTATTATATAAAGTAGTAAGCTTTTATTATCTGTAGCCAAGGATCTCGCTAACCGCTGAACCGATATGGTCCTCCTTATTATGGAAGCTTCTTATAGTTCCCCGGGTGGTTTTAGGCTATTACATGTTTATAAAAAGTCTGGGTATGGTTTCAGGCTATTTTTGTGCCCTTCCATATTCATTCGAATATAGAGCCCCTAGATGCTAGAGGCGCAGCTGCTAGTTTATTTATAGAGTAGCTTCATTATTGTAAAGTATAATACACAAACAAATGTTTTATTTACCAATTTAAGCCTTGGTTATTTAAAAAAAGAGTGACCTTAAATACCTTAGAATAGAGTAGCTGCAGTTCTAATAAACCGCAAATAATCCTAAATGTGTAACCATTTCACTTGGATTAAAGTATCTAACAAGAAGAAAGAAGAGTAATAATATTACATGATTTAAATTGATTCAAATCTAAAAATGGAGGGGTTTTAATCGTCTATATAGTGTTTGTAGCATTCCTTGATTTTGCGTAATTTTATTTTATTGAATTTTAAATATTTTCTGTAGGTACCATATCTTTGACCCTTGTACTTATTTCTATAAACTGATCCAGGAAGGAAATGAACAATGTTGGTTAAATAATATAATTAATATCTTTAAAATTGTATATTTTTTCATTATCTATATCCCTGTATCCTAAGAACTAATCTAAGGAAGTTGTAAATTCTTGTAAAAATGTCTTTTTATCTTCAGTATCCATATCCCTGTATCCTTGGAACTAATCTGGGGTAGTTGTAAACCATTGTAAAAGTGTCATATTTTCTTCAGTATCCATATCCCTGTATCCTAGGAACTAATCTGGGGTAGTTGTAAACCATTGTAAAAGTGTCATATTTTCTTCAGTATCCATATCCCTGTATCCTAGGAACTAATCTGGGGGTAGTTGTAAACCCTTGTAAAAGTGTCATATTTTCTACAGTATCCATATCCCTGTATCCTAGGAACTAATCTGGGGGGTAGTTGTAAACCCTTGTAAAAGTGTCATATTTTCTTCAGTATCCAATATACCTGTATCCTAGGAACTAATCTGGGGTAGTTGTAAACCCTTGTAAAAGTGTCATATTTTCTTCAGTATCCAATATACCTGTATCCTAGGAACTAATCTGGGGTAGTTGTAAACCCTTGTAAAAGTGTCATATTTTCTTCAGTATCCAATATACCTGTATCCTAGGAACTAATCTGGGGTAGTTGTAAACCCTTGTAAAAGTGTCATATTTTCTTCAGTATCCATATCCCTGTATCCTAGGAACTAATCTGGGGTAGTTGTAAACCCTTGTAAAAGTGTCATATTTTCTTCAGTATCTATATCCCTGTATCCTTGGAACTAATCTGGGGGGTAATTGTAAACCCTTGTAAAAGTGTCATATTTTCTTCAGTATCTATATCCCTGTATCCTAGGAACTAATCGGCGGGGTAGTTGTAAACCCTTGTAAAAGTGTCATATTTTCTTCAGTATCCATATCACTCTATCCTTAGAACAAATCTGGGATAGTTGTAAACCCTTGTAAAAGTGTCATATTTTCTTCAGTATCTATATCCCTGTATCCTTGGAACTAATCTGGGGTAGTTGTAAACCCTTGTAAAAGTGTCATATTTTCTTCAGTATCCATATCCCTGTATCCTAAGAACTAATCTGAGATAGTTGTAAACCCTTGTAAAAGTGTCATATTTTCTTCAGTATCTATATCCCTGTATCCTTGGAACTAATCTGGGGGTAGTTGTAAACCCTTGTAAAAGTGTCGTATTTTCTTTAGTATCTATATCCCTGTATCCTAGGAACTAATCTGGGATAGTTGTAAACCCTTGTAAAAGTGTCATATTTTCTTCAGTATTCATATCTCTGTATCCTAGGAACTAATCTGGGGGGTAGTTGTAAACCCTTGTAAAAGTGTCATATTTTCTTCAGTATCCATATCCTCGTATCCTTGGAACTAATCTGGGGTAGTTGTAAACCCTTGTAAAAGTGTCGTATTTTCTTCAGTATCCATATCCCTGTATCCTAGGAACTAATCTGGGGTAGTTGTAAACCCTTGTAAAAGTGTCATATTTTCTTCAGTATCCATATCTTTCTATCCTAGAAACTAATCTGGGGTAGTTGTATACCCTTGTAAAAGTGTCATATTTTCTTCAGTATCGATATCCCTGTATCCTTGGAACTAATCTGGGGTAGTTGTAAACCCTTGTAAAAGTGTCGTATTTTCTTTAGTATCTATATCCCTGTATCCTAGGAACTAATCTGGGATAGTTGTAAACCCTTGTAAAAGTGTCATATTTTCTTCAGTATTCATATCTCTGTATCCTAGGAACTAATCTGTAATAATTGTAAACCCTTGTAAAATTGTCATATTTTTTTCAGTATCCATATCCCTGTATCCTAGGAACTAATCTGGGTGAGTTGTAAACCCTTGTAAAAGTATCATATTTTCTTCAGTATCCATATCCCTGTATCCTAGGAACTAATCTGGGGTAGTTGTAAACCCTTGTAAAAGTCTCATATTTTAACATTTATTGATATTTGTCTGTATTTGCTGGAGTGACTTCATTCCCTCAAAGATTTTTGGCGTATCTTAACCTTAGCTGGATTCTTAAATAAACTTTTTGTCTCACTGCCTCACTAAAATTAGTCAACAAGTTTTTTAATTATCCACCTCTGGTAACCTCTTATCTTATTTCAGTGTACTGTACCTTAAACAGACCTTATGAAATTGCTTGATCTTGGTACCAAAAGTTCTTGGATATATCAATACTAGAGTTGGCTCGATATAACTATCTCCCTATTGGCTAGTTTTCTATATGCATATATATTTCTCAATAAATCTATTTTCCTCACCCGGCATTACTATTTAAACGGAAGTAAATATTTAATAATTTAAATGATCCTAAAAAGATCTTTTAAATTATATTTTTTCTTTACATTACCATCACCAAAGGGTTTATTATATGATTACAATTTTAGTTCAATATTTGAACACACAAAGTGTCGCCACAATCGAATTCTTTTAAAACAGAGTTTTCTTAAATTTATTATATCATAAATTTTAAATTTTCTTTTTTATGATTAGAAATTAAATACTTCATTATAATGTAAATAGCAACATGAAATGAAAAAAATGAATTTGTTTTTAATAAAGTAAAATAATGAGTCTTATCGTTCTGGGCAATGAGAGTTTATTATGGATTATTGGAGCACTATGAGTTTTCAACAAATAGTCCTTGGAAAACTTGAGCTCGTTTATAGACATTTATTTCCTATATAGATCTGACATGGATCTTGAAGCAATTAAGCAGGCTGTTTTGTACAGGTTAAAAATTGGAAGATTTCATTAAATAAAAGTTATCGCAAATATACTTAGTAAATAAAACAACTGTTTTGGGTCAACTAACCCTTGATTTGCTAAATCTTACCTGCAGTTTTTGAGTTGTTTACTTAAGACTTATTAAAAACTTACCAATGTGTGTAACGTATTTACAACACTGTCTAGCTTTTACATTCCTTTTTTAATAAATATTCATTTGCAGAAATGTCCGCACACAACTTTGAGTTCACTAATAGAATTTCTATTTATTTTTATGAGCTTGAGTGACCATGACCAATATAAATCTCCCCATAACAGCACTTTATAATCAATTGATAACTTTAATCTTTTACAGTAAAGCTTCTTATATGTCCAGGTATGGTTTATAACTATTTTGGGGTAGGATAATTGGATATTTTACAAGTAAAAAAGTTATCTATTACATATAAATACATGCTGAATTAAATAACTCAGAAACTGGACAAAGCCAATATTGTCCTTTTGTGTCGTTATAAATTTCGGGATATGAGAAGGGGGGAAGAAAATCTCTTCAAAGGAGATGGGAGGAATGGGGTTCTCCTTTCCCTTTCCCGAAATTTATGACGTCACAACAGGATAATGTGGGTTTTGTCAGAAACTGCTACACGCCGAAAAGGTTCTACTTTTTAAGTAAGCTTCCTGTTAGTAATATGATGTTCAGTCTTTTCTGTTGTTAATTCGGATGGGATGTTCAGTGCAGTTTTCATACCTGACATATTTTTACAAATTTTCATCACGTTTCACCTCAGTTATCTCAAGACAATTTGTCATATCCTTATACTAAAGTAACAGGATGTCTGTGTGTCTGTGTATCTGTGTGTCTGTGTGTCTGTGCAGTGGCGTGCAAACCGAAGGGGGCATTTGGGGCAATCGCCCCCCCCCCTAGCGACCAAAACGCCCCCCCCTGCCCCCCCCCTAGCCACTGCCCCCCCTGCCCCCCCCTAAATGTTGAAAAATGCCCCGTTTTGCCCCCCCCTGATCTTGAAAAATGCCCCTTTTTGCCCCCTACCCTACAAAAAGCAAAACTATCCCAGTTTCCAAAAAAAAGTTTGCAAAATACTCAAAAAAAAATTTTTGGCGCTTCGCGCCAATAAGACAGTTAATATTCATTAATTCTTACCAAGTTTTTAAACCAGGTAATAGGTTATTTTGTATAATATAAACTTTTTTCCAAAGAAATTTTGTACATCCCCAATGATAATACACAAAATTACTCCTTATTTAGATTACAATTAGTGGATGAAACGTATGGAAACTTAATTAACCAACCAATCAAAATTCCATTGAAGTCCCCAAAGTTGTTGAGCCAACGAATAAGAAAATTTTATATGAAATATTGGGGACTAGTGTAATAAATATCCCAAAAACCCCTCTCACCTTGCATATTTGAAGAAAATATTTGCGCTTCGCGCCCTTCCAATGGTTTCTGCTTTTTATCATATTGTATATTATGTTGTTATTTCTATAAAAACATTTGTAAACATCAAATATTTAATCAAAAAGTTATTTTATATGAAAAAGAAACAGCATTGATATTTATCTAAGCCTTTTTCTCAACACTATGTCTGTCTAAATGAATATGAAAATGATGTCATATGATTTTGAGGATAAGTTTATCATTTTTTGTGTACATACCCTTACAAAAAAACATGTTTTTTTTATGGCAATTTTCATTAAAAACCCTTAAAACTAACTACACTCTATATTCCTAACTTGATAAAATAAACCACTCTTGTAGTCTTTAATTGATTTTATTTCAACTGAAATTAAAAATAGAAGGCTAAAACTTAATGTTAACATTCCTATCATTATGGAGTATAATTAACTATTAAAAATTCATGGATGTCGGACTGCTTTTCAGGACGTTTTTGGCTATTTTTGTATCTTTTAAATTTCGGGTATAGTCCCTTTTGTGACATTGCCTCTTAAGGTGCATTTCGTCGTATTTTCACAGTAGCTTTTCCCCTATTTATAGCTCCTGTGGGGCCAATTGCCTAACCCTGCGGGGAAATCACCTGACCTAACTTAACCTAGAATAACCTATTAAAAGCTACTATGAAAATACAACGAAATGCCCCTTAAGAGGCGTTGCCACAAAAGAGACTATACCCCAAATTTTTCCATATTTCTAAGAGATTTTTATATCTGTATATGAAAGGACAAGTATTCTTTTTATTTTTTACATAGTTCTTTATATCTTGGGTTTTTATGGTACGATAAATTTTTTTGTGGATTATAATATCAAAAAAAATAAAATTTTTCGCTGTTTCAAGCATCCAGTATATAATTTACTTTGACTGTCATCACACAACATACAAGAAAAAGGATTTGTGACTTTTTCTACCTAAAATATATACAATTTATTTAAACAGATGCTCTTTAAATCTACTTGTCTGTATTCTTATTAATGATTTTTTGTGTTTTGCTACTTAAAGATGTTGTCATCCTTGTTTGGTAAATTATTTCCAAAATTAGTGTTTTATCTCCCCCCCCCAATTTTTTTTTAATGGGGTTTTTCATCCTTCCTGCTGAGATTTTATAACATCTCCTTCCACCCATAAAAAATGTTAAGTAATGGGGGGGGGGGGAAGGTTAAATTATCTTCTGTACTTTTTTTTGTTGATGCTTTCTAGCTCCCTTACCTTTGGTCATTGCAGGGTGGGGAGAAGGGATGGGGGAGAAGAGATGGGGGGGAAGAGATGGGGGATATAAATGGGAAATAGGGATGGGGGAAGGGATGGGGAAGAAGGGATAAGGACTAGAAGGCCCATAATCAAATAATCCCACCCCTTAAAACGCCCTTATTTAAAATTAGTATATATAATCAAAATGCCCCCCCCTAAAGCAAAGTGCCCCCCCGGGGCACTTTGTTTTAGGGGGGGGCAAAATTTTACAAAATCTTCAAAATGCCCCCCCCTAGACAAAGTGCTTCGCACGCCACTGTGTCTGTGTATCTGTGTGTCTGTACCAAAGGATCTCGCTAACCGCTGAACCGATTGGGTTCTCCTTAACAGGGTAGATTGTCATATGTCCCGGGAAGGTTTTTAACTATTTTGGGGGAGGGTACCACCACTTTCCCAGGAGAAATCACAATAAAATCGAAAAAAAATTGAAATATTTCTGCCGCATAGTGTCGCTAGTGTAGTCTCACTAGCGTAGTCGCGCTGCGTAGACGCATGAATTTAACAATTGATAACATAGACAAGTTATTTCTCAAATTAGATATTTAAAATAAAGAAAAAACATTTAAAAGCCACTAGATGCCTCTAGGTGCGTAGCCGCTAGTCCTTATACTAAAGTAACAGGATGTTTGTTTGTCTGTGTGTGTATCTGTGTGTCTGTGTGTCTGTACCGAAGGATCTTGCTAACCGCTCTCATAGGTCCTGGGAAGGTTTATAACTATTTTGGGGGAGGGTACCACCACCCTCCCAAGAGAAATCACAATAAAATCGAAAAAATTGAAATATTCCTGCCGCATAGTGTCACTAGCGTATGAATGTCTCTACGTAGCGTAGTTGCGCTGCGTAGATACATGAATTTATTATTTAACAGCTGATTGACCATAGACAAATTATTTCTTAAATTAGATATTTAAAATAAAATAAAAACATTTAAATGCCACTAGAATATTTCAACATATTTTGGGGGTATTTTATTAACAACTTTATGAAATTTAATATATTCCAATTTTACATTATAATCATTTAGGTTGCGGTTTTAATTCTTCTGAAAAAGGTAAATACTAATTCAAAATCGGCTGCATTCTAGCATCTGTGTTTTAAGGAGGAGGAAGGGGCGATTTCGCGTGGGAGGGTTGTAGAACCCTTTACCGAAATATTAATAAACCTTTTTAGGAATAGTAAGTCTTTTATAACTGTGCTAGCTGAAACCTCTCAATATATAAAGGCACTGCGTACCATACGTGCTAACCTAGATATTATTTGTATGTAGGATAATATCTTGAATTTATAAAGGCACTGTGTGTCATACGTGCTAACCCAGATATTATTTGTATGTAGGAAAATTTGCATCAAATTTACATCAAAATACACTCGTGGTGTTCAATCAAATCCGCGTAGTTTGCAGTTTTTAAAAAATACTGATATCTTTACAGAAATTTTAAAAGCATGTTTAATTTTTGTATTAGATTTTTTTTATATTTGACATGTGCACCTAGAAGCCTCTAGGTTTACTTAAGTTTGGGGGGGGGGGGGGTGGAGGTTAAAGCCCTCACCAATTTTCAATTTAAGTTTTAAAAAGAAAGAGTAAAATAAAATTGGGCGGGTTTTTTTGTAGGGTAGATTTCTGATGGGAGGGTGAGGGTGGAGTTCCCTCCCAAAAAATAGTTATAAACATTCCCTAGATCTTTACTGTAAAGGAGAACCATGCAGGTTTCGCATGATATTATATAATAGGTTATATATTTATTAAGATAGACGAGTAATCTTTATATTATAGAGTAACTACGCTTCTTAATCGGAATTTTTGCAGATTAGATTGAACATCAAATACACACACTGCACTGTAAATAAACTAGATTTATTATTCAGGCTGAAACCAGGCATATGGGTAATAAATCAGAGAGAGAGGGGAAAATGGGCTTTTTATTACACTAGTCCCCAAAGTTTTATAATAACGTTTTCTTATTCATTGGTTTAACAACTATTCTTGGTTGGCTTAACAACTTTGGGGACCTTTGTCAATTTTTAGTAATTGATTCATTAAATTAAGTGTTCAAACGTTTTAACCACAAATTGTAATCTACAGAACGGGTAATTTTGTGTATCATCATTTGGGATGTAAATTAATTAATCGTTCATTGTTCTTAATGTGGTAATAAGTTAATTAGAAAAGTATAACTCATAAACAAAATATAAATTTTACATCCTATTATATAAAGAATAAAAATAATATCTCAATTACTACTAAGCCGATTGGGTTCTCTATTTTAAAGAAGCTTCACATAGTTCCTGTGATGGTTTAAGGCTGTTTTATTTAAAGATTTAAATCTTGGGACGGTTTAAGCTATTTTTCAGCCCATTCCAATACAGAGCCTCTAGATGCTAGGGGCGTAGCTGCTATTATTTATTAAGACAATACAAACTGTTTCGCAAAATAATTTATACATATTTTGTATGATTTATAAAAAGAACATGAATTCTAACTAAGTTATAGAGTGGCTGCAATTGTAAGAACATATTGGCCATATGCAAAATATTGATCTAAATCAGCAGGACACTAATTTGGGGTGTTCCATCATTTATGCAAAGTTTTAGAAAATTTTTAGCGCATCTGCATATCAAGATGATTAAAGTCCCTCCACGGATTATGACGTCATATCATAGAATAATCAATGAGAGGCCAGCATAAATTTACCATTGGTCAATTACAGTGTATACTGGAATCTCATTGGCTATTCTATCTTATGACGTCATAATCTCTGGGGGGGGGGGCGGGGGGGGGGACTTTAATCATCTTCCATATCAACCCGAGGAATCTTATGGGATTAAACAATGGACGATTAATTGATGTACAACTCTTCCAATTACAATAAACAAAACCTTCTTTAAATCAAAATTATTGGTTTAGATGTTTGAGCACTTTAAGCTTGTACTACAACCTAATCTAGATTTAGTGAAGCCCATTTTTTAATCCAACGAAGAGGGATCAAGATTACAAAACTTTGGGTACCAGTGAAATTTATGGTCCAATGCCTCATCCCTCCCTAATATTATTCCACATTGCACGTGTCATACAAAAGACTTTGAAAATTGTAACTTTGCTGAATTCCATGCAATTCAATACAATTGCCTATGAAACGGTTTACCATATTGTCAAAGATGACCTTAATTGTTTCTAAAAAAATAATCAACTTTTGCTAATGAGAAAACAGATTATTTGTGTGAATGACTGCACACCACCAATTTACAAACACAATTAAACATTATTGGGAATATAATGAAATCTTAAAATTGGGGAAATCGGTGATAGGTTTATGGGGGAAAAAATAATCTTCTTTGGATTCTAGCGGAAATGAGTAAGGCAAAACAAAGTTTATGGTACCTTAATGCTTTTGTATTTTTTTTGTAAGGTTTATGCACTGGTATCCCCCCCCCCCCCCTTAGATATACCACACTTTTCTGGGATCTTGCCAGATCAAGTATCAACTGTGGGGAATACCAAAGGATGACTCCATGCAAAATTTGAGCCGGATCCGGCCAAAACAGGCCGGGATTTTTATAAAAAAAAACCGTTTTTTTCCGGTTTTTAGGGGGTATCTGTAAATCAAGCCCCCTCCTGGGTACGCCCCAATGATGATTTTTGCTTTAAGGTCTGATCTGAATTCCTCAACACTGGATATGACCCCTAGAGTTGAAAAAATGGTTAAAATCCGGTCTTTTGACCGGTTTCCGGCCATTTCCGGCCCAAAAAAAAAATTTTTAAATCAAAATTTCATCTAAAATTTAAAAAAAAATGCTTTAAAGTACATTTTTCATTAATAATTTTTCAAAAACCAAAAACCTTAGGTAATGAAGATAATTTTAGCAACTTAAAATGTGAAAAAAGGTTGAAAATTGACAATCTTGTGTCAATTTGAAAAATGTTGGTAAACCTTAAAATTTGACGGATTTATACATACATTAGAATTTAGGTTGACTATGGTCTTTAAGACACGCCATATCCAATAAAATTGCAATGAGAAGGTCTAAATGTTTTCTGAACCAAAATTCTACATACCCTGGCGGTTCCAGGGATATATCATTAAGGCCGTACGGCTGGCCAGAAAGCTTTTAACAGGTGGCCGACTAAAAGCCGGATTTGATAGTTATCAACCGTAAAAAGTAGCGATTTTCGTTTTTTTGGCCAAAACTCATGCAGGGAGTTGTTTTTTGGGATTGACACACAAAAGCAAGTTTGTACAACTTTTTGGGGCGGACATTTCTTTACTTACGCATTATCTGCCACAGGTGAACCGTTTGGCCGTTATTTGCCGCCAAAATCGCGATTTTGCCGTTCACGAGGTTTTAACGACCATTTTTGAGGGGAAGGAGTCATCCAATCAATATAACTCTAAAATACTTTTCATTTGCAAATTAAATTGGCTACATTTCATGTGAAGTAAATTTTTTTGTGCGTCCAACCGTTTTTGTTCTAGTTGAAATTTAAAAATTATTACTTTTTAATTATAATTATTTTTTTCTTGTAATTCTAAAACTAATTAAACACTAATTGTTAGTACATCATAATTTTGATAATTAATTACACATTTCAATCACTGATATTTACTACTTGGTAATTTTTAATTTATCTTTTAATTATCTGATTAATCTCTTATGATTATTACTTTGTAAATCTGAATACTTATTATTCATCTCTAGCAATTATTTATAAACTAAAAAGTAATAAAAATTACTATAATATATGTATTAGGTTAGGTAGTTCAATTGATAATCAAATAAAGTAATTTAGAAATTTAGTAAAATATCGGCCAAACGGTTCACCCGTGGCAGATAATGCGTATGTAAAAAAAAAGTCTGCCCCAAAAAGTTGTACAAACTTGCTTTTGTGTGTCAATCCCAAAAAACAACTCCCTGCATGAGTTTTGGCCAAAAAAACGAAAATCGCTACTTTTTACGGTTGATAACTATCAAATCCGGCTTTTAGTCGGCCACCTGTTAAAAGCTTTCTGGCCAGCCGTACGGCCTTAATGATATATCCCTGGAACCGCTCAAATTTTGCATGGAGTCATCCTTTGGTATTCCCCTCAGTTGATACTTGATCTGGCAAGATCCCAGAAAAGTGTGGTATATCTACCCCCCCTCCAGTATTTTAAATACATTGAAAAAAAAACACTACGTTTTACCTGTAGTAAAGTTCTCTAGGGGCATTTGAGGGAATTGATTTATTTTAGGGAGGGAGAATTGATACATTTACTTTCGAATTTAGTTCTAAAAAGAAAAGTAAAAAATATTCTTTTTTATGAAGGTAACCTTCCTCCAAAAATGTTTAAACCTTCTTCCCAAAAACCTATAATAAGTTTCTCTGTAAAGGACTATAGATATATAAGAAGATTATTGTTACTATTCAATAAAATTTCCTTCTCTAAAAAAATTCTGTGGATAAATAAAAGTAGAGTTATTATCTTTAAATATATACTTACGTAAATTTTTCTTAAACTGAAATAGAAAATTTTGGCAAAATTCTTTTACTTGCAAGAGTGTCTATTATCTAAACTCCCATATTTTTGAAGAGGCGAAGCTACTCTATACAATTTTTCTATTACAAAATTGAAAAAAATTGAAAAATAAATTTCTAAGAGGATAACGCCGATCAACCTAATTTTTCGTATTTTAAATTTTGAAGAAAATTTTTTTTTTTGGGGGGGAGGGAGGTAGTAAACCCCCTTTTCTATATTTAGTGTAAAAAAAATTTTTTTGGTTGGGTTGGGGGTATTTTTCATTTTTGGGAGGGTTAAGGGTGTCCCACCCCCCAAGAAAATAGCTTAAAACCATCCCAGGACCAGTAGGTATATTCTCTGAAGAGTAGAGCCCAATCGGTTCAGTGGTTACTGAGATCTTAAGCTTCAGACAGACAGACAGACGGACAGACAGACATCGTTCTACTTTGTATTATAGATTAGCAGCTACGTCCCTGGAAGCCTAGAAATTTTGTTCTCTCTCTCAGAGATTTCTTCGCCTATTTAGTTACAAACCTTATTTAGACCTAAAAGAAGCTTTACTGTAATAGAAAACCATTTTGGTTTAGTGGTTAGCGAGATACTATGGTACACACAGACAAAGACACAGGCTCGAATACTTTCTGTTTCTTTTATATAAAAGACTTTTTGGACCATGGAAAGAAAACGAAGTAGCGGGTTTCGTCGTAATTTCCCAGTAGCTTTTCTAATATTTCTAGACCCTGCGGGGTCTCTAACCCTGTGGGGCCAATTTCCTAACCCTGCAGAACAATCATTAATATTTACCTAACCTAACGTAAAAATAAGTATCATAAGCTAATATGAAAATACGACGAAACCCGCTACTTCGTTTTCTTTCCATGATCCATTTTTTCTATAAAGAGTTAGAAGGTGCAGAAAGTATTGGTCCCGAATTTGATCTACACATTAGAGTAAAACACTAGAGGGAGAAAGGGTGAAATAACTGTATCTCCCCATCGCAACCACCTTGTGCAACATTTCTATTGGGTCATTAAAAATTAACCAAAATGGTGTCGCTTATATCAACACAGCCAAGTAGCAGAAAATAATTTATAAGCAGATGAAAGAGGTCTTTGAAAAATGAAGGGAGGTAGTTGTCTGTACATACATCTATACTATAGATCTGTTATCTACACCTCCCACATCCCCCCCCCCTTCCCCTGACAATGATAAGGGATACGCCAGTAGACGGATTTTTATCGTCTACTGTCATATCCCTGGGTGTGCAGAGCAAACTAAATTGGATGCATCCTAATCTATGAAAATTTTATAACATTTTTCTCTACTAAAGTTTCACAGAAAAAATAAATTCTAAGTTTGTGAGATAATCCGGTAGAACTCAGGGAGGGAGGAAGGGGACAATGGACTGTAAGATAATGGTCCCCAGAGTTTTATAAGCATGATCTCTTAGTGGTTGACTGAAAAATTTGAAAATTATTATTTAATGGTGATTGGGTTATAAAATAAACAAACCTATGAATGTCCTAACTTTTCCACCAATAAATTAATCTACAGTATAAGTAATCTTGTTTATTGTAATTGGGGGGGGGGGTATATTAATGTATCACTCATTGTCCTATCCCTTGAGATCCCTGGGTAGAACACCTCATTTCGCTAGAAGAACTGTGGTATCCGCCGAGGATAAATGGCAGACACCGGAGTTCAATTAGATTACGGCAGTGTGACAGACGTGGACACCTTACTATAGAGAAGCTACGCTTCTCTAGCTTTCACTAGATAATGATCAACATCTATTTTCAGTTGTCACTTTATTGAAGGTTTAAAAGATACTGAAGCTATATACAACAAACAATAATTACATGGATAGGAATAAATAATCATAACATAGAAGCATAAATAATACATATACAATGGTCAGTTTGGGCAATAATGATCCCCCATCCCTGAAAAGGGTGGGGGAGAATTAAGAATACAGTTAACCATAATAAACATGACAGATTCAATCATTAATTCTAAGCGTAGGGAGGGGGTCACTAGACCCCTTCCCCAGGACTCGGGGGAGGGCCATTGACCCTCCACCGAACCCCAGATCAGGGGTGCCATAGGCATGGCTCACGGTTGCCGAATACCACAACTCTCCCCTCGGAAGGCTGGGAGGTGGTTTCCCTACCAGACTTCCGACAGTGGTTGAGGCCTTCGGTCCGCTCCTTAGGGCTAAAATATATACAAACGATAATGATTCAATGGAATCCTAGTGGTGAGTATCTTCTTAGGGTTGATGGGCTCCCAATGTGGGATAGAAGGCAGAGGCTGGCTTGGATTGGACACGTTGGTCAACGCCGGCAGGTATCAGGTTTGCTGGTGGCACAGTTGTTGCTGGAACAGTCAGTAGTGGGGCCTGCTGGTTGTTGTTGGCAGCGGCTGGGGCACTGGCTGCCAGGTTGATCGTCTGAGCAGCGGCCTGTCCTCCTGAGGGGCCGCGGGGTCTGCCAGAGGGCGGTCCTGGCCTACCTGGGCGGTCATGCCCGCTGTCAGTTGATTTCATAGACACCCTTTCCTCGGCTGCTTCCCTGCCGATGGGAATGGCATCCCAGTCCACTGAAAAGTCCCGGGACTTGGCATGGTTGAGCCTGGCTCTAGCCAGCGCTTTCCTATATAAAGCTGGATGATACAGGAACACTTGTGATATCGCATTCAGGGCTGCTCGGACTCCTCCTTGTGCTGCTGCCAGGGAAATGATGGTTAGGTCCCCCAGCAGTTTGAGGATCAACAACAGCAAACACAGTATGGCTGCGCCATCTCCCCACTCGTGGATGGCTTGTCTAAATCCAGCCCAGACATCCAGGGCTGCCTCTCCTTCCTCCGCCAGTCGGTCAATGTTGTAGGACACTATCCCATGGTCTCCTGTGGCCGAACAGCTGCCTTGCTGAACGCAGGAGCCATAGGATAGGCCGGTCAGCATGGCACTCTTGTATGCTGGGAACGCCAGCAGTTGTTGCCAGTCGTTCAACTCAGCCTGCGAATACAAGCCACCTGAACTGAAGTCATCTAAGGGTTCTGTCAACAACTGTTTAGGCGTATCCAGCGGGGGTGGCCTCTTCTTGGGAGCGGGGGTTAACTCTATCCAGCCTTCCTCCGCGTGCACAGTCAGGGGGTAGGTGGAGGAGCAGGGAATCTTGGTGGCGTGTTCACTGTATACCCGTGTCACAGCGTCTACAAAACCTGTGGGCTCTACTGGCACTTTGTCCCAACACTCCTTGTGTTCGCGGACAACGTACTTGTGACGTTGGCAGGTCAGCTGCAGCAGGATGTCTCCCCTCAGTACCGAGAACGTGCTCCCCTGGACACGCACCGGGTGGGCCGGGTCTAGTTGCTGGAGCTTCCAGCAGTTGGCCGCTACTTCTTCTGCTGCGGTGCTTTTCATGCGCGTTTCCAGGGTAAACCCAATATAACCTGCATGTATCTGTGCTTGAAGGGGAACGTCAACATCCCTGGCCGACACTCTGGGCAGCGCAGCCGCGGCTGGGTCTGCTGCCACGAACAACGCTGGATGGTTTGTGGCATGGGCCTCGAAGTCGCAGTTCACAATCGAGGTGGGGTTGGTCATGTTGATGAAAAACTGGGCCTGATGGTCAACCAGATATGCATCCATCACCAGGCTGGGCTGGAGGCTGCGGATCAGCCTCAAGGGGCAATCTCTTCCCAGGTGGTCCCACACGTAGGTTGCTTCCCCAGTGATGCAGGACAGCTCAGAATGGGGACACTCTAGGGTCAGGTGGTCAGACTGGGACTCCACCCGTCCATCCTCCACCACATAGGTCTCCTCCTTGACCAGCAGCCGTCGCTCCTGGAGCACTAATTCGTTGCGGTATAGCTGGCCCTCGAAGTGGACGTCCTCCCCCTCACAACCCACCCCCTCGGGGCTGTTGACGAGGGCGCCCACCATGTCGATGGTGAAGAACAGGGGATGGTTCAGCTGGAACGTCAGTGGCTGGGTCTTGCCTGGCAACGTGTAGACTCGGTTCCTGGCCAGGTCTCGGCATGCTTCTGGGTCTATCTTGGTTGGCCTCATGAGGGTGGGGACCGAGGTCACCTTGAGGTGACCCCATACCCCACACCTGAATGTCCACTGGGACACGGTGAGCTGACAACTGTACCCAGTGGTTTCCCTCACCTTGACTTGCTGCAGGACGTGTACTTCATGGCCAAGGGGCACCTCCTGGTGTAGGGGCTCCGTGCTACACATCTTTTCTTTATTGTAAGACGTGACATGGGTGGGGTTGGCACAGTCCCACCCCACCAGGACGTAGCTGGTTGTAGGCCACACGGCTGCCAGCAGGAGGCCCCACAGGACCATCCACCAATGGGAGAGGCTTCCAGGCAACCATCTTCCTCGTACACGCGGCTGGGGATCTTCAGCTCTGGTCACGGCTGCTTCTTGGGACTGGACACGGCTGGGCTGCTCCTGGCTAGATACAAGTTTCCATTGAGCGTTATCTGTATGCGGCCGAGGCACCCCGATACCCTCCCCATTGACAGACTGGCAAGCGACTGGCACTTGCCTGGGTGTCGGCTCCCCTAGCCCTAAGTGCTCCCTTCCCTTGTCCAAAGCATGCCCAGTGGCATGGGGCTGAAGTGCATGTGGCACAGGCTCGCCCTTACTCACTTCCCTCCCCTGCCCTAGGAACTCAGGTGCATGTGGCACAGGCAAGTCCTTATTTTCCCAAATTTCAATCTCCCCAGCCTCTGGTGCAGGGGGCACAGGCAAGGCTGGGTTTTTACAATATCTTGGATACAACACATTTAACAAATTCAACTTATCCTGATGTTGAGCAGCTGGGTTCCCTTGGCTGGCAGGGGGCTCTGGATGGCATGTAGCTGGGCTCTCCCTGCAGGCTGGTGGCGCTGGCTGACTGGGGGTGACGGGTGTCACCCTTTCCTCTGGGACCGCTGGCTCGTTCCAGGACTCAGGTCTCTCGGTGGCGGCGACGGTTGTCGCCCCAGACATCAGGTTGGAGGCTGGCTCGTTCCAGGATCCAGGTATCTCGGTGGCGGCGACGGTTGTCGCCCCAGGCACCAGGTGGGAGGCGCTGGATAGCACCCCCCCATCATCCCAGGTGGCGACGCCGGGTGGCGTCCCATACATCGATGCAGAGGTGCTGGCTAGCACCTCCTGCCTCTCTCGTTCGGCGGCTGCCAGGACCTCCCCATACACCGTCTCAGGGACGCTGGGCAGCGCCCCTCCACTCTTGCTGGGTAGGCTCAGTCGGGCAGGTTCCATCATGTTGAGGCTAAAAGGCTGGGGCCTCAGCACCTCTGGCTCGGCTATGTTGTTGGGCTGTATCAGCTCTGGCCCCAGATGGTTAAGACTGAAGCCTAGGCCAACCCGGTTGGGTTCAGCCGCGCCGCCCAGTACGTTGATCCTAGCTGGGACAGTCCCAAACTGCGGCATCCCATCGGCTCGGTCCGCAGCTCTGGGGGCGGCTGCTTGCTGTGGTGGTGCTGGGGGCGCGCTCCCTTCCATGTGGGCCACTCTGCTGGGCTTCCCTGGAGGGGCACCCTTGTCGGCAGTGCGCCTGCGGCTGGCTACCTGGGCCCAGTCAGCTCTACAATCGGCCGCCGTGTGACCGTCATAGTGGCAACGCTCACACTTGGCAGAACGGTCACGGCGTGGCTGGGTGCGTCTCTCCTCTAGGCTAACTTCCACAGGCGTTGGGCAGTCTCGAGCTCAGTGGCCTCTCCCCTGGCAGCGGTAGCAGCGGCCTGGAACCTTGTCATCTGGAGCGACCTTCCCCATCTGGTGGAGACCCGGAGCCAAGGAGCCAATCTCCATTGGCTCCGACTCGTCATATTGGGGCAACTGGATGCAGGCAGATCCAGTCAGCCCGTCGGTCGAGTCCACTAAGCACACACCTTCCTTCAGCTGCTTAGTAACCATGGTCACGGTGAACATGGCCTTACGAGTGTACTCAGGTACACTCGTAATTTCATGGTTCATCATGAGGCGTTTTACATTGGCGTTACGAATTCCACGATTTAATTCGTCCACCAACAACTCAAGATCCTCATGGTTGTAGGCATCCCTATACAAGGCGCACTTAGTTGATATGTACGCTTGTATAGGTTCTGTCGAGTGTTGCTTGTAATCCCTAAACGCTTGTTTAAGCGTTTGGGATTCAAAAGCAGGGCGAAATAGCAATTCACACTCGGTCTTGACCTGTTCGTAGGTCAAGGCTTGGCCTGCCTCGCCAAACAGATGGGACGCCATTTCCGCCGCTTGCCCTACCAGTGACAGTAGTAGGGCGTTGCGGCGGTTGAGGGAATCATGAGGTGGCACGCGGTAAGCCGCCCATGACATCTCAAGTCTGCGGATATGTGCCGACCAGGATTGCTTGGGCGGCCCTCTAAACTCCGGCAGATTGCTCAGCATCAGCTTGCGGTACTCGGCTGGGGCCGGCTGAGGGTCATCCTGGAGCCATCCTGGGGCTTGGTCACCTCCTGGGGCTTGATGCTGGTCCATTGGGTCAACGGTGAAACGGCGGGCACAAAGTTATACAGTACTAAAATGAATGGTTTGTCACTTGAGGCTTCCTAGCCTAACAGCCAACACTGTTTGTATCACTAGGTTGGGAGTTTAGTTGCAAAGATATAACTTAGCTGTACTTATCACTAGTTAGGTGTTGAGGTTGTAGGGTAGGCTGGTAGAGGTAGATAGATGTTGAGGGTCTGAACTGCTGTCAGGAACTGATTGGGTTTTCCTTTATCACACTAGAGCTAGAAGGAAAGAAACTTGCAATTCTTTATTTGCTAAAAATACCCCTGTTAAATGCTATGGAGTAGCTCCGCTCCGGTGTGAGTGTGTGTGTGTGTGTGTGCGTGGAATCTCCTGTCCTTGTAACGCGCGTCCGCGCCGTCAAATCCGCGCACACGGGGAAAACGCGCTCTCACCCCTCAACTCGCTCTCTCATTGGTCCGCTTCGTCCGTTGGATTTATGATATTTTCCGCACTCTGTTGCGCTACCCGTGAATGGCGCTCTGTGTGTCCGATCGCTAGCCCCACACTACAGACGGACTTAGTCTAGTGTGGGTAGGAAGGGGGAAGCGCGTGAGGGGACGGGGGTAACTCTGTCCGTTCCCCCTGTGAGGGAGGGGGGTAACTGTGTGCTGGTGTAATAGGGCCTTTTCTTCTTAATCCTAGGCTTATCTATTATATCACCCTGATTGTATTTGCCTTCAATGGAGAGGGGCCCCTCCCTTTCCCTTGGAATAAGGGGTGTATTGTTGTTGTGCTGTGGGCTTGAGATTGTTTTGATTGTATATCAGGGTCTTTATTATATTACATCTAGCTTCTATTTTTATCCTTATCACAATTGCATAACAGATTTGTTTACCAACTCTGTTCTATTTTTAGCTGTTATCACAATACACAATAATCCAAGCCTGTTCTATTCTTAGATTTATCACAACACAACAATTTGTTTGCCAAGCTTTGCTCATAAATCTATTGTTTGGCCATCACACTAGGGTGGTAATCCCTGCAAATGTGATATAATATCTGTTTTCTAGATGGGTGGCTGCGTTGTAGCTTCTCAGGATACTCGGAGTTGACGTAGTTTTTCTCTGTTCTGGTGCACTACACTCGTATGTTAGCTCGCAGCTTGCAGCTATGTGGCATGTTTCAGCCTATCGGCGGCAGGGAATGTCCCATCCTGCTAGCGCCGCTGATCCAAATCCGGCTGATGGCGGCAGGGAATGTCCCGTCCTGCTAGCGCCACTGGTTCGGATCCTGCTATTTCTTGCAGTAAAGTTGGCCTATTTCCAGCCGTTTACACTTATTTGGCTTGTTTCAGCCGGTCCGCAGGCCTGTTTCAGCCCTTTTGGCGCTCAATTCTCCGTTAGATATCAGCGCTGCTCGCGGTTATTCGTCAAATTTCGCTGTCTCGCTTCCACAACTGCCGGATGCAGAGTTAAACTTTGCTGTCCAGGGTGGGTAATTCAGGTTGCTTGCGTCAGTTTTGCCAGATTCACTGCTGGGAGTACCTTAGCCTCAGATGCGCGTCTGCTCTACACTTGTGGTTCGCCGTAATCTCACACAGCTGTCACCAAAGTTGTGGTATCCGCCGAGGATAAATGGCAGACACCGGAGTTCAATTAGATTACGGCAGTGTGACAGACGTGGACACCTTACTATAGAGAAGCTACGCTTCTCTAGCTTTCACTAGATAATGATCAACATCTATTTTCAGTTGTCACTTTATTGAAGGTTTAAAAGATACTGAAGCTATATACAACAAACAATAATTACATGGATAGGAATAAATAATCATAACATAGAAGCATAAATAATACATATACAATGGTCAGTTTGGGCAATAATGATCCCCCATCCCTGAAAAGGGTGGGGGAGAATTAAGAATACAGTTAACCATAATAAACATGACAGATTCAATCATTAATTCTAAGCGTAGGGAGGGGGTCACTAGACCCCTTCCCCAGGACTCGGGGGAGGGCCATTGACCCTCCACCGAACCCCAGATCAGGGGTGCCATAGGCATGGCTCACGGTTGCCGAATACCACAGAACAACCATTATTTTCTTACTTCCCTTTTGAACCTGTAAGGAGGCATTTTTTAAAATAAACGCACGGACATTCTGATAATGATTATAGAGTTGGTACGCTTTCTAAATCGTACCTATCTACTACAGGAATCACCATGAAAAGTTTGAAATCAATAGGAAAATTCTAACATGCCTAAATTACCGAAAAAAGCTTTCTGTCTCAGACGTACGGACAGACGGACCGACCCTAATTATAGAAAAGCTTCGCTTTTAAAAATATCTTATTTTTTTGGTATAAGCTTTCTTTATCATTACTTTATCTAACCTAATATATATAATCATAAAATTTCGCAAAAAAATAAGGAGGGGGGGGGGGGGGGAGAAATAAAATGATGACCCGATGGCGAAATAAATGATTTATCGCTAATCCTTTTGTTTTGTCTTAGACAGTTTTGAAATTTTCTTTTCTAAGATAACTGAAAATAAATTTGATTTGTTCTATTTAATTATATTTTTTTAAGAATTCACTTCATTAGCTTATCTAAGTCAATTTATTTAGATTTTAACGTAAAATGTTTCATAATTGTCTGTCTTTCTATATATTTTGAATTCAAAACTTTTTCCACAATGTAAATTTAAAGATTTAATAGATTTCTGATAATTCAAGTTATTGACCCGTAAAGATTTAATCCAGATTTTCAACACGCAAAGTGTGTTCTATAAATCTTAATGTCACGCATTTTGTTGTCTGTGTCTGTTTGTAAGTGTTCTGTATCTGTATGTCTCTAAGTATTTTATTGCAGAAAGGGGGGGGGGGTGCACTATGTTTTTAATTGCAAGTTGTCCGTTGAGGTAAAGTCTCGAAGCCTGGAAAAATACTAAAAGATATTTTATAAGTCATTAAATTTGCATGAGGCATAAGATCACATCAAAGGATGGACCGATTGTATCCCAATTATTAAGGATGTTTTACATTGGTCCAAAGGAGGTTTAATACTATTTTGAGGGTATTTCAGAAAGTATTGTTTTTATTTTTGTGTGATATGACTGTATACAGCCTTGTTGATACATATTACAATATTTACATAAGATCCTACTTGCATACTTGAAAATCAAATAGGTAGAACAAAATATGCAGAATAATTTATGTTAAATCGTTTTAGACTTTGGGGGGAAATTCCAGTGAATCCAGGGACTATTGGGTGGAATCTCATCCAAATACCGCGTCATAACTAAAGACGTAGAAATGGTTCCTGCTGCTGCTATGTCAGGTGCGTTTTTTTTACTTTTTCTTTATCATACTCAAATGGAAAATGTAGGGTTGGCTTACTCTCCCCCCTATCTACAAGTGCCCCTTAGAGGCGTCTAGAGTAAGTCGAGCCCCCCCCCCCCCCCCCCCCAATAATAAAACAAGTAATAAAACTTGCCATTGCTGTTGAGAAGCTTAATTCATTATATCGAGGAAAACCTTATCGGTTCAGCAGTAATATGAGATCCTTCGGAACAGACATACACACACGCCACATAAGGACATACTGATACTTTTATAAAATAGTATTCAATTGTAGAAAAGTTTTTCTTCGTTGACATATCCCTCTTCCTCGTAAAAATATATATTTTTATGAGCAAACCACAAAGGTAGAAATAAATTATGTTATAAATATTTTAAAAATAATGTTTCTTTTTAGTAGAATATAAAACACTATCGGCTTCGCCCCTATAGGTCTCTTGCAAGCTTGACGTATAGCTGTTTTTTTGAAGTGGGGTGTAAAATAATGAACAAAGTACGTCGGTTTATATGTTTTACCCACCAAAAAATTCTTTCTCTTGAGTATAAAATTTAAATTGTTCCCATCTTTTTTTGCCTTTTTGTTTTGAAACTAATGTTTAAGAATGTAGGTTTGACTCCCTCGTCCATCTCAAGTGCCCCCGAGAGCCTCTAGGGGCGTACTATAGTAAAAATTATAATTATGCGTTAATCCACCTGTATAATTATTTCAGATCCCATGAAAAATCCACTTAAAACAAGTATGAATCTTTTAACAATATACTAAGTACTATTAGAAGTCTTTATAAGTTGGTCTTTCTGTTGATAATACTAAATTTGCAAGGCAATAGTATGGTGAAATATTCATTTTAAATTGCTGCTGGTATTACTTGTATATAGATTATTACTATATGACTGTAAGTCACCAAAGTATTTTTTACAATGTTTTCTTTTTCATTTGGGTCTTTTATTGATTTATTTTGGGTTGGTTCAAGAAGCTGAGTGTCAAAACGTTCCAACCACTAATCTACAGAAGGGGTAATTTTGTGAATCATCAATAGATGTATATAAAATATTAGCCATTTTCTTATCCATTCAGATCGCTGAATATTTCCTTCTTTGTCTTTTCATGCTTATTCGTTTATAAGGCTTCGCTATTATCAGATGTCGTCTTTGTTGTTTTATATTTCGTAGCAGACGGAAGTAAACCAAACATTCTCTTACTATATTATCCCAAAAGTTAAGACGTATTTATAAAAACTTTTACATACAAGAAACCATGATAAATGATGAAGTTATTTTACATTTTTATTGAAAAAATATTGATTACAAGTAATTACAATTTAATTTTTTCATTATAGGATGTATTTAGAGGGAATTTTAAAAAAGAAGTTTTCGTCCACTATCTTTCAAACCTTCGAAGTAAATACGGAAAAAAATGATAAAGAACCTTATTTTTCTTTGTTAAATAAACAAAAGCATTAAAAACCTTTGTTTCGTTTCCTTAAAAACGCTTTATGTAATTTCTATTTCTTACATGGTTTGTTTTGGTTTTAGCAGTATAGCCAGTAAAAAGAGGTGATTTATGTGTTTGAACAATTTGTACTTTGATATGGCACCATAGGGCAAATATATATGAGACCACATCATAGATGGGAAAAGAAAGCCGAGATAGAAATTTGAACAGCTGATCAAAGTTATGCAGTGTCGCCAGAAAAACCTATAAAAGGCCCAATAAAAAAATAATTTTTTTTTATATAATTTATAAAAATATTAAGATACTTTCAATGTGTTGTAAGGCTTTTTAGAATTAATTTTCCCTGAAAAAAAATATTTTTAATACTTTAATACATTTTCAGTTCTGGCTGTTATTTTGATAATATATGGCAACATGATTTTATTTACGTAGCCGAGTTTGTCTCAGGAACGTGAGAGGGAGAGACCTCCAAAAGAAATATAAAAGGATTAAAATTGTTTATATAATAATTAAAAGTGATATATTTTATACATATTTTTGTTTATATTTCGTAAGATTTTTAAGCAACGTATAGTTTTCTGATTGATGTCGTCATGAAGTAGTCATAAATTCGTCATTATACTTTTATCAAGTCTTAATAAATATATTTAACTGTCAATTTAGTACCTCTTAAACTGAAACCTTTAGTTAAAAATATAATTTAATATTCCAACAAACTTTTTGAAATATTTTTGGATACTAATTCTTAAAAGTAATATAGATATTTGATAATTAAATATGACAACTAATTTAAATTCTAATCTTTTTTGTATTTTTTACGTTTTATTCATCTTTTAAATACGTACTTAATCAATCTTTCCTTGAATTGTCAACTCTACAGTCATGACAAGTATTTCATTATTAGGTCTGTATAAACATACTTTGAGCCTTTGTTATTTTATAAAGTAGTAAGGTATTTTTAGTCTGTAATTTAAGAGTTCAATAACTACTGAACCGATGGACTTCATTCTCCCCTCCATATATGGAAGCTTCCATATATATATAGGTCCCTGGATGGTTTTAGGCTATTTTTCTGGTTTTCTAGCACTTCGAGTACAGTAATACATACGTACATTTAAGTTAGACTTAAGTTATATTTAAAGATCATTTATATAAGGTAGGAAAATCTTTTAGATCATTATTTATTTCATGGTTTGGATATTTTTCCTATTCGATCAGTAACATCAAATGTCTAACGTTTTATGAATAACGGATAAAATCAGTATTAAAGTTCTAGAAAGTTCTATACTTATTGAAATCAAAAGTTCACCGGTTAAAATCAGATTTATTAAGTTGATTAGGCATCTTATATTCATATGGAATTAAACAAACTTGAATTCAATATTTATTTGAAATTGCGTCTATTAAAGATTTTTATCAGTTTGACATGTGTTAAAGATTTCAAATATAATTTCCATTGAAACAATTTTAATTAAATGGAGACCCATACGATCTTAACTAAAAACATGTTCAAATGTTTTTTTGGTGTTCTAGTCAAAATCATCTTATTTTCAAACTTTTTAAAAGATAATTCCTGTAACAACAAGGTATAATTTAGAAACCATAAAAACTCTATAATTAATAATAAAAATACTTAAGAAAGGAAGTTTAATATGATCACTTTAAATGCATTAGATAATTTAAGCAAATATTGTGCCTTTTAGTCTTAAGTTATTAGGCACATGTATATATTTTGTTTTAGTTAATAAATCTTAAATTATGTTTGTGTGTGTGTGTGTGTATTAGTGCGATTTGCGTCATTTTGTCTACATACATGTTTACTCCTAGAGGTCACATTTTACTTAACCCTAACTTAACTAAAACTTTTTTGTTTATTTTCAAAAATAAAAATAAATATTTTTAAAATTAATAGAAGCATAAGTGAATTAAAACATTGTCTCTTTTAACATAAGATTTTAGTAGTGTTTGAATTTATTGGTTTATACTAGGGTTAAAAACTGCGTCTCAAGAAATAAATTCAAATTTTGAGGAAAGCTGAAAGTGCAAGCAGTTCACTTTTATGTTACTAATAAGTCTAGCAGTGGCCTTAGTAGCGCAGCTACTTTATTACTTTGTTTATAGGGAATGTTATGTTGTTGTAAATAAGTTACTAAATGTTCAGTAAGACCGCTTAACGGCTGGATCGATCCTTTCACTTTTCGGGTAAACCTATTATTGACTTGGGAAAGGTTTTAGGCTACTTTAGTATTTTTTTTTTTTTTAACTTTTTAAAAAAGAAATCAATCAGGTGTTTAAATACCTGATAGGGATTCTTTAATTATCAAACAAATAAAAATAGCAATGAATTATTTTATTGTGATAGATAAGAAAGCAAGGACAAGTAAGTAGTAAGTTCTATAATTACTGAACTGATTAAGTTTTCATATTAAGGAAAGCTTTACATAAGTCCCGTGATGGTTTAAGGCTATTTTTATTTTTAGATTCACATAGGTCCTAGTATGGTTCTAGGTTCTTTTTCTGCTTTACCATACCCCTCGATTAGATGGCCCCTAAATGCTAGTGGCGCAGAGGATAGTATGTCATAAAGTAGTGTAGCTAGAAAAAAATTCTTTTAATAAAAAAAAGAACATTGAAATGTCAAGATAGATTGGTATTATAAATCGAATAATACAACCTTTAATTTTCGTATGTGCCTAAGGACAACCCGTAGTATAGAGTAGCTGCTCTACTTATAACGATAAGGAAGTACGGCTTTAGTTTAGTTCAATTCTATTGAATTATTATGATGTAATAATTTACCTTGTTTACTTAAAGTAATATTATTTATTTCTTTTTTCAGATAGTGGATAAAATTGAAATGTATTAACAGAAAATTTGTTACCAGTGAATAAATAAAACAAAGACGAAAAAGAGGTGTTATTGAAAATAAACAAGTAAGATTTATTCATAGTTGTTCAATGTTCATCGCATAGTATTAAAGACAGCTTTCCGCGGATATTATAATGGAAAATTACAAGATTAAAACCAGTTTTGTTAGCTTCAAGAGACCGAAAATTAAATGAGTTTTATTTTAATATTCATAGAAAATTTCTGTGATAATATGCTATATTTGAGTTTTCAGTAAGGCTGATAACCGGTTCTAATCCAGTATATCGTAATTGATCTAATTCGAAGCCTTTATTGGAAATATATTTCTTAAATTCTTGTTTTATGGTCCTTTGGTTGGAATAAAACTTGCTCAAAATTCATATTTTGATTTCCTGGTGGCACCATATTTCTTTGAAACAAATAGAAATTATTAAGGTTTTTTTATATGTATTCTCATTGTCTGCTTAAGATCTCCCAAACTGCTAAGATTTGATTTGAAATTGCACCTATCAATTTACGATATTTTCGGGGTAGGTATAGTTTATATCTGCCTACATATATTCCCAATTTCTCATTTTTTCAGTTTCTAAGCGGAAATAACACCCCCTCCCCCCCCTTATCAATTTTACATTTTTTGGGGGGAAAGCAACTTTAAGAACGTGCTATTCATTAAAAAAATCCTATATCTTAAGGTAGGGAGGGAACACGCGTACTTTATTGTTTTTGTTCAATTGCTTATACATTTGACGTACGTATACATAGTTATAAAGAAGCTAGGTACTCTAAAGAAATTACGTAAAGAAAGTTTAAAAGTTTCTTTTAATCATGTTTGTCATTGTAATAAAGTGGAATTAATCCATTAAAGAAGCATTTCAATTGCAAATGCTAATTCATTTATATAAAACTAGCGGCTACGCCCCTAGAGGCCTCTGGGGATGCGTAAAAGTGTAACTTTTCTATCTATTTTAAGATCAGCTATTTACCAAAAATATTTTTTTCGCCGCTAAATGGTGTTAGTTACCTGGGTATGTTTATAGCTAATTGCAGAAATGTCTGCAGGGCGGCCTTTTTTTTTTATTTTTGTCGATTTCTTGGGGAAGGGTGGTGGTACCTTCCCTTAATATAGTTATAAACCTTCCCAGGACCTTGTGAGGCTACCCTGTAAAGTAGAACCATATCGGTTCAGCGGTTAGCGAGATCCTTCGTTACAAAAAAACAGACAGACAGACATCGTTCTACTTTGTATTATAGATAAGAAGGAATAATAGTTCGATAAAAAGATTTATAGGGATCTTAAGTAACAGACGAACGGAACGACTGGCGTTTTAAATATACAGGGTGGGTTGGGATGTCAAAAAATTTCTAGGAAAAAAAATAATTTTTATACTCTAAAGATAAAGAAATTTTAAAAGTATTAATAAGTACGACTTTAATGCGTTTATTATAAAGTTATATGTGCACAATAATATAATATTTACAATAATGGACTTTGTAACCCTATTTGTTCAGCTCAAGGACGTCCAAGGGGGGGGTAATGGGGTGATTATCCCCCCCCCATAATGAATTTTTTATCCCCCCCCCAAAAAAAATTTTATTTTCAATTTTTTGCGCATTATTTTGTGTTTTTTTTATGGAAGTTTTTTTTAAATGCTCTAAAACCGCGGTTTGGTAATTTTTCTCGCCATTTTGGACAAAAATATATAGTTTGTAAACCACTTATTTAAACTAAAGAAACTTTATTAGTAATAAACGTTGTATTTTGGTGTGATTTTGCCAGAAATAAACTAATACATCAATGTTCAAAACTATTTTAAAATAGTTTTTTTTTCTGTTTAGAATGTTGGCTGATATAGTTCTTAGTATTGCTCAAGTTTTGGTCTTCGTCTACGATGTGGTCACCTACCCTATCTATCATCTACTTAGTAAACATTGGAGGTATGTATTATCATGTTATCTACCCTATCATGCATTTTCTTAGTAAACATTGGAGGTATGTATTATCATGTTATCTACTCTATCTATCATCTACTAAGTAAACATTGGAGGTATGTATTATCATGTTATCTACTCTATCTATCATCTACTAAGTAAACATTGGAGGTATGTATTATCTTGTCATCTACCCTATCTATAATCTACTTAGTAAACATCGGAGGTATGTATTATCTTGTCATCTACCCTATCTATCATCTACTAAGTAAACATTGGAGGTATGTATTATCATGTTATCTACTCTATCTATCATCTACTAAGTAAACATTGGAGGTATGTATTATCATGTTATCTACTCTATCTATCATCTACTAAGTAAACATTGGAGGTATGTATTATCATGTTATCTACTCTATCTATCATCTACTAAGTAAACACTGGAGGTATGTATTATCATGTTATCTACTCTATCTATCATCTATTAAGTAAACATTGGAGGTATGTATTATCATGTTATCTACTCTATCTATCATCTACTAAGTAAACATTGGAGGTATGTATTATCATGTTATCTACTCTATCTATCATCTACTAAGTAAACATTGGAGGTATGTATTATCATGTCATCTACTCTATCTATCATATACTTAGTAAACATTGGAGGTATGTATAATCATTTTTACACGGAGCATCATAAAGATATGCGTTAACATTGCTGCATGTTTTAATGTAATGTTTTTTTCAATGTTTCTCTAGTTATTTTTTTTCTTCAAAAATCTACCACGGCTACGCACGTGGCTGCATACATACATCAGATACTTATATATTTAAATGTTCTCAAAAACCCAATGTAATTTCAAAGTACGTTCACAATGTAGAATGTAAAAAGATGGTAAAAATGAGGTAGGAGGTAATGTTTCTATAAAGTACAAAAAAATTTAAAATTTTAATCTTATTAACTCAAAAGTTAGTTAGTAATCAATACCTTTTCTATTCGCTGTTAATGGAATTGATATCATTTGTATACAAGAGTCGTAGTAAAAATTGTTAAGAAAACCATGAGGTTTAACGCACAAGTTAAAAGTTAAAATACAGATTCAGAAAATTATATTTCAAAGCTTGACAAAATTGTAACTCGTATATTTTAATAAAAAATAGTAGTTATTGAAACAATCCAATTTGATTTGCAGGTTCTGATCTTTATAATCATTTTAGTCGCATGCGGGCAAAGGAGAGTGCAGGAACCCCGCGGCCATACCTAGTCCAGGAGAGCAGTGAGGAGGTTAGGTTCACCAGAGAGAAGAGCTATGAAAACCCCACCTACAAGGAAATCATTATTCAGAATAAGGTAACTCTTTCATTTACTCATCATATCACATCTGGACCATAAAAGAACTTTTTGTAAATAAAACACCTTGCATTTAACTGTTTTATTATATTTTTAAATATGTGATAAGCTTTTGATAAACAAATAACTTTTTAAAGTAATTTTTTTTTATGTAAGATTGATTTTTCATTATATAAAGTATAAGGTATTGGAGTGCTTTTGGCTTTTATTGATGTAAAATGCTCTTATTTATATATTTAGAGATCAACACAGATAATAACATTTTATATTTATCTTAGAAGTCCCTTAAACGATTTTTATTGTTTAATAACCAATCGTCACTTGGTTCTCTTCTTAAAAAGTAATGCATGTTTTTTGAATGAGTAGGTATTTAAGTTTTATTGATCAAAAGTTGAAGATGGATTTTTTTGTCAGCAGGGTGGCAGAAAGGAATGTGGGTGTGTGAAGATATACAAAAGCCAAGGGAGGGAGGGGACATTGGACTGTTTATTACACTAGTTCCCAAGTTTTTATAATAGTTTAAATTCTCGCATCGAATTATAAACAGCTTTCCCCGGAAATAAATGTACAAATATAAGATTAGATACCATTTATTTTAGCCCCAAGATGCTGAATGGACGGGCTAAAAAAACTGGTTTTAATCTTATGATTGTACATTCTTTATTCGTAGAAAACTGGATATAATACGATGCTAGACATAATTTTTTCGCAAGTTAAGTATCCAAAGTTCTAACCACTAATTGTAATTTACAGAAGGGGTAATTTTGTGCATTATCATTGGGGATGTACATCATTTTATTGACTTTTATCTTATCCCTTTAGATCCCTGACAAAAGCCCCATCATCATCGTCGCTACTCAACAATTATATTTTTTAAGGTTGACACAGTGACCAAAGCTTTTGACTACGCCGTAAGGAAGCACGGGAACAAGCAATGCCTTGGCACCAGAGAGGTTCTGGCCGAGGAGGATGAGATGCAGGACACTGGAAAGGTGGGATTTAAGTTCAGTTTTTGTCCGCCAGGGAATGTTATTTTAGATTTTCAACGTATAGTTGGAACATTTAAAAAATGAAATTACAACAAACCGGATTTTTTTGAGGGTGGGGGAAAGAGTAGATGTTGCGTGAAGTGTGCCCGAATATTTAGACACCCTTCTTAATGCACGCCTTTGGTTTTATTGTCCCAAGATTTAAGTCATAAAAAATACAAATGCATACTATTACTAATGTCAAGTTTAATAGCATAAATTGTACAAACTGTTTTTATGACTTTCCCCATCGAGGTTAAAACGCGTAACGTGCGTCATACGTAAAAATATATGCTTTAGCAAAAAATATTTCAATAGATATTGAAAAATCCATGCTATTATGATATAGTTTCATATGTATTCCATGTGTTTAATTTAAAATCGCGGATTTTTTTTCATTAACTATTATTTTTCCCGCATTTTATTTTGCCCTAAGGATCAATTTAACATTGAATTTCCCACTAGAAAGGAAAAGATAATGATCAAGTGCAATTGTATTTTTTATCCACTCACATTAAATTTTTTTCTCTCCTTGGATGAATAAATTGCATTTTTGAACTCGTGATTTTGTTTAAACGAGAACTTTTACATTAAACAAACACACATAATGTGTAAGCGACATATCATTAAAAATCATACTAAGAAAGTAATAGTAATAACGCTAAAAATCCGTAGGAAAAATAAATTGTTTATTTACATTTCCTAGGTATACAAACTTCTTTTGAAAAACGAGATATATTTAATTCAAAATTGATGTTTAGATTTTTTTATTTACCAAATTAAGACCATGATTCTGTAGATTTTGTTAGGTATAAAAAATCTTAATGGTATAAAAAAATGTCTAAGGATTAGAGAAAAAAATCACTTTAAAGATGAGAAATTAACACTAGGAGGACAAGAGCAACTATGTCCATTAGTATGGAATCAATGAAATTGATTGATGAGTAATAGTATTGTTAACAAATCACTGATAACTTCTAAATAGTTGGATCTTTAATATCCTATTATATAAAGTAGTAAGGTTTTTAGTTTTGCTTAAGATTTCTATAAATACTGAGCCGATTGGGTTCTCCATTTTATATAAGTTTGGTTTTAGGCTATTTTCTATTCTAACGTGAATATTTATCTCCTAGATGCTAGGAACGCAGCCGCTAGTCGGTCAATAAAGTAGAAAAGTTTCTTAAACAGATACGACAGACGGACAATATCCTAGTGATTGTAGAGAAGATTTGCTACAAGAAAATCCGTGTTTTAAGATGATTATTTAGCTTATATATTCATGACTTAATTAAAGTTAAATGTTAAAGTAAGAATTAAAGTGTACAACATCTAGTAAGCTTTGCATGAAATTGAGAAAATTTCAGTTGCGCAGCAACTTAATGATTTTACTAGCGGCTTCGCCCCTAGCCTCTAGGGTTTTTTTTCCAAGGAGGTATAATTACATCTTTTATTACCTGGAGATGCCCCCTCTCCACCACTATTTTAAATAAAAAAAAAAATTGTGGGGATTTTTTGTTTTTTGGGGGGTTGGGGGTGTCACCACATGACCAGTAGGTATATTCCCTGAAGAGTAGAATCCGATCGAATCAGTGGTTACCGAGATCTTAAGGCACGGACAGATATCAAGCTTTTGTATTTTAAGATATGTTTTAAAAATTTCTATTGAATATTCATGCTAACCAAAAACTACCCATTGCTTCAAAATTAAATTCTACTTTATGGAAATCTGATTGAAGTAATTGTTCTATTATTACAGAAGAGGAAAAAATTTAATTTTCAAATTGAATTTTGTATTTAAATTGCGTTTGTAAATATTTGTTTTTCAACTCCATGGAAAAAATATAAAAAAGCTATTTTTACAACATTAAAAGTCGAAACAAATCAAGCGTTTGTCAATGTAGGGGAAAGTTTCACTTTAAAAAAGGTATTCTGCCTCCCTACCATTAGTAATAATCAGTATCGACAACTAAAGTATATTAGCTTTACATAGAAAATAATTTTCATCTTAATGTTAAGGTATTCAAGAAGCTTAGCCTGGGCTCCTACCGCTGGAAATCCTATGCCGAAGTACAGTCAACCTCCAGAGCTTTTGGCCGCGGCTTGCGGGAGCTGGGGCAGTTGCCGCGCACTCCCATTGCCATCTACGCGGAGACCAGGGCCGAATGGATTATGTCTGCTTTTGGCGCATTTTCTCAGGGATTTAGCCAGAAATAAAATTACAAATGTTCTTAGAGTAACCGGATATATGTCTGTCTGTCTTTTGTTAATGCCCCTGGAAATAATTCATCCCCCCAAAAACATTTTTTAATCACATAAACGTTTTGCTAAATCTTAATTCAAGAAATTACCTACCATTTAAACCTTAATTTTGAATCCAACTTTTTTTATGTTTAATGGCATAGAAAGAATATCTTTATTACTTCCAATTACAAATGTATTTATTTCTGGCCTAACTCAGAGCATCTACGTGTCTACCTTGTACACCAACTTGGGAGATGAGGCTATTGTCTATGGTATCAATGAGACTGAGGTAAACAATTTCAGGGAGGGGACAATGGGGTATTTATTCCACAAGTCCCCAAAGTTTTATAGTAACGTTTTCTAATTCGTTGGCCTAACAACATTGGAGACTTTTATTGAATTTTATTGGTTGGTTTAAAAAGTTGAGTGTTCAAACGTTTCAACCACTAATAGTAATTTACAAAAAGGGTAATTTTATGTATCATTACTAGGGATGTGCATCAATTTATCGGCCATTCTCTTATTCCTTTAGTTCCCGAAAGAAATTTAGTACAGCACAAAGTCCTGTTCATATAAAGTCCTCCATATTTGATAAGAATATATGTAGCACATTATTTTAAAGTACATACAGAACGTTTTTTTCTCGTTTAGATCGAATATTGGGATTTATGTAAGGCATCTCTTAAATATTAGAGTAAAACTCGAGAGGGAGAAAGGGTTAAATAACTGTATCTCCCCATCGCATCCGCCTTGTGTAACCTTTCTGTTGGGTCATTGAAAATCAACCAATGGTGTCGCTTATATTAACACAGCCAAGTAGCAGAAAATAATTTAGAAGCAGACGAAAGATGTCATTGAAAAAGAAAGGGAGGTAGTTGTCTGTATATACATCTATACTATACATCTGTTACTTATATAATTAAACGATAAATTGATATACTTCCCCAATGATGATAAGCAAAATATCATTCTGTAGATTCAAATCATTCGTTGAAAAGTTTGAGCAAACCAATCAAGATTTGCAGCAGGGGAAAAAAATTACCTAATCTTGTGCAGAATATGAACCCCTGAATTATTTCAATATTGATAGAAAATGATAACGAACTGACATATTTTGTAACATTCTAGTTTAATATAAATAAACAAAGAGTTATATAAGTTGACCTTGTTTATGTTTTATGCATATTTGTGTAGTATTTTACCCAGGAAGGGAGAGGACAATGGACTGTAAGTTATATTGGGTTTCAAAGTTGTTAAAACATGATATCTCAATAAAAAATTTAAGATCAAAGGTTCAGACATTTTTATATAGATATATGAGTGTTTATTCTAAAAGTAGGTCACAAGAAGCCTTAAATATAAGCAAATTGTAAAGTTTCTTTAATATCTGCGATATTATTAAGTTTCTTAACATTTGATGTACTATTTCTGCTTTAGAACGAACGAGACATATTCTTTAAATATTATCATATGATCTATTGGATATATAAATATTATAAAACAGATAATAGATATTTGTCAGTTACCCTGTGTTGTGACCATTTATGAACTTTTGCCTAAGTTTCAAACTATGCTGAATGAATATTCTCTTATGCAGCCGTTTTAGATATTTTGATGGAAAGCATTCTAGCCACTTATTACATGCATATTTGTCTAGGTAACCTTTGTTGTGACCAGCTATGAACTTCTGCCCAAGTTTAGGACAATGCATATTGCATAAGGATTATTCTCGTATTCAGCCGTTTTAGATATTCTACTGGACAAACAGCTAGGCATCCAACCACTTATTACATAGATATTTGTTTAGGTAACCTGTGTTGTGACCAGCTATGAACTTCTGCCCAAGTTCAAGACAATGCTGAAGGATTGCCCCAAGGTCCACACTCTGATTGTTATGGAAGACCAACTGAACACTATTGACGCTACAGGTATGGATTTACTTATTAGAAAATCCTTTGATTGTATAACCTTTTGTCTGAAGTATATTCCAGTCATCTTTAATTGCGGTGCCGCACAATCTTATCGCAAGTCGAAGTATCATATAATGATAACAATTACAGCATAATAATGTACAAGCATTAAGGGTCGTTTCCCTCAAAGTGGCTAGACGAGCACAAAACCCACCCTCTTGTTTGAAAGTGATCCCATAAAAGGGAGAGGTAGTTTTTGTTCGTTTATTACTTTAGGTCTTTAATCGAAACTTTTTCTATCAAAAATCCATCAAAATTATTTTTGCTCAAGGTTTCAAGGATGGTGTTAGTATCAACACCTTCAAGGACGTGGTTGCCCTGGGTGCCAGCTCCAGAGTGCAGGATGTCCCACCAAACAAGGACGACACAGCCATCATCATGTACACTAGCGGATCCACCGGCACACCTAAGGTACTTATTCATTCTGTGGTTTTTTTGGCGAATTTCTTGGTACCTATTGTAAAAAACTTGTTGAAAAAAGGGTTGATAGTTGCTTATTTTTGTTTAGGTTAGGTTGGGTTACATTAGGGTGTGAATATCCCCGTAGTAATTTATTTGAGTATTATTAGTTTCAATTCAATTTTTAATTGCCAAGTAAAAACAGATGGAAGTTGGTCGAAAGAAAGAAATCCATCAACCCATTTAGCTAAAACTTGTTTATTGCCTTAGTAATCGTTGGCGAAAGGGATAACGTTTACCATGTAGTTTTTATTAAATTCATAAAAAAATGTGTAAAATTATTTGTTTAGGGAGTTATCCTGACCCACGAGAACCTGATCGCGACCTCCAGCTGCATCATGTACCTGGACAAGTTCAACGACGACGACGTGTACATTGCCTACCTGCCCCTGGCCCACGTGCTGGAGCTGCTGTCCGAGTGTACCATGATGATGTTTGGCATCCCCGTCGGATATTCTTCACCTAACACCATGACTGATATGTCGACCAAGGTTATTATAATAAATTCATTCTTAACACTCACTTAGAGTGTTTTTATAAAGCTTATATTCCCTGTAACTTCCTTTGTATTAAAGGTTCGGATACTTGCAAAAGTTTAGTTCCTAGGTTGCATAAGTGATTCTTTGTTGTTGATAAAACTGACTTGTATGTTGTATTTTTAGGTTAAACGTGGACAGAAGGGTGATGCCTCAGTGCTGAAGCCAACTCTCATGTGCGTCGTTCCCCTGATTTTGGACAGGTAAAAGGGTTTTTAATTTTTGTCACACCCATGAAAAAATGATTTTTCTCGTATTTCTTATTCATAACCGATTAATATCCGGTGGATTAGAACTATTTTTTTAGCCCGTGCCTTCGGCACATCGGGGCTAAAACACTGGTTTTAATCTTACAATTGTTCATTTTATATCCGCGGAAAGTTGTTTATAATGCGATGCGAGAAATAGATATTATAAAATCAAAAAAAACCTAACTCAAATTGTTCTTTACCGTGAAGTGAATCTGAGAGAAAGGGAGAGAAATCAAATTGAACCATTGAATTAAAATGTTTTTCACTTCAATCTTCGTTCTGCTATTTGTCAGCTTAAAATTCTGGAGAGGAAAGGTCTAGTTTTGGATAATGCAAGTTATATTCTTTTAACTAATCCTCTAAAAATATTTCTTAATCGTCCATTATCATATCCCTATAACCCTGAGTTAATCCACTGTTTCCATAGTTTTAAATAAACTTATGAAGGGCGAAGGCAACGCAGAAATATTTTTTTCCCGTGAAAAGTTGTCTGAAAATGCTTATATAAAAATTATAATTCATGCCTGATTGTTACAGAATTTACAAGAACATCGTGGACAGTGTTGCTAAGCGTGGTAAAAATTTCCAGAAAGTCTTTGATTTCTGCTACAGGTTAGAAAATTAAATATTTGCTCATGGTAGCGCAGCTACTTTAGTACAAGAATTTGTAAGTATAACCATTATGTTTATAGCTATTTCTGTTTACTTGCGGCTTGTCCTCTGGCATCTAAGGGTTCTCTCGAGAGTTTAGAAAAATATCCGAAACTATAGCAAGACTTAAAAATAAAAGCGTATAACCATCCCAGGACCTATGCGAAGCTTCCTTAAAATGGAGTACTCAATCCGTTGGATAGAGGTTCTAGATCTTATTATCTTGCTACTTATACAAAACTATGGGCTTCACTTAAGGAGAACCATATCGGTCCAGTGGTTTGCGAGACCTTAACCTACAGACAGTCGAACATTCTGTTACTTTTATATAATGATAATTTACAATTTATGTTTATTTAGATATAAGCTGTACTGGACCAAATCTAATAAGCCTACCCCAATTGTCGACAAGGTTGTTTTCAACAAGATTAAGGTAAAAGATATTTATTTTTCAATCAGATAGAAAGATGAAGGCTAATTTCAGACAGGCACATTTCAAAACATTTGATTTAGCTTCCTATCATAAGTTATTTTCTTTATTTATCATACTTTAGTAAGAATTTTAGATAAAAATCAAATTCAATATATATTTTAATTGTTAAAAATTAGAACAGAGTAGGTACTAAGGAGGGTAGGTATATAGTTACATGTTTTCAATTTAAAAAGTTTTGATTTCATTAAAAATAATGTCTTCAGTTATATTATAAGTACTGTTAGACTCCGATCTATCAAACCTCTCTATAAACATATGGACACCTAACAAGAAAGGTTTCAATTTTACAGGCTTTGCTTGGAGGACGTATGAGGTTTGCCATCACTGGTGGAGCTCCCCTCTCACCTGAAACTCATGAATTTATCAGAACTTGCCTGGGAATCACTCTTGTACAAGGTAAGAATTATAACTTGGTAATGAATGATAACTTTTTGTACATCCCTCATTGATGGTAAACAAAATTAGCCCTCTTTTAATTAAAATTATTTGTTGATAATTTTGTTTTACCAACCAATCAATGTTTTATTCAAGTGCCCAAAGTTTTAAAGCCAACGAATGAGAGAATGTGTATAATTTTGGACAGCAATGTAGATTAAAGTCCTATGTCCCCCCCTCCCCCCTTCCTAAATATATCAGACACCAATAAAATCATACAAACACTAGGTAATAAACAAACATTCCTAATCTAATTTTACTTGTTAAGGTTACTCTATGACTGAGACCACATGCTCTGGCACCTGCATGGAGCCAACTGACGACAGTGTGGGTAGGGTGGGTCCCCCTATGGCCGGCATTGATATTAAGCTCGTCAACTGGGAGGAAGGAAACTACAGAGTCACCGACAGGTAGGATAGTTACTGCATCCAACATCTAGATAAACTGCAATAGACTGAAGAGGGTGCCCTGTTCAACGCAATTTATTTCTAAATATATATGTAATGAAATAATAGACTATTGTTTCACTCCAAAGGTTTTATCTTCTAATAGTTTAAATATTTTTTTAAACAATATTTTCTCTAAATATAGGAGATACCTTCTTTCTCTTATTTTTAGCGTTGATATTATCTTTTTACTCATTGATTGAAAATTTTTGAAGATGAAATTTTCAAATGAAGGATAATAGGGATTTTTAAAAGCGAAGCTTTTCTATAATTAGGGTCGGTCCGTCCGTTTGTACGTCCGTCCGTCCGTCCGTCACAGAGAGTTAGCTCTTTTCGTTAATTTAAACAGGTTAGAATTGTCCTATCGATTCCAAACTTTGCATGGTGATTCCTGTAGTAGTTAGGTACAATTTAGAAAGCGTAGCAGCTCTATAATCAATACCAGAATGTCCGTACGTCCATTTGAAACATGTCTATTTTTAAATTTCTTGACAACAAATTTTTGTATGTTAAAATTATCCGATTCTTCTAATTTTTTGAAAACTGATTCCTATTACTACAAGGTACAATGTTATAAGCAAAGCATCTCTATAAACAAGTCCTAAAAATGTAAGTATGTCCTTAAACAATATCATCTATTTATGCAGTTATGCAACAAATTTACTTACAATATTGTTTTTACTGGTGCATTAATATTCTGCTAATTTAGTTCTGACAATCTACAAGTGTTAATGTTCGTTTATCTTTTCATTTCAGAGCTTCGCTTTTATGGATGTTGTCATCCTTGTTTATCTAAATTTTGAGGGTCAAAACCTAGAAAAATTGATTAGAATGTGTGTTTAGCTAGCAATTTTAACATTGTTTTGGGTATAACTTTACAGAGCATTTTTGCATGGATTTTTCAGTTAATTTAAGAAAAAATCTACAATAGGGGAACATATATTTTACCCGGCAAACTAGTGCATGGTCAATATCTACACAACTTAACTTAATCTATTCTAAATCTAATTTGTTTAGGCCCCATCCCCGTGGAGAAATTTGCATCGGAGGTCCCACCGTGGCCAAGGGTTATTTCAAGCTGGACAAACAGACAGAGGAGTCTTTCTTCGAGGAGGGTGGCAAGCGTTGGTTCAGGTAGAAAATATAACTTTTTGGGATCTTAAGGGATAAGACAATGAACAAAATTGACATACATCCCAGATGATGAACAAACCTACCCCTTCTGTATATTATAATAATTGGTTGAAAAGTTTGGACACTACTATGTTGTTAGAACCAACCAATCAAAATTTAACAAAAGGATCCAAAAATTTTTCATTAAAACACTGCAGAAAGTTAAAACTTCATATATGGTCCGAAACTGGTTATTCGATGGACTATTGAAATTAATATTGATACCTTACATACCTATGACTACAAGATTTATTCCTGTATGATAATACAAAATACATGATGTAAACAGAATATTTGCTTTTACAGATCTGGCGACATTGGAGTATTTGATAAATCTGGCAACCTGCAGATTATTGACAGGAAGAAGGACTTGGTCAAGCTACAACTGGGAGAATATGTTTCACTAGGTAAGCTCTTAATTATCTTTGTCAAAACTGATTTTTTATTTAAGAGTTCAAAAAAATGTGCTTTCATGTTTTTTTTCAGTACTTAGCTTGATTCTGAAAAAAGGGGTTGGTTGTCTGCTTTCAGTAATTGTTAAAACTAAACTTGCATTATCATCAATTCTACTTATAAATATGGGACAACAGTCCGAAATAAGCCTTAAACCCCAGAGATCAATAGCCTTGAACCATCTTAAAGCATATAATAAAGCTTGAAAAAACATTGCTACTCTAATGTAATGGATGACTAATTATGCTGTTATTCCAGGCAAGGTTGAATCCCAACTGAAGACGCATCCCTTGGTGGAGAATATCTGCGTGTACGCCGACAGTTTCCAGTCCCACACAGTCGCCATCATGGTCCCCATCCAGAACTCCCTGATCAAGCTGGCACAGGAGCTGGGCAAGGCCAGTATGGACTATGAGAGCCTCTGCAAAGACAATGAAATGATTCAGGTACCTATTGTGTCCGATATGGTAGAATAACAAAAACCGCTAACGGCTCACCCGTTTTTGTTTGCTTGGCTCTTTAAAAGAAAAATTTATCATTAATTACAAAGGAATCAACTTTTGAAACATATTTTTGCTTTAATTCATGTTAAATCAATTTTTAAATTTTTAGTACCAGCCACTTACCGGATAAAAACGTTTGGGAGTATCCAAGATTAAGATGTGTAGATAGGACTTGTGATGGTTTTCCCCAGACAATGGCAAAAAATGGCTGAACGGCTGAGGTGCCAGCCGTTAGCCGATACTTTTTTAAAAATTTCGATTTAGGGAAAATAATGGTAGTAATAATTTTAGACAATCTCAAAGCCTCACTTTACCTAACCCAATCTAAATTGTAGGCAGTATTGAAGACCCTGGCCATGCACGGTAAGAAGTGCAGCCTCGAGAAGTTCGAGATGCCGACCAAGATCACTCTCTCCCCCGAAATTTGGACCCCAGAGTCGGGACTCGTGACGGCAGCTTTCAAACTCAAGAGAAAGTGTATCCAGGTAGGATTTTTCAATTATCCTGTATCAGGTGTATGACAATAAATATGGAACATTCATAGTGCAAGACTTCAGCGTAAGGATATATTTAAATGAAACATTAGAAGTAGAATCGGAAAGGACATCCTCATTACTTTTTAAAATCTCCAGAACACTAATTCCCAAACCCTTGGCTAATATAAAACTTTTCTGGTATAAAACTAACAAGCTAGTACAGAAAATTAGATATCACTGATTCTGATTAATTTCTGTCAATTGAAAGTGAGTTAAATTTTTTTTTCTATTAAAAAGAATTACCTAAACAAATATCACAGGATGCTAAATCATAGACCAATCAAATTAAAATCTTCTCTTTTTAGGCCCTTTTCCAGCCATCAATCGATGAAATGTACTCAGATATTGTTTAAACAGAAAAATAAAAAATATTGCAACTGCAAAACTTACTCAACAGCAGTCCAGCAGCAGCAGTGCTTTTCAGCAAACAGCAGCCGTGCGCTTGTCAGCCAACAAGAATAAAAAACCAACTCCAGTCCTCAAAACTTTATTCATACTTTGCATATATAATGAAAAACGACGGGTAGAATTAAAGGGATTTAATGATAAATTAACTATATATGTATATATGCAATTTATGTAAAAGTTGATAAATTGTAAAAAAAATAATATTATGTACACATAACCTACTATGTATCATATGTAGCTTAATCAAATATACCTTCTTTTCTGTTCACCATTTATTTTTAAAATATTTAAATTTAAATGTTACTAAATTTTAATGACATATAAAACAAACAAAAAAACAACCTAAAATCTACCAATTTTTATCTTCATCTCTCTTATTACAAGCTCACATTTATAAGGCATTTTTAGTTTAGGGAGGAGGTCATTTTTCATTAAGTATGTCAAAATGTAATAAAATATTTTTTTTATTAGACTACATTAATAGTAAAATAACACGAAAAATTTGAGTTTTTCCCTAAGTGTATGAAAACAAATCAAATTTTGTCACTCTTGGTGTTAAATGCCCCCCTCCCCTTTTATTTAAGCTCATACCAAGTGCATATTTTCCAACCTTTCTAGCTCACAAACTGATAAAATCCTCACATAATCATTCAGGGGCGTATATTATGCAGAGTTCTATTAAAAGTTAAAAAGGGATAGTTGCATGAAGTGCATTTAACAAGTTAGATTGCAAGCATAAGTTATAAGAATACCATCTAACCTATATAATTTTGTATTTCATTAAATATCAATCAATTAAGCACCACCAAAATAGTCTTCATGCTATTTTTGTGAAAACAGGACAGCCATTTAAGTTGCATTTATCTAAAAATTTGATTTTTAAGTCTTGATATTTTTCAAACCATCTGGTAAAAAATTGAAACTCTATTAAATAGGTATATGTCCTATAGATGTAGTTTAAACTATTGAACAGAAAAAAAATATGCAGTTCACTAAATTCAAGTTTAAATGCACTTCGTGCAACTACCCTTTTAATTTTGCAAGTATATACACCCCTGAAATCATTTCTAATTATCAGCATAATTAATTGACCAAGATATTACTACTACTAAGGGAAGGATATGGCACTTGAAAATTGTTTGTCTTCAAGTGTCATAGCCCTTTCCCTATAATTATTAGTATTGTAGCCATTTACAGTATAAACGATATTGTAGCTTCAAAAGTCTTTAACTTTTCTTCCTTTAAATTTTTGTTAATGTTGCACTGTTAATAAAATTCGGTAGAATCCGTAATTTTGTCAGTAGACCTTCCACAACATAACCATAGTGTTTTATCGCAACGAACCTAACCTACAAACCTTTTTTAAAGCCCCGCGGGGTAACCTTCTATATTATTTTACTCGTAACCTAAAAATTAAAGAAGCATTTTATATTACTTATCTTTCAAAAATTAAATAAGGTTAGGTTTGAGAAGGGAATGGGAATAAACTGGCGAAAATAATAGTGTTGCCTTAAATTCATTCTTTTCAATCACTTTTAGGTTATCTAATATCATTATTAAGTGATAAATATTGAGCTTTAAGAACAGCTTAAATTATTTTTTTCAGTTAACCGCTTATATTTTAATAAAGTACTTATTCTAACTTTAAAACGTAATTTAACAGTGCAGTATTATGTACTGTAAATTTTTCCTTTTTCTCCCAACAAATGTTTGATTACTTTTTTTTGGATTTTTTCCAAGATTTTTCCTTAGTCTCTGATTTCTTGCAGAGTAGTTACTTTGTTGTCAAGCAGTTAGCTTTTTAGGGCTTTATGATAGAGAGACAGTTAGTCTGTCTCTGTCGTTTGTCAGACATTTTAGTTTGTCTCTGTCAGAGGTATTAATACTCTGTCTCCCTGGTGATAATATTTAGTTTTTAGAAGAAAAAAAAAGAAAATTTTTGTTTTCATTTTGGACGATTTTTATTTTAACAAACCAATCATATTCAAATTTCATGTTAATTCAATTTTAATTGATCTTTTTTTCTGGTTAATATTAGACTTCAAAATTCAACATTGTACTTTTTTTTCTATAGTACATAGAACTATACTCTTGTAAAAAAATTGTTGTAACTATGTAATATTGAAGACCCCATTTTTTTTCCCAATTTTCATCCTTTTTTTCGTGAACTTTGTGCTAAGCCGCGTGAATCATGTGGCCAATTTTTTACCATCCAGGGATTCAATTAACAATGCAATTTTAGAGTAGCTGCGCTACTTTAACAAAGTTACCCTTCTAGTTCACAAGGTTCATACTTTAAAAAATGATGTAATTGTCCTATTGTGTTTGAACTTACTTGCCAGTTTTGTTTATTTCTATGATGCATGGTGCAGTCTTGTTTCTTTTTGTTTTTTTATCTTTAGTTTAGGGTTGGGCCGGATATCCGGTTTAACCTGATAACCAGGCCATTTTCTATATCCGGCCAGATACCGGATATTAAAACTATCCGGATAACGGATATCCGGCTGATTTCTAAGGCAAGATAACTGGATATTCGGGCGGATATACGGTAATTTGCCGGATATCCGGCCGGATACTGAATATCTTGCATTATAAATCAGCCGGATATCCGGTATCCGGCACAACCCTTCTTTAGTTTTGCACACCCTTATAGAAACTCAAATATATTCTGTTTTACCCAATTATACTTTTGTTTTTCCTTTTTTTTTTTGTTTTTTAGTTTCTTTTCAGACCAGTAGGACCGTAATAATTAAAGAAATATCGTAATTAAAGTATTAGGAAGGCCACAATAACAAATATCTAAATAAGCTATAAAATCAACACCAAAAAAAGTTATTAAAATTTCATTAATTTGGTATTAATTCAATTTCGAACGTTTCTAGGAAATAAATATTTCGTTTTACTTTTCTTACCACCTAAATTACGACATATCTATAAAAGTCACCATCCCTCTTTTTCATTTTCATTGTTTTACTTTATTAATAAAAAAATTGTAATCTTTAATTTCATTTCTTAAAAAATGTAACTATTGGAAAAATTAAATTTTTAGATTAAAATGATAATGTAAATAGAAGTGACGATCTTTAAGAGAACTTTATTTTGGAACTTATTTAAGAGAAACTTTACAACGAAAAGGTAAGTTTTTTTAATGGTTGCTTGTAAGGTTTTTTTAATTAACTAAATTTGTTGTTGTTTATTTTCTTATCCGCGGACTACGTTCAATCCTTCCTTGGTGAAATAGACAGGGGTGTATATTCTGCATAAGATTTTTTTTTTTTCCCCGGCTACAAATTTTTTTATTTTTTTCCCCCCCTAGTTTTTTCTCCAAGTAGGGGGAGGGGGGAAAATGAAAAAATATTTAAAGAACTCTATATTTTATTTATTTTATCCCTCATACCACACATTTTTTTAGTTTTTTTCTCCAAGGTGCTCTATTTTCTAATATGAATATCCTATCCTAACCAAAATATTTTAAATTCTTGTGGAATGGCACAACTTGTGTTTTAATTACCTTGCAAGTTGCAATCCTTATAATAAAGTAACAGGATGTTTGTCTGTGTGTTTGTATGTTTGTACCGAAGGATCTTGCTAACCGCTGAACCGATAGGGTTCTCCTTAACAGGGTCCCGGGAAGGTTTATAACTATTTTCTTGGGGGGGTGGGACACCCCAAACCCCCCCAAAAAATGAAAAATCCCCCCCCCCCCCAAAAAAAAAAAAATTCGCCCCTCCCTCCCAAAATTAAAATTTTTTTAAAAATCTAAAATAAGAAATTGAATTATTAAATTCGACTTTCTCCTCCTCAAGTGCCTCTAGAGGCCTCTAGGGGCGTAGCCGCTAGTTAACAAATAAAGTACACATTGTTGATTAACTAGGCACTGAAATATTCCACATCACAAGCATAAACTTTTTAGGTTACCTAGTTTTTTTTTATAAACTAGTGGCTTCGCCCTTAGCCTCTAGGGGCTTAGGCTCCAAGAGGTTTGATAAAACCAAATTTTCATATTTTAGATTTAAAATAAGAATGTAAAAAAAATTTCTTTGGGGGGGGGAAACTTTTTTTTTTGAGGGGGGGGGGGTAGTCCACCCCACTATTTTAATTTTAGTTTTAAAAGGAAAAAAAATCTTATGGGGGGATTTTTCATTTTTTAGGGGGGTTGGGGGTGTCCCACTCCCCAAGAAAATAGTTATAAACCTTCCCGGGACCTATGAGAAGCTACCCTGTAAAGATAGACAGACAAACAAACAGACAGACATCGTTCTACTTTGTATTATAGATAGTATGTAATTTGATATGGACATAACTGTCCTTGTTTTCTTAATGTTAATTTTTATTACCTGTTGGTAAAGCAAAGTATTTTTTATAGGTGTTCAAACGAATCCACCAAATATAATGCATATTATATACCTATCTAAGAAGATTTACAAAATATTTTCATTAAGCTTTAAAATTTTAAATTCAATGTTCCCTTTTAGGGAATGCTTAAATAAAAAAAATATTTTGCAATATGAAATAATTTCCTATTGGTAAAACAAGTAAAAAATATTTAAATTTGATATTTGCAGAAGGCTCTCTTTGATTATTGTATATTATACGGGCTTTTATTTAGACACCGCCTTTGTAAGGTTTCCATATCCCGTCTCTACAGCAAGGCCTCACCTCGCAGGGATGTAGGAACAGGACACTGGTCCATAAATTATTCTTCCCTAACATTTTTTAGGCCTCTAGTGGCACTTGTCTTGTTTGTGGGTGATTGATTTCGACCTCCCCTTTTTTTAGTTTCAAAAAGAAAAAGAAAATTGTAAGTTAAAAACCTATGAGAAGCTAAATTGTAAAGGAGAACCATATCGGTTCAGTGGTCAGCATGATCTTTTGGTCAGACACTTAGAGACCCTGTAACTATTATATAAGGAAAAAATTCTATTAGTGTCAAGTTAATAATGGGTTTTAAATTATTTAATATAGCTTTATTTTTACCGTCATTGTCCTATCCTTCCCTGACACTACCTAAGATCGTATTTGTTTAGTTTCTAGAGAATTCCTTTGCATGGCTTATGTGATATCTATTACTAAAATTAGCAGGATTTTACAAAAGGGGATAGTTTCATTAAATAGTGATTTTGAAAAAAGTACTTAGTGTAATACTAATAGGTAATATGCTTTTTTCTTACAAAGTGTGATTATAAAGTAAGCCTTAGACGGTGCCAATGTATTGTTAGGATAATTTTTCTAAGTAGCTGAATTCAACATATACCCTTCATATATCTATCCCTTTTTTAACAAAATATCTTAGTTGAATATAGTATGCAAAACAGAGATGTGGTGATCCAATATCAACGTTTTTAATCGAATTGTTCCTTTTAAAAAATCTAAGTGACACAACAGTAGGGCAGCTACGTAAAAAGCGATTATTGCATTTTTAATTGAAAGTTGGTAATTCTCGGGAAAAGATGACATTGGACTGTAAATGACACAGGTTTCCGAGGTTTATACATGAGCAATAAGCATGTTTTAAAAAACGTTGAATGCTTTTATTACGTCTTGATTGGTTGGTATAAAATAGAATAAAATGTTTATCTTTTACAACAATACCAAACCTACTAAAGATTAATTTTGTGTATCCCAACTAAGAGTACAAGTTTGGTATATATTTTTTTAATGTTTGGTGGGGGGGGGGGGGGGTGGTTGATGAGAATCCCCCATTGCAATCGTTTAGGTATGTAAAATGCTATTAATTTAAAAAAAATCCATGCAAGTTTACTTTTAAAGAAGGTTAAAATAGGTTATTTTTACAGAGACCTTTAAACTGTTTTTTATTTAAAAGCCGAAATAAGACGTAAAAACACGTTGAAAATCCATGATCATAAAAAGTAATTTGTCCAATGAAATGTTTATTAAAGATTTATAGCTTTAATAAAACATTGTTTATTAAACACAAGAACTTTGAACTTTAGTCGTCCAGGTGTTCTCTAAGTAGCGCAGCTACTCTGTAATTGGGGAATATTAGTTTCTTCAAGATAAGATTTTCTTTATATATCCTCTTAGGCTCTTACTGTAAAACACTCTACCGTTAATTTTTATCTTTTACATTGTTTTCTTTTGTTGCTTCTCTACTAATGAACAAATTTATGCTTGTTGTAAAAAAATTAATTATCTTTGTTGCACTGTTTTTATAGTTTTTTAGTTATTACCAAGTTCTTTGTTCATTTATAGGTTAAACTGATATGAATAGCTATCAAAAATAAGAAGTAAATAGTTTTTATTAATTAATACCTAGTTATTTCTCGCATCGTATTATAAACGGCTTTCCGCGGATATAGAATGTACATTGACAATTATAAAAACTGGTTTTAATCTTATAATTGTACATTTTAATATTCGTAGAAAGCTGGATGTAATACGATGCTAGACATAGTTTTTTCGTATGGATGAGAACCGGTTCCTATCCACCGGATTCGAATGAATACGAGAAAAGACATTATTCTATTATTCTATGCAATCATTTGTTGTTCATACTAGTGGCGCGCCCTTATAACCAGTGGCGCGCGTTGTATTGTAAGGAAGATGGAGGGGCAGAAAAAAATCTTAAACCCATTAGAAAATATGCGTAGCTTAATTAAAATGGCGTGCTCATTCGGTTTAGTGGTTAGTGAGATCTTAATTCAATTTTTTTAGTTAACTTGTCAGGGAGGGCGGGGACATTGGGTTGTTTATTATACTAGTCCCCAAAGTTTTATAATAACGTTTTCTTAGTCGGTGACGTAACCTTGGGGACTTTTATTGAATTTTGATTGGTTGGTTCATTTAGTAGAGTGTCCAGTCCATTTACATTTTAACCACCTATTTAACTTACTATAGTGTATCATTAATGGGGATTTGCATCAATTTATTGTCTTATCCCTTAAAATCCCTGGGTTATTGTACTGTACATCCTCTACTATGTGAATACTACCCTCGGAATGCAGAGAAATCGCCCCATAAAGACACCACATATATCTGAGACACCTATCAGACAGGTTAAGGAAAAGGTGTTTATATGTATCCGGGTACATTTAAGTTCCACGAAATGCATTAGATTTAGATTAGTGATACACATTTTTCCTGATTATTTCTAATAACTGTGTTTTTAAGGCTTATTTGAAAGATTTCTAATTTTGAAGACATTCTGGCTTGAAAATTGAACTTTTTGGATATGTGCAAAATCAGTACGCGAATACCCTTTTAATTGTGCCTCACTGGGTGTTTTTATTCTAATACTTTATTATTAACTTTTACTATTAAAAATTGGACATTTTTTTTTACAGAACTCAAAAACTGCATTGTAGAAGTTCACTTTTCTTCTTTATATTATCTTAAAAGTTTTCCTATATTTTTGTAATTCTTGTATTAACATTTAAAGGATCACTTTTTATTTACTGTATTTCGTTAAATGCACTTTATGGAACTACCCCTTTGCAGATTTCGTACTGATTATACTTTAGTTCAGAATATTCCCTTTAAACTAAAAGTCGCACCATACTAGTAAAAGTGACACCCCATATATTTGACATGAAGGGAAAGCATGTTTCTTTTTGTGAATCCTTCAGTCAAATGTCTTAATTTGTAAGTGGAGCATACATAATCCACACCTTAATTCTTATCTGTTACTTAAAAGAAAAATACCAGCGTAAATAGATTCGCCTGTTATGTAAAGCAGTTAGGTTTTTGTTCTCCATTTTAGGGAAGTTTCACATAACTACCGGGATGTTTTGGACTATTTTAGGGTAAGGGGGGGGGGGGGAGTTTCGGTAAGGGGCTATTCTCGGTAATTTCGACCTACCTTCATTAAATGACCTTTTTCTCCATGTTCCTTTCAAATGACAGAAAAAAACATAAAAGCAAATTTGTTCCTTATTAAATTGCCTACAAAAAAGTATTAAATGAATTTTTTGTGAGATGAATATTAAGGGTACTTATTGGGTCTCAAAGTCGGACGAAAATTTTTTTTTTCCAAAATTTTTTTAGTAGGTGTGTAAAGATCGACCTACACAAAAATTGGTAAGACCTATAGCTGATCTGAAAAACTTTTTGAACTAGAAATTGCCCGCTTTTTCCAAATCCGGTGAGAGCTTTAAAATCGGGTTAATATTTTTTTCAAAAATGACCAAAGTTGGCGCTGGGGGAAAAATCGGTAATTTTAAAAGAAATTAAAATTCAACTTTTAAGGTCATGTTTTCATGTTTTCTTTTGTCAAATCTATTATTCCATATGGACTTTTTAAGAATTAGGCCTAAAAATGAATAGAACAGATAAAAAACAAAAAAAAAATTAATTTTATTTTTTGAATCAAAATTTTGCGAGGAAAAAATCAATATTTCTGGTCCTTTGAAAAAAAAAATATTTTTGACATAGGAGGAATAGTCCGATCTTTATGAATTTTTTTGTGGTTAATCCCAATCACCTATACTAATTATGATTTATTACGCTTGTTTGGTCGTTTGGCCTTTTTTCATCGATTTTTTTAAGGTTAAAATGTAGTCAAGATTTTTTGCAAAGATGACACTTTTGCTTCAAATTCAATTTTTGAGGTCAATTTTTAATCAATTTTCATGTTTTTTGGGCTAAATCTATAGTTCAATGTGAGCTTTTTTAGGATCAGGCCTAAAAAGTAATAAAATACGTTTTTTTCTTATATTAATTTTAAGTTTTTTAAAAAAAAATTTTCGAAAAAAAAAATCGAAAATTCGCGTCTTTCAAAAAAATTCATTTTTAACATAGAAGGAATAGTCCGATCATTATGAAACTTTTTGTGGATAATCCCTATAACCTATACTAATTATGATTATTTATGTTCGACTGGCCGTTTGGCCGTTTTTCATCGATTTTTTTTAGGTTGAAAAAAATTACCGATATTTCCCCCGGTGGTGGGGAAATATCGGTAACTTTTTTGCGGTCAATTTCGGCCAACTTCTAAAAGTCCTAGGATAATGTCCTTTAAGGACCTGATAGTCCTTTCCGTAAGCTTTCTACTGGTCTTGGTTTCATTTGAAAATATTAATATTTACCCCATTTTTTTTCAAAAAAAACCGAAAAAAAACCGACATTTCCCCCCCCTTACCCTATATCTTATTAAATTCCTGAAATTGTGTATACTATTTTTCACCACCATTAAGATTTTCCACCACTGTTAAGATACAGAGCCATAGGGGCGAAGGCAGTAACTAGCAGAGAAGAGGGGACAATGGGCTGTTTGTGTAGTCCCCAAAGTTTTACAATAACGTTTTCTTATTCGTTGGCTTAACAACTTTGGGGACTTTTACTGAATTTTAATTGGTTGGTTTATTAAGTTGAGTGTTCAAACGTTTCAACCACAAATTTCAATCAACAGAAGGGGTTATTTTGTGTGTCATCATTAGGGATTTGAATCAATTTATCGGCCATTGTCTTATCCCTTTAGATCCCTGACTACCTAGTTAGATTATACAGTACTAAAGACGGTAAAATCTTCATATATAAAGATACAAATTTTATTATAAGGGAATCTTTTCTACATTTTGTGGTAGTCCGTCCTTCCATAATGGAGAACCCTAATAATCAATTTAGGCATGTTAGAATAATACTATCGACTTCAAATTTTGCATAAGGGCTCTTGTAAATGTTGGATTTGATCTATTAAGCGTATCAACTCTATAATTGCTAACAATTCTATGAATCTTAATATGATTATGTTTTTTCCTTGTTATCAAGTCCAACAGTCAATTTTTTTCTCAATTGTGTCTTTATAGAAGAACACATTTATTTTGTACTTAAAAATATTTATAACGCACACTATATTTTTAAAAACGATTATAAAATGATAATCTTATTACTTAGCCAGTTGAAAGGCTTATTTACCCAAGATATAAACTTTTGTTAACATTAAAAGTGAGAGTTTAAATTTATGTTCTGGGTAAACGACTTATGTACATTATTGATATTTTTATGTTCTTATTTGTCATACCATTACTATGCCTACATAAATATTTTTAGGATTAGTAAAAATTGCATGCTTTAGTCGTTTTTGGTATCCTTTAAAGCAATGAGGGCAGTTTTTATTTTAATCTAAAAATACTTAAAATAAAATAAGTAACTTTACTTTTCCTTGTAAATCTTTTGATTAAACAGACATACAGACAGACAAATAAAGTAGTAATACTGCTTCGCCAAAAGAAAACGTACGAGCGTCTGTATGTGCGCGCGACACATTGCCTGAACACGTGAACTAGGGACAGACTTACGAAAGGAAGTTAAGATTATTCACATATTTTTTTTTGTCGCGTTGGAGATTGGCATTTCATTTGCTGCGTAAGCAGGGATAAAGGGATAGGATAACATAAAATAAATAAATTTATGCCGCTTCCCACAACGCTTATCATATGTGTGTGAAATTCTGCCTTCGTTAGCTGGAAACTAATAAAAAAGATAGGGCTTCAGTTTTTTTTTATCATTTTGGTCATCCCCACCGCCCTGCAGTTACTAAAATCTTTGTTATTTAGGAAAGTTGCTATTATAATGCTATAATAGTGAGGCATTTCAGTTGCTTATAGTGTATCTTAGTGGTTGGTTAGTCTACTAGAACTTGTTGTAAGACTCTCAAAACTACTTCTAAACATGTTTTTTTTCTTGGATGTTATTAGAAGTTATATGAACTCAATCAACTGAAATGAATTATATTTTCTTTCTGTTAAAGACAGAATTGGTAAATTAATCTACAATCCTTTTCTCCCCTGTTACTATTATCTGCTTTATTTCACATTTATTATTTCAACTCCCCAACTTTATAAAACTTCTAATGCTGATTAAGCATTTTATTTTAATATCTGTGAAATTAGTTAAACTAACATCACTACTTTTCAATAACACGTTTTTAATCCTGTAATTTTTCATTTGATATTAAAACGTTTTTAAGTTTTAGTTTTATTGAAATTTCCAATGTAATCATTAAAAAATACCTACTTTTTAAAAAGAAATTTGCAATAATAAGTCTTGTTCTATCCTCCTTCCTCCTATAATATAAAGAAGTAAGAGGTATTGTCTGTAGCGAAGGATCTCGCTAACCGCTAAACCTATATGGTTCTCCTTTACAGTGAAGCTTCTTATAGGTCCTGAGATGGTTTTAGGCTGTTTTATTTTTATAAAAAAAAGTCTGGGTATGGTATTATGCTATTTTTCTTACCTTCCATATACCTTTGAATATTGATACCCTAGATTCTAGAGGCGCATCGGCTAGTTCTAGTAAAAAGGATGATCTAAAAAATCAAAGTAGTTGTTCTGTAAATCATCATTTTTCATAGTATAGACCTAATATCAACGCGCCCCCATCCCATGAAAATTAATGTCAAATGCCCAGTATAAAGCTTCCTTGGAAAAAGAAGCCAATTTGTTTATCATTAAAAGAGAGTTTTAGTTACACGGGTAAATATAACAAAAAAATTAGCTTTTAAAAAAATCTTTTGGACCGTTTTCGAGATTTAATTGGACAAACATACTCACATCTTACTAGTTTAAATTATGAGATGCTTGGAATAAAACACATTTTATGATATGAACTTTGCTTTAAATAACCACTTCTATAATACGTGCAAAGATAAGATATATTTTTGCTTTATTTATATGCTTTAGAGATTCTCAACTGCAAAAATGATTTTCAGCGCTTTTTTTGCGGCTGTAATTGGAGTTGATTACCTTTAATATAAAAATGCCCGCTGTTTAACATTATCTAGAAAGAAAAACTAAGTTTGCGGTTAACTGGATTTTAGATATTTTTTTGCGGCTCCCAAACCCTGTCATAAAACTACCTATATTTGCCTCAATTAGAAAGAAAAAAAATTGTCAGTACTTTTGGAAAACTTGAATGATAAGGATTACTTTTATAAATATACTTTTTATTATCATCATTACAATTAACTTTATATATAATATTCTTCTATTGATCAATTTAACAAATACAGTACATTTAGTCGTTTCAAAGAAGGGTCTGAGGCTAGCCATTGTGTTGTTAGCTGTAAATGCAAAAGTCAGTGGCTAAATCGTTTTTCATCAGATTTGATAACTCTTCTTATTTCATATTTATTTTCTTTTTCAGATGTTGTTTGACTTTATAATCAGTTTGGCGGAAGTCATCATTTTTCTCTATGATATAGTCAGCTATCCTATCTACTATATACTTGGTTATAGAATAAGGTATAGTTATAATATTTCTCTATGATATAGTCAGCTATCCTATCTACTATATACTTGGTTATAGAATAAGGTAGATATTTAAAGTAGTAAGGTTTCCTTTTTCTTAGGCTTTTCAAAAATTACTAAACTGATTAAGTTCTCCCTTTCAAGAAAGCTTTACATAGGTCTCGAGGTAGCTTTAGGCAATAATATTTAAGGCTTTGGATGGTTTTTAGGCCATTTCTAATCGGTTTTTAATTTTAGATATTTCTTAATATTAAATATTTGGTTTTTATATGAAAGTTTTCAAGAAATCTGATTTATTTTATATTTTTTTCAGTAAAAAGAACCTATCCACCCCCTCCCCTCAGCCCTGGCTGGTAACAGAGGGCAGTGAGGGAATATCTTTTGTTAGAGAAACAAGCAAGGATGACTCTAACCCTATATACAAAGACATCATTCTTGATAATAAGGTAAATTGATAACACAACCTACCTTTGTCAAAATTGTGTAACTAAAGGTATTACTTATATTATTGAATCAAAATTATCATTCCCATATAAACAACCCCTTAAATAGTGGATGTAAATATTCATTTATTTCCCTGGTATCTCATTTATATCCCTGGTATCTCATTTATATCCCTGGTATGATTTTAGAAGATTTTTATTTTTTTTTGGAAGATTTTATAATTTTTATTAATTACTAAAAGAAAGAAAAATTATACCAGGGAAATAAATGAAATTTAAAAACCAAAATTAAACCACATTTTACTAGCATAAAATTGAGTTTTTGTTTAAATGAGAATGATATTCCTGTCCAGTTTTTTGTTTAGGAATGAATATTTCTTACCCTCGTGAACAAAAAACTGGACAGGAATACCCCATTGCATTTTGTAAAGGGGGGAGGGGGATGTGCCACTTAGAAACCAAAAGTAAAACGTGCATGATCTCAGCCCATAAAAGAGTTACAGCTCTAAAATTCGGCACAGCAGTTGCTTTTGTGGAGAACAATATGGAACTGTGAAGAAACGGAGGCGGAACCGCCGCTCCCGTCGAAAACCGCCGTTTCCCGCCGAAATATGTTTTTGCCTTTTCTCGCCATAATAGACAATTTTCAATCTTCTGAGATAAACTTTTTTTTCATAAAAATTTCGCTTATATTTTCACTTGACACTTAAAGGTAGGTAAGATTTCACACTTTTAAATTTTTTTTAATATTGTCATGTTTGAAATATTACAAGTGTCACGTAAAATATAAGGGAATTTTTTATGAGAAAAAAGTTTATCTCAGATGATTGAGAACTGTCTAATTTGGCAAAAAAAGGCAAAAAAATTCGGTGGGGAACGGCGGTAGCGGTGGTTCCGCCGCCGTTTCTTCACAGTTCCATATTGTTCTTCACGAAAGCAACTGCTTTGTCGAATTTTAGAGCTGTAGGGTAAGGGGGGGGAAGTTTCGGTAAGGGGCTATTCTCGGTAATTTCGACCTACCTTCATTAAATGACCTTTTTCTCCACGTTCCTTTCAAATGACAGAAAAAAACATAAAAGCAAATTTGTTCCTTATTAAAATGCCTACAAAAAAGTATAAAATGAATTTTTTGTGAGATGAATATTAAGGGTACTTAATGGGTCTCAAAGTCGGACGAAAAATTTTTTTTTTCAAAAAATTTTTTAGTAGGTGTGTAAAGATCGACCTACACAAAAATTGGTAAGACCTATAGCTGATCTGAAAAACTTTTTGAACTAGAAATTGCCCGCTTTTTCCAAATCCGCTGAGAGCTTTAAAATCGGGTTAATATTTTTTTCAAAAATGACCAAAGTTGGCGCCGGGGGAAAAATCGGTAATTTCAAAAGAAATTAAAATTCAACTTTTAAGGTCATGTTTTCATGTTTTCTTTTGTCAAATCTATTATTCCATATGGACTTTTTAAGAATTAGGCCTAAAAATGAATAGAACAGATAAAAAACAAAAACAAAAATTAATTTTATTTTTTGAATCAAAATTTTGCGAGGAAAAAATCAAAATTTCTGGTCCTTTGAAAAAAAAATATTTTTGACATAGGAGGAATAGTCCGATCTTTATGAATTTTTTTGTGGTTAATCCCAATCACCTATACTAATTATGATTTATTACGCTTGTTTGGTCGTTTGGCCTTTTTTCATCGATTTTTTTAAGGTTAAAATGTAGTCAAGATTTTTTGCAAAGATGACACTTTTGCTTCAAATTCAATTTTTGAGGTCAATTTTTAATCAATTTTCATGTTTTTTGGGCTAAATCTATAGTTCAATGTGAGCTTTTTTAGGATCAGGCCTAAAAAGTAATAAAATACGTTTTTTTCTTATATTAATTTTAAGTTTTTAAAAAAAAAATTTTCGAAAGAAAAAATCGAAAATTCGCGTCTTTCAAAAAAAATCATTTTTAACATAGAAGGAATAGTCCGATCATTATGAAACTTTTTGTGGATAATCCCTATAACCTATACTAATTATGATTATTTATGTTCGACTGGCCGTTTGGCCGTTTTTCATCGATTTTTTTTAGGTTGAAAAAAATTACCGATATTTCCCCCGGTGGTGGGGAAATATCGGTAACTTTTTTGCGGTCAATTTCGGCCAACTTCTAAAAGTCCTAGGATAATGTCCTTTTAGGACCTGATAGTCCTTTCCGTAAGCTTTCTACTGATCTTGGTTTCATTTGAAAATATTAATATTTACCCCATTTTTTTTCAAAAAAACCGTAAAAAAACCGAAATTTCCCCCCCCTTACCCTAACTCTTTTAAGGGCTGAGATCATGCACGTTTTACTTTTGGTTTCAAAAAGTGGCACATCCGCCTTCCCCCTTTTTCTCTTTTTTAATGTCCTAAGCTATGACGCGGTTAGCTACCAAAGCAGATTAATAGATTAATTACAAAGTACTAACAAGTAAAGCACATTTTTCGTTTAAAAATATCTATCCTAGAAAAAGCTCTTTAGTTCTTAGAAATGACAAAGAAGCTCATTTTCAATAAAAATGTAACTAACGTTGTCTACCTATCCCCCTTTTTTATCTCCCTTTAACATACTACGATAAGGTTAAGCAAAGTTAATCATGTTACTAATAGGTTAAGCGCTTAACCTAATAATAACATGATCCAAAAATCCATTTTATTGTACTCTTAATGGATATACCCTTATTATTATTTGTTGTTGGTGTGTGCAAAAGTATAATATTTTAATTACATAAGAGGCCGATAGTATTCAAAATTTGCTAATAACAAACATTATGTCATTTAATCTCTGATTCAGTTTATTATTTGGTAGAATCCTGTAATTTGTATGTGACCCCACCCCCCCCCCCCCCAACCTAAAAAAAAATACAAAAAATTAACCTTATTTAATTTTTTGAGGTATCTCAAACCCCGAAGGGCCTTTTATTTACATGGTTTTACCTCCCTAAACTTAACCTTTAAGAAGCTTTACTCATACATTTCACCTTTGAGATTCAAAAAATCTGAGGGGGGGGGGGGGTGTGCTAAGAGGTCCCCTGACTAAAAAAGGAATTTTGCTATTATCTGCAACTTTCATATTAGCAAATATTACACGATTCGACTTAACAATAATATTTTAGAGTAAGGCTACTCTTTAATATTATCTTATCCTTATACTAAAGTAACAGGATTTCTGTGTGTTTGTCTGTATGTTTGTGTGTCTGTACCGTAGGATCTCGCTAACCGCTGAACCGATCGGGCTCTTCTCATAGGTCCTAGGAAGGTTTATAACTATATTGGGCAGGGTTTCGGATCCGCATTGATTTTTTGCGGATCCGGATCCTCCAAATTTGGTCAGTGCGGATCCGGATCCGGATCCTTGACAATAAAAATAAAATCACCAAACTTTTCAAAAAATATTTATTCTTTGATTCGAAGTCAAAAATACTTTAAGTCTGACCCTAAACCTTAAAGATTGGCTTTCATCAAGAGAATGTCTGAGATTTTATATAAATTTAGGTATATTTTTCCATTTTTCCCGCATTTTTTTGAGTCCAAGGATCCTTGCGGATCCGGATCCGAAACCCTGATATTGGGGGAGGGTACCACCAGTACCACCCTCCTCAGGGAAATCGACAAAAATTATAAAAAAAACGTCGCTAGTTGTATTATTTTAGTAAACATAATAATATACAAAATAATGCCTTATAGTAATTAATTTTAAAGGTTTTGGAGAAAATAAATGCATCTTTTGGTTATATCAAAAGCTTCTACTATCTTTCCTTGCTTATGACAAGATTATCCTGGTTTTCATTAATGTCAACAATTTATTTCCAAAAAGTTAGTTATGAACGAGAAAAACATAACAATGATAAAGAAAACTTTCATCATGGAAAGAAAACTAAGTAGCGGGTTTCGTCGTATTTTTTTAGGTTAGGTTAGTTAAAGTAAATGTTAATGATTGCCCTCCTAAGTTAGAAGTCCCCCAGGGGCTAAAAATAGGAGAGAAGCTACTGTGAAAATACGACAAATTGCACTACTTTATTTTCTTTCCATGATTCGAAAACTTTAGTAGGTAAAAAATGGCCTAAAGCCTAAAATAAAGCTAGTCTGAAAATTATAGGCTATTAAGTCGAGAATACAATCTTGACTATCCTAGGTTGATACGGTAAAGAAGGCTTTGGATTACAGTGCCAAGAAACATGGAGCTAAGATTTGTCTTGGTACCAGACAGGTCTTGGGAGAATCTGATGAAACACAGTCCAATGGAAAGGTAAGTAATATTTGTCTTGACCTGACTAGGTTGCCACTTTTCTAGGGACAATGACATAGAAAGTATTTAGTCTTGAAACAAGAGGTGTTTTGGGAGAATCTGATAAAATGAAACACAGTCCAATGGAAAGGTATGGTTTGTCTTGACTTGACAAGGTTGCCATTTGTCTGGGGACATGACATGGATAATATTTCATGAGTCTAGTCTTGACATATTAACTGGAACTGATTCTTTACTTGGTACTTTTCTTTATACCAATCTTGTCGGGGAACTATACATTTTTTGTAACAATCGTGTCTAGGAAATAGTCATGGGACAAGACAAGTCTTGAGAATCAAACTTGTATGTCTAGGGTCTAGACGCTGATATTTAATTGTATTTTGAAGCATACATGCAGTACTTTTCAGCTCCTCAGTTGTGCTAGGTGGCCCCTCACTTCCTTTTTACAGGGTTGCCCCTCCTTTTTATAGGGTTGTCCTTCATAAGAAGGACAAAAGTTGGGGTTAACTTTGTTGCGAAAACCCAACTAATGAATGTATTTTTTCTTGGAGAATTTAATTTATTTGATTTAGATATTTTTAATAGCCAGTATGTAGTAGAAGTTGTATTATTTTCAGGTTTTCAAGAAGCTGAGTCTCGGCGACTACAACTGGATTTCTTTTGACGAAGTGCACAGGATTTCAACCCACTTTGGCCGCGGCCTGCGCGAGCTGGGGCAGCAGCCGCACACACCGATCGCCATCTACGCGGAGACCAGGGCTGAGTGGATTATGTCTGCGTTTGGCGCATTTTCTCAGGAGCAAATCATCAAATTAATTATCTTGTAACAAAAAACTGTGGTTTATGTCCTTTCTCCTCCATCAAATTGGAATGGGCTTTTTCCTTTAACTATTATTGACCAAACATCCAATAGCTATGAAATTAATATATGTAGTGGATGAAAAACTTGCACCTACTTATTTTTAAAAAGAAAGATTTCGCTACCTGGATTAAAATACCTAATCTTAAGTCTTCTTATGTAAAGGGATGAGTTACAATGATATAAAGTACATGAATAATTTTGTTTTAGGAGAATTTTAACATGCTTTTTTTGTATCTTATGGACATTTTATCATCCTTCAATATTTTTCATGTACCCTTCTTAATTTTTCCATGAAAATAAAACCTTAAATTAAGGGGGGGGGGAGTTTTGAAACATTTGCGTAAACCTGGTGTATAGGCTTTATCTTTGGACTGAGAGGATAGGTTATAAAACAAAATATGCATGTTTTTTCTTCAAATATGTGAATAACATTCAAAAAGATGCATATTTTGTTTTATAAGTTGACCTCTAACTCTTATAAAATTTTTATTTTCATTTTTACCTATACAGAGACCACCTGGAGGCCTATTCAAAAAATCTTAAAACTTCGTGAAATTCATCATACAAGAATGATTTTATCTTTTATAACTTATCCTCTCAGTCCAAAAATAAAGGTTTACGCAAATGTGTCAAAACTCCCCCCCTCCCCCCCCCTCCTTTCCCCTTGTAATTCTTATAGAAATTTAATGATTTGATTGAATGTATAGAGTATGTACGTGACTACCTTGTACACAAACCTTGGTGATGATGCTATTATTCATGGAATTAATGAAACTGAGGTACCTAATTTGTTTTGTTAGTTTTTTTGCATCCAAAGAGCAACGATTTTGCCTCTAATCTTACACTAGGTTTGCAAACATTAGCAAGTATAGCAAGAAATGATATTGCATACTTTAGATTTGTTGTTCATATTTAGTCAATGTTTTTGAGATATCAAATGATATTTATTAATCTTATGTCAAAAATTGATTTCATGGTAATTGGCTAGAATATAAATCATAGTTGCACTTTATTTTTTGACCGCCGAAAAAATAAATTCAGATCAATCCTGGCTGCAGCCCAAACACTACCTATATGATATCATATTTGTAGGTTGACTGTATAATAACCAGTTATGACCTGCTGCCAAAGTTTAAGACAATGTTGGCCAAATGCCCCAGAGTTAAAACCTTGATCGTTATGGAGGATCAACTTCATCAAACTGATTTAACAGGTGAGATCCTTCAGATATTTCACTAAAGGCTGCGCCCCCAGCCTCTAGGGTGGGGACAAAATAGCCTAAAACTACCATTAGATATAAATGAGATTTCCCTGAAACACATAAGTCAAACGGACAAGCCATTTCCAAGATATATTGCTTCAATCCAAAACTGCCTTATATATTCAACTAGCTGCTATGCCCCCCAGGGAAGCTATAAGAACCTTATAGGTCTCTCATCTAGTGAACTAGTGATATCGTTTGGTACAAATACAAAGACAGACAGGTAGACATCCTGTTACATTTAAAATAAGTACAGAGTTGTATATTCTGCAAAATTGACCCTGCTAAAGGGTGGGTAAAAAAAATAAAAAATATGTGGTTTGGGGAAAAAATGTAAAAAATTATGAGAATTGAAAACTTTTTTTCCATTCTTCTCCCCTCCTTGGTGTAAAAAACTAAAAGAAAAGTATGCAAGAGGGGGGATAATATGAATAAAATTAAGAGTTTTGTAAATATTTTTCCAGCTTTTCCCCTTCCTTACAGGAAAAAACCGGAGGGGAAAAAAATAAAAAAATTGCAGCAGGGGAAAAATGAATCTTGTTTAGAATATACACCCCTGAATAAGGATTAACCAACAAATAGGCAAAAAAGATAATTCATTTATAATCATTCCTATTTGTTCAGGGTATCAATCAGATGTGAGAATAATCCAGTTCCAGAGCGTGGTTACCCATGGAGCTACCTCCAAGGTGGAGGATGTCCCCCCTGGTCCCAAGGACACAGCTATTATTATGTATACTAGCGGTTCAACAGGAACACCAAAGGTATGGTTTTTTTTTGAAGTGGTGTGCATACATTTACGTATTCTTACATGATAAACCAGCAACATAAAATGTTCACTCTCCTGTGCTGCACTCATGTCATTATTATCTTTTATTTCAAGAAACAGCTTCTTATCCAGCGGAATCAAACCGGTTCTAAGGTGTAAAGAAATTTCCCTAAAAAAGTTCAACCAAGTCAGACCAGAATTATCTGAAATCTTTAGATTCAGACCAAAACATCTTTTTACTTTAAATAATAGAAGTCGAAGTCAACTGTCTATAAAATCATACCTACTAGAAATAAAGGGGGAGGTAGGTTGTGCTAAAATTCCGTAAAGTTGTAAGTTTTAACTTTTTAAGGCTTAAAAACAGTATTAGAACGATAATATTCACTAAATGTGTGTATTCCTTATTGAATATAATCATAAACAACAGTGAATATTTTCGTTCTACTACCTACCTACTGTTTTTAAGCCTTAAAATTCACACCTTTACGGAATTTTAGCTCAACCTACCTCCCCTTTTTAATTATATGTATTTTTTATTTGTAGGGTGTTATTTTGGCACACGAGAACCTGATTGCTACGTCAACATCCATCATGTTCCTGGAAGACTTCCGTCAAGGAATATTTTCAGACAAGTCATGGCCACAAAAAGTATTTGACAGATAATTTGGCCCCAGGACAATATTCTATCTATTTTAAGCTTTCAAAAAAAGTTTCTTAAATGTCCACTTTCATTACAATGGAAATTGCAATAGATTAAGTTTTTGGTGAAATGTACGAGATGTCTTTCAAGGCTTGTCTTTGGAGGATTCGGATTCGAGTACATTCTAAAAAGTTTTTAAGTACATACTTTAGTTAGGTATGTCAATAATGTTATTTTCATGGATTTTTTATTGATGAAACTCGTAGCAATTTAAATGATTTTGTCTACTCAATAGGTAAACCCCATAAGAAACTATGACTGTCAATTAAACAATTGCCTTCGAGTTTTTTTTATAAGATTATAGCAGAGAGGGAAAGGCAATGGGAATTGGTTATAGTCCCCAAAAGTTATTATAACGTTTTCTTATTTGTTGGCCTGACAACTCTAGGGACTTTAATTAATTTTGATTGGTTGGTTTATTAAGTTGTGTGTTCAAACGTTTCAAAAACTAATTTTTATCTACAGAAGGGGTAATTTTGTGTATCATCTTTTGTGATCAATTTATCGGCCATTGTCTTATCCTTTTACATCCCCGAGATTATAGGCACCTCATCAATCATCGTATTGAATTTTAACAAACTAATATCTGAAAATAACTGTGACCCCAGATATTTACATTGCCTACCTGCCCCTGGCCCACGTGCTGGAGCTCCTCTCTGAGTGCACTATGATGATGTTCGGGGTTCCTGTTGGCTACTCTTCACCCAATACTATGACTGATGTTTCTACTATGGTAAGTGCTTAGTTTCTACTAGAAACTTCAATATGTTTTATTTTTTATAAGAGTAGCGGCTGCGTCCCTAGTATCTAGAGGCTTTGTATTGTATTGGAGAGGTAAGAGAAGAAAATAAAACCACCCTGGAACATATGTAAAGCTTTCATAAAATGGAGAAATCAATTGGTTCAGTGGTCACGAAATCTTAAGCTACAGACATAAAATCTAGGAAAATCAAAGCTACTCTTTAATAAACCTACCTAAGGAATTTATAATAAAAAATATAATCTGTTTTGTTAGCTATAAGTATATATTGATCTAAATACTATTAAAACAGTATTAAAATGTTTGCCTAAAATTTCAATGTTCACTTTTATGAAAGCCAACATTTTTATGCAAGTTTTAACTACTATATTATTCCAGGTACAAAAAGGTTACAAAGGAGATGCTTCTATTCTACAGCCAACTATGATGTGTGTTGTCCCACTTATTCTGGAAAGGTTAGTTTTGGGTACACTGGTACCCAAAGTTTTATAACCACGATATTTTATTAGTTAGCTCAAAAAACATTAGAGATGCTTTTATTGAATTTTGATTAGTTGGTTACAAACTAATAGTACCTATCCAAACTTTTCAACTAAATAATTTCAATCTACTGAAGGAGTAATTTTGTTTATCATAATTTGTAGGAAATTGCTTTCTTCTTGTCTGTGCATGTTATATGTGTCCGTCCCGTCCAACCAGGGATGGAGGGGACATTGGGCAGTTTATTACACTGGTCCCGAAAGTTTTATAATAACGTTTTTTTGATCGTTGGCTTAACAACTTTGGAGACTCCTTTTGGTTTTTTATTGTTTGGTTCATTAAATTAAGTGTCTAGACGATTCAAGTACTAATTGTAATCCAAAGAAGGGTAGTTTATTATCAATGAAGATGTACATCAATTTATTGGCCATTGTCTTATCCCTTTAGATCATTGCTGTCTATCCAACATTAATCAAAATTAATAGATAAATAAAACTTAACCTATCCTAAAGTTACCAATTCATGCATTAAATATAAATCTTGATAATCCGTATTATTTTTAGGATTTACAAGAACATTATGGACAAAGTGAATGCCAAAGGAAAGAACTTCCAGAAAGTTTTTGATTTTTGTTACAGGTAATAAAAAAATAAATTCTCAATAAGACACCATAGATAAGCAATCAATCAATATCATTTTCTATTTAAAGTAAACACAATATTTGAACATTTTATTAGAATTTGAACATTTAATCTTATCGGAAATTTAGTAAAACAATTTATAGAGCTTCTTCATCACTATGTGTATTTATAATTTCAGCACATATGATACTTGATTATGGACAAATCTGACTTCTAATGATAATTTATTTAGGTATAAGTTATATTGGTATCACGCCCAGACACCCACACCTATCATTGACAGGCTGGTTTTCAACAAAATTAAGGTAAAACTTATTTTTCATCTTGTATCCTATTATAAACACAAGTAGTAGGGTTTTATGTTTGTCTCTTAATATTCATTTCTCTAAAGTTAAGAATTTCCTTCGAAACTATAGGCACAGCTACTAGAACTATTAAAGCCACTTTTGATATTAAAAGTACTGGGTACTAAAGATTGGAGACATTTTTTATTACCTATTGAATTATTTTTTTTTAGGCTTTGCTCGGCGGAAAAATGAGATTTGTGATCACAGGATCAGCTCCCCTCTCCCCACAGACACATGAGTTCCTTAGGGTGGTTCTTGGAGTTACCCTTGTTCAAGGTATGGTTACTCTTAAGATATATTTTCGTTTCCCTTGATTAATTTTCTTTTTCCGATAACAATTTTGTAAGATAGTTCTTAGTCCAATTTTTAGTAAAGAAGCTACTCTTTAATTCGAAATGTCCATCGGTCCGTCAGTCCGTCTAAGTAACGGTGGGAAACGTGAAAATCTCGGCTGATATTCAAGATAAACGGTTGGAATTTTTGGTGAAGATAACATTCAGTTTATAATTTACTTAGTTGTCAGTCTGACGGACATGTTACAAAAGACCAATACATATTTTATGCAAAAGATTCGTGATATTACTTCTAACTTTCTCCTTTTTCTTATAACCCTCACTTTTGCTTTGTGATACACTTTTATACACAAACACACACCCATCTACTTAATAGGAACACACAAACCTAACCAGGCACAAAATTAAAATTATTTAGGGTACACAATGACCGAGACAACCTGTACCGGCACCTGCATGGACCCCGAGGACAACAGTGTGGGTAGAGTGGGACCACCCATGGCTGGCGTGGAGGTCAAGCTGGTCAACTGGGAGGAAGGAAACTACAGGGTCACTGACAAGTAAGTTTCAGTAGGATATAATCAGTTAAAGTTCTTCTACCTATGAACTTCTGTTTATTTTTCTTTTTATGGTAACAAATTTAACACTTTACTTTAGAAAAAGAGGTTTAATATCAGGGTGGGCATACAAAAAACCCACCCAAAAAAACCCACCCAGGGTTTTTTTTAAAAACCCAATAAAACCCCCATAAAAACCCTTAAAAACCCTGGGTTTTTAAGGGTTTTTGGGTTGGGTTGGGTTGGGCTGGGCTTTTTAAAAAAAACCTGGGTTTTTCCCCACCCTGTTTAATATATATCCAATTAGGTTCCATTATTACGGTAGATTAAAGTAGAAAATCTGTCATATTCAGGCCATAGATAGTTAGGTAGTGGTATTAGATAGCCTCGGGTGTTGGGTAGAAATAAGTTATCTTTGGTTATTTGGAAAAATTTTAATATCCATTTGACTTTAAAGGACTTTCAGCTGATACCAAAACATGATTCTTTCGCATATTATAGTTGAATCACATCCTTATTCATGAGAATATTATACTTAAGCCATCTACATTAGAAAGCCTAGTAAACTAAATTTACTTTATTTTAGACCTAACCCACGTGGAGAAATCTGTATCGGAGGTGCAGCCGTTGCCAAAGGATATTTCAAACAGGACGACAAGACAAAGGAATCTTTCTTTGAGGAGGGAGGAAAGAGGTGGTTCAAATCTGGAGATATAGGAAAGTTGGATACGTCAATGGTATATAGATCTTTGGGTTTCAAAATTTGATATTTTCTTAGCTATAATAAAAGAGGAGTATTCGCGAACGAGAGCAAGTTATTCAAAGCACCTTCCAGCAGTGATTCTAAACGTTTTTTTGTGAATATACTAGGGTTATGTTTAATATCAACATATCAATTTAAAAAAAAAAAAAATAAGTTTCACCAGGGTTTTCTATGATAAAACTTTGAAATGTTAAGTATTTTTTGTTGAAATATCATCAAATGTTTGGTTGAGTTCAAAGGTTCAAATAAAATAACACGCCAAAACATAATCAAATGCTGTAAATTACGAAAGTACATTAATAAAACTGGTTACAATATTACAAGTTACCATCACTTTTTCTAAATTAGCATTTTTCATTAAAAAAGTTTACTTTTGTGTCTCCGCAGTTTGAACTCAACAAAACATTTAATGATATATTACCTATAGTATAAAAATGCCTAACATTTCAAAGTTTTTTTTTCTTAAGATTTATATACTAGAAATTGGCTTTATTGGTTGTTACTTCTCTAATACATATACAAATTTTTCCCTATACAAAACACAGCATTCCATTGATGTATCTAACTACAGGAGAGTTTGATAAGAAAGGAAGTCTGAAGATTATCGACAGAAAGAAAGACCTGGTTAAGTTGCAAGCCGGTGAATATGTTTCATTAGGTATGTTATTATTTATATATGAAAATTATTGACAAAGAAAAACTTGGTTAAGTTGTAAGCTTGCGAATATGTTTCATTAGGTATGTTATTGTTTATATTAATTTGAAAATTATTGACTAATAAAAACTTGTTTGGGTTGCAAGCTTGCGAATATGTTTCATTAGGTATGTTAGTATTTAATATCATATATATGATACATATATACATGACATAAATAATCACAAACAAGCAGTAAAATTGATCATGATTAGGTAATTAATTACAGTATAATAACAAGGTTAATAATATCCACATAAGACAAAAAAAGTTAATATACGTGTCAAAGGACTAAATAATCTCTCTCGAGGTGATATTAAATATCACCATTTTTGGGCCGGATTCGGATTCTTACCAAAATCCGTCCACAAAAAAAACTAACCTTTCCTAAAGTAAGCATGAAAAGCTATCGGAAAATAAAATACAAAAAAAACTTTGTATTTTACCCAACAATTTATGTGCTTCAAAAGTAAATTGCGGATTGCGTATTCGGATTCTGGGTCAAAAATTGGGCGGAATTCGGATTCCAGATTTGTATTGCCAACCCTAATAAATATGAAAAGTTTTACCTAGGTACTATTCTACATCGTTATATTCATTGTTCTTGGATTTTTTTGATCTTTAGGATTTTATTTTATTTAGAAAATCAATTTAAATTAATATAATGTTTGTTTAGGTAAGGTAGAATCCCAGCTGAAGACGCATCCTCTTGTGGAAAATATTTGTGTGTATGCCGACAGCTTCCAGTTTAACACGGTGGCCATCATGGTTCCTATTCAGGGATGCATATTTACAATATAAAATCTTCAGTGGGAGGGAACATTGGACTGTAAAGTAAGGTGGTCCCCAAAGTTCTCTTATTTCTTTGATTTTATTAAAAATTGCCTGTGTTGAAGAATGGGTATTTAAATTATTATTCCAGTATAAAACCCAGGTAGGGAGTAGACATTGGACTGTAAATTACACTGGTCCCCAAAGTTCTCTTATTTGTACGATTTAAACTTGAGGGAATTTATTAAAAATTGCTTGAGTTGAACACTGGATATTTACATTATTTTTCACTGGATTAAACCCAGGGAGGGAGTAGACATTGGACTGTCAAATATCCTGGTCCCCAAAGTTGTATAAACACGTTCTCTATTTGCTTGCTTAAATTTTGCTATGATTAAACAAACTATCAGTCCTTTGAAATTTCACCATTAATTTATAGCTACAGAAGAACAGATCTATAGTATAGATGTATATATACAGACAACTACCTCCCTTCCTTTTTCAAAGAACTCTTTCGTCTGCTTCTAAATTATTTTCTGCTACTTGGCTGTGTTAATATAAGCGACACCATTGGTTGTTTTTCAATGACCCAATCGAAAGGTTGCACAAGGTTTATGCGATGGGGAGATACAGTTTTTATACCCTTTCTCCCTCTAGTGTTTTACTCTAATTACAGAAGTTCAAATTTTAATTATCACAAATAAACAATATGATAAATATGAAATCTAATGCAGAATGCTTTGATGAAATTGGCTCAAGAGCTGGGTAAATCTGGACTCGACTATGAGAGTCTCTGCAATGATAATGATATCAAACAGGTACAGTGTCTATCCTACTTTTAAACACCCATTAGACAACCAACTCTCATGGAGGTTTTTTTCCTCAAAGGGACTAGTGAAGCATAGAATCCCTGAACACCATATTTTAAAATAAAAAGGGGCTAGATTTTCGTTTGTTTGTTTATTATTTATGTTAACCCAGTAGGGTTAGTACTTTGCAGGTGTAGGCCCCGCAGGGATAAGGCATGGGAAGAAAACAACCTCCCGCTAACTTTAACAATAGTATAATCTCTGTTTCTTCCCTATTGCTAAACTCTCATCATTAAAACCCATTTTATTTATTTGCGAAAATGAAGCTCTTCTATATAGAGTTGTTCGTCTGTACGCAATAGATAGTTCGTATTGTTAGAATTTGTCTATCCATTTCAAACTTTGCATGGTGATTCATGTAACAGTTATGTATGATTTATCCTTATCAAGTTCTGACACTCTAAAAGTGTAAAAGTTCGTCTTTCATACCGTCTGTTTAAATTTTTTTTTTGTGAATGTTGTCATCCTTGTTTTTTATAACATTTACCACAATATTAAGGCTGTTATAAGTTCTCTGTCCTCGTATGGTAAGAATCGAAACCTGGAGAAGTTTGAGATGCCGACCAAGGTGACCCTGTCCCCAGAGATATGGACCCCGGAGTCGGGACTGGTTACCGCGGCTTTTAAACTCAAGAGAAAGTGCATTCAGGTAAGCTCAGGTATCTAAAGGGACAAATCAATGTCCGATAAGTTGATGTACATCCCCAATGATGATATACAAAATTACCCCTTCTGTAAATTACAATTGGTGGTTGAAATGTTTTGACACTCAAATAAATTGACCAACTCATCAAAATTTTTAAAAAAGTCCCCAAGTCAAAAAATTATAAATCGAAGTAGACGCTAACTCTAAATTTATGTTTTCTTTTATCCTGTCGAATTTTTATGTAATCTTTTTGTTTATTTTAGGCATTATTCCAACCTTCAATCGACAAGATGTACGCTGAAATTGTTTAAACAAGTCTTGCCAACAACCCTTGTTGGGTGTATATTTAAAAATATTGAAAATACTCCCGACATTAGAAAAAACACCTTTTTAGTTATTTGAGTTGTTTTTTAAAGATTCTATGTATATTTTATTATTTTCACGGGTGGGTGAAACGTGAGAATCTAACTATGTAGCACATTACCAAAAATCATCCAATTGGTCAGATTTTTCATGTTTTACCCCCCTTGATCACTAATTTGTTTTCTCACCAATATGTTACATCACATTCACATCAAATGTCGTATTCCACAATATCTTCGGCAAATTTTATTTCGGATTTGTTAATATTTTGTTGGTTTTCTAATATGAAATTTTAAAGAAGGATATTTATTTATTGCATTGCCAGTTTTGCATTTTGGCGCTAATAATATAATCTGTTTAAATAATTAAGATAAAGAGAAGAGAATTATTAAATTGTGATTTCTTTTGAATTATAAAATGGCGACTGAAACGAACCAATGATATGTCTTCTAGCCAAATACTGTTATCAAGGAGACACGTGATTGGTCAGTTTTGACAAAAAGACACGTGATTGGTCAATTTTGACAAGGAGACACGTGATTGGTCAATTTTGACTAGGAGACATGTGATTGGTCTATTTTGGCGGCAAAATTCATAGTTAAGTCAAAATTTGTTTTACATAAAATTCTATTTCTTAGTGATAAACTTATTTTCCATACTTTTTTGTGTTACTTGCTAAACAGAAACCAGTGTATTGTTATCAATCTTCAACAAAAATAATTAATTAATGTTGGGCTTTTGTTTAAAGTTTATCTGTATTTTAAAGAGGTGGGTTCTTTAAAAACAAGTGCGCTGAATCGACGATTTTATTCTGTACAAATCTATCTAGGTACCTATAGATTTCAAAACATTTTTTGAAAATTTTTTATCTAATTTTTGAAGATTTTCTAGAAAAATGATTGGGTTGATTTGGCTCCTCATACCAGCAAATTCAGCGACTTTTTTTGTTCTAAGATCCCACCTCAGTACTATTTTGTCTTATAATAAATAAATGAAAACATTAAAAAGTAAGCAATAGAAAATAATATAGTACAAGAATGAACTACCCTTTCAATATGTAAACTCAGTAGTGAGGAAATTAGATTGATTATGGTGGACTAATGAGGTTAATCTTTAACATCTCTAGTTTTTATTTATTCTAGTTGCCTGTAATGAGTCTCAAGATTACGTAGGTAACTAGGAAAATAATGATACCCTCTAAGACAGATATTTTCTTTAAATTCCATAACAATAAACCATTGAATTAGACTATTTGATTATCCACCCTATTTAACCGTGATCCATACAATTTCCTCACTAGTAAATATTCGTAATATTTAGGGTTGGGCCGGATAATCCGGCGGCTAAACCGGATATCCGGCCCAACATATTACTAATATTCCTATTTATCTCTATATTTAATATTAAGTCTTCATACTTTTTAATTATCCTAATAATGTAGCTCTAAACTAGGGTTGGGCTGGATACTTTATTTGCTGGATACCGGATATCCGGATAGTTTTAATATGCAGTATATTGAAAATAGCCGGATATTCGGCCGGAAATTCGGCCAAACCGGATATCCGGCCCAACCCTACTTCAAACCCTTTAGAAATAATGGAGTCTTCCTAATATGATATTTATAAAATTAAAGGGACGTTGATTTTTGTCAATTTCTCGTAATTAGGGTATTATGGACACTAGAAAAATCATAAAAAGCTAAAAAAAATTAACTTGTGAATAAATATTTTGACTCAATTTATAATAAAAACTTGTTTTACGTGCTTAAATTTTTAGTATTTTTATTTCCTTGGTTACGAGATATCAACAAAATAATCATCGCCCCCCCCCCCCCCTGTTTTTAAGCTTTTAAAAATATTACTTTACTTGCTCAAGTTTTCTTTTTATTCCATTAAGTACTTAATTAAAATGTAAAGACCTACTTATTTATAGTTTTAAAAATGAATTATAATTTTTAGAGAGAAAAATATGTTCTTCTTTTGTCAAATTAAGTAAAATTAGACTGAAAAAGGAAATAGTAGCTTCTTTAATGTTGCGTAAAGTTGTGAGTAAGATTCCAGTCAAATGCGCTTATTAGGTCAAACTATTTTTTATATGCGTTTAAGAACAGTTAGATTTAATAGTCGTATTTGACTGGAAGCTTGCTCACAGTTTTACGCAATATTGCAGAAGCTACTATTCCCTTTGTAAATATTAAAAAAATCAAACATCAATATTGTTAAAAATTATTATAAAAATTAGATGATTGTTTATATACAAAAAAAACATTAAAAACTTAAATACAATTATTTCTAAAGAATCAAACTATTGAAAATAAAAATTGTAGTCTAAAATATTAAAAAGCATAGTAGTAGGTATTATAGTAGAAAATATGCGAGTTTTTGTCGATATCCCCAAGTGGGGTGATATTAACTTCCAATTAAACCCTACTTCCTCATAATAAACTGCTACAACAGCCAAAAACTTGTCAAATGTATTTACAGGGGTGTATATACTGCAAATTTGACCCTATTAAAAAAAGGGGGGGGGGGGGTTAAAAACTTGTGGGAAAATCATGTAAAAATTAAGATAACTGAAAATATTTTTTCCTTTTTTCTCCCCTCCTTTGTGAAAAAATAAAAGAATAGGTATGGGAGGGGAGATTATATGAATATAAAAAAGAGTTCTTATAGTTATTTCTCGTATCGTATTATAAACGGCTTTCCGCGGATATAGAATGTACAATTATAAGATTAAAACTAGTTTTTTTTAGCCCCGTGGTGCCGAAGGCACCGGCTAAAAAACTAGTTTTAATCTTATGATAGTACATTTCTATATTCGTAGAAAACTGGATATAATACGATGCTAGACATAGTTTTTTCGTATGGATGAGAACCGGTTCCTATCCACCTGATTCGAATGAATACGAGAAAAATATTTTCTCATTTTTCCCTTTTCTTGCTGGAAAAACTAGGAGGGATAAAAAAATTAAATATTTTGCAGCAAGGAAAAAATGAATCTTGTGCAGAATATACACCCCTGTGTATTTATGTAATTATATAAAAAGTAATCAATGTTAATTGTATGATTGAGTGATAATAAATTTTTTTGTGGTTTTTTATTTTATGTTTTACTGGTTTGTTTATATAGAACTGTTACCTGGAACAGTGAAGAAGGTTTTGCCAGGGGAGTGTGCGAAATTTATCACACCCTTAAAACTAAAAATGGGAGGGTGTAGTGGTGTGAGCTTTGGGTGGGTGTGGCTTTTATACATTGACACCCCCATTGGACGTATGAGGGGGTGGACACCTAATGGAGATGGGTCTATCTACCTTCCTTAATTTATTCCTACAATGAGCTACGAATTTTTTGAGCGATTTATCCTTGGAAATTCAACTATATGACGCTGACTTATTATAGTGGTAAATGAAGAGAAAGAAAATTAAATTTTGTACACGTTCTAACCAATGATATCGTTATGATCGTATAGTTCCTCCCACGTGTGCTTATTGGTCGAATCTGGATCTTTTATATTTATTTTTCTTAAGACTTGCATGATTTAAATTTTTTTAAATTTATGTTTGAAAATCTAACGAGAAATAGCGGCTTTGTTTCTCCTTGTAAAAAGCGAAGACTTTCTATAATTAGGTTAAGACTGGGGTGTACTTGTGTAACGGTTAGCTCTTATTATTGAAGCCAGAATTGTTCAAACTTTGCATGGTGATTACTGTTACAGTTAGGAACGATTTAGTAAGCGTGGCAACTTTACAATCTTTCCCAGAAAGTCCGTGCGTCCAGTTGAAACGTGCAGAATTTTTTGATTTTTTTGATGATTTATTTATTCTATTCATCTGGGTTTTTTGTGGTTTTGATTAATAAGACAGCAAGGTACAATATTATAAGTAGAGCATCTTATTTAATTAAGTCCAAAAAATGTCCTTAAATATTATCTTGTATTTACTCAATTTCGCATCACATTTACATACAATTTGTTTAGACTTGTAAATTAATAGTTTACATAAAGTTCTTGTCATACCTTCTAATTCCAGAGCTTCGCTGTTATGGATGTGATCATCCTTTTTCTCTTTGATGTCTGTCCGTCCGTACCTTAAGATCTCGGTAAACACTGAACCGATCGGATTCTACTCTTCAGGGAATATACCTACTGGTCCTGTGATGATTTTATGCTATTTTCTTGGGGGGAGGGTCACCCCCAACCCCCCCAAAACTGAAAAAAAGGGTTGTTACACCAGTGGTACTTATTTTTTTTAAAATTATCTATTGGAGCAAAGAGGCTATGGGCGAATCCGCTAGTTTTCAATATAATGTAATGCAAGTTGAAGAAACAACTTAACATGTTTCATTTCTGAACAACTGAAATTTTCTACTTTATTTTGATTGTACTCAATTTATAAAAAGAATGAAATTGTACCTACTTCACAGATTTATCAAATAAAATTAAATCCATGTAAATAAGTTTGATATATAATTTTTGACAATTTATTGAAAATGTTTTATTAAAATTTTACAATATTCCCGGATTTTGTTTTTCGCTGAACCCCGATTTTTAAATTTTTTATAAATCTGGGATCATGGAAAGCAAAGAAAGTCTCGGGTTTCGTCGCATTTTCACAACAATTTTTGATAGGCTATTTTAGGTTAGCTGAATGTTTATGATTGCCCCGCAGGGGCTAGAAAAAGGAGAAAAGCTTACGTGGAAGTACGATAAAACCCGCTACTTCGTTTTCTTTCCATGATCCAAAAAAGCATTATGTATATCTTTCTTCCTTATAGTTTCAATCAGAGACAGAGAGAGGGGACAATGGGCTATTTATTACACTAGTCCCCAAAGTCTTATTCGTTGGATTAACAACTTTGGGGACCTTAGTGAATTTTGAATATTTGTTTAATCAAATTGAGTGGTCAAAACGTTTCAACTACTAATTTTAATCTACAGAATGGGTAATTTTGTGTATTATCAGCCATTGTCTTATCCCTTTATTTCCCTGAGATTCAACCCTTGTAGATAATTTGAATGATCCCCCTCAGAAGCCTATACAAATATACATATCTAATTACAAAACAATGAATATTTCATCTGCTAATCTTCCTTCCCTTTTCCTTCAAGGTGAAAGGACACTCACTTATTTTGAATTTTATTTTGTACAGGTATTTCACTTTGTGTTTTTATCTACTTATGTTTTGGAAAGATAGTGTTTACAGTAAAATAATAAGGTGTTTTCCTCGTATCGCAATTGAAAACTTTTGAACAAATAACGTATTTTTGATGAATTTTGTAGGTGATGTTATTTTCTGTCCGTAGGGATAGAATCCTGCAAGCGCTAGAAATGTGTTAAATTAAAATGTGAATTTATGAGTAGATTATCAACTATCACAGAAATCCTCACAAAGAAATCATTTTTCTACTTTTAATAGCATCCATTAAGTCATAAGTTATATAAAAATCCAATGATTCTATTATTTTGGCTTAAGATTAACAAATTAATTAGACCAAAAAGTTAATATGAATGAGTTTCTCTTTAATCTTTGTTCCCTTGTATCTTGTGTAGTATACTGAAAAGGACAGGATAATTAAATATAGGATAACTTCTTAGTTTCACCCCCCCCCCCCCCCAATCAGGAAGGGAGACATTAATGACCCTTTAATCATTCTGCACACCTTTTTTACCCAATTATTCAACCCTTAATATTACAATGAAGGATTGGAAGTAAAAATGATTTAACTTGCGATGTCATATCCCTGTATTCAACCCCTCCCCCCAATACAACTTATTCATTTGGGGTTATGCTAATGAGCCACAATCAAGTTGTTCACAAATTGTTATTTTAATTCTAAATTAAGATTACAATTTGACTTGTAAGATTAAGAGCAGTTTAAACTTAGTAAAGCGTTTAATAATCAATTAAAATCTAGTATATTTTAGTAAATAAACAAAATAGAATTTTTAACCGTAAGAATGATTTTCCTACTTTTTTTTATTTCATGACATTTTACTTTATGGGGTAAAGAAAAAAAGGCTTATCATCACTATTACAGAACTAGGTATATCTTTTCAAAATCTACATAGTCTTTTCTAAAATCGGTGCTAAACTTTGAATTTAAAAAATTAGATTTTGAGCAATAATTTTTTAATATGCAATGCAAATCCACATCAAACAACGTTTTTTCTATATATTTTTAAAAATCACGAATGTTTTATAATATTTCTAGCTATTTGTATATTATCAGTATTCTGTGACAGACAGACAAACCGTGTTATATAACAGCTACACTACTGAAAATAAAATTAGAATAAAATTTGAACACATGAATGACTAGGAGGATAACTATGGTAGACTAGGAGGATAACTATGGTATCTTCAGGAAGGGAGGGAGGAGACATTGGACTGGAAATTATATTTGGACTCAAAGTTTAAAAACATGATCTTTAATGTGTTAGCTCAAAAATTCTTTTGAAATCATGGTTAGAAGACATGAAAGTCTCTAAAAAAAATTCTGACGCCATTAAAATGAGGGATGAGGAGAGGAGGAGTGGGAAAGAAAAGCCCTAAAAAAGAGATGGATAATACCTCATTTCTATGACGTCACATGCTGATTTTTTGAGAGACTTTCTTCATCTTCTCATAGTTGATATTTAATCTGTAGATGTCCAAACTTTACCACCATTAGTTTCAATTTACAGACTTGTTTATCATCATTGGGGACGTGCATCATATTATTCTGCATTGTCCTATCCCCTAAGATCCCTGGTTATCTTGCAAATGACCTGGTCAGAATTCAATTATAGAGACCAGTGTAGATGTAGTTTTTATGCATGGATAGCGGGGGGGGGGTCTGGAGGTTAGGGAACTTTAATTTTTCCATTTAAAATATTAGGAGGTTTCTCTGAAATTGCCTTGTTGAGCATAGAAGCCCCTCCCCCATAATTTTGCAATAAATTAAGAATTAGTTTTGGAGTGTTATTGTCTTGTCTTAGGATAGATTAGGTTATAAAGGGTAGAGGGTTTTCCCTATAAGTGCCTTGTTATCACAGAGCCACTCTTATTTTGAAATAAATTGATTATAAGGAAGAGGGATATTTATGTTTGAAAATTACTTTAGGTCAGGTTAGGTTAGATTATACTGGGTAGCCTTGCAGGGATTGGACACTGTTGGGTTTCTGTTCGCCATTCTTTTTCAGGGAAAGCACCAAACTATCTGATAAAGATTTGTTGCCCCCTAGAATGAGGCACCAATTTTCCAGAATTTAACCTTTTCATCTGTATGCAAATATAAGTGGGGGGAAATGGTGTCCCATCACTCACGCAAATGTATCACATTATCAAAATACTAGCGGCTTCGCCCCTAATTCTAGGGGCATTTTTCCCATGAGGTAATTAAAAAAAAAAAATTGGAGATGTTCCCGCTATTTTCGATTAAAAAAATTAGGGGGATTTTTTTTTTTTTTGGGGGGGGGGGGTTGGGGGTGTCCCATCCCCTAATAAAATAGCCTAAAAACACCACAGGACCAGTAGGTATATTCCCTAAAGAGTAGAATCCGATCGGTTCAGTGGTTACCGAGATCTTAAGGAACAGACGGACAGACAGACATCAAGCTATTTTGTATTATACAGTGTTTTTTTTTATGAGAACTTTTTTGAAAGCAATTTTATGCCACTTATAGTTATCAGATTTTAATGATTAATAGCTTATTTTCTTCGTTTTTTAAGGCAATTAAAAGAACAACAAAAAAATATTTCAGTTTTTATTTAAAAAGTACAGTAAAATCTAAATTTCAAAACTTAGGTGTCAACATATAAAAATGGTTTTAGCGCATTTTTCTTTAAAAAAATGGATTTTCTGTAGTCGACTTTGGGGGGCCAGTACTCCCTCCCTGGTTGAGATATGACCTTCAAACTTTGATATGTTCTAGTACATGTCCCTAATAGTATCTGTAAACATATCTCTATATCTCAACTTTGAAGTGTTTAGCAGCCATTCTTGCAAAAGGTTGATTATTTGAGCATAAGAAAAATGCGCTAAAACCATTTTTATATGTTGACACCTAAGTTTTGAATTTTAGATTTTACTGTACTTTTTAAATAAAAACTAAAATATTTTTTTGTTGTTCTATTAATTGCCTTAAAAAACGAAGAAAATAAGCCATTAATCATTAAAATCTGATAACTATAAGTGGGGTAAAATTGCTTTTAAAAAAGTTCTCATAAAAAAAACACACTGTATATTAGAACTACATATTAGTACTACAGCACAAACTGCTAATTCTCGTTTGCTTCACTTTTATATAAAAAAATACCCCTTTTATTCAATTGATGTTGTGTATTTTTTGCGAATATGAAACCGTATAAAAATTGGATAATTTGCAGAAAAAACTTAAGCGATAGTGATGGTACATATTGGTGAATTTATATTAGACCAAGACCGGGAGATTTCGATTGAAGAAAACTGTTTTTTTTTCATCTAATAATAATTGTTCGATACTTGTTGCCAACAAAGAAAATTTATATAAACTTTTTTTTATATCAGACTAAGGAATTAATTTTGTTATATTATATCTTCATAACTTACTTTTTTATGAAAGTTCATAATCTATAATACAAAGTAGAACGATGTCTGTCTGAAGCTTAAGATCTCAGTAACCACTGAACCGATTGGGCTCTACTCTTCAGGGAATATACATACTGGTCTGTGATGGTTTTAAGCTATTTTCTTGGGTGGGACACTCCTAACCTCCCAATTTTTTTCTTTTTAAAACTAAAATAAAAAAGGGGGGGTCGACTACCTTCTTCCCCCCCCCAAAAAAAAAAAAAAAATGGTTGATCAAACCTCTCGGGGCAAAGCCCCTAGTTAAATACATAAAGCATTAAGTCAAGCTTTTACATCTGGGCGTTACAAACAAATGTATTGACATACTGACGTATACCTAATAAAATGAAGAAATGTTCAGCTTAAATAACATAAAAATTTCAAAACATATTTCAAATATTTTTTTTCATTTCTGACAAATTTTAGAAAAATACGGAAATGCTTTTTTCTTTTCAAATTTATTCTAGTAAGAAAAAGATATTTCTACCAAGGATTTTATGGGATAAGACAATGGATGATAAACTGATGTACATGATAAAAAAAATCAACCCTTCTGCAGAATAAATTCATTGCGGGGCAATCACCTAATCCAATAAAACCTATCAAAAGCAATTTTGATAGTAAGATGAATCGCCCTTTTAAAATTGTCAGGTTGACAAACCCAATCAATTAAAGTGCCGAAAGTTTTTAAGCCAACGAATAACATAGTATCTTAACAAAACTTTGGGGACCCGTATAATTTACAGTCCAATGTCCCCTCCCTCCCTGCTTATAATATTTGCAAAGAAAGATGGATAGGTTTAATAGGAAGTTCGGGATATGTGTGTCAGAAACACTTACCTAATAATAAATGAAATAATAACAAGGATGACAACATCCATAAAAACGAAGCTCTGAAACGGTAGGACAAACGGACATTAACACTTGTAGAGTGTAAGTACCATATATACAAAATATAAATATACAAGGATGACAACATCCATAAAAGCGAAGCTCTGAAACGGTATGACAAACGAACATTGACAATTGTATAGAGTCAGAACTGAATAATCTCAATTAATAAAAGTTAAAGATTGTAAGTAAATTTGTTGAAATTTGGCTTAATACAGGATAATATTTATGAACATACTTACATTTTTAGGACTTGATTATAGAGTTGCTTCGCTTATAATATTGTACTTTGTTACCCGGACCGTCCCTAATCATAAAATTTCAATAAGTACAGCTATCCAGTTTTTTTTCTGATTGGGTTTGTAGTAGTTGAGACATTTTTTTTAAAAATTATATAAAATTTAGCAAATATACAAATATGTTTTTTTTTAACATCATTCATAAGCAAATAACTATTAAAAAACATCTTCAACTTTAAGTCAAGTTGAAAAAAAGTTGTATGCCTAAAACTTTAAACTTTGTAATGAAAGATGACACTTTTAAATTATAGTACAATCTTTCAGGGACAAGGGGATTAAAACAAAAACGATCCGGTAAAACTGCCAGGCTTTTATACTAGGGCTAGGCCGGATATCCGGCTGGATACTGGATATTGAAACTATCCGGCCGGAGATCAGGCAATGTAATCGTTTGTATTATAGTACAAAAATCCCTACTTTTATATTTTAAATTGCTTTAATTTTCTTATTTTTTAAGCTAGATGAATTTTTTAGAAAATGTTTATTTATATGAAAAACTATATTAGAAATATCAAAATATGATTTTTGGCTTCGAGAGCTGTACTTGGCAGATGCCAGCCGCCGCTATTGGCAGTCGGTAGCCGCACGGTAGCCGATTTTTACAAGGTAATTTTTTTGCTACTTCAATATCCGGGTGTCCGGCCGGATATCCAGTAATTTGCCGGATATCCGGTAATTTGTCGGATACTGGATATACGACATTAGAAAATTAACCGTATATCTGGTATCCGGCCAAATAAGTATCCGGCCCAACTCTATTTTGTACAAGTATTATCAATACAAGCATATGCGTCCAAGGGTTGAGTAAAGGAGTGTTTATCCCCCCCCCCCCCTAGATATACCACACTTTTCTGGGATTTTGCCGAGTCAAGTATCAACTGTGGGGAATACCAAAGAATGACTCCATGCAAAATTTGAGTCGGATCCGGCCAAAACCGGCCGAGATTTTTTTTTCCGGTTTTTAGAGGGTATCTGTAAATCGATTCAGCTGGAGCAAAACTGGTTAGAGGTACAAAAAATTTTACTTTACATGATGCAATTGCCTACAAAAATGTACTTCATCATCAACTTGATTGGACAACTCTTTCCCCTCCTAAATGTCCATTAAAACCTCGGAAACGGCAAAAATCGCCAAAAATCAAGCCTTCGGCGGCGAATAACGGCTAAACGGTCAGCCGAAGGCGAATCAAACATAAGTAAAGAAATGTCTGCCTCAAACAGTTCTTCAACATCAAAGAGATGCTTGAAGTCTCTAAAACGACTCCTTCCCCTCCATTAAGGGGAAAAACTGAAAAAACACAATTTTCAAAAGTATGCCCACTTTGTGGGTGTGGGGGGCACTGAACCCGTCACCCCAGGGTCACCAAATATAAAGTTTAGGCGGCCCACAATGCTGAATTTTCACCAAGTGAAAGTCTTGTGTCATTATCTCTTATGAGAAAAAAGTTATTAATTAATTAAAATTTCAAATTGGGATTTTTTGATGGATTTCTTTGATGAAATGACAGGCTGGTAAATTTTTAGGCCATTTTTTGCGGTTTTCGGCCCGCCACGCCCAAACGGTTTGAGATAATCTCACGGGACCTTTTGCCCAACCTAAGTCTGGTTATTTGTGAGGTCTAAGAGAAAAAAAATACCAGATTGGATGAAGCACGACGTCGCTGTGCGCCGTCAAAAATCGCTTGTCGGCTCATTTTGCCCCCTTTAACTCTCACCTTGTGCCATTTTTCTGTGTAAAGATAATGATTATAATCTTTTGCATAAGTCTGATTTTTATTCCTAGACCTCACAAATAACCAGACTTAGGTTGGGCAAAAGGTCCCGTGAGAATATCTCAAACCGTTTGGGCATTGCGGGCCGAAAACCGCAAAAAATGGCCTAAAAATTTACCAGCCTGTCATTTCATCAAAGAAATCCATCAAAAAATCACAATTTGAAATTTTAATTAATTAATAACTTTTTTCTCATAAGAGATAATGACACAAGACTTTCACTTGGTGAAAATTCAGCATTGTGGGCCGCCTAAACTTTATATTTGGTGACTCTGGGGTGAAAGAGTTGAAAAATATCACATTTAGAATGAACACATGGATTTTATGGCTATGATTATAGAGCAGCTACATTTCCTAGGTTGTACCTAACTGTAACAGGAATCATTATGTCAAGTTTTAAATCTAGTGCCCAAAATATTAAATTCTAGCCTCAAGTTTGAGGTTAAATTGGCTTAGCGCGCTCAATTCCCCCCCCCCCCCCTTCCCATTCCCCAAGAAGTTAAATTACCTTCAATATTTATATTTCCCCCAACTCCCCAAGAAAAAAGCTTGGACGTCCTTGTCACAACAGGTCTATAGTATAGATGTAAATACAGATAACTACCTCCCTACCTATTTCAAAGACAATTATCGTCTGCTAGCATATTGTTTTCTGCTACTTGGCTGTGTTAATATAACCAAAACCATTACATTGGTTGATTTTCAATGACCCAATTGAGAGACGGCATAAGGACACTGCGATGGGAAGATACAATTATCTAACCCCTTCCCTCTCTAGTGTTTTACTCTAATCTTTTCACCATCCCTAATCTCTGGAAAGTTTCAGACAAAAATGGTTTCATCTTTCATTAGGTTCTGTAATACAGCTTTTTATCAATTATGCAGTTTCTACATACTTTTGTGAAATTGTAGCTTTTCTAAATTTCAGCTATGTGCGTATTTAATAGATATTAGGCTGAACTAGAGCACTCTCATGGGAATGAAAAACCGTACTAATTAGCCATAAGTGCAAGGCCCCCAACTAATCACAAGTCTGTTGAGCTCTCTGGTCGAAATTTTATTCTTCTCGTCATGGGGTAATGCGCAATGGGTAGGGTGTTGGCCTGGTAATCTAAGGGTTCCCGGTTCAAGCCCCGCCAAGTGCAAAACATAACTCTGATGAATTAAGCAATACTGATGAGCCCTAAAAGGGCGAAACACTGTGTCTATGGATATTATATAAAGTAGTAAGTTTTTTTCTGTCTGAAGCTTAAGATTTCAAGAACTACTGACCCGAATGGGTTCTCTATCATAGGAAAGCTTCAAATGTGTCCAGGGATGGTTTTAGACTATTTCATTTTTAGATTTATGTCTTAGAATGCTTTTAGCCAATTTTCTAGTCTATTTCTACTTCTTTATAGCTCCTAAATACTGAAAATCTGTGCATCCATTTGAAACACTAATATGCTATTTTGAAAGCAAACTTTGAAACACTAGAATTAATCTATTCATTAATTTTTTTAAGTTGTTGGTTATTTCAAGGACAATTAGACATGTTTGTATTATCATTAACTAGATTTTACTGTTATTCTATATTAAGCAGAGATTGTAAGGGATAAGACAATGGTTGACATCCCAAATGATAATTAACAATATTACTTCTTCTGTAGATTAAAATTATTTACTTTGGTTATTTAGTTTGAACCAAGCAAAATTCAATAAAAGTACCCAAAGCTTTTTTTAACCAAGATAACTTGGTTATAAAACTTTGGGTACCTGTGTAATTTACAGTCCCCAGCTTTCCCAATAAAAAGCATTGTTTTTTAAAATTTAGATTTAACTTAAATCTTAACAGTTACAAAAATCAAATTTAAAAACTTTTTTCATTTACCTAATGTAAAAAAATAAAAAAAAAACTGCAAGAAAAGAAAAAAGATTTAAGTGTAACCTTGCATTGAGAAAAGTTTGTTTATAAACTTGAGATTTACATTGTTTTACAAACTTGCAGCACAAATAAAATTGTTTCGCGGATTTTCGGCCGCATTATTTTTTACCAGCCGCAGAATACGTAAAATAGCCAAGGAGGGAGGGGTAACTGGACTCAAGGTTTCTATTACAAAAGCTTGATTGGGTTATACACATCTTCAGTGTCCAAACTTTTACATCAATGATTTTAATCTAAAAAAGTGGTGATTTCTTTTATCGTACATCAAATTATCGTCCATTGTCTTATTTCTTAAGAACCACGATTATTAAGAAAAAACAGCATAATGATTTAGCAGTAAAAGGGGGCTTGTGTTAAAATGCCGTAAAGGTGTGAGTTTTAAGGCTTAAAAACAGAAGTAGAACGATAATATGCACTAAATATGTGTATTTTGTATTGAAAAGAACTATAGCCAATTTTTTTAAGTTAACAAAAATCTTATTGTTCTACAACTGTTTTTAAGCCTTAAATCTCACACCTGTACGGAATTTTAGCACAACCTACCTCCCCTTTGTCTATTTAAACTATATAATCTAATGGAGGAAGTAATTGCTGACCTATTATCTACACACTAATACATTGATTAAAGTTATTTGTATAAATGTTTGGACACCGATGGTTTGTACAACTCAATTAAGAATTTTAAAGAGTCTCAAAAGCTTATAAGCAAATGGAAAAATCAACAAATACCTATCATGTTTATACAACAAGGATGACAACATCCATAAAAGCGAAGCACAGAAACGGAGTACAAACGGACATTAACACTTGTATATATCAGAACATAATAATCTATAATACAAAGTAGCTTGATGTCTGTCCGTCCGTCCGTCTGTCCGTCCGTCTGTCTATCTGTCCGTCCGTCTGTCCGTCTGAAGCTTAAGATCTCGGTAACCACTGAACCGATTGGATTCTACTCTTCAGGGTATATACCTATTGGTCCTGTGGTGGTTTTAAGCTATTTTCTTGGGGGGTGGGGCACCCCAAACCCCCCCAAAAATAAAAATTTACCCCCCCCCAAAAAAAAAATACTCCTGGTTCTGCTGGTGCTGGTGCAGAAAATTATTTTTTTTCTTGGGGCAAAGCCACTAGAGGCTAGGGGCGAAGCCGCTAGTCAGAATATAAATGTATAAGAGTCAAAGCAAAATTGTAAGTAAATTTGTTTAATGTCTGCTTGATACAGGATAATGTTTATGGACATATTTACATTTTTAGGACTTGATTGTAGAGTTGCTTTGCTTATAATATTGTACTTTGTTGTCCCAGGAATCAGTATAACAAAAATCAGATCAATCGGATAATTAGATCACATAAAAATTTGTTTTAAAAATAGAAAAAAAAACATGTTTGTAATGGACATACGGACATTCTGGTAATGACTATAAAGTTGCTACGCTTTCTAAATCGCACCTAACTACTACAGGAATCACCATGCAAAGTTTAAAATCGATAGGACAATTCTAACATGCCTAAATTAACGGAAAAAAATATCTGTTCCGGACGGACGTACGGACCGCCCCTAATTATAGAAAAGCTTCGCTTTTGAAAACCAGTGGAGACCAGTATATAATTTTCAATCCAATACCCCTACCCCAGCCAGCCCCTACCCTCCCTTTTTAAAAAAAGAATCCATGAATTTTGTCGGCTGCCTTTGCCTACACAGTTATGGAATCTCGACGACAAAGATTTTTTTATCCAATCTTGACAAGTGAGGTATTTTTGGAAAGAGGAATATATATAGAAAACGCCTATGAAAATTAGAAAATCCGCAGAAATCATATTTGCAAGTTATTTGCAAAAATCTGCAATGCTAATTTGCAAAATTAATTTCATGCCTTAAATGACTTATTTAAAAAGAAATCTTTTTATGAAATGTGTTTATCTATAAGTTTAGAACATAATTAAGGCAAAAAAAATTTCTTTAGTTTTACTTTTTTCACCTTATATATGAAAAAAGCAGTTTCTCACATTTTATGATAAAAAAAGGTATAGGAACAAAAAATATGTTTTTTCTTGATGTAAACACAATAATTGGCATAAAATCTATGATCCTAAATGTAAAAATCAGATATAGAATCCTGTTAAGAGCAAAAATAGTGCAAAAAGTAACCAAGACATTTTTGCAAAGTATGAAAATCTGAAGAAAATAGTTTTTTTTGATTTTGATATACATATCAGATAAATGTATATAAAATTAGTGATCAAAAACTATAAAACAAGTTATAACTTTTTCAATCCTATTATTGATTAAAATGCACTTTTAGGTTTACTTATTACCAAAGTAGCACATAAAAACTCTTTTTATTAAGTTATTAAACAAAATAAATTCAAATCAACAATTAGGCGTTTTTTTTATAATGCAGTAGACCATTTTGTAGTTGGTTTTTTGGCATTTATTTTGTTTAATTACATCATAAAAAGAGTTTTTATGCACTACTTCGGTAATTCTTAAACCTAAAAGTGCAATTTAATCAATGTCAGTGTTGAAAAAACTTATAACATGTTTCATAGTTTTTAATCACTAATTTTATATACATTTATCTGATATGTATATCAAAAGCAAAAAGAACTATTTTCTTCAGATTTTCATACTTTGCAAAAATGTCTTGGTTACTTTTTGCACTATATTAGCTCTAAAAAGGATTCTATATCTGATTTTTACATTTAGGATGATAGATTTTATGCCAATTATTGTGTTTACATCAAGAAAAATCTGATTTTTTGTTCCTATACCTTTTTTTTATCATAAAATGTGAGAAACTGCTTTTTTCATATATAAGGTGAAAAAAGTAACACTAAAGAAATTTTTTTTGCCCTAAGTATGTTCTAAACTTATAAATAAACACATTTCATAAAAAGATTTTTTCTAAATAAGTCATTTAAGGCATGAAATTAATTTTGCAAATTAGCATTGCAGATTTTTGCAAAGAACTTGAAAATATGATTTCTGCGGATTTTCTAATTTTCATAGGCGTTTTCTATATATATTCCTCTTTCCAAAAATACCTCACTTGTCAAGATTGGATAAAAAAATCTTTGTTGTTGAGATTCCATAACTGTGCCTAAACAGTATAAATTTACTTTAACAATTCAAGTTTTGTTTCACTATAAATAATAAAAAGTATTGGTAATAAATTTAGATTTAGAAAAGGAATGCTTTATCAGCAGTGATACTTTATTCGTATCGTATTATAGACATCTTTCCGCAGATATTAAAATTATAAGATTAAAACCAGTTTTGTTAGCCTCGAGAAAACCAAAAAATGGTATTATATGATTTTTATTTTAATGTTAGTAGAAATTGTATGTACTGAAAGAAGCTTTATTCTATATATAGAGTCATGTGCAGGTTTTAGTCTATTTATCTAAGACTAGTTATAACCCCAAGACCCCCTTTATAATCCTAGAACTATTGAATGTTAACAATGTATTAAAGTTATTCATCCATTCATTAAACAAATTGTTTACCCTCTACTGCAGAAATTTAATTATAATGATTATAACCAAGAAGATTTAGGGTTTTGTGTACCTATCTACAAAAAGTTTATCTTGAAATTATAATTGCAAAAAAGCATTCAATTATAAATGACTAGCGGCTTCGCCCCGAGCCTTTAGGGACTTTGCCCCAAGACATAATTTTAAAAAAGCACCAATGTTTTAATTACCTGCATATGCATAAAAAATATAGAAGGGGGATTTTTTTTTGGGGGGGGGGGGTAACTCTATACCAGGTACATAGTCTGATTACTCACGTCAACCAACCATAGGTTTGCTGAACTCTATGTAACTCTATACCAGGTACATAGTCTAATTACTCACGTATACCAACCAAGGGTTTGCTGAACTCTATGTAACTCTATACCAGGTATATAGTCTGATTACTCACGTATACCAACCAGGGGTTTGCTGAACTCTATGTAACTCTATACCAGGTATATAGTCTGATTACTCACGTATACCAACCAGGGGTTTGCTGAACTCTATGTAACTCTATACCAGGTACATAGTCTGATTACTCACGTGTACCATCCAGGGGTTTGCTGAACTCTATGTAACTCTACACCAGGTATATAGTCTGATTACTCACGTATACCAACCAGGGGTTTGCTGAACTCTATGTAACTCTACACCAGGTATATAGTCTGATTACTCACGTATACCAACCAGGGGTTTGCTGAACTCTATGTAACTCTATACCAGGTACATAGTCTGATTACTCACGTATACCAACCAGGGGTTTGCTGAACTCTATGTAACTCTATACCAGGTATAGTCTGATTACTCACATATACCAACCAGGGGTTTGCTGAACTCTATGTAACTCTATACCAGGTATAGTCTGATTACTCACATATACCAACCAGGGGTTTGCTAAACTCTATGTAACTCATAGAGAAAAAAATAAAAGAGAGGAATCGAAGCAACTAGAAGACGAAAATAAGCAGTGGGCCTAGAGGCCTACTTAGCGCTGTTGCCGCGCTAAAATTTATTGCTATTCCACTACTTTTCAAATGGGAGGATTAAAAATTATTTAAAAAAATATTTTTTTACTTTTTACTATTTCCATATTTAGGGCAAGAATATTAGATTAGATATTTTCATTTTAATGTTTTAATTAAAAATTACATAGAATTTTATTTTTATTTAAAAAAATTTGTTCATGAAAGATGAATCCTTCTATTTCTAAAAAGGGGGAAATTTTTTTCATAATGAACATTCAGCTGATTCTGACCGCCCACGGCTGTTTGCTAAATATCGCTTTTCTTTTTATTCACATTATTATTTATGATTGACTTGCAAAAAGCCCTGTGCGGTTTTTGATTTTCGTCTGCTTCTAAATTTAGGGATGGGGAAGTAGTATTTTACTATGAAAAAGTGGTGAGTATTCATCCTCTTATCCTTTTTCCTTATGATGTAACTCAATACCAGGTACATAGTCTGATTACTCACGTATACCAACTCGGGGATTGCTGAACTCTATGTAACTCTATACCAGGTATAGTCTGATTACTCACATATACCAACCAGGGGTTTGCTGAACTCTGTGTAACTCTATACCAGGTATAGTCTGATTACTCAAATATACCAACCAGGGGTTTGCTGAACTTTATGTAACTCTATACCAGGTATAGTCTAATTACTCACGTATACCAACCAGGGGTTTGCTGAACTCTACAGTATGACCCTCGAAAAAGTATTTTTAAGCATCTGCAGCCCTTATTTCTCAATGAATTATTAAAAAATGCATATGTCCTTGTTCTCCATAGTATTCCACGTAAGTAGATATAAAAATATTTTTTTTACCTCCATTAACACCGGAGATTTTTAGAGCTAAAGTTTTGAAAAAGTGACTGAGAAAAAGAATTTTTTTTGTTTCTCTTATTTTTTGGATTGTTATATTATGTTTTTCTGGCAACTGAATAATGAGACACAAAGAAAAACAAGTTAACTAAATATTTCTTTTTTATTCCACCAAAAAATATAAATTTTTAATGGCAAAAAATACTACTGAATGAATTGATTAATTGCAAATTTTAGGTTATTTATTAACCCTTATTTATAGAAAAGGATTAATTATGACAGTTGCTCCGCCTACTTTTCTGACATCTCAATTATTTAATAGGGGGTAAATTAAGCTTTTTAGACTAAAAAATCATTATGTTTTATATTTATTTTCTTTATAACTTTTTTGTTATTAAAGTTAGGATTGTGAAACAAAAACAATTTTCCTGCTATATTCATAGAGATTTATTTGGTTTTTTAATCTTAAACAATTTTGCCTAATAAGTAAGTTTTTCAAAATATCATTAAACTAAAAAGACTCAAAAAATATGTGTAAAAAAATGCTTTTTACTCAAAAACAAAATTTTTTATTTCATTTTTGTATAAAGTTTCTGCTAGTAACAAATATAAAAGGATTTCTAGCTTAATTTTGCTAAAAAAGTCGTTTCATGTTAAAAGTTACTTTTTCCTCAGTCACTTTTTCAAAACTTTAGCACTAAAAATCTCCGGTGTTAATGGAGGTAAAAAAAATATTTTTATATCTACTTACGTGGAATACTATGGAGAACAAGGACATATGCATTTTTTAATAATTCATTGAGAAATAAGGGCTGCAGATGCTTAAAAATACTTTTTCGAGGGTCATACTGTATGTAACTCTATACCAGGTATAGTCTAATTACTCACGTATACCAACCAAGGGTTTGCTGAACTCTATGTAACTCTATACCAGGTATAGTCTAATTACTCACGTATACCAACCAAGGGTTTGCTGAACTCTATGTAACTCTATACCAGGTATAGTCTGATTACTCATGTATACCAACCCAGCCTGGAATTCAATTTCAACCAATGTTCTCTGTTTATTCAGGGATCTTAGGGGATAAGACAATGTTTATTTTCCATTTATAGTAAACAAAATTACTATTTCCTTGGATTAAAATCATTGTTGGAAATGTGACAACACTAATTCTGGTTCAAGGTTTATTAAAATTCCCCAACGTTTTAAACTTTTTTAAACTTAGGGGACCAGAATGTTTTACAGTATACCCTCAGAAAAACCAGGAAAGGAAAATTCTTTTTTCTCCTTATTCACATTTCAAACTGTTGTTATTGTTAGCTAGTACAAATTTGAAGAAAGAGGGAGTTGTAGATTTGTCCTCTTGTTTCCTGAAGGAAAATCAACTTTGGTTTAATATTACAAGGAATTATCTAAGGTCTCAAATTTTTTAATTTCTTCTTCATTAACCTAGAAGTTAGGTACAATTAAGAAAGCGTAGCAACTAAATTACCATTACCAGAAAGTCTAAAGGTCCAATTAAAACATGTTTCAAAAACCTCTTTGGCTAAATCTTTTATATAGAAAAATCAAATTATCCTTTTTGTCTGATTTTTGGAATAATGATATATAGAATGATTTTTTAAAAAAGCAAAGCATCTCTAAAATCAATTATTAAAATGTTAGTATTTTTGTATAGTTATTAAATTTGTTTTTACTTTGAATTTGTGAATGTTCGTTTGTCTGTCTGATTAGCAGAGCTTTGCTTTTAGGAATGTTGTCATCCTTGCTACAATATGTTTTGCAATATTTACAACTAGCGGCAACGCCCCTGGAGACCTCGAGGGGTCCTTGAGGTGGCGGGGAGAGTGGGTCGTCAACTTTACCTCTCCCCCAACCCCTTAATTTTTATCTGTAGTTTTGAAAAGACGTTTCGGCACATTTGTAGGAAGGAAAGTCAAGTAAGAATATCCCTAGTAGTTTTTAAATCTGACAAGTAGTGACAAAACCTTGTCTAATCTGAGTTTTGACAGGTTTTCCTCAGGTTTTAATCTGCCCGCCCCTCATCAATCAACTCTGACATTTGATTACATTTCGTCAGATTGTAATCTGACAAAACCTGTGTTTTTGCGCAAAAAGGTACTAAAACTCAGATTACTCAGGATTTGCCGCCAAATTTTTAATCTGTCAGGGGGGATTTCAGATTATAATCTGACGAATCTGACTCAATGTGAGCAAAGTTCAGGTGATTAAGATCGTAATCTGTGATTAAATTGACCCTCAAAATTTGCCCAGTTAATCCCTTATCTGACATTTGATGACAAACAGTCATATTCTAACCTGACATTTGATGACAAACAGTCATACTCTAATCTGACAATTGATGACAAACAGTCATACTCTAATCTGACATTTGATGACAAACAGTCATACTGTAATCTGACATTTGATGACAAACAGTCATACTGTAATCTGACATTTGATGACAAACAGTCATACTGTAATCTGACATTTGATGACAAACAGTCATACTGTAATCTGACATTTGATGACAAACAGTCATACTCTAATCTGACAATTGATGACAAACAGTCATACTCCAATCTGACTTTTGATGACAAACAGTCATACTCTAATCTGTCAATTGATGACAAACAGTCATACTCTAACCTGACTTTTGATGACAAACAATCATATTCTAATCTGGCATTTGATGACAAATGGTCATACTCCTAACTGACTTTTAGTAAAAACAGTCATACTCTAATCTGACATATGATGACAAACAGTCATACTCTAATCTGACATTTACAGACAAACAGTCATACTCTAATCTGACATTTGCAGACAAACAGTCATACTCTAATCTGACATTTGATGACAAACAGTCATACTCTAATCTGACATTTGATGACAAACAGTCATACTCTAATCTGACATTTGATGGCAAACAGTCATACTCTTATCTGACATTTGATGACAAACAGTCATACTCTAATCTGACTTTTATTGACAAAAAGTCATACTCTAATCTGACATTTGATGACAAACAGTCATACTGTAATCTGAAATTTGATGACAAACAGTCATACTGTAATCTGACATTTGATGACAAACAGTCATACTCTAATCTGATATTTGATGACAAACAGTCATACTCTAATCTGACATTTGATGACAAACAGTCACACTCTAATCTGACATTTGATGACAAATTGTCATACTCCTATCTGACTTTTAGTGACAAACAGTCATACTCTAATCTGACATTTGATGACAAACAGTCATACTCTAATCTGACATTTGCAGACAAACAGTCATACTCTAATCTGACATTTGATGACAAACAGTCATACTCTAATCTGACATTTGATGACAAACAGTCATACTCTAATCTGACATTTGAAAACAAACAGTCATAATCTAATCTGACATTTGATGACAAACAGTCATACTCTAATCTGACATTTGATGACAAACAGTCATACTTTATACTGACTTTTAGTGACAAACATTCATACTCTAAACTGACTTTGAGTGACAAACAGTCAGGTTAGAGTATGACTGTTTGTTACTAAATTTCAGATTATCAAAAGACAGGTTAGAATATGACAGTTTGTCATTAAAATTCATACTTTAATCTGTCTCATAATGATAAATAGTCATACTCTTTATAAAAATAATGATAACAATAAATTCTACAAAATACAATATTAATTACACAATATATATAACAACTATAAAATTAAGTGATGGTACTCTTCAAAAAATTCGGTTGTTCTAGTTGTGCAAATGGGTCAACAGAAGTAACTATCATAAAAGATTTTTTTATCGGACAATCTTTTAATTAAGTTATTCTATTGAAAATTGTCAAAATTATCTCTTTCTTGGTTTCTCATTTCTTTGTTTGTGTGTTGACTGCTTCAAAAATGTTTTAATGTAGTTTTATGATTTTCAAAACCACTTCAACATCAGACAAAAAATATTATCAACAACCTGACATTGAAGTGATTCTAAAATTTTGTGGTTAATTAATTTTTGGCAATAGAAAAACTAATTAGAAATAATTACATATCATCAAATAATTTCTAAAGGTATAATTGCATGAAGTGCATTTAAAAAGTATGATGGCTAGCATAAGTAACAAAAATACCATCTAACATGTATAATTTTATATTAAAATGAATAACAATCAATTAGGCACCACCCAAATACTGTTTTTGTGAAAGCAGGACAGCCATTTATGTTGCATATATCCAAAAAATATGATTTTCAAGTCTTGATATTTTTAAAACTACATGGTAGAAAATTGAAATTATTTCAAATATATGTCCTATAAATGAACTATTAAACATAAAAATAAGCAGTTCATAAAATTCAAGTTTAAATGCAATTAGTGCAACTACACCTTTGATGCAAAAAAATAAGGAAAAATTAAATACTATTAATTAGACATCTATGAATATTAGCTAACATTAACTAAACAATTTATTTTACTAAATAATAATAATATATCTGAAATTAGAAAACTAACCAACAAAGAAAATACACCATTTTTTTGTTTGTTTTTGTAAATGTAGAAAAGATTAAGATTTACATAGTGCTATATTTTGAAGTAGTTTCTATATCTTTTTAATGCTAATCCATATTTATTTATGAAAATTTTTAAAACTTTTAGTCTGTATGTAAATTTTTTATGTCCCTATGACTGTCTCATGTCTGCCTATATAAGTATGTCTTTATATCTGCCTGTCCATCATATCTGACCCTCTGGCTGTCTTATATCCGCCTATGTATGTCTGTCTTTCTGTCAGTCTGTACATCTGTCTAAATATATGAATGTCACTCTGTCTGTCCTTCTGTCAATGGTCTGGTTGTCTATCAATCTGTCTTTCCCCTTTCTGTAAATCTGTTAGCTCATCTGGCTGCCAGTCTGTATCTCTGCCTGTTTGTCTGTCAATATGTCTATGTATACGTTTTTCTGTCCATATGTCTGTTTGTCTGTATATCTTTCTGTCCATCTATAACTGTCCTTCTGTCTTGTTTTTTCTGTATTTATAACTTTTACAAATTGAAATTTTTTTATACCTTCAGTCTGTATGTTCACTTTTTCTGTCCCTTCTGTCTCTTTATTTGTCAGTTTGTTCATATGTCAGTCTGTCTGACCATATGTATGACATTCTGTCTGTCTGTCTTACCAGCTATCTGACCATATGGATGTCAGTCAGTCTGTTTGTCTTACCAGCTATCTGACCATATGCATGTCAGTCAGTCTGTTTATCTTACCATCTGTCAGACCATATATGTAAGTCTGTCTATTTCTTCATATGTCTGACTGTCTGTCTTAAAACCTGTCTGTCTATCCTTTTGTATGGCTGTCTGTCTATTTGTGGATCTATCTGTCCATTTATTTATCTGTCTGTCTGTTGAAAGTTCTCTGTCTATCTTTGTGTCTGTCTGTATTTCTGTAAGTCAGTCTGTCTGTCTGTTTGTCTATAATTATATATGTCTGTCTGTTTGTCTTTCCATCTGTCTATTTTTCATGGTGTCCATCTTTATTTGATTTGTATTCTTGTTTTCTGTACGAACTAAATTTTAGTTTCACTAGGAACCAGGATCAGACAATAGATAATAAAGGAAGGAATTGGTTGTGCTAAAATCCGTAAAGGTGAGAGTTTTAAGGCTTAAAAATAGTAGTAGAAAACTGATAATATTTAAGAAATATATGTATTTCTTATTGAAAAGAACTATAGACAATTTTTTTAAGATAACATAAATTTTTATCATTCTACTACTGTTTCTTACTTAAAACTACTCACAACCTTTACAGATTTTTAGCGCAACCTACTCTACCCTTCATTTAAACACCTCAATTACAACTGGACAATAAGCCCCTTTTATAGGTTAGTATTCTAACAAATAGGTTTTGATACTGTTGGTATTTTAAACCCAATCAATATTTTTAAAGAATATCCAAAGATTTTAAGCCAACAAAGTAAACATAATGTGGACAGAGAAAAAAAACTAAATATTTGGGGAGAGAGAAGATATTTGACTGTAAATTATATTTTTACACTAGGGTAGCGAAGGATCTCAAAAACGGATATGGTTACACTTTGCAGTGAATAGTTTTAGGTCTAGGGAAGAATCTTAAATATTTGGGAGAAGAGTATCTCCTAACTTTAATTTAAAAAAGCCCCACCCCCCCCCCCCCCAAAAAAAAAAGAAGAAGAATATTTTAGAGTCTTCTAGGGGCGTAGTTACTAGTTCTAATATTAAAGTAAAAGGATCTCCAACTATGTACCTTTCAGTCTGTTTGTTAAAGTTTAGATTCTCAGAGGTCCTGGAAGTGTTTATAACTAATTTTGGGGAAGGTACCAACACTATCCCAAGAGAAATGCCCATCTAAAAAAATAACTCCTCCCCCCCCCCTCAATTTTTAAAAAAACTATAGCTAAAAATGGTAGGGTTGACTTCCCGCTGGCCTCTAGTAGCGTAGCTGCTAGTATATTGTTATGACAGAAAGACAGAATAATTTAACTAGTATTGATCCAATACTGTATCCTTTGATTTTAGGAATTTAAATGTATTTTTTCAGGGATAAGACAATGGCCGAAAAATTGATGCTCATAAGTCCCAAATGATGATACACAAAATTACCCCTTCTGTAGATTATAATTAGTGGTTAAAACATTAGGACACTCGAACAATAAACCAACCAATTACTAATTAATAAAAGTCCCCAAAGTTGTTGTGCCAATGAATGAGAAAACGTTATTAACAACCTTTGGGGACTAGTTCAATAAACAGTTAAATGTCCCCTCCTACCCTTGTATGCATCTCATAAAGTTTTAACAGGAATTCAAGGGATAGGTCAATGACAATACATTTATTCATTTCCCCAATGATTATAAACAAGATATACTACCGTAGAATGATTTTATTTGTTAAAAAGTTTTAAATGTACCAGTTAAGAAAAAAAACATCCAAATTTAAGTGTTTGAGCCAGCGGTAGAACACTTTGGGTACCAGCATAATTTAAAGTCCAATGTCCCCTCCCTCCTTATTACAATAATACCAAAATTTTGTAGTACGCTTTTTTATTCGTTCCCTCAACACTTTGAGTACTTTTATTAACTTATGATTAGTCAAATAATATACTAGCAGTTTCCAAACATTTCAACCCTACTTTAGAATAAAATTATTGGTTGAAAAATTTAGACTCTGCTAGTTAAGAAAGAACAAAACAAAGTGTCTGAGTCAACAAATATAACTTTGGGTATCAGCATAATTTTTAGCCCAATGACCCCTCCCTCCTTGTTACAACAATATCAAAATTTCATAGCACAATTTCTATTCGTTTTCTCAACACTTTTATTGAACTTTGATTAGTTAAGTAATATACTAGCAATGTCCAAACGTTTTAATCAATAATTATATAATTTAGAAGGGGTATATTAATGTATTGTCCATTGTCCTATCCCTTAATACATATATTTACAGGTGACCTTGATTCAAAAAAGGTCACTTTTAATGTTTAAAAGTTTCTTGAAAATAGGTTGATTCTAAGCTGTGAGGGATTATTTATAGTATTCATTCAAATTTAAGTGTTTGAGCCAGCGGTAGAACACTTTGGGTACCAGCATAATTTAAAGTCCAATGTCCCCTCCCTCCTTATTACAATAATACCAAAATTTTGTAGTACGCTTTCTTATTCGTTCCCTCAACACTTTGAGTACTTTTATTAACTTATGATTAGTCAAATAATATACTAGCAGTTTCCAAACATTTCAACCCTACTTTAGAATAAAATTATTGGTTGAAAAATTTAGACTCTGCTAGTTAAGAAAGAACAAAACAAAGTGTCTGAGTCAACAAATATAACTTTGGGTATCAGCATAATTTTTAGCCCAATGTCCCCTCCCTCCTTGTTACAACAATATCAAAATTTCATAGCACAATTTCTATTCGTTTTCTCAACACTTTTATTGAACTTTGATTAGTTAAGTAATATACTAGCAATGTCCAAACGTTTTAATCAATAATTATATAATTTAGAAGGGGTATATTAATGTATCGTCCATTGTCCTATCCCTTAATACATATATTTACAGGTGACCTTGATTTAAAAAGGTCACTTTTAATGTTTAAAAGTTTCTTGAAAATAGGTTGATTCTAAGCTGTGAGGGATTATTTATAGTATTCATTTTAGACAGTTTACCAAGGATATTTGTTTAGCTTCGCTTCTACAAGTAAGAGCATCCTTTAAAAATTAGCCCCTCCCCTTTTATTAAAATTATGAAATCTTTTTTTCACCTGAACATTTAAAAAGGACTTTTTGGATCTACTGCAGTTCACGGTAAAATATTGCTGGTAAGCAATATTTCCAAAAATCTATGAATTTTAAAGGCTGCTAGCTGCCAAACGGCTGAACGTACAGATCATGCCCGCACTCTGTTTTAAGCAGCATAAGAAGGCCTACAAATAATCTGGAATAGCCATAAATCAATAATGCATAATTATCTCGCAGGGCAGAGAAATGCGCGAAAAAGACCTATTTTACGCGTTTTTTCTTCAGTGAAGCTTTCCCTGTGCATAATTGGATCTTGGCTATTCCAGATTATTTGTAGGCCTTCTTATGCCGCTTAAAATGGTGTCCGGGTATGATCTGTACGTTCAGCCTTTTGGCAGCTAGCAGCCTTTAAAATTCATAGATTTTTGGAAATATTCGTTACCAGCAATATTTTACCGTGAACTGCAGTAGATCCGACTTTTTTCTTATCTTTGTTGTGTGTGTTTTATAAAACCTATCATTTATGTATGAACATACATACCCCAATTCTATAGAAGCTTCGTTTTTAACGAGAAAACAAGGATGGTAACATACAAAAAGCGAAGTTCAAAGTGACAGGACAAACAAACATTACCACTTGTAGAGATCTAGAATAAAATTGAATGTAGATCCATAGGATTATACTATGGACGGCTGAACCAACCCCAATTATACAAAAGCTTCGTTTTAAAACAAGGATGACAACATCCATAAAAGCGAAGCATTGAAACGGTAGGACAAACGGACACTATCACTTGTATAGTGTCAGAACTGAATAATCAGAATATAAATGTATAAGAGTCTAAGAAAAATTGTAAGTAAATTTGTTGAAAAACTGATGGTACAGAATAATATTTATGGACATACTTACATTTTTTGGACTTGATTATAGAGTTGCTTTGCCTTTAATATTGTACTTTGTTGTCCCAGAAATCAGTAGATCACATAAAAATTTGTTGTTAAAAAAGTAAAAAAATTAACATGTTTAAAATGGACGTATGGACATTCTGGTAATGATTATAGAGTTGCTACGCTTTCTAAATCGTACATAACTACTACAGGAATCACCATACAAAGTTTAAAATTGATAGGACAATTCTAACATGTCTAAATTAATGAAAAAAGCTATCCATTACGGACGGCGTCCAAGGGGGGGGGGGTAATGGGGCGATTAACCCCCCCCCCCCCCTAAACGAATTTGGAGGGTGCCGTAGGCACCCCCAAAAATTTTTTCATTTTACCCCCCCCTCATTTAAAATTTACCCCTACCCTGGGGGTGCCGTATGCACCCCCAACCATTTAGGAGGGGGTATTTACCCCCCCCAAAATAGAAAATCTCTAACAAAAAAAATTTTTGCGCGCTTCGCGCGCATTTTTAATACTAAATTTTTGATAAAATTTAACTTACCCCCCCCAAAAAATTTTACCCTGGGGGTAAATTTTGGGGGGGGTAAACAAATTTTACCCCTGCCAACAGATTTCAGGGGGGGTAATTTCCCCCCCAAGCAAATTTTACCCCTGGGGTAAAAATTTTGGGGGGGGGGAAAAATTTGCGGCGCGCTTCGCGCGCCATTTTATCCCCCCCTTAAAAAGTTTTACCCCCCCCCAAAATAAAAAGCTTGGACGCCCCTGGACGGACGGTCCGATCATAGTTATAGAAAAGCTTCGCTTTTAAAAACAGTAATAATAGCCAGGGATCTAAAGGGATAAGACAATGGTAGATAAATTGATGTATATCACCAATGATGATACACAAAATTACCCCTTCTGTAGATTAGAATTAAAATTAGATTACAATAAAAGTCCCCAAAGCTGTTAAGTTAAGGAATAAAAAAACGTTATTGTTAAACTTTGGGGACTAGCACAATGTCCCCTCCCTCACTAAATAGTAGAGTATTTTTGCATTGATAAAATTTTTATAAGGGAAGCTTTTCTATAATTCAGGTCCGTGCGTCCGAACTTCCATAACGGATAGCTCTTTAGGTTAGTTTAGTCATGATATAATTGTCCTACCGATTTAAACTTTTCTCCTTTCGATTTAAATGATTAATGTCGTCGACTATATAGCTCTTAAAATGATACTCTTGGCTGACATATTATCCACAATCTATTTGCCAGGGATATTAGAGATTCAATTTAAATTCCCTTTCCACAAACTAATTATGTTTATCCAGGGATCATAGGGGATAAGACAATGGACGGTATATTATGATATTAGAGGGAAATTTTAGACTGTCAATTACACAAATACTTAAAGTTTTAAAATCACGTTTATCTATTCGTTGAATTAAAACTTTAGGTACTTTTATTTGATTTTGATTGGTTAGTTCTTTAAAAGCCTTAAATGTTTCAACTAAAAGTTAATCTTCAGAAATGGTAATTTTGTTTATCACTTAGTTGTGTTCGTCTTATCCCTTAAGATCCATGATAAAGTTACCCCTTCTGTAGATTAAAATTATTGATAGAAAATGTTTTTCTTGTTAAATGCGTACTTTGCTCTTAGTTTGATTTGTTTTAATAGAAAATCTAAGTTGGGTAGGGATAGATTAATGAGAAGAAAAAAATAATATTTGCAGTAAATTGTTTGATATCAATAATACAAAGTAGCTTGATGTCTGTCTGTCCGTCTGAAGCTTAAGATCTCGGTAACCACAGAACCGATCGGATTCTACTCTTTAGGGTATATACCTATTGGTCCTGTGGTGGTTTTAAGTTATTTTCTAGGGGGGGTGGGACACCCCAACCCCCCCCCCCAAAAAAAAAAATTAAAGTCCCTAGAGGCTAGGGGCGAAGCCGCTAGTTTATATATATTTGAGGTATATGCATATTAAGAAACAAACTTATTTTCTTCTCTTTTAATTACTTTAAACTTTAAAATATACCAGCGGTTGCAAACCTAACATTTAGGAGCTAGGAAAGGGAAGAAAATAGTATAAAACCATCGCAGGACTAATATAAAGTTTTCCAAAAATAGAGAACTCGATGGGTTAAGTAGCTTTAGAAGTCTTAAGCTACAGATATAACAAGGATGACAACATCCATAAAAGCAAAGCTCTGAAATGGAAGAACAAACGAACATTAACATTTGTAGATTGTCAGAACTAAATTAGCAGAATATTAATGCATCAGTACAAACAATATTGTAAGTAAATTTGTTGCAAAACTGCACAAATAGATGATACTGTTTAAGGACATACTTACATTTTTGGGACTTGTTTATAGAGATGCTTTGCTTATAACATTATACCTTGTTGAAATAGGATTCAGTTTTCAAAAAATAAGAAGAATCGAATAATTTTAACATACAAAAATTTGTTATCAAAAAGGTTAAAAATCGACATGTTTCAAATGGACGTAGGGACATTCTGGTATTGATTATAGAGTTGCTACGCTTTCTAAATTGTACCTAACTAATACATGAATCATCATACAAAGTTTGGAATCGATAGGACAATTCTAACCTGTTTAAATTAACGAAAAGAGCTAACTTTCTGTGACGGACGTACGCCGTACGGACGTACCAACCCTAATTATAGAAAAGCTTCGCTTTTAAAAACATTACTTCTTTATATAATAGGTTACGTCCCCAGAAGGGGAGGGTGTAGTCCCAAATAGGAATTATGAGAAGCTACACTTTAAAGAAAAATCATATCAGTGAAGTGGTTTGGGAGATCCTTCGGTACACTAAGACAGACACATAGACATCTTGTTACCTTTACATGACATAATCAAACTTGTTGATAATATATATTCTTATTGCAAGTTTAAATTTTAGTTTTTAGAATGTTTGTCTCTGCAGAAATAATTACAATAAATGCTTTTTGTCAAATGGTCACACATAATGTGAAAACCTAGTCTAATATTAAAACAGCTAATTATAACAAAACTTGTTATTAAAACATAATCAAAAATACCTAACTTAGATTATGGTTATTAATATGGGAGCTGGCACATTTACTGCAGATACTCTAAACTAACCTTTATATTTTATTTGTTTAGGGATGGTAATAAATCTGCTTACGGGAAAAGACAATAGACGATATATTGATTTACATACCCAATGATGATAATAAAATTAACCCATGACCTAATGATTTTAGACTATTTTTAATTAAATCAATATGGCTATTTCAATTTGCCTAAAAATTATCAGAGTAAAATGTTACAGTTGAAAGGGCCTACCTTCAATCTAGAAAAGGTTTGATTTAAAATTAAGATTTGTGACTTTATCTAATTTACTCTAAAACTTTTTAAAATAGTTTATGTTTAAGGTAGGGGAAAGACAATGGCATATAAATTATTTTCCAGTATGGCTTCAATACCAATTAATATCCAGTGGATTAGACCCGGTTTTCAGCCATACTTAAAAATCATGTATCATATCGTATTTTATCCAGTTATTCTACGAATATGAAAATATGCAATCATAATATTAAAACCAGTTTTGTTAGACCTCGCCTTCGGCATCTAAAAGCTAGTTTTAATAATATAATTGTACATTTGTATACCCGTGGAAAGCTATTTATAATACGATGCGATAAATAACTATTATTGCTTTACATATTTACTATAGATTCAAGTAATTTTGAGTACATTTTGTGGCCTTAAAATTACATAAGATATATTATATTATTACGGCGGATACGTGATAAAAAGTATTGATGATTGCATGATTTACATTTCTGCGTTCAAATGCATTGTAGAACCAGTTTTAATTCTTTTATAATACCAGGTTCCTATCAACCCCCCCCCCTTCTCCATGGTTACGAATTTAATCTGGTAATGCTCCTCCCATTTTCTCATAACTATACCTTTATTTACGTTATTAAATGTTTGGGTTGGCATTATATTATAATATAAATAAAATTTCAACAAAAGTAATAAAATTCTAACCTTAGGATTCTTTCAGAAATATAGAGCTTTGCTTTCTTTTTAGTTTGTATGTTTATTATCATTTTTTATCTTTGGTGAAATGGTGATTTATGTTAGCATTAAAAACCCCGACATTTAATATTCAAAGATTAAATACATCTCATATTGATCATACAATGTCGAGATTATTATTGCTAAAATATCTTTCATGTAACTGCAAAATAAATCTATTAACAACTTTGTTATAACATATCTGTTTAACTTATATTTTAAACAAAACACATATCACATTCTTCGAAGTTCACGCTATGCAGGTCACGCCATTACTAGCCGCTAGCGTCATATGCCTCCCTTTTTACATTCCCTACCCCCATTTAAAATCAAAGGTAATACATAAATCAGAGAGAAATTCAACTATTATCAGGGATCTAAAGGGATAAGATATCTATCGCATCGTATTATAGACAGCTTTCCGCGGTTATTTAGAATGAAAAAAATATACAAATAAAACCAGTTTTGTGGGCCCTGAGGTGCCTAAGGCCCGTGCTAAAAAATTTAACATTAATTTTATGATTTTTATTAAAATAATTGTGGAAATTTGCCTGTAATACGAAGCTAAACATGAATTTTCAGAATAGATATTTATTGCATCGTATTATACACAGATTTCCGCGGTTATTTAGAATAAAAAATTATACACTTTTGTTGGCCCTGAGGTTAGGCCCGTGCTAAAAATACAACATTAATTTTATGATTTTTTAAATAATCGTGGAAATTTGACTGTAATACAAAGCTAAACATGATTTTTAAGTATTGCTTAGAGCCGGTTCTAATCCAGCAGATATAGAAGCCATACTGGAATAGATATTTATCGCATCGTATTATAGACAGCTGTCCGCGTATATTAAAATGGAAAATTATAAGATTAAAACCAGTTTTGTGGGCCCTGGAGGGCTGAAGGCCTATGCAAAAAAACTGACATTATTCTTTTATTTTATTAATTGTGGGAAAATGTCTGTAATACAATGCTATACATTATCAGTATGGCTTACTACCGATTCTTACCCAGCGGGTAAAGATTGGTTTGGAAGCCATAAGGAATAGTTATTATCGCATCGTATTATAGACAGCTGTCCGCGGATATAAAAATGAAAAATTATGAAATTGAAACCAGTTTTTTAGGCCCAGGCTAACAAAACTGGTACTAATTATATGGTTTTTATTTTAATGTTCGTGGAAAATTATTTAAATTTGATGCTATTCATGATTTTTCATTATGGCTGAGAACCGGTTTTAATTAAGTGGATATTAATCGGTTTAGAATACTGGAAAATTAATTAAAAAATAATTCAAATGCTATTCATGACTTTTTCAGTATGGCTTAGAATCGGTTCTAATCCAGCAGATATAAATTGGATTAGAAGCAATATGGAATAGTTATTTATTGCATCGTATTATAGACAGCTGTCCGCGGGTATAAAAATGAAATTATGAATTTAAAACCAGTTTTTTAGGCCCAGGCTAACAAAACTGGTACTAATTTTATAGTTTTTATTTAAATGTTCGTTGGAAAATTATTTCAATTTGATGCTATACATGACTTTTTCAGTATGGCTTAGAACCGGTTCTTATCCAGCGGATATAAATCGGTTTAGAAGCCAAACTGGAATAGTTATTTAGTGCATCGTATTATAGACAGCTGTCCGCGGATATTAAAATAGAAAATCATAAGATTAAAACCAGTTTTGTGGGCCCTGAAGGGCCTTAGGCCTGTGCTAAAAAAACTGACATTATACTTTATGATTTTTACTTTAGTAATCATGGGAGATGTTGTGAGTATTGGTGCAAAAAATATGACGTAACAAATAAAATTAGCTAATGAGAGGCCGTTATTGACCAATGGTGAAATTTATAGTGGACTCTCATTGGCTAATTTTTTTTGTTACGTCATATTTTTTGCACCAATACTCACAGCATCTCATGGGAAAATGTCTGTAATACAAGGCTACACTTGACTTTTTCAGTATGGCTTAGAACTGGTTCTTATCCAGCGGATATAAATCAGTTTGAAAGCCATACTGGAATAGTTATTTAGCGCATCGAATTTTAAACAGCTATCTGCGGACATTAAAATGGAAAATTATAAGATTAAAACCAGTTTTGTGGGCTTTGGAAGCCATATCGTATAGTTATCATTTATCGCATCGTATTATAGACAGCTGTCCATGGATATTTAAATGGAAAATTATAAGATTAAAACCAGTTTTGTGGGCTCCGAAGGGCCGAAGGCCTGTGCTAAAAAACTGACATTATTCTTTATGATTTTGATTTTAGTAATCATGGGAAATTGGGTGAACCTCGTAAAAGTGTCGAACTATGACGTCAGAAAAAAATAACAATTAACCAATGAGAAGCCAGTATTCACTGTAATTGACCAATGGTAAAATATATAGCGGTCTCTCATTGGTTAATAACTTAGTTGTTAATTTTTCTGACGTAATAGTTCGACACTTTTACTGGGTTCAAATTGGGTGTAATACGCTGCTATACATGACTTTTTCAGTATGGCTTAGAACCAGTTCTTTTCCAGCGGATATAAATCAGTTTGAAAGCCATACTGGAATAGTTATTTAGCGCATCAAATTTTATACAGCTATCCGCGGACATTTAAATGGAAAATTAAAACCAGTTTTGTGGGCCCTTAGGGGGCCTAAGGCTCATGCTTAAAAAACAGAACATTAATTTGTCTTTAATACGATGCTATATATGATTTTTAAGTATTGCTTGGAACCGGTTTCAATCCATCGGATATTAATCAGTTTGGAAACCATACTGGAATAGTTATTTCTAGCATCGTATTATAGTTAAATATGGGGTCGTATTTTAGACAGCTTTCATTTAACCCTTAACGGTTAGGGAGGGGGGGGGGCGTTGAACGCTCCCCCCCCCCTCCGGTTTTTCTATCTCATATTCTGTGTGTGAAAGATAAAGAGCCCAAACTGCGTGACTTTTTAAGTATGGGTATGACTCATAACTGAGATTTTGAATTTTTTAAATATCTCCATCCTGACGGGAACTGAAATTTTTTTTTATATTTCTAATATTAAATTTACATAAATATAAACATTTTCTGTAAAAAATTGTTCTTCTAGCTTCAAAAATAAGAAAATTGACTTTAACTTATTTAAGATTAGAAATTCATTATCAATCAGGGGACTTGCACAAAAATCTTTAGCCCTCTAAATCTAATAGGAACTGGTATAATAATTTTTAAGATTTCTCATGAAAGCGAGTTTTCCCCATTTTCAGGCCATAAGGGAGAGAGTGAAATGGCCACAAACCGGTTAGAAAAAATCCAAATCAATTCAGAAATATTTTACCCAAGACCGTTCATCGCTTCCTTCCCCTCTTTATTAAGCAACTTTATTATAAGCAAAGCTTTTCTATAATTTGGGTAGGGCTGTCTGTTCCAAACTTAAGATTATGATTCCTCTAATAGTTAGGTACAATTTAGAAAGCGTAGCAACTCTATAATTTTTACCAGAATGTCTGTACGTCCATTTTAAACATAATAATTTTTATCTTTTTTAACAAAAAATTTTTCTGTAATTAAATTATCCAATTGATCTGATTTTTGGAATGCTAATTCTAAGGACAACAAAGTACAATGTTGTAAGAAATGCATTTCTATAACCAAGTTTTAAAATGAGACTTGTATACTTATATATTTTGATTATTCCATTCTGACACTGTTAATGTTCGTTTGTCCTATTGTTATCAGATGGACAGACAGATGGACAGACAGATGGACATACAGACAGACAGACAGACAAAAAGACAGATGGACAGATAGACGGACAGACAGATGGAAAGACAGATGGACAGACAGACAGACAAATAAACTGACAGACAGACAGACGGACAGATAGACGGACAGACAGACGGACAGATAGACAGACAGACGGACAGACAGAAGGAAAGACAGAAGGAAAGACAGCTAAACAGACAGACAGACAGATGGACAGACAACTAGACAATGCTGAGCATGAATGACAGACAGGCGGATAAACAATGTACAGACTAGATGTACATATTGTCATATGAATTATCAACTGGTGGATAAAATGTATTATAGAGTAGCTTCTCTATAAATTAATCAATGAATACCTTCATTGCTATAAATGAAAGACAATAGCTAAATTAAAGTCACATAGCTAAAAATCTTGGTCAAACAAACTGACAAATTACTCTTTTAAGTAGCAAGGCTTTTGTATAACTCACTTTATTTGTTCGTTTGCCTGTCAGTTATTAAGTCATATGCAACAGTCACTATTGGAACACTGTGATTTTTTTATGCTATCATTTAAGATAGACCTGTACCCCTCTAGTCTAAACATTTTATTTCCATCTGTCTGTTTTATTTCCATCTCATGCATTAAAAGTTAAAATTATTTTAAAGGTTTCTTTGACTTTGAAAAATAAGTTTTAAAGTGTATGTTTAGTAGTTTAGATGTCATAACAAAGAAAAGAAATAGAATATGTAATAGTTATTTCTTGCATCATATTATAAACAACTTTCTCCTGATAAAAAAATGTACATGGTGTTTCAAGAGAAACATCTTTTTAAAAATATTAATTATGCATTGAAAATAAAACAATTATATGAAATGCTTTATATATTTGGAAAACCTCTTCTGGGACATATATGTATCAAATATTTAAAATTATTCTTTTTAAAACATCATATCATTAAAGTTAAAATTTGTGTGTTTGTTATGTAAGATATCTTAAACAGATTTCTAACAGTAATTTGATTTTTGCCCAAACTCTACAAGTAATGTGCCTAACAAAGCTGCAGTTCTCTTTTAACATCTCTTGCATAGACGTCCAGGGGGGGGGGTAATGGGGCGATTACCCCCCCCCCCCCAAACGAATTTGGGGGTGCCGTAATTTTTTTAATTTAACCCCCCTCCCAAAATAAAAAATCCCCCCCCAAAAATTTTACCCCGGGGGTCAATTTAGGGGGGGGGGTAAACAAAATTTACCCCTTCCAACAGATTTTAAGGGAGGTAATTACCCCCCCCCCCAAAACGAATTACCCCCCCCCAACAAAAAAAAGCTTGGATGCCCCTGTTAGGTACTTTTATCAACTCTGACTCTATGTCACTAAATGTCATATATGAATTCTAGTAACAATGTGTCAGATTAGGTAATTTCCCCAACTGTGACTCTATGTCACTAAATGTCATATATGAATTCTGGTAACAATGTGTCAGATTAGGTAATTTTCCTAATTCTGACTCTATGTCAATACATGTCAAATATGACTTTTGGTAACAATGTGTCAGATTAGGTAGTTTTATCAATTCTGACTCTATGTCACTAAATGTCATATATGAATTCTGGTAACAATTTGTCAGATTAGGTAATTGCCCCAACACTGACTTTATATCACTAAATGTCATATATGACTTTTGTTAACAATGCATCAGATTAGGTAATTTCCCCAACTCTGACTCTATGACACTAAATGTCATATATGACATTTGGTAACAATGTGTCAGATATGGTAATTGCCCCAACTCTGACTCTATGTTGGTAAATGTCATATATGATTTTTGGTATTAATGTGTTAGATTAGGTAGTTGCAATTACCAATGTGTCAGATATGGTAATTTCCCCAACTCTGACTCTATGTCACTAAATGTCATATATGATTTTTGGTAACAATGTGTCAGATTAGGTAAATTTCTCAATTCTGACTCTATGTCACTAAATGTCATATATGAATTCTGATAACAATGTGTCAGATTAGGTAATTTCCCCAACTCTGACTCTATGTCACTAAATGTCAGAGTATAATTTCTACTCACAATAAACGCATCCTTGGCGGTTCCAAAATACCTACAATTGAAGGATGCAACTGTAGACAACCCCAAACATGCCCATTGGATGGTAAATGCAAAACTTCAAACATGGTCTGTGACACTAGATTCAGACCAGAGCCAACATCAATATATTGGCCTAACCTCTGCAACTTTCAAGCAAAGATATAGTAGGCACAAATCCTCTTTCTCACGAGAAACAGCTTGCACAAAGCTATCTGATTTCATCAAAACACACAAAAACACACACTTAAAAACACAAACTATAAAATTGATTGGTCAATTGAAAAACTAGCAAACACTTACAATCAAAATTTTAAAAAATGCAATCTTTGCTTGACAGAAAGCTTCAAAATAATGAAAGATTTCAAATCTAACATACAAACTTTAAACACGAGAAATGAAATCCTCAGCAAGTGTCCACACAGAGAAAAGTTCCTTCTTTCAAAGTGCATGACATGAAACATATTCAATGCAGTATTTTTTTATATAATATGCATTAATTTGTAAAACTGCAAATGATAAAATATGACCTAATTTTTCTCTTTAAAGATTCTCTTTAAACACCTCCCCCTTTTTATATAAAGATGCTAATTCCCCCCCAACCCCAAAAGGATATAAGTAGTCCCGCAGGGGGTACAATTTTCTAACACTTCTTTCTTATTTAGTCTTTTAAAAGGATTCAAAATACAAGGACATATATTTTTTTAACTCTTATTTTATACATCTTAATTGGAACTGATGATCTATTTTTATAGTGAAACATATGTATTCCAGCAATAAAAAGTTAAAGAAATAAACTGTGTTTATACATATAATAATATATGATTTTTGGAAATAGTGTGTCAGATTAGGTAGTTTTCTCAACTCTGACTCTATTTCACTAAATGTCATATATGATTTTTGGTAACAATGTGTCAGATTAGGTAATTTCCCCAACTCTGACTTTTTGTCACTAAATGTCATATATGAATTCTGGTAACAATGTGTCAAATTAGGTATTTCCCCAACTCTGACTCTATGTCACTAAATGTCATATATGACTTTTGGTAACAATGTGTCAGATATGGTGATTGCCCCAACTCTGACTCTATGTCACTAAATGTCATATATGAATTCTGATAACAATGTGTCAGATTAGGTAATTTCCCCAACTCTGACTCTATCTCACTAAATGTCATATATGACTTTTGGTAACAATGTGTCAGATTGTGTAGTTTCTCAACTCTGACTTTATGTCAATACATGTCATACGTGACTTTTGCAAACAATGTGTCAGGTAAAGTAAATTCCTCAACTATGACTTTTGGTAACAATGTGTCAGATATGGTAATTGCCCCAACTCTGACTCTATGTCACTAAATGTCATATATGATTTATAGTAACAATGTGTCAGATTAGGTAGTTTTCTTAACTCTGACCCTAAATCACTAAATGTCATATATGACTTTTGGTAACAATGTGTCAGATATGGTAATTTCCCCAACTCTGACTCTATTTCACTAAATGTCATATATGACTTTTGGCAATAATGTGTCAGATTAGGTAATTTCCCCAACTCTGACTCTATGTCACTAAATGTCATATATGACTTTTAGTGATATTGTGTCAGATTAGGTAATTTTCTCAACTCTGACTCTATTTCACTAAATGTCATATATGACTTTTAGTAACATTGTGTCAGATTAGGTAATTTCCCCAACTCTGACTCTATGTCACTAAATGTCATATATGACTTTTAGTGATATTGTGTCAGATTAGGTAATTTCCCCAACTCTGACTCTATGTCACTAAATGTCATATATGACTTTTAGTAATATTGTGTCAGATTAGGTAATTTTCTCAACTCTGACTCTATTTCACTAAATGTCATATATGACTTTTGGCAATAATGTGTCAGATTATGTAATTTCCTCAACTCTGACTCTATGTCACTAAATGTCATATATGACTTTTAGTAACATTGTGTCAGATTAGGTAATTTCCCCAACTCTGACTCTATGTCACTAAATGTCATATATGACTTTTAGTGATATTGTGTCAGATTAGGTAATTTCCCCAACTCTGACTCTATTTCACTAAATGTCATATATGACTTTTGGCAATAATGTGTCAGATTAGGTAATTTCCTCAACTCTGACTCTATGTCACTAAATGTCATATATGACTTTTAGTAACATTGTGTCAGATTAGGTAATTTCCCCAACTCTGACTCTATGTCACTAAATGTCATATATGACTTTTAGTGATATTGTGTCAGATTAGGTAATTTCCCCAACTCTGACTCTATGTCACTAAATGTCATATATGACTTTTAGTGATATTGTGTCAGATTAGGTAATTTTCTCAACTCTGACTCTATTTCACTAAATGTCATATATGACTTTTGGCAATAATGTGTCAGATTAGGTAATTTCCCCAACTCTGACTCTATGTCACTAAATGTCATATATGACTTTTAGTAACATTGTGTCAGATTAGGTAATTTCCCCAACTCTGACTCTATGTCACTAAATGTCATATATGACTTTTAGTGATATTGTGTCAGATTAGGTAATTTCCCCAACTCTGACTCTATGTCACTAAATGTCATATATGACTTTTAGTGATATTGTGTCAGATTAGGTAATTTTCTCAACTCTGTCTCTATTTCACTAAATGTCATATATGACTTTTGGCAATAATGTGTCAGATTAGGTAATTTCCCCAACTCTGACTCTATGTCACTAAATGTCATATATGACTTTTGGTGATATTGTGTCAGATTTGTTTGCATTGCCAAAAATGAGAAAATAACCTGACATAATGTCACTAAATTTCAGATTGAAATCTGAACTTTGGTCAAATTTTGTCATATCTGAACTTTGGTAACAAAGAGTCATATTGAGACAGATTTAAATCTGAAATCTAGTGACTGTGGATTTCTAATCTGACCGAAAAGGGGTAAAAACTACTAGGGATAGTGGCGCCGACTAGCAGAAAATTTGAAAATATTTTTTGACGATTATTCTTGAAAGGGTGGTGCTCCCGTCCCCAAAAAGATCCATAACCTTCCCAGGACCAAAGAGACGCTAGACTGTAAAGGATAACCGCATCGGTTAAGCGGTTAGAGAATTACTGCGGTACAGACAGACAGAGATCCTGTTACTTTTATACATTGATGAAACAAATCAGAAACAACAAAGTTGCAAATTATCAATAATTATTAAGTTATCAATGTCAATCTAATATATGATGGCACTTGATTTATCAATTAATTGCCAATCTAATTACATCTGACATTTGATGTTTGATGTTTTCTTTTCTTTTGAAGCAGATTTTAGAAGATTAAAAATGATTTACAACGCGACATTTGCAATTGCAAATAACTTCGACCATAGCCTCAACTGACTTTTTAAACAACAAGGTACAGCAAACATTACATAACATTATAAGCGAAGTACCTCTGTAATCAAATCCAAAAATGTAAGTATGTCCTTAAACTTTAACCTGTATTCCAGCCATTTTGCAACAAATTTATATACAATTTTAAATTAATATTATGCTTATACATGTTTGGCACTCTACAAGTGTTAATGTTCGTTTTTCCTACGTTCTGATTTTAGAGCTTCGTTTGAATGGATTAAGTCATCCTTTTTTATTTACTGTGTATGTTTTGTGAGAGGAAAGTGAGTATATAAAAGTTTTATATTAGATGTTCTTTTAATTCCGATAAAATTTCAGTTCGACAGACAAAAACACTGACATTTAGACAGACAGCTAGACAGACGGGCAGGCGGACAGACAGATTGACGGACACTCAGACATACAGACGGGCAGGCGAACAGACAAACGGACAGACAGAAAAATACACAGACATACTGTTTGACAGACATACACATAGACAGACGGAAAGATAGACATACGGGTAGACAGACAGATATATAGACGGACAGACAGACAGACGAAACAGAAAGAAAGACGGATAAACAGACAGATAGACAGACTGTCAGACAGATAGACACACGGGCAGACAGACAGAAATTTTCGAGATCTTATTTCCATTGTCTTATTGATGTGTTGTATAAATGGACGACAAACTTAACCTAAGCTTTATAAATCCATTGAAAAATCTTTTTGCAGATTTATATTAACACCTTTATATATTAGAGTAGTGAATGGATACTAAACTGAAAATATGGAGTTTTAAACTTTATAATAAAGACGTAAATAATAGAACAAAACCCAGGGATAAGACAATGGCCTAAAAATACATCCCCAATGATTATATACTAAATTATCCCTTCTGTAGATAACAATTAGTGGTTGAAACATTTGAACATCCAACTTAATGAAACAACCAATTAAAATTTAAGTTCCAAAGTTGTTAGGCCAACGAATGATAAAGTGTTATTATAAAACTTTGGGGACTAGTATTATAAGAAGCCCAAGGTCCCATCCCTCCCTGACAAAACCCTTTTTAATATTTCCTTTTTTTCTTTACTCCTTCTGTCTCTGTCTCTCTTACTCTCCTTCTCTTGTGCTTTTTATTAGTAGTAAATATACTCTATAATTCAAAATGATCGTCTACAAATTTTTAGGAGAAATGTGATTTTTACTGCTCTTCTTTATTGGTATGTAGGTAATACATTTTTATTTGATGTTATCAAAGAAAGACGGCTGATTTTATGTTTGAAGATTTATATGGCCAATGAGCATTAAGTAGAGATATACCTTTTAGTCTGTTTAAAACTTTATGTAAAAATTTACTTGAACAATGAACAGTCTTTTTAACCAACTGCTTAAATGTTCTTGTTTTTATATTCATGATCTTCGCGACTTATTAGTGTTGTCATCCTTGTTTTATTCTTTCCTTTTTTTCTAATGATCATCTACAGAAAAGGAAATTCATTATCGTATCGTATTATAGATTTTTCGGACACAATACAATCTGTCCCGATTTTGTATTACTTTTGCGGAACATTTTTCCAGTTACGTCATATTTTTCTTTCCCGAAAAAGGAAAGGGGGAAAGAAAAAAAAGGGAAGGGGGAAGAAAAAAGAGATGGGAGAAAAGGGGGTTTTCCCCATCTCTTTTGAAGAGATTTTCTTCCCCCCTTCCCTTTTTCGGGAAAGAAAAATATGACGTAACTGGAAAAATGTTCCGCAAATGTAATACAAAATCGGGACAGATTGTATTGTGTCATTTTTCGTATTTCTGCGGATATTAAGCGGATGTCAATCGGTTTCGAGCCGCACCCAAGAAAATTATCAATCACAAATTAAAAGCGTTTCTAAAATTTGGTTTCAAAATATCTATAGACCCTTAAGCTTAAATGTTATACTTGTTTCATTAAAAGCAGATAAAGGCAATGGAACTAAATTAACGTTCCCCCATTTCTGTAATCAAAAATATTGGTCGAAAAGTTTGAACCATCCCATAAACATTTCATAAAATTACCCAAAGTTTTTGAAGCCAACAAATGTTTAAAACTTTGGGTACCTTTAGAATTTCCTATAACTCCCTGCGCAAACAAAAGAAACTCAAACCGATTTGATTGACGTTTAAACATTGACGTTGCTAAGATCAAAATGTTCTTAATTCAACAAGAGTATAATGGATATTAATACTTGGATCTTACACCGGATTTTCATGCTATCTAAATGAGTGAAACTGTGGCTACCTTCAAATCACCCCTTTATATAACTCGAATTTGGGGCGATTTCGTTTTGGAGGGTAGAGTAATCCTGTCACAAATTACATAAATTTCTTCCTAGGACCTTCAACGAAGCTTAAGGCGAAGGAGAGTTATATCCGTTAAGCGGTGAAAGAGATTTTATCAGTAAAATCAAAGACAGGCAGTTGCTTTTACATAATGATTTAATTTTTGTAACATAATGCTGTTATTTTATTAACATGATATTACACTAAAAATGTTTTTACATGGAAGATAAATAACAGGGCTCGCCAGCCGCGCGTCAGCCGCGCAAAGCCCCAAATTTAGACCATCTTGTCTTGTGTGACAAAAAGATGGATTATCTGTTTAGAAACAGGATCTGAAGTCCAACTGAATTTTAAGGTTATAATAAGACGATTTCCCTGAATCTTACACGCGCGTCTGCTGAGCCCTGATTTAAAGGTTTCCTAGAAGAAGTGAAAAAGTTGAAATAAATCATTTATGGGATACCAATGCAATACAAATGGATTTATTTATTACTTGGATTATTCTAGATTATCGTATACTTTATTTACCTCATCCCATCCCCTCCTACTGGATAAACTAACTGACCAATTAGTGATGTACATGTTAGCAACATAAATTCACAAAAAATTTCCCCTGTCATAATGTCCACGCATATTTATGTTTTCATTCCAATAAATTAAAACTAGTGTAAAAGAACTAAGTTTATTAAATAAAAGGTACTCCCAAAAACATACAAACAAACACTTTTATTACACAGGCATCCATTTTATAGAAAAGTTTTAATGTTCTTTCACTTGAAAAGAAAATTAATATAAAGTTTGTGTGTGTGAGGGCGGGCATCTGTTGTGTGTGTGTGTGTGTGTGTGTGTGTGTGTGTGTGTAAGTGTGTGTGTGTGTGTGTGAGGGCGAGCATCTGTTGCAGATAATGCCAGAAAAAGACATCATAAGAATATTTTCCCAGGACTTCAGGATAAATGGATTCTCAATAAAAACAAGGATCACAACATCCATAAAAGCGAAAGGCAAACGAACATTAACACTTGTAGATTGTCAGAACTGAATTAGCAGAATATTAATGCATCAGTACAAACAATATTGTAAGTAAATTTGTTGCAAAATTGCATAAAAAGATTATACTGTTTAAGGACATTCTTATATTTTTGGGACTTGTTTATAGAGATGCTTTGTTTATAACATTGTACCTTGTTGTAATAGGAATAAGTTTTCAAAAAATCAGAAGAATCGGATAATTTTAACATACAAAAATTTGTTGTCAAAAAAGTTAAAAATAGACATGTTTCAAATGGAAGTACGGACATTCTGGTATTGATTATAGAGTTTCTAAATTGTACCTAACTACTACAGGAATCATCATGCAAAGTTTGGAATCGATAGGACAATTCTAACCTGTATAAATTAACGAAAAGAGCTAACTCTCTGTAATGGACGGACAGACTGATCCTAATTATAGAAAAGCTTTGCTTTTAAAAAGTTTCTATTTGGTGTTTTAGTTATTCTGAAACTTGTACAATGGAATTATTTATTTTCTATTATGTATAATAGTTATTTGTCGCATTTATTATAGACAGCTTTCCGAGGATATTAAATTTTTAAGATTAGAACTATTTCTATTAGCCTTGAGTGGCCAAAGGCACGGTCTAATAAAACTGGTATTAATTTTATCATTTTATTTTGATATTAGTGGAAAATTGTCTGTAATACGATACGATACATCACTTTTCTAATGGTTTTAATTTTTTGAAGCTTTTATATTGCCTTTATAAAATGACGCCATAATGGCCTACCATTGGTCAATTAAAATGTATACTGGCCTGCCATTAATAATTTAGTCTGTGTATTGGTCATTTGTATTGTATGACGTCTCCTTTTTAGTAGCGTAGCTACTCTATAATTCACTTAGTCCATCTCCGTCAGTCCGTCCGTAACGCTATGGGGGAAATGGGATTTACTCAGCTCCTATAAAAGATAGAATTCTGAAATTTTTTGACAATATTCCCATCATTAGGGAGCACAATTAATTATAAAAAATCAATGGCGGTCGGACGGCTTTTTAGCAGGTTTTAGGCTATTTTTGAATTTTCCACATCCCATATATGGTGTTTATGGTCGGATTTTCAAAAAATTTTCAGTTAAAGATATCAAACTTAAATTTTCCGTCGTTTGGAGAAAACAACAATGACGGTCAGACTGCCTTTTTGCAGGTTTTTGGCTATTTTAAATTTTTTACATTTTCCCCCATATCTTTGGTGTTTATGATCCGATTTTCAAATTTTTTCCAGTTATAGATATCAAAATCAAATTTCCCGTCGTTTGAAGAAAACAACTATGAAGGTCAGAGTGCCTTTTTGCAGGTTTTTAGCTATTTTATATTTTTTATATTTTCCCCCATATCTTTGGTTTTTTTTAGTCCGATTTTCAAAATTTTCAAAATCAGCTAAAGATATCAAAATTAGATTTCCTGTCGTTTGAAGGAAACACCCATGACGGTCAGTCCCATCCACGAAATTTTGTGCTTCGCTACTTATGGATGTTGTCATCCTTTTTATGTTCATAATGTCTCTTTATGTAAAACTAGCAGTTGCTCCACTAGCCTCTAGGAGCTCTGTTTTCAACAGTAGAGCATGTTTATCGTGATGTTAACAAAAGACAAAAAAATCTTATTATAGGATGGTGTAATATAATATAACAAAATCAACATGACATGCTTAAAAATAATTTCATTCTTATAGAAAAATTAAGTTTTTAGATATTATTCTTAACATATATCATAAATTTTTAAGAGAACATAAATTTATTTAAAAGAAGTTCTACCATTCTCATAAGATTATGATTTTCAAGGAAATTGTAAATAATAACTCAAACAGAATTATTTTTCCCTTCTCCTTTTTTTTCATACTTCTTACAGAATACTGATAGATTGTGGGGTCACAAAATAACAAATCCTTATAATAAATTAACAGGATGTGTGCCTGTCTGTTTGTTTGTACCAAAGGATCTCGCTAACCGTTGAACCGGTCAGGTTCTCCTTTACAGGGTAGCTTCTCATAGGTCCTGGGAAGGTTTATAAATATTTTGGGGGAGAGCACTACAACCTTCCCAAGAGAAATGGCCTCTAGAAAATATACACCCCCCTTAAAAATCCTTAAAGATGTTAAGCCAACGAGTAAGAAAAAGTTTATAAAAAATCGTTGGGGACTAGTTTAATAAACAGCCAAATGTCCCATACCTCCCTGACTTAAATGACTCTTATCATGTTATAGACAAGACCATTTAATGCCTTACTAGAGTCTGACATTGTATAGTGTATACACCATTATTGTTAACAAAAATTTATCAAATTCAGGGAGGGAAGGGTCAACTGCCTGTATTATATACTTAACAAGCGGCTTCGCCCCTAGCCTCTTGGGGCTTTGCCCCAAGAGGTTTGATATAACCAATTTTCGTATTTTAAAATTAAAATAAAAATTTTTTTTTTTGGGGGGGGGGGGAATAGTTAGTCGACCCCACTATTTTATTTTTAGTTTTAAAAAGAAATTTTTTTTTTTTGGGGGGGGGGGGTTGGGGGTGTCCCACCCCCTAAGAAAATAGTTATAAACCTTCCCGGGAACTATGATAAGCTACCCTGTAAAGGAGAACCCGATCGGTTGAGCGGTTAGCAAATCCTTCGCTACAAACAAACAGACAAACACACAAACACACATACACACAAACAAACAGACAGACATCGTTCTACTTTGTATTATAGATAGTCTCCAAGTTTTATTAGAAGAGTAGAATCCGATCGGTTTAGTGGTTTTATTTTATTTTATTTAAAAAAGTTTTAGGGACAGTATCCATCCCTTTTTTGGGGGGTTTTCTTTCCTACTTCTCATCTCATCCTTCCTGACATGACACTTACCGCTGTCCCATGTTTTATCCTTTTTTAAATTATTTTTGTAGCACTTTCCCTTAAAAAATTATAAAACTTTTTCTAAAGGTGAATTAGAGCTTAAATTACGAGAAAAACAAGTAAGACATCATTCAAAGAAATTATATAGATATAGATCTATATACATAGGATTTTCACTTTTTTGCTTTTTAGTAAAGTCATAAATAGTTTGTTTAGTTTATATACAGAAAATAAAACATATACCTTTTCAAGAGATTAAAAAATACCAAAAAGTACAATGGGGCAGGTAGGCTGTGCTAAAATTTCGTAAAGGTGTGAGTTTTAAGGCTTAAAAACAGTAGTAGAACGATAATATTCACTAACATGTGTAATCCTTCTTGAAAAGAACTATTGACAAAAATATTAGTGAAAATATTTTTAGTGAATACTATCTTTCTCCTACTTTTTTAAAGACATTTACGGAATTTTAGCACAACCTACCTCCCACTTTTGATTTAACAAGTTCTCTTAAGGGCTTAAATACTATATTCAATTTTATTAAATCTTAAATTGGTCCAACCTTTTCTTCAAATAGTTTTAATCTACAGAAGGGGCTATCATCTTTGAGTTGTACATCGTTTTATCGTCAATTATCTTTTCTCTAAAGATTCCATTGAAATAAAGATATAAAAAGAAATATATAGTATCTTATATTGTTGCGCTGCCTATGGCCGTACTATCCTTGTTAAATAATTTCTTTAGATATTTAAGTATTAGCCAACACGACATAGTTAAATTCAATAAACCAATATATTAAGTAGCGAAGCTACTCTATTAATAAATTTATCTTTTGTAGATCAAAATTATTGATATGTAAGTTTAAATATCAACCAATTAAAATCAAACAAAAGTTGATAATCTGATTAGCCTCTTGGGGCCCTGAAAAAGAGGAGGATAAGCTTACATACCACTTCAAATCCTGAAGAGGGGGGGGGGGGAGGTAACCTCCAGTTAAAACTGATTTTAAAAATCCTGGTACGTACAAGAATATTCTCTATAAAGTCAAGCTGTTAACGAGATTTTGCGGTAAAAACTCACATAAAGAAAGACATCCTGTTTTTTTCTTTAAATTTTTAAAGATTTCAATGCATCTATGACGAATTTTGTCCTTGTTATTTAGATAATTATATAATATCTTGCATTTATTTAGTTCTCGGGTCAAATCCTTTGAGAATACAAGTTTTCTTTCCAAGTTTAAAATCCCATTTCTTAGAACCTTGCTTATAAATATTAAATGGTGTGAATTAGAGTGTTTAAAGATTGATGATTTTTCATTTTTACAAGGAGCAATATAAACTTTGTGTTAATATTATTGGAGAATTTTTTTTCTCATTGTTTTTTTTGAGTTGGACGATTTTTTTTCTATTAATGCATTTGAAAACATAGGAAGACGTTGAAAAACATTTTAAAACATTGAAAAAACGTGGAAAAAACATTTAGATCCCAATCTTTAATAGGGTGGGTCGATTTTGAACATTTTTTTTCTGAGACCAAAGCGGGGATATGCAAATGAGTATAATACACCTCTGGATGATTTAAAATTTATTCTAAGTCTTAACCCTTACAGATCGGGGGGGGGGGGGGGGCTCAAAGAGCCCCCCCCTCTAGTTTTTTCAATCTCATTTTTTTTGTAGGTAAGATGGAGAGCTGTAACTTCATGACTTTTTAAGTTTAGTAATTATACGTCGGCAAGAGTTGATTTTATAAGGATATCTGGTCTGTGTCGGTCGTTCCCGCCGAAAATGGCGGTTTCCGTTATTTGCCGTTTCTCGGCGATGATCAGAAAAAGTTATTTTTTTGTTATGAAAAATAAAAGTTCGTCCTAAAATTTGGTCATCCTAGCTGCAAAATTGGCCGCTCTACAGCTGTTTTAAAATTTAGCGGCTGGCCGCTAAAAAGCGGCTAAGGAGCGGTCTGACTGCTATGACTAGAAAAAGTAATTTTCCCTAAAAATACACATGAACCACCAGAAAAAAATTTTACGTCTTTATCTGTACCAGGAGCCGAGATAGAGGGGGGGGCTCTTTGAGCCCCCCCCCCCCCCCCGATCTATTAAGGTGGGAATTGGGGCCCGAGCTGTAAGGGTTAAAACCGCTGACGACCAGACATTCATTTGTATAGCTATTTGTCAATGGTTGTCAAAAATTTATTGAATCAGAACTATGGCTTCATGGTGCTCCCAGGAGAGGCCTTGAGGAGTAGAATCAGGAACTTTTGGCCGTTTCAAAAAATCTTGTTCCAAGTCTTAGAAAATCTCAAAAAACCTCTACAAATTGGACAATTCTCAATAAACCTTAAAAAATGGTGGTTTTTTTAGTAATTTCTAAGGCTAGGAACGAGATATTTTTAAACAGACAAAAGTTCCTGATTCTACTCTTCAAGGTCTTTCCTGGAAGCACCATGAAGCCATAGTTCTGATTCAATAAAATTTTGACTACAATTTACAAATAGTTATATAATTGTATTCTGGTCGTTGGTAAAATGTTGGTAAATAAAGGGTAAGGAAGCAAAATATGACTTTGACTGACTTATAGTCGGAAATTCTTTATATAACTGGGGAAATGCACAAAAATATTTAGCCCTCTAGCACTAATATGAACTGAGATAATAAGTGGAGAAAACTTGAATGTTGTCTTTGCATATTTTTTATTAATAAAATACATTTTTAAGTGGTTGCATTCTAATTATCAATTTTTAAAAATTCTTTTCGGTCAGAAGTTTTATTTAAGTTAGTTTTATCTGTTGCACATCCCCTCTAATTCCGATATGAACCCGTCCTAATCTTTAAGGAAGTTGCTAAAATTTTCTAAATTGTTAGAAGTGGAAAAATTACCACTTTTGCCCTTTTCTTAACCAGTGAACAATAAAAAATATAGTGCCAATATTAAACATAAATCTATAGAATTCAAGTTTCTTAAATGACGAACCCCAAACTGTCAAACTTCGAGAAAGACGATTCCAGTGACGTCATATACGTTTAGGGAAGGGGGGAAGAAAATCTCTTCCCTTTTCTCCCATCTCTTTTGAAGAGATTTTCTTCCCCCTTCCCTTTTTCTTTCCTAAAACGTATATGATGTCACTGGAATCGTCTTTCTCAAAGTGGGACATTTTGGGGTTCGTCTTCTTAAATAGCTTAATAGTGACATATTTGCTCTTCAAGACTTGATTATAATCTGAATTTGAAAATAAATACTGAATCTAATTGTATCAGGAAAATAAAATTGAATGGCTCATTTAATGGAAATAATCATTGTAAACGTTCATAGTTTGAAATCGATAGGGCAATTCTAATATGCTTAAATCTACGAGCAGAGCAATCCATGGCGGACGTTCGGTCAAACTTACCCTTAATGTAGAAAAGTTTAGGCTTTAAAAAATGTTTCAAGAAATGTTAAAATTTTACCATTTTATGTAATTTAGCAACCCTCTAGTATCAGGAAAGGGGGGACATAAGGCTATTAAATACTCTAGTCCCCAAAGTTTTATAATAACATTTTCAAATTTGCTGGCTTAACAACTTTGGGGACTTTCATTGAATGTTGATTGGTTAGTTCATTAAATTGAGTGTCCTAACGTTTCAATCACTAATTGTAACTTTCAGAAGCGGTGATCATCATATGGGAAGTGCATCAATTTATCGGTCATTGTCTTATCCCTTTATATCCCTGCTCTCGTGTCCATCTGGCAGAGCCAATCAAACAGGATCCAAGTTTGTTAAGTGTGTCTCGGAAAACAATTTAAAAGTTTCTAAAATGACATTACTTTCCATAGTTTTCAATAAGCTGCGAGTTTTTTTTAGTGCTGAAGCCACCCTACAATTTGAAATGTCCGTTTGTATACATGGTTAAAAATTGGGGAAAACGTTATTTTCTTGGCTTCTATTTAAGATAGACGGCTGAAAGGTTATGTGAAGATTCCCTATACTTAATTTGTTGGTCCGTATGTTGGCATATTTTTGATCTTTATGAAAAAATATTAAATTTTGTACTTTGCAATACCTATGGATGTTGTCTTCCTTGTTTCAACTTATTTTGTCTTATACAAGATAAATATATATAAGAGAAGTGTCAAATATTATTTGCTTTTAGTTTTTTGACAAACTGAACAAAAATTAAATTTGATTATAGATAAAAATAACATTAAAATAAATATTTGTCCAAATTTTTGTAAAACAGATCTATAGTATAGATGTATATACAGACAACTACCTCCCTTCATTTTCAAAGACCTTTTTCGTCTACTTCTAAATTATTTTCTGCTACTTGGCTGTGTTAATATAAGCGATAGTAAGATTTTTTTGTCTGTAGCGAAGGATTTCGCTAACTGTAAAACCGATAAGGTTCTCCTTTACAATGAAGCTTCTTATGGTTCCAGGGAAGGTTTTTAACTATTTTGATTAGGGTAACTCCAACATTAATTGCCCCTAGAGGCTTCTAGAGCGTAGCCGCTAGTTTATGAATAAAGCAGTCAGGGAGTTGACTTTGGACTTAAAATTAAAAGGAACCCAAATACGTTCTCTCTTTTGTTGGGTTTTAAACTTTGGGTACTTTTTCTAAATCTTACAAACCAACAGTGACCAAACTTTTCAACCAAAAAGTTTAATCAACGTAATAAAGGGTGTAAAATGTATTGTATATCGTCTAATTTCTTATCCCTTAAGATCCCTAAAAATAAAGACATCATCCTTACACTAAAGTAACAGGATGTTTGTGTGTCTGTGTGTACCGAAGGATCTCGCTAACCGCTGAACTAATCGTGTTCTCCTTAACAGAGTAGCTTCTCATAGGTCCCGGGAAGGTTTATAACTATTTTGGGGAAGGGTACCACCACCCTCCAAAGAGAAATCGTCCCTAGAAAAAATTCCACCCAAAAAAATTTAAAAAAAATTTTATTAACTAAAATTAAAAATGAGGGAGGGGGGGGTAGATATACCACACTTTTCTGGGATCTTGCTGAGTCAAGTATCAACTGTTGGGAATATCAAAGGACGACTCCATGCAAAATTTGAGCCGGATCCGGCCAAAACCGGCTGTGAATTTTATGAAAAACCGGTTTTTTCCGGTTTTTAGGGGGTATCTGTAAATCGATTCAGCTGGAGCAAAACCGGTTAGAGGTACAAAAAATTTTAATTCACATGAAATTTAGCCAATGCAATTGCCTACAAAAATGTACTTCATCATCAACTTGATTGGACAACTCTTTCCCCTCCTAAATGTCCATTAAAACCTCGGAAACGGCAAAAATCGCCAAAAATCACGCCTTCGGCGGCAAATAACGGCTAAACGGTCAGCCGGAGGCGAATGAAACATAAATAAAGAAATGTCTGCCTCAAAAAGTTGTTCAACATCAAAGAGATGCTTGAAGTCTCTAAAACGACTCCTTCCCCTCCTTTAAGGGGAAAAACTGAAAAAACGTGATTTTCAAAAGTATGCCCACTTCGTGGGTGTGGGGGGCACTGAACCCGTCACCCCAGAGTCACCAAATATAAAGTCTAGGCGGCCCACAATGCTGAATTTTCACCAAGTGAAAGTCTTGTGTCATTATATTTTATGAGAAAAAAGTTATTAATTAATTAAAATTACAAATTGTGATTTTTTGATGGATTTCTTTGATGAAATGACAGGCTGGTCAATTTTTAGGCCATTTTTTGCTGTTTTCGGCCCGCCACGCCCAAACGGTTTGAGATAATCTCACGGGACCTTTTACCCGACCTAAGCCTGGTTATTTGTAAGGTCTAAGAAAAAAAAATACTGGATTGGATGAAGCACGACGTCGCTGCTTGCCGTCAAAAATCGCTGGTCGGCTCATTTTGCCCCCTCAAACCCTCACCTCGTGCCATTTTTCTGTGTAAAGATTATAATTATAATCTTTTGCGTAAGTCTGTTTTTTTTTCCTAGACCTCACAAATAACCAGACTTAGGTTGGGCTAAAGGTCCCGTGAGATTATCTCAAACCATTTGGGCGTGACGGCCCAAAAACCGCAAAAAATGGCCTAAAAATTGACCGGCCTGTCATTTCATCAAAGAAATCCATCAAAAAATCACAATTTGAAATTTTAATTAATTAATAACTTTTTTCTCATAAGAGATAATGACACAAGACTTTCACTTGGTGAAAATTCAGCATTGTGGGCCGCCTAGACTTTATATTTGGTGACTCTGGAGTGACGGGTTCAGTGCCCCCCACACCCACGAAGTGGGCATACTTTTGAAAATCACGTTTTTTCAGTTTTTCCCCTTAAAGGAGGGGAAGGAGTCGTTTTAGAGACTTCAAGCATCTCTTTGATGTTGAACAACTTTTTGAGGCAGACATTTCTTTATTTATGTTTCATTCGCCTCCGGCTGACCGTTTAGCCGTTATTTGCCGCCGAAGGCGTGATTTTTGGCGATTTTTGCCGTTTCCGAGGTTTTAATGGACATTTAGGAGGGGAAAGAGTTGTCCAATCAAGTTGATGATGAAGTACATTTTTGTAGGCAATTGCATTGGCTAAATTTCATGTGAAGTAAAATTTTTTGTACCTCTAACCGGTTTTGCTCCAGCTGAATCGATTTACAGATACCCCCTAAAAACCGGAAAAAACCGGTTTTTCATAAAATTCACGGCCGGTTTTGGCCGGATCCGGCTCAAATTTTGCATGGAGTCATCCTTTGATATTCCCAACAGTTGATACTTGACTCAGCAAGATCCCAGAAAAGTGTGGTATATCTAGGGGGGGGGGGCACTAAAAAAAGATTTCCCCATCCCCCAATTTTTTTTACTTTTTAAAAAAAATCTAAAATAATAAAGTGGGTTATAAAATTCGACTCTCCTCTCATTAAGTGCCCCCTAGAGGCCTCTAGGGGTGCAGCCGCTAGTTATATATAGAGTATCTGTGCAACTAATAAGCATGTGAATATGTATAGAGCTTCTAATGGTAGTAAAGTGGTCTGTATAAATATATTTACACAATTTGTAATTTGACACCACAATCTAGCCTGTACCTATACCATTAAAAGTCGTCAGCCGCAACTCCAGTTGGGTTCAGTCGCAATTCCAAATTAGTTCAGCTGCATGCCCAAATGAGTTCAGCCGCAATTCTAGTTCTGTCGCAAATTCAGCCGAAAAAGCCGCATCTTCAGATGAGTTCAGCCGCAACTCTAAATAAGTTCAGCCGCATTTTCAACTGAGACGCCTCTCCAGCTGCGAATTGAGCCGCATCCATAGCTAAGTTCAGTCGCAAAAGTTTAACCATTCTCTCGCCAAAGCCTACAATAAGCAGCAAACATATGAATTGGCGGCTAATCTGGGACAAAAATAGCAGCTTCTGTGAAAATATTTTTTTTTCTCATCAGGTTAAATTGCTAAGTTATCCTTTTTAAAAGCGAAGCTTTTCTATAATTAGGGTCGGTCCGTCCGTCTGTCCGTCCGAGATAGCTTTTATTCGTTAATTTAGGCATGTTAGAATTGTCCTATCGATTTCAAACTTTGTATGGTAATTCCTGTAGTAGTTAGGTACGATTTAGAAAGCGCAGCAACTCTATAATCGTTACCTGAATGTCCGTACATTCATTTTAAACATGTTGATTTTTTTACTTTTTTAATAACAATTTTTTATGTGTTAAAATTATCCGATTGATCTGATTTTTTGATTACTGATTCCTATTACAATAAGGTTCAATATTATTAGCAAAGCATCTCTATAGTCAAGTATTACAAATGTCAGTATGTCCTTAAACAGAATTCTGTATTTAAGAAGTTTTGCAACAAATTTACGTATAATTTTGTCAAACCTTATATTTTTATGTTTTGTATATTCAGTTTTGACACTTAACAAAAGTTAATGTTCGTCTGTCATATCGTTTCAGAGCTTCGCTTTTATGGATGTTGTCATCCTTGTTTAAAGTTTATTTAAAGCGAATTTTTTCTATAATTAGGGTTGGTCCGTCCGTCCGTAACGGATAGCTCTTTTTGTTAATTTAGGCATGTTAGAATTGTCCTATTGATTTCAAACTTTGCATGCTGATTCCTATAATAGTTAGGAACGACATGGAAAGCGTAGCAACTCTATAATCGTTACCACAATGGCCGTACGTCCATTATAAACATGTTGATTTTAAACTTTTTTTAACAACAAATTAGTATGTGATAAAATTATCTGATTGGACTGATTTTTGGAATACTGATTTCCTAAGACAACAAAGTACATTGTTATAAGCAAAGCATCTCTATAATAAAGTCTTAAAAAATTAAGTATGTCCTTAAACAATATCCTGTATTTAAGCAGTTTTTCAACAGATCTGCTTACAATTTTGTTTTGTACGACTTTAATAATTTATATTTTGATTATTCAGTACTGACACTCTGCTCAAGTGTTTAATGTTTATTTGTGCTATCGTTTCAGAGCTTCGCTTTTATGGATGTTGGAATTCCTTGTTTTACGACCCATTAATATTGGGCGGTTTCCCATCCCTTTTATGTGCCTACTTTTATTCAATGTACTTACAATGTGTGTATATTGACAAAAAAAATTCTATTTACATTGAGGCTTTCATTTACATAAATCAAAATATTACACAACAAATAAAAAATTACTTAGTATATTTTCTGGTTGTCTCTTTTTAAAATAAGAAAAAAAGGCATGAAAGTACTTGTATACACTAGCATACAGGATAACATACCTTTAATCAAACCTTTAATTATAGATAAAACAAGATGACAACATCCATAAGTAGCGAAGCACAAAAAATCGTGGATGGGACTACGTAAAAGTAGATTTAAAGTGTATTTATTAAAATCAAGAATATATTTATTGTAGAAAATAAACACGAAACTTTGTTTTATTTTGTATGATGACGACGGTCAAAGTAAATTACATAAAAGATAACAATGGGAAACATTATTTTGATGATGATATCCCAAAAAAGTTATAAAATTGGAACAAAAACACCAAAGATATAGGGAAATATGTAAAACATATAAAAATAGCCAAAAACCTGATAAAAGGCAGTCTCACTGACAGAAAATTTTATTTTTATATCCTTTAAAAATTTGGAAAATCGGACCATATACAATATACATCAGAGATTTTAAACCTTCAAAAATTCAGTCTGGCCATCATGGTTGTTTTCTTTAACAACGGGAAATTTAATTTTGATATCTATAACTGAATTTTTTTTTGAAAATCGGACCATAAACACTGAAGATATGGAAAAAAATGTGAAAAATATAAAAATAGCCTAAAACCTGCTAAAAAGGGGTCCTACCGCCATTAATATTTTAAACCTAATGTTGTCAAAAAATTCTATCTTTTATAGGAGCTGAGTAAATCCCATTTCCCCAGTTTGTCTCTGAAAAATGTTAAAATAGCCAAAAACCTGCTAAAAAGGGGTCCGACTGGCATCCATGTTTTATACTAAATTATGCTCCATATTAATGGGTTTGTTGACAAGAAATTCTTCTATCCTTCTATTTCCCCTATTCTGTCTCAGACGGACAGACGGACATTTCGAATTATAGAGTAGCTTCGCTACTTAATAGAGTAGCTTCGCTACTAATAACAAGGATGATAACATCCACAAAAGCAAAGCTCTGAAACGGTAGGACAAAAGGACATTAACACATAGTGTCAAAACTGAATAATCAGAATATAAATGTATAAGAGTGGAAACAAAATTGTAATTAAATTTGTTGAAAAATTGCTTGATGCAGGATAATGTTTAAGGACATACTTACATTTTTAGGACTTGATTATAGAGTTGCATCGCTTATGATATTGTACTTTGTTGTCCCAGAAATCAATATACCAAAAATCAGATCAATCGAATAATTATATCAAATAAAAATTTGTTGTTAATAAAGTAGAAAATCAACATGTTTAAAATGAACATGCGGATATCTTAATAACGATTATAGAGTTGCTACGCTAACTAAATTATACCTAACTACTACGGGAATCACCATGCAAAGTTTGAAATTAATGAGATATTACTAACATGCCTAAATTAACGAAAAGAGATAACCGTTCCGGTCGAACTAACGGACTGACGGACAGACGGACTGACCTTTATTATATAAATGCTTCGCTTTTGATAACTGGAAATTGAAGTTTTACTTATCCTTTATAAAAAATAACAGGATGTTTGTCTGTCTATATGTATGTATATACATGTATGTCATCTGAAAAAGTTAAACAATTTTTAGGAATGTATTCTATTGGCCAATAGGAATGTTTTTGCTATTTCAAAGGTAAATGTGACATCCCATCTAGAAGATCTGTACCTTAGAAAACAACCTCTTTGGTTACGCCTTTATTTGACCCCAGGGAAAGGGTCAATGTCTTAAAAATTAAAGTACATTCCCTATAATGCTTCCTAAATTAAAACTTCTGTAGATTGCAATTATTGGGTGAAACAATTGAACACTCAACTAAATAAACCAACCAATCAAAATTCAATAAAAGTCCTCAAGGTTGTAAGACAGTAAAATAAGAAAAGAAAAGAAGACTACGGGGACTAGTGTAATAAACAACCCAATGTCCCCTCCCTCCCTGATTTGACCCACAACTTGATGAAGCTACTGGACCCTATCGTCCTTGTTCTCTCCCTCATATAAGTTATTCTTTAGAAATGTGTTCTATGAAGACGAAATATTTTTATGAATAAAAGAAATAGGCAAAATATTGTGAAATGTATGGAGGAGAGGGCACACCACTTCTCAATTCTTACAAGATATTTGACAAAGCCCAAATTGTGTCAAAATTGTTTAAAAAATCATCCATGTGACGTCATAAAAATGAGGGATTATCCATCTCTTTTTTAGTGGTTTTCTTTCCCACTTCTCCTTTCCTTTCCCTTATTTTTTTGACGACACATGGTTTATTTTGAAATATGTCAAGATATTTTAACCAGTGGTGTTCACAAGGTTGAGCCACCCCGTTCAACCCAAAATCCAGGGGGTATAATACAGACAACAAATGGGGAGTCGGTTTATTTTTCGGGGGGTGGATACCCCACCCAATGTGTCCAATCTGATACAAAATTAATATACGTAAATGTCAAATGATTGTTATTTTTTAAAAAACTCCCTTTAAACTTTTTAAAGTCAACACCACCCTAGGCTGTTTAGGGTTATCCACCCTCCTTAATTTTATTAGGTGGGTAAAAAGTAGCAGAATGTCTATCTCTCTATAACTCGCTAACCGCTGGACCAAAAAGGTTTTCATTTACAGTGGAGCAGGTCCATTAAAAGTTTATAAATATCTTATTACAAACAGAAATACCCCCTCCCTGCAAAAAAATTGTAAAAAAGTTATAAAAATTATAATTTAAAACATTTAAAAAAAAATTTTAGATCAAAAAGTTATGATTGTGTTGCTTAATGGCGTGTGGTGGGGAGAGGAAATGGGGAGGGGGGGGGGAAGGGTTGGTTATAGAGTTGGCTATTGAATCTTTGATGGTCTAAAATGCAATTGAATTGTATTTGAATGTGGTTGTGAAGCTCTGGGCCCCTGCTAAACTTTAATGCTGATGTTATATTGACATTGTCATTATTAGAATAGGGTTACATTGTACACAGACTTCTAATAGTAGGGAAAATTTGATCTTCTGCCTCAAAATTCGACAAAATTAATTACAATTATATGTCAACACAACCTCTCTAAGTTTCACAGGGGTGTAGCTATGTATTTGTGGCTGTATATAAAGGTATTCCCTTGGGCTTGGTCAATAGTTTGGTCCTGGAGGCTTTACATTCTCTGTCATGTACGTCATAACCTATTTTAGATGTTTTTATTTCTATTACAAGGATGACAACATCCATAAGAAGCTCATATAATTTCGTTATTCATAGACAAACAGACAAAGCGAGTCATTGAGAAGATGTTTGACTAGCAGAAAATTCAGTCATCTATCTATGATAGCATTTGAGGAAAAAGGTATACATTGGTTAGCATAAATAGATTAGCTTTTTTATTTGCTCTCTCGATCAGGCCTTCCAATCTAAAAACACTTCCCGGCTAGACCATTATTAGTGTAAAACACTAGAGAGAGAAAGGGTTAAATAACTGTATCTTCCCATCGCATCAACCTTGTGCATTTGCAACCTTTCTATTGGGTCATTAAAAATCAACACAGCCAAGTAGCAGAAAATAATTTAGAAGCAGCCGAAAAAGGTTATTGAAAAAGAAAAGGAGGTAGTTGTCTGTATATACTTCAAAGCCATTCCTTCTCCCAAAGTTACAGAACCATTTTGCCGATTTTGCTTCGCCCATTAAGAGTATTTTTCTTGGGCATTTTTTTCTTCACTGAGGAAAAAGTGTCCTTTTAAAACCCGAAAACTTTGGAGCGATCGATTTAGCTGTTTACAAGATCTTAACGATCATTCTACTTATTTTGGTTGTCCTACAAAGCTTAGCTAAAATATTCCTTTAAATTAGGTTCGCTATAAAACACCAATAAACTTTATGTTTATTTGAAGCACAACTTTTACCCTGCTGTTAAAGGTTCGAAACAAGCCAAAATATAATTTACTTTTTTTTTATCTTTTTACACTATTTGGAGATAAATTGATGTAAACCCCTTCAGGTGGTCAAATTTTGACAATGTTAATTTTTTTTTGTGAGTTGGGGGTCTTTTTTCCCTAGGAAAATTTACCTTGGGAGGGTGGTGGGACCCTCCCTAAAACAGTCATTAACCTTCCCTGGACATATTTGAAGGTTAGCGAGATTCTTCGCTATAGTACACACAGACAAACACACATCTTCTAACTTTTATATAAAAAAATTGCTGAACTTTTCTGCGCATAATTTTCCTTGTTAAAAAAACTATGTCTAGTCATCTTAAATAGTTTATATATATCCGTCCAGCGTTAGAAAGCGGGCCTACTGCAGACTTTATGATACTATTATAAAGATTTACATTTAGTCCCCCATAAGATAGTGCTCGCCAGCCGCGAGAGGCAGCCGTTTGGTAACCGCAATTTAATTCAAGTTGTATTACTTTAGTAGTCAGTTGTATGGGTAACATTGTAACCGCTATAACTGCCAACACAAATAAGTTAGTGGTTTATTGGCGGCCGAATAACAGCTGGCAATCCTTGGTTATTAATATTCTGCTTCAATGGTAGGGAAGACATTAAAACTGAGAAAGGGATTTGGTGAGAATGCGAGCAGGACTTACATGAATATTTCTGCTAGAAGCCTGTGTGTCCACGGATATATATGGTGTTATGTATGGATATTTATCTAGAAAGCCTTACGTGAATATTTTTGCTAGAAGATATATATGGTGTCTGTATGGATATTTACCTAGAAGATCTCACATGAATATTTTTGCTAGAAGATATATATGGTGTCTGCATGACACCATGGAAACTGTCCCAAATTTGTATAACTTTTGCGGAACATGTTCCAGTTACGTCATATTTTTCTTTCCCGAAAAAGGGAGGGAGGAAAGAAAAAAAGGGAAGGGGGGAAGAAAAAAGAGATGGGAGAAAAGGGGGTTTTCCCCATCTCTTTTGAAGAGATTTTCTTCCCCCCTTCCCTTTTTCGGGAACGAAAAATATGACGTAACTGGAACATGTTCCGCAAAAGTTCCACAAAATTGGGACAGTTTCCATGGTGTCTGTCTGTATGGATATTTACCTAGAAGATCTTACATGAATATTTCTACTAGAAGCTTGCATATGGTGTCATTTATGTATAGTTATCTAGAAGGTCTCACCTGAATATTTCTGCTAGTAGCCTGCATGTCCACGGATATATATGGTATCCTGTGTGGATATGCATCTAGAAGGTCTTACATGAATATTTCTGCTAGAAGCCTGTGTGTCCACGGATATATATGGTGTCCTGTATGGATATTTATCAAGAAGGTCTCACATGAATATTTCATATAGTAACCTGTATGGTCACGGATATATATGGTGTCCTGTATGGATATTTATAGAGAAGGTCTTACATGAATATTTCTGCTAGAAACTTAGATGTCCACGGATATATATGGTGTCCTGTATAGATATTTATCTAGAAGGTTTTACATGAATATTTCTGCTAGAAGCTTACTTGTCCACGGATATATATTGTGTCCTGTATGGATATTTATCTAGAAGGTCTTACATGAATATTTCTGCTAGAAGCTTGTATGTCCACGGATGTATATGGTGTACTGTGTGGATATTTATCTAGAAGGTCTTACATGAATATTTCTACTAGAAGCTTGCATGTCCACGGATATATATGGTGTCCTGTTTGGATATTTATCTAGAAGGTCTTACATGAATATTTCTGCTAGAAGCTTGTATGTCCACGGATATATATGGTGTCCTGTATGGATATTTATCTAGAAGGTCTTACATGAATATTTCTACTAGAAGCTTGCATATCCACGGATGTAAATGGTGTCCTGTGTGGATATTTATTAGAAGGTCTTATGTAAATATTTTATATAGTAGCCTGCATGTCCACGGATATATATGGTGTCCTGTAGAGATATTTATATAGAAGGTCTTACATGAATATTTCTACTAGAAGCTTGCATGTCCACTGATATACTAGCCTTAAATAACTATATTATTTATTGACTATATCATGTCCACATTTTTAATAGGGTTGGGCCGGATATACGGCTGGATACCTGATATTGAACCTATCCGGATTCTGGATATCCAGTAATTTGCCGGATATCTGGAAAACGGAAGATATCCGACTGGATACTGAATACCCTTTATTATATATCGGCCGGTATCCGGCCAAAAAGTATCCGGCCCAACCCTAATTTTTAGACTATCTATTCATTTGTATATCTTACCTTCTGAATATAATTATACTATACCAATTTATCAACCTATGTATTTACTTTTCTCCTATTCATTTGAAACCGGTGGATTAGAACCGGTTCTCATCAATACGAAAAAAAACTATGTCTAGCATTGTATTATATCCAGTTTTCTACAAATATAAATAAAAATGAACAATCATAAGATTAAAACCAGTTTTTTAGCCCATGCCTTCGGCATCTCGGGGCTAAAAAAACTGGTTTTAATCTTATAATTGTACATTTTATTATTATATCCGCGGAAAGCTGTTTATAATACAATGCGAGAAATAACTATTCTTTCAAGAACAAATTAATGACAGTTTGACTAAAGAATGACATTTGATTTAAAACTATTTTTTAGGAAAAAACTAAAGATTTTCTTAAGGAAATTTCTTTTTTTACCTAGATTCTGCAAAAGTTAAACACGGTAATGATTCATACAAATTCAATCAAATAAATTAAGTTTTATTAAGGGGTGTTAGTATTCTTTAATTTGAAGAATATTGTTATTCCGTGGACTAGTATTATACACAACATAAACCAAGTTACAATTTTTGTGAGAATCCCTTCAAGCGCTAGAGGACCACACAAAATGATCCCATAACTTATAAAAGACTAGTGAGATCCTTCGATACAGACAGACAGACACACAGAGATCCTGGTACTTTTAAATAAGGAAAATATGAATAAGAATATAGGGAGTCAATAGTAAGTACAACCCAAAAACGTTTTTTTAGGTGGGGGGGGGGGGACAATCCTGCAGTTCCTTACCCTACGGGCCACCAAGTACAAACCAAAATTATATTAACCTAACCAAACTTATTACAAGCTAACATAAAAACCTTTCCTTATTCTTATGGCTTTTTAAAATAGCAAGTGGGGTTCGCTTGCTCCACTGGATGATTGTAGGGATATTGCCTAATTTTCTCTCTTAAAATGTACTATAGTTTTAACATATTCAACAAAGTCTTAAGTCCCATGTGCAGTTTTCCTCAAAGTTCCTAGTGAAGCAAAGAAATCTCTTTTAAATAAAAGAAAATTAAAGTGGATGGGGTAAGGTCATCCTGGGTATAGGCCCCGCAGGATTAAATAAGGAAAAACTAACCCTCCCTGGTTTTTATCTAATTTCAATAATAGGGAGGGTGGGGTCAGTGCTTTGTGAGTACTTTTTGGGAAAGTACTTTACACTAAGAATTAAATTTACTTGAATGAAAAAGAATGATTATAAAGGATGTTGTTATGATTAAATAGCTGACAAAATTTTAATTAAACAAGGATGAAAACATCCATAAAAGCGAAGCCCTGAAACGGTAGGACAAACGAACATTAACACTTGTATAGTGTCAGAACTGAATAATCAGAACAAAAACTTTTGTTCATACTGGCCATTTTCTTCTTTTATTTTGTTGCGTTTTAGTACCTTAAAACCGACTTAATTATTTTTTAAAAAAACTTAAATTACTTAAAAAATAAGAGGTCTACAAAAAAAACGATTACATATCTGAATTCTATGAAAAATTTTACATCTACTACTTACTAAAAGCACCGGCTAGCTATCTTAAATAAAAAGCAAAAAAGTTAATACACCTTCTTTGTTGAAAAACTGCTTGATACAGGATAATTTTAATAGATATACTTGATTATAGAGTTGCTTCGCTTTTAATATTACACTTTGTTGTCCCAGGAATCAGATCAATCGGATAACAAGATCACATAAAAATTTGTTGTTAAAAGAGTAAAAAAATCAACAAGGTTAAAATAGACATATGGACATTTTGGTTATGATTAATATTATAGAGTTGCTACGCTTTATAAATCGTACCTAACTACTACAGGAATCACCATGCAAAGTTTGAAATCGATAGGACAATTCTAGCATGCATAAGTTAACGATAAAAGCTATCCTTCTCGGACGGACGGACGGACCGACCCTAATTATAGAAAAGCTTCGCTTTTAAAAATATTCCAATGAGTTAAAGAACATAATTATGGACAAATTTTTAAGACATAATAAAATTATTATTTACATATGAGAACTAAAAGTGTGTTTTTACTTAAATTTTTTTAATGGAAAATAAACAAAAAAAAACTAATTATTAATTAAACTGAAAGAATTAAAATTCTTGTTTTATATATAATTTTTATTTGAACCAGTTTACATAAAAATATTCATAAAAAAGATGAATTAAAAGCATAATCCTTTTTATTGAAATTGAACTAATTTTTATCTCACCTCCAAGAATCTAAATATATTAAGAAACATATTGTTTCTGTGCCAGCATGGCTTAACTCGAAAACAATTAGCAGTTATTTATTATATATTTTTACGGAGTTTGTATAATTGTCTTGTCGTAGCCCCTAGGGCTAAAAATGTTTTTGAAAATAGGATTAGATGATTTTTGAGAGGTAGAGTTTCTCATTTTGAGCTCATTAATACAAAGTTTTTTTTTCTAAAACGGAGCTTCAAGACGCTAGGGGCACAGCCTCTAGTATCTGAAATATTTTAGCAATGACTTCGTTTATTAAATGTTTTTAGTCAATACAAATGATGGTCATTTAAGTAACCATTGAAATTGCATATTTGTTACAGGAATAAAGTAAAATAACAGAAAAGACACGAGCTATATGTAACTCTGTGTAGGCTTCAATTGGTTCTTTAAATATCAGCTCAAAGCGTCGGATATATAAACACAGCAAAGACGCTACATATGGCAAAAAAAACAATTTGCTAGCAGACGAGAAAGGTCCCAACTACTTGGGCCAGGCAGATGCCTGGGTTATACATACATATATACTTGTACGTTGAATGTGACAGGGTTTGTAAAGGGGAAGGGGGTCAATTGAGGGCCTACCCAGAGAGTAAGGAAGGGGATAAGGGATTGAATATTCAAATATTAAGGGTCTCAAACCTTGGAGATCTGCCAAAAGTTTTCATGAAGGATTTAGCAATACTTTTGGGACTTTGGGGACTAGCGCACATTTGCCGCTGAATTTGTTATAATTAACACAATTTCCAACAGAAATTTTTTTTTATGGAATAAAATTGATTGATTGATAAGCCTCCAGCAGGAATTGTCATCACAGTTCTTTTTCTGTTCAGTTCAAGTTATGCCCGTGTCGAGGTTGAGAAAATCATTATGGAATAAAATCATTATGGCTGGTTCTCTAAAATATTTCTTTTCGAGAAAATATCATTTCATAGATAGAAACTCTACTGTGATATTTGTGTAATAAAAACCCTTATATGTTTCTTGAATTTGGTAGCAGTTAAATATATTTATAAGGGGTGAGCAAGTTCTAAGTGCGATATTTAGTGATTAAATACAGAATGTTTACTACATCGTCATTCACTGTTAACCTAATTTTCAATTAAATGCTTTTTTTTTCTTAGAACTATTTTTTTCTAAATTAGATTACTATCAACACTTTACTATTTTCTTCAACTTTTTGGATAAATCTGATTTTCATTGCTTATCTGCGAAAACTCTTAAATTGAATTAATATTCCATTGTCCCCTCCCTTACTCCCTGGACCCTACCTATTAAAGTTAGTTATACATAATAAACATAGTACATTTTCTCTCCAACTACTTGGTTCAAGCAAATGATAAGGATTAACTTACTTTTCTTTGAAACATTTCAGATTTTAAGATTACGTCATGAACATGTAATAAACAATAGATTTATTAACATAGATCATCAATCAGACAAAATGCTCTGTCTATCTTGATAAAGTATTTAGAGCAGATAAAAATTATTGTTTATATTTTTAATCAAACAAGCAAATTCATAAAATTTAAGCGACAGAAATTTTTCAAATGAAAGCTTTATCCTAATTATGACTTTTGCGGAAAAATGTGTACACATTGAAACTAATAATTGGAAGGATTGTTTTTATATTAGTATTCTTATAGGTTAAATTAAGGGATAGGTCTTCTAGACTTTTTATTTTTGCTTCAAAAAATATATAGCAAAAGGTATTATTGCATTTGCTTATATGATATAAATATTATTGAATAACCAAGAATGACAACATCCATAAAAGTGAAGCACTGAAACAGTAAGACAAACAAACATTAACACTTGTATAGGTTCTGAACTGAATAATCAGAATATAAAAGTATAAGAGTCGAAGCAAAATTGTAAGTAAATTTGTTGAAAAGCTGCTTAATATGGGATAATGTTTATGGACATACTAACATTTTTTGGACTGGATTATGAAGTTGCTTCGCTTATAATATTGTTCTTTGTTGTCCCAGGAATCAATATACCAAAAATCAGATCAAACGGATAATTAGATCACATAAAATTTGTTGTTAAAAAAGTAGAAAAATCAACATGTTTAAAATGGACGTACGGACATTCTGGTAATGATTATAGAGTTGCCACGCTTACTAAATCGTACCCAACTACTACAGGAATCATCATCCAAAATTTGAAATCGATAGGACAATTCTAACATGCCTAAATTAACGAATAAAAGCTATCTATCTCGGACGGACGTACGGACGGACGGACGTACTGACCGACCCTAATTATAGAAAAGCTTCGCTTTTAAAAATTATTGAAAATACACACTGTAATAAACAAAAAAATGCCCGAAACTTAATTCAATTAGTAAATTATATCTCTATATCTTATACCTTTATTATAAATTTTATCTTTCCTTATATTTCTTGCCTTAGCCCCAGGGAGGATGGAGACATTGTACTGGAAATTATGCTGGTACCCAAAGTTTTAAAACAAATGGTTAGCTTTATTGAACGTTGCTTTGTTGGTACAAACTAAAATTTCCAAACTTTTCAACCAATAATATTGATCTACAGAATCGGTAGTTTTGTTTATCATAATTGGGGGAGTAATGAAGTACCAATCTTTCACAAATTAATTATATCTATTTAAATATTAACGTCAACGCTTCTAGAAGAATTTAGGGGAATTTTAGTGAAAGGGAGCGGGGAGAGGGGGGTAAGTCAACCTTCTAATTTTATTTTTTTTTCTCGGCGGGATGAGGGAAATGTGCAATGCTTCGATAAACTTACGCAGAAAGACACACAGAGAGACAAACAAACATCCTGTTACTTTTATACATAAGTATTGATCTCAGTTCCTCCCTGTGGCAGAAACCACAAGCGATTCAGAAATAAGATTATAACAGATTATTTCTTATCTAACTTTGCTCTGCATTTAAACATTCTTGGTGGATTTTTTTCTCTAACAAGAAAGATAACTTTCAAAGCTTTCTTCTACTAAACCCAAAGATCAAAAATAATGTTTCAAGTTTCATAAGTTTTAGTCCTTAGCCTATTAGTAAGTTGCAAAATTTTTGTCTGAAGCTGAATCCTTCGGAAACTACTGAACCTACTGAGTTCTTTATCTCAAGGAAGCTTCACATCGGTCTCAGGATGGTTTTGGGCTACTTTATTTTTAAGTTTAGGTCTTAGTACGTATTAAAACTAGTAAATACATCAAAACTAGTAAATACATCAAAAATCATAAATAAAGTTAATTGTTCAACCGATATGACTCTCCTTTTAATTGAAGATCCTTAGAGGTCCTGGGAATTTTTTTGAATAATTTTGAGAGGGTGGAGAAATCGTCCCTAGAAAACAATCACGTCTAAAAATGGTTGTATAAAGATAGAAATCAGCATGTTTTAAATGTACCTACGGACGTTCTGCTAGCGATTATGGGCTTTCTAAAACGCACCTTACTATTACAGGGATCATCATACTAAGTTTAAAATTGATAGGACAATTCTAATATTCCTAGGTAAATACGAACGAACCGATTTTAGTTATGCAAACGCTTCGCTTTTTATTATTGCGGGTCCAAATAAAGTAATTTGGATAATATTGCGTAAACTTTGACGAAATTGATAAATCCTTTGCTACAAACTTTTACATATATTGGGTCTGGTATTTAAATTGACTGCTATACATTTGATTGGGTTTAAAATATTGCCATGGTCGTAGTGGTCATGCGTCTTGCGTCATATTGGCAGGGTGACGCAAATTTCAGATCTCGTTTTTCGCTGATTTTTCTTCATAAGATAAAAGCGATGCTTGCAAGATTATTTAATTCGCTATAATATAAAGATAATTTTTATTCAAATCGCGAGATCTGGGATCTGAAATTTGCGTCACCCTTCTAAACTGAAAATGGGGAAGAGAATAAGGGAGGGGGTAGAACCGGTTATAATAATGTTTTGTTTTCTTGACTTTAGATTAAACTTCACCAGAGCTCGATCTTTAAATCGTTTTTGAGGTGCGCTGAATCGGGGCGATTCAGAGGTAAACCGTAGGCGCGCTGATGGTGAGCCACGGCGCACTTATAAAACATTGATTTTTAAAAGATTTTCGGCGCGGTGTTGTTAAATCGCTTGCGACACTCAATAAAATATCGATCCGCGCCAGTACAACTTTATTACATAAGCCGTGTCAGTAAGGCATTTTATGTAAAATTCCGTGTCAGCATGGTATTTTATATAAAACATTAATATATAATTTATTTTAAAAATAACTATAAAAATGTTTTCACGATAGTTTTGCAATAAAATATTAAATTAATTAAAAAAAATATTTATTTATTAAATAAATCACCCCGATTTGAACCGGCAATGACACTCGGTGAGTGGCATTGGCGCGCCGGGCCCGCGCCACTGCCCGATTCAAATCACCCATGCAAATTCGATTTAAAGATTGATATTAATAATTTGATGGTGCGCCAAATGAATCGCCCCGGTTTAAATCACCTATAAAACGATTTAAAGATCGAGCTCAGGATTCTAACCTAAATTGACGAAAATTTTTATCCTGTTATATCGTCTACGTATATTCTACATCCATTTTCTAGAGATTTTAAGCAAACCAAATGAAAGAACATATTTAAAAAACTTTGGGGACTCATGATATCAACTTACAGTTCAATGTTCCCTTCCTTACTGCATTTAAATCAATTTTGTTAAACTTAAGAACATGAAGACCCTCGTTTATGAATTGAGACAGCGCAAAATGGCACCAAAAAATGACGTTAAAAGATAAAATAACCAATGAGAGGCGAGTACATATTTTACCATTAGTCAATTACCATGTATACCGGCCTCTCATTGGACAACTTTGTTATATGATTAGAGTAAAACATTAGAGGGAGAAAGGGTAAAATAACTGTATCTCCCTATCGCAACCCCCTTATGCAACCTTTCTATTGGGTCATTGAAAATCAACTAATGGTGTCGCTTATATTAACACAGCCAAGTAGCAGAAAATAATTCAGAAGCAGACGAAAGAGGTCTTTGAAAAAGGAAGGGAGGTAGTTGTCTGTATATACATCTATACTATAGATCTGTTATATGACGTCATTTTTTTTGTGCCATTTTGCGCTGTCTCTTACGAATTGATTGTTGAAAAAATATTCTTATTACAAGGCGAACTAAAATATATCATAGCATTATATGAAACACAAAAGCAAAAAGAAGTCCCTTGAAATGCCCCACTGCTACACATATAATATGTATATAAAATATAATTTTCTTCCGGTTCTTATGTTTGTTTTATTTGCACTTTTACAAACAATGCAAGATTTCAAACATTTCTATCTACTTGCCTTTTCAAGGGATTGCTGTTGTATTAAAAAATAGATACTTGGATGTTATACCAGATTATCATGTACTCTAATAGAGTGAAACTTGTAGCTGGCTTAGAAACAGCTGAAAGTGCCGCCAAAAAATGATGTCATACAATACAAGTAACCAATGAGAGGCCAGTACAAATTTTACCATTGGTCAATTACAGTATATACTGGCCTATCATTGGTACTTTTAAAGTCATTTTTTGGAGGCCTTTACGATCTTTCGCTGGCTAAAATAACTATCCCCTCCATCAGGGGCGTCCAAGCTTTTTTTTTTGGGGGGGGTAAAAAATTTTAGGGGGGGGGGTAATTCGTGTTTGGGGGGGGTAAAATGGCGCGCGAAGCGCGCCGAAATTTTTTTTTACCCCCCCCAAAATTTTTACCCCGGGGGTAAAATTTGATTGGGGGGGGTAATTACCCCCCCCTAAAGTCTGTTGGGGGGGGTAAATACTCCCCCCAAATCTGTTGGGGGGGGTAATTACCCCCCCAAAACTAATTTACCCCGGGGGTAAAATTTTTGGGGGGGGTAATTTAATTATGTAAAAAAAGCACCTACCTAATCTATTAAGTTAATAAGTACTATCCTATAACATAAAGTAGTAAGTAAGGTTTATTTGACTATAGCTTCAGATTTCATTACTTTTAATACTGAATTCTCCTTTTTAGGAAAGCTTCACATAGATCCCATGATGGTTCCACACTATTATAGGTCAATCCTTTGAGTGGTTTTAGGCTATTTTTCTCCTCCCTTTTTACCCTTTAGAAAACACGAGTTCTTAGATGCTAAGGGTGCCACTACTATTCAAATATATAGTAGTATCTCATTCTTTAGAACATAAAAATACAATAATTAACTCACTAACCAATGAACTAATGTGATTATACTTTAAAGTGAAGCGTCTTATAGGTCCTGGTAAGTTTTATAACTAGTTTTGAGACACCCTGACATCCTCCCTATAGAAATTATTTTTCATTATTTAATGAAATATTTAATTTAGTTAGGTATCTATTTTATGGAATCTTCAGTGCTTTACAATTACATCATAGATCCCCGGGATGGTTTTAGCCCTTATAAAGGCCCAAGCAAATAAACATGATCAAACTATTAAATTTTTTGTTATCATGGTTAAGAACTGTTTTAACTGGTTGGACTATATTGGGGTATAGTCCCTTTTGTGGCAACGCTCTTTAAGGGGCGTTTCTTCGTTTTTTTCACACAAGCTTCTCTCCTATTTCTAGCCCCTGCGGGGGGCCAATTGCTTAACCATGTGGGGCAATCACCTAAACCAATATAACCTATCCTAAAATAAACTATCAAAAGCCATTTAGGATATACTTTTCATTAACTATTGGGAGACCAAACGAGGAACATAAAATATATTACACCTCAAGGCTCGAGTCACACTATGACTTTTGTTTAGGGGGGGGGGGGGGCGGGATTACTCCCTCCCCCCCCAAAAAAAAATTTTCAGTAAATTTTTTTTTAAGAACATTCAATTTAAGGGGGGTAAATACCCCCCCCAAAAAAATTTTTTAAAGAACATTTATTTTGGGGGGGGTAATTACCCCCCCCAAAATGGTTTGGGGGGGGTAAATACCCCCCCCAAAATCGTTGGGGGTGCCTACGGCACCCCCAAGGTAGGGGTAATTTTTTTTTGGGGGGGGTATTGTTCACAAAATTTTGGGGGTGCCGTAGGCACCCCCAAAATCGTTTGGGGGTGCCAAATGGCCCATTACCCCCCCCCTTGGACGCCTATGCCCTCCATTCACCCTCTTTACCCCATCCCCTCCTACTGGATGAAAGAACTAAACAAAAAGTGATGTCCATGTTAGCAACCTAAATTGACGATAATATCCACCGTATATTCTATATTCATTATAAAAAATAAGCACTTAATAAAAATAGTTAAAACAAGGATGACAACATCCACAAGTAGCAATTTCTGTAAATATAAAAGTAAGAAGATTGTATGAATATTGTTAATCTACACAAAAAATCAGCAGTATTTTCTATTTTATATATATCCAAGACCAGTACTGATAAAAAGACGAAAAAAGGGATTCTTAAAATAGAATTGTATTAAATTTTTACATTCAATAATTGGCCTTCTATCTTGAATAGCAGAAGAGAAAATGATGGAAAAACCGACTGAACATCTTTTACTTGAAGAAGACATTTCTTTCAACTTAATTCAATGTAGTAGGTTAAACTGTAGAAACGTCTAATGTCAGGTACCGAAAATGGGCGATCCCTGAAGATTTTTTATAACCTTCAATTCATGCAATATGGGGGATCGGTTCATTCCCTTAAAGGGCATGTTGTGCACAACCCCCCCCCCCGCTCTCCGGAAACAAACTGACATTGAGACGGGGTACTAATGACTAACCTTTGCGGTACCCTTATCCTGCGGCGCTACCTATTACCCAATATAACCTAACCTAACCTAAAGTAATAAACTAACGCCAATTATGTTTAATCTATTCAAAAAAGAGGAGGAGAGGGGGAGGGTCGGTGTTCAACAAGATACTTTAAGGGAAAACACTTGGAGGAATCTATTTTAAAGGGGGAAGGATTTAGATTGCATATTTCTATTTTCTCATGCATTTATTTGAAAATAAAACAAATCGTACAGAAATAAATTTACATGCATAATTGTTTGTTCATCTATAGGTATACTTTGTGTACATCTATAACTCACGCCAAAGGGGATAAATAAAACCAAAATTATGACCCAGGAAATTGTAGCACCGCACCCTTTTAAAACAAGGGTCAAAGCCATAAGTAATAAATAAGTATGATAGCATTAAGAAATAGGAATAAGGATAATTGCATCCATAAGTAGCAAAGCACAAAAAATTCGGACCTACGAACGGACAAAGTGAGTCATAGAGCAGATAATCCTAATATATAAAGTAGTAAGCTTTTTTTGTTTGTAGCAAAGGATCTCACTAACCGCTGAACCGATATGGTCCTCCTTTACAGTGAAGCTACTTATAGGTCTTGGGATGGTCTTGGGCTATTTTATTTTTATAAAAAGTCTGGGTAGGTATGATTTTAGGCTATTATTCTAACCTTCCATATTCCTTCGATATAGAGCCCCTAGATACTAGGGGCGCAGCCGCTAGTTAGTTATATAACAACTCAAAAATATTTTATTTTAAATCTTGAAGACTTTAAGATGCTTGATAAAGGTATTATTAATGTTTATATTTTTGTAGCATTATTGACAGATCAACGGACTAAGTAAATCATATACTGTACGCCTATTGGTTTATAAATATAGTGAATCTACACAATAAAATGAGCTGTCTGTCTGGAATAGTAGCCAAGAAAATTATTTTTCCTCCATAGCGTCAAGGACTAAAATTAATTGTAGAAAATACATGAAATTTTATTTTAAAAAGTTTGGTCTTAAATTGAAATCTGAATATAGAGAAAAGGTAAAACTTGAATATACTAAATACATTTATAATTTTTAAGTTAAGTTTTATCATTTGTTTTTAATTTCAAAAATAATTGAATGAAAGTATGTTGTTCATTAATTCAGATTGTATTAAAATATTTTAACATATATGTATAATTTATCCATTTGTATGCTAAAAAAACTTTTTTCAACAGACATTTCATAAATTAATACATTTGAGAAAGAGCGTGCATACAATCTTGATGGAGGGGAAGGGGGGGGGGGGACTTTTTGGCTGTATGTGATAGTTAATGGCTATAGAGTAACCTTTAAAATCTATTATTTATACAAACCAAAAATTCATTATTTATGAATGGGGCATTAAGATCCTAATTTTAATTTTTTTATTCTTACCACCCCCCCCCCCCCAAAAAAAATAAAAAGCTTAGATGTCCCTGCCGTGCCTATATGATATAAAGAATACCCTTCCAAATGAATTTTAAAATTTTACCCTCCCCCCCCCCCCAAAAAAAAAAAAAACAAAGGTGAACGCCTTTGCTTATGAAGCTAAGAACACAAGGAAATAGTAATTATTCTATGGATCTTAGGACACTAGACAATTCTACATCTAGTTAGTCTATGGGTCGGATGCAAGCCTTTGAATGATATTTCTAAGTTGCGACACTAGAAAGGGGAAAAGTTGAGCTAATATTTTGCCTTGTTCATGAATTCACGGACTTACAAAATGTTAAAAAAACGCAAAACAATTAAAAAACAATTGTATTCCGTGAGTAAGCCTTTTTTGCTTGAAGCTTAAGATGTAGATTCTTTATTTTAGGGATGCATCCCAAAGGTCATGAGGTGGCTTTAGTCTATTTTTCTACCTTTTTTATGGCTGTTTACTGGATGACAGTTATATTTTTTCATTACACAACTTTTTATTAAAACTATTTCTTAATCCAAATTTTAATTGAATCAATCGATACATTTTTGGATTGCATATTTATATGCCAAATAAATTAATATAATGTATGTTTGTCTGTATGAAAATTTGCGTATCTTGGTCATTTTTATTACATTTTAAATTTTTCGCAAAATATTAGTCAGGGTGGTTTTGGGGAAGTCACACCCAAACTGAAACCAAGAACATTACTTTTAAATCAATAAAATTTTCCAATTTTTAACCTGTATGAGTATATAATTAATAGGATTTGCATGTCAGTTTACGAAATTATAATATATCTTTTTTTTAGTACACAAAATGTTTATGAAAACCATTTCGTATTTAAATCTTTAATCCATAAGTCAATATATTTACCTACCATTACCTCGTAAGGGCAGGATTCTCCTTCGATTTAAGTGATCATCTAGAGAATAATAAGAATAGAGCATCATCCACGTGTAATGGGATGCGATACTCTAACACCCAAGGGTATTAGGTTAAGTAACATCCATCAGACAACCAACCCTTTGATTCACGACCTTTGTCTGAGAAGTCCTAACTGTGCTGTGCATGGTAGTGAGTTACGTCTGTTTATGGGCCAATGCATTCCCACTACTCTCACTATGTATGTCACGCACTTAACAAAGCAGCAGTAGGAACCATTATCAACGTCAAATTATGACGTGGTGTCGGAGTGAGAATCGAACCATTTACCTCCCTGGCGATGATCGGATGCGCTACGTATTGAGCTACGATCGCAGGTTTAAAATCTATCCATTTACCCCTGAGTCCAGTTTTGCAAAAGTTTCCTTGTATCAGAGAGATGACAATTTTCATTATCTTCATGTTTATTCTTTTTAGGGTATTGAAAAAGACACAAGATATTTCTTTTAGTGGATGATATTTGCTTTTTTTAAGGTAGCAAAATTAACATAAATTAATTGTGGATCAAAAAGATTCGATCTGATTATGCGTGATAAATTATTCGCCTGTTTAAAGTCCAGGGCATTCCCCTTACCCCTGTGAAGGAATGGATATATCATTACTTGGATCTTATACTAGATTATCATGTGCTCTAATAAAATGAAACTTATGGCTGGCTTAAAATACGATACCTCAAAACGAAATGGACGTTAAATCATCTTGTCAACTAAATTATTCCCTTTAAAAAAATATTTCAGGAGGTGAGCTAACCCAACGTTTCCAGTATGACTTGTGACATTATCAAAGTTTATCGATAGTAGTGGAAACATAAACATTTTAAAGTTTTGTCATCATTGAAAAAAATAATATTAGTTCTCATCTTTCTAGTAATTAATGGATATAATATCACTTGGATGTTACACAAGATTTTCATGTTCTATAATAATAAAGTGAAATTCACACCGCCTCTCATCCGGCCACGCCCTTACCCCATCCCTTCCTCTCCTACTGAACTGACTAAAAAATGAGTTCCATGTTAGCAACCTAATATGACAACAATTTTTTCCCTGCCATACTATCCGCAGATATTCTTTATCCATTTTTTCTTTTCTATAATTAGGGTAGGTCCATCCGTCCGTCCTTAACGGATAGCTCTTTCAAACATTATATGGTGATTCCTGTAGTAGTTAGGTGCAATTTAGAAAGCGTAGCAACTCTATAATCGTTACAAGAATGTCCGTACGACCATTTTAAACATGTTGATTTTTAACTTTTTAACAACAAATTTGTATGTGATAAAATTATCCGATAGAACTGAATTTTGGAATACTGATTCCTAGGACAACAAAGTACAATGTTATTATCGAAGCATCTCTATAATCAAGTTCTAAAAACGTAAGTATGTCCTTAAACATCATCCTGTATTTCCGCAGTTTTTAAACGAATTTACTTACAATTTTGATTCAACATTTATACATGTATGTTCTGATTTTTCAGGTCTGACACTCTACAAGTGTTAATGTTCGTTTGTCCCACCGTTTCAGAGCTTTATGGATGTTGTCATCCTTGTTTTTTCTTGTTCTGTGTAGAGTTGAATAATTGTGTAGAGTGATTAAAAGAAATGCAACCTTGATTAAAAACAAGAATTTGATGAATAAAAGAAAATTTTCCTAATTGCAAGAAAGAGAAAGTTATCTAAAGCATATCTGTGCAATAAGCAAATTTATCAGAGCTCGACAGCCGCATCCGCAGCTACATTTAGCCGCAGCTGGTTTTAAAATTCATAGCAGCATATAGATTTATTATTAATTAAATCTTACACCAGATTATCATGTACTCTAATAAAGTGAAACTTGTAGCGGGATAAAATAACGACCCCACCTAACCCTTTACCCATCCCCTCCGCTCTTACTAGATGAACGAACTGACCAATAAATTGATGACTATTTTTCCCCTGCCACAATATCCAGGTATTTTCTACGTCAATTTAGCAGCATTAGACGCCTGTATTATTACAGTATTTTTTTAGAATTTGCTTCTGCCGTCACAAAATTGCAAATGATCTAATATAAAACAAGGATGACAACATCCATAAGTAGCGAAGCACAAAAAATCGTCGATGGGAATACGTACAGGTAGATTTAAAAGGTTTTTACTAAAATCAAGAATAGATTTATTGGATAAAATAAACATGAAACCTTGTTTTATTTTGCATGATGACGATGGTCAAAGTAAATTATATTAAAGATGCTCATAACAATGGGAAAAATTATTTTGTTACTGATATCCCATAAAAGTTTGAAAATTGCATCAAAAAAAACAAAGATATGGGGAAATATGTAAAACATATAAAAATAGCCAAAAACCTGATAAAAGGCAGTCTGGCCATCATGGTTGTTTTATTAAAACGACAAAAAATTTAATTTTTAAATCCTTAACTTAAAAAATTTGGAAAATCGGACCATATACACTGAAGATATGGAAAAAAGTGTTAAATATATAAAAATAGCCTAAAACCTGCTAAAAAGGCAGTCTGGCCGTCATGGTTACTTTGTTTTAAAGACGGGAAATTTAATTTTGATATCTATAACTGAAAAATTTTGAAAATCGGACTATAAACACTGAAGATATGGAAAAAATGTTAAATATATAAAAAACAGCCTAAAACCTGCTAAAAAGGCAGTCTCGCCGTCATGATTGTTTTCTTTTAAAGACGGGAAATTCAATTTTGATATCTATAACTGAAAAAATTTTGAAAATCGGACCATAAACACTGAAGATATGGAGAAAAATGTGAAAAATATAAAAATAGCCTAAAACCTGCTAAAAAGGCAGTCTGGCCTTCATGGTTGTTCCTTTAAACGACGGGAAATTTAATTTTGATATCTGTAACTAAAAAAATTTTGAAAATCGGACCATAAACACTGAAGATATGGAGAAAAATGTGAAAAATATAAAAATAGCCTAAAACCTGCCAAAAATCGGTCCGAACGCCAATGATGTTTTATAGTCAATTGTGCTCCTTAATGATGGGAATGTTGTCAAAAATATTCAGCATTCTATCTTTTATAGGAAATGAGTAAATCCCATTTCCCCCATAGCGTTACGGACGGACTGACTGACGGACGGACTGACTGACGGACGGACGGACAAAGTGAATTATAGAGTAGCTTCGCTACTAATAACAGCCGCCATCATTTAACAAATAACTCGTTTATTTGGACATGTTAGAAATGTTATATTGATTCCTATAATACTTTGATAGTATTTAGAAAGTGTATAAATTAATATTATTTTTATTAAGTTCTGACATTCTAATGTTTAATGATTTGTCTGATTCTAGAGGTTCGCTTTTATGGATGTTTTCATCATTGTTTGATAAACTTTGCAGTCGTCACAAAAATCGCATATGATTTTAACTTAAATAATGGTAGTCAACATTTTTCATTTAGCTGCCACTATTCGGCCGAGCCATCAAAAAATTGTGCGGCTACCAAACCCCGAAATCTATTTTCAATCTAATACAATTCAATTTGCGAGTGGGGGCTACATATAAAATATATAGGCTTGCAAGGGGGGGGGGGGAAGGGGAGTAGATTTGTGTATTGTGCAAAAAAATATGCAATTCTTTTCTCAAGGTTTGCCAATAGCTGCCTTGTATGTGTATGTATGTAGGTATAAGGGATACAGGAAATGGATAATGGACAACTTATTAATCTTGCTCTTCGGTAGATTTAAATTATGGGGTATTATATTGTGTTCCACTAATGGTTTCTAGTGGATTTCCCGCATTTATATTTTTTTTTATTGTTGTTATATATTTATTTGTATATTTTTAATTTATTTTACGTATGTATACATTCGAAACCGGTTGATTAGAACCGGTTCTCATCCATACGAAAAAACTATGTCTAGCATCGTATCTTATCCAGTTTTCTACGAATATAGAAATATACAATCATAGAATAAAACCAGTTTTTTTAGCTCTTGCCTTCGGCATCTCAGGGCTAAAAAACTGGTTTTAATCTTATAATTGTACATTCTATGTCCGGAAAGCTGTGTATAATACGATGCGAGTAATAACTATTCTTTGTGGTGGGGAGGAGAATGTATTTAAATCCCACGCTAAGTCGCCTACAACTTTTCATAGACCATTTCTAATCTTACCTGAAAATTGATTTAAGAGCAATTGATTATGTAATTTTCGAGATATTTCACGAAATAAAACTACAGATTATTACTTTATGATATTACTAGCGGCTACTCCATTAGCCTAAAGGGTATCTTCAATTTTAGAGAAAAATAGCTTAAAACCTACCAAATACCTATATGAGAATTTAAATAATGAACTTAATCGATTAAAACCATACAACTAGAATAAAATTATTATCGTAAACCTTTATACATGACAATTTTAAACTACCTCATGCAGAAACTATTCTATCGTTTTTGGAAGGGTGGTTCATTTATCTCTTAATCGCTGCTCAATATTGAAATTCTTTCCATTTAAAACTTTTTAATAATAATAAACCTATACGAGTTAATAATTTTTGCTTTTACTTTCTGAACATTTTTCCAGAGGTGGATTCTTAAAAAAATTAGGGTCGCTTAGTAGGGCAAAATTATTAGTGAGGCAAAATTATTTTGTAAAAAATTCTCCAAAATCACATAAAAATCTACAAAAAATCTAACAAAATTTTATGTTAATAACCCTTTTATAATTTTATTTAATTTTTGTAGATTTTTATGCGATTGTGGAGGATTTTTCACAAAAATAATTTGCCTCACTAAGCGACACTAACTTTTTTAAAGAATCCACCTCAGTTGTTTTCATTTATATAAAGTCATCATATGTAATTAATCATATAGGTTAATATATAAAAACTTGGTAATAAATATTATTTTTTCCTTAATTAATTTCTTTGTCTATACTACAAACAATATAATATTTATTTCTTTATTATAAAGTTTTTGCCAGTTTTCGCACTTTCCACGGATATTAACATTGTAAGATTATAACCAGTTTTGTTAGATCCAAGAGGCCGAAGGTCTGGGCTAACAAAAAAGGTATTAATCTTATGATTTTTATTTTTAAATTTGTGTAAAATTGTCTGTAATACGATGATATACATGACTTTACAATATGACGTAGAACCGATTCTAATTAAGAGGATATTAATCGGTTTCGAAATTACAATATGAGGCTTTTTATAGTTCCTGATAAAAGTATCATATATTTAATCAGATTTGCAACAAATTTACTTACAATTTTGTATAGACTTAGGCATTAATATTCAGTTTATTCTGTTCTGATACTCTACAAGCTTTTTGTCTCTCTATTATAAAGCTTCACTTTTATGGATGTGTCATCCTTGTTTAAATAAAAGTCCTTTATTTATGCAAAAAATCTTTGCAATTAAAAGTTACAAAAAATATTAAAATTTCATGGTTTATCAACTAAATTGCGCCAAAAATTATGACTTAAATCAACACCAATTCTAATAGTTTGTAGTTATAAACCTATTTTTAATAAGATTACACTATTTTTAGCTTCTATTGTTCTATCACTAAATTCAAGTAAGATAGTAGACTGATAATGAAATAACATTTATTTAAGCACACAACACTCAAAATATACTTTGTTGTTAACCTCAGGAATCTCAGGAATCAATGCACATCCCCAATGATGATTTACAAAACACCTCTTCTGAAGATTAAATTTATTAGTTATTTAAAAGTTTAGACACTGTTATCAAAATTTAACAAATTACCCAAAGTGTTTGTTTTAACAAATGAATAGTCGAATAAATAAAGCTTTGGGTACCAGTGTAATTTATAGTAAAATGTCTCCTCCATCCCTGTGTTAACCCACATCATTATTAGAACAGGGATGCCAAGATGCCAACAAAAAAGTGACTAACAAATATTTTAAAAATAGATTTTCTCCCGTAAGTTTTATTTATTAACTTTGCTCTTAAGCATGTAATAAAAGTGACCCTGTGTTCTTTAATTATTTTTTATTCTTTGCATGTTTGAGTATATGCTTTACTACAATTTTAAAAAATCATTCTTCTTTTTATTTTAAATTTTGGCAAACCCTGTTAAATAACTACAATTGGCCGCCTTGTTTGCCACCTATAGTTTGGCCACCCTGTTTGCTATCTAAAGTTTGACCATCCTGTTTTTTTACCTAAAGTTAGGCTACCATGTTTGATCATTACAGTTTTACCGCCCTATAAGCTAACCTACAGTTTGGCCACCCTGTTGCTACCTAAAGTTTGGCCAACCTACTTGCTACCTATATTTGGCCACCATCTTTGCTTCCTACAGTCTAGTCGCCTCATTTGCTTATAACCATTTGGCCACCATCTTTGCTTCCAAATGTTTGGCCACCCTGTTTGCTACCGATGTTGGCTTCCGTGGGCTTAACTGCACTGCCACAATTTGTTTACACCTAAAGTTTGACCACCCTGTTTGTTAACTATAGTTTTGCTTTTCTGTAAAATACCTAGAGTTTTGCTGCCCTGAATACAACCTAAAGTTTGGTCACCATGTTTGCTACCTACGATTTGGCCGCCCTGTTTGTACTACCTACAGTTCCTTTGTTGTTAATGATACTTTATACAATAAATAACAATATTTACCTTTATATCAGGGATAGAAAGTACACTAGTAGTTAAATCAATTTTCAACCTTTTCTTCTCTCTAATTACTGTAATTAATTCGGAGAATTTCACAAAAAAAATAAACTGAGTTAATCTTGCATTGTCCTATCCCGTTATATCCCTGCAATTCTACAATACAAATCAAGGACAGGGGGATATGAAATTTTGCAGAATATGCTTTCTACAGTTTTCTGAAATTTAAAAGTAACAGCATCTTAGCTTTTTTAATCAAAAATTTTCTGTTAATATTTTACCAATTTTAAAGATCGAAATCGATAGGACAATTCTAATAACCTAATTCTAAGAGCCATCAACTGCAGGCAGATGGGATGGATTAATACTAATCAAAGAAAAGTTTCATATTAAAAAGACTCTGGTTTCGTCATTGCTGAAAAAAAACAGAGAGATAAAATACTCAGACAGTCATAGAGTGGCTTTGCTACTAAAAAATCATAATTCGTATGTAATATGATAAGTATATAACATTTTTGTTCGTTGATTTTTCTTGATAAAAACTGTATTATGAATTCAAATTAGTTAAACTTAAAAGGACATTATATGACTTAAGTTTATCTTCTAAATTGGGAAGTCTTCGCTTCGTTTTAAGCTTTTGGTAGAAACTAGAATGTTAGACGTTCATTGATTATTTATGAACAAGGATGACAACATCCAAAAAAACGAAGCTCTAAAACGTTAAGACAAACGAAATTTAACACGTGTAGTGTCATAACTGAAGTATCAGAATATAAATGTATAAAATTCGAAACAAATTGTAAGTAAATCTGTTGATAAACTGCTAAAATACAAGATATTGTTTAAGGGCATACTTACATTTTTAGGACTTAATTGTAGAGATGCTTCGCTTATAACATAGTCAAAGGAAGCAGTATTCCAAAAATCAGATCGATCGGATAACTTTATCATATAAAAAAATTATGTTAAAAAAGTTAAAAATCATAATGTTTGAAATGGATGTAAGGACATTTAAATTAACGAAAAGAGCTAACTGTCTGTGACGTACGGAAGGACGTACGGATGCACCGACCCTAATTAGAGAAAAGCTGCGCTTTCAACAAGGATGACAACATTCATAAGTAGTTAAGCATAAAAATTTAGGATAGACAAACGGACATTGTTACTCAAAAAACAGTGTGTCATAAAAAGTACCATCCTACAATATAAAGCAAGTTTTTAAAACTAAAGATTTAAAGTTGGTCCAAATGAGTTGTACTTTTCTAGGAAGTTTCTTAAATGTCTTTTAGTGGTTTTTGGCTAATTTTTTTTTATTTCTTCAGCTCTCCACGTCTAGTGGCTATGGGCGAAGCAATTAGTATTTCTAAACAGTATGAAAATTGACTGACAGACTGACGGACTAAGTAAATCATATTCTGGATGTTTCTTTGATAAAATTTCTGCAGTGTATCTTAAACAGCAGCCGAGAAATAGATGTTTTCCCCAATTATTTTTTTTTCAATTGATAGTATAAATGAAAAAGGCAGAGCCCTATTTTACAGGGAGGGAGGGGATATTCGGCTGTTTATTAAGCTGTCCCCAAAGTTATATAATAACGTTTTTTCTTATTCGTTGTCTTAACAATTTTGGGAACTTTAATTAGATTTTTACTTGTCGGTTCATTAAGTTGAGTGTCCAAACGTTTCAACCACTAACTGTAATTTTTACCGAAGTGGTATTTTCGTGTATCATTATTTGGGATTTACATAAATTAATAGGCCATTGTCTTATCCCTTTAGATCCCTGCTTTTGTTAAGTGGTGTCTTCAGAATTCATTGTGCAAAATATTATCTTGTATATTTTAAGCATAATTTGTGTAAAAAGAGAAAAAGTTGAAGAGGGTATATGCATAATGGTGTTCTTTCACATCCACCAATCTATCATTACAGCAAATGAGAATTCGTGTTCTAATTTCAGCCACAAATATATTTTTTGAATCGAATGCGAAAATAGTTATTCATCGTATCATATTTTATCATAAATTGTCTGTAATGCGATGCCATACTTGAATTTTCAGTATGGCGGAGAACGGGTTCTAATACAGCGGATTTTAATCAGTTTCAAAGCCATACTGGAAAATTTTATATAACCATGAAAATTTATAATTCTACATTTTTACCCAAATTAACAGTAGTTTTAGTCAAATAATGATGTTTTTTTCACTAATTCTTATTCTTAAAGCATAATTTTTCTCCCGAAGGCTTTTTTATCATGCAACATTTTTAAGATTTTAAATTGACTTTTGAACCTTTTCAATTTTACAAAATCAAATTTGGAAGATTTTTATGAAAATTTTGGAACACCATTTACATTGCATAGCATGTATATTAACTAAAGTAGCCTAACAGAATAAAAACTTGACAATTTCTTTACAATTCATCTAGACCTTCTAATTCTTAAAGGAACGTGTTCTATCTTTTGTGATTTTTTAACCCATTCGTGACGAGCTCCCAAAGTTCAAAGTTTTTATTCAACTTGGTTCAACAAAATAGATTTTATCAATATTTACTCAACAGAATTAAAAAAGTAAGGTGTCAAAATAAAGATCTTACTTTTTTGTGCATAATGGCAATTTTCTTCTTTTTTTTTATTGCGTTTTAGTACCTTAAAACTAACTTATTTTTTAAATGATTTTTTATCCACATTTTTAAGCTTGTAATATTCTTCGACGTAAAAGGAATCTACGTTTAAGGTTTTAAATCGATAGAACGTTACAAACATGCCAAAGCTATCTTATGAGCCTTGCTGATTGAACACTTTATATTGTCGACAACATTACTTAAAAGAGAAGCCAAACAGACTGACGGACAAAGCGAGTTATAGAGTAGGTGCTCATTTCTTTTATCGCAGTAGTATCACTGTTTTTGAATAATTGGACAATGACATAGTGAGTAATATAATGATTAATGGCTTCATTCCCAGACCCCAGGATGGGGGATGTCCAAAAAAATACCCGAACACCTTGATATGAAAAGAAAAACCCAAAAGGTCCAGCAGTTGCCGAGATCTTGAGCTTCAGGCGGATAAACAGACAGAAATTGTTCTACTCTATGTTACAGCTATTTGATTTTTTTTGTAGAGGGGGGAGGGTGTAAGGACCCTCTTTTTTACTAAATTTATTGGATAATGAAAAAACTTTGAAATTAATGATATCTTGGGCGGAAATTTTAAACTTTAAAAATACAATTTTTGATTTTCTAATATTTGTTAGTAAAAACAAGAATGTTTTTTTTTAGTAGCGAAGCTACTTCATAATTAACTTTGTCACTCTGTCCGGCCGTATTGTTTAGTGAAAAATGGCCTTTACTCAGCTGCTATTTAAGCGAAACTTAAGACAACTTACCTCTGTCTGTTTGTCTCTGTTTGTGCTTCGCTACTAATGGATGTTCTCATTATTGTTATTTTATAAAAACAAGAAGAGAAAAATATCGGAATTTTCAAAATTTTTACTGCTGCACCTGTATGTTTTACTATATGGCAATGGAAGTAGAATTCGTCGATAATAGGACAGGGGAAATTTTTTCATTATTTAGGTTGCTATCATTTATTAGTCAGTTCGTTGTTTCAGTTAGAGGGGAGGGAATGTGGTAAAGGGGATGGTTGGCTGGTATCGTTATATAAATATTTGAAAATATCACTTATTCTACATTCATTTATATGGCAAGCTGAATTCCGAATAATGATTACATGCGTAGAGGGAATATACGTAGAGACTGTAGATTCTATAAGACTGACTTACGTACACAAGCAAGTTATTTAGTAGCTGCGCTACTAAAATGGTCTGATATTATGTTGAAGAAACCGCCGCCTGTCACCACCAGATTGGAAAAATCAACAAGCATTCCGAGAATCTACATTTTATTTTGGTTTCATGGCATTCATTCACATATCTAATTTTTACACTCATTGTATAAGATTATTATAAGACATTTTAGGTATACTTGTTAAATAAGATTGATTTATTCAATTGAATAGCTAAATAGGATCAACTGAAAATTGATTACCCATTTTCCCCCTAATTTCCGAAGTTGTACGACAGAAACCTCAACTATTGCAAAAGCTATTTTCAGTTACTCCGGTCAAAGGGAAAATAATGTATAAACTATTTATACATTATACATTCAAAATTTTAATTTTCAAATTTTTTTGGGGGGAGTTTGAAGCTTTCTTAGCTAGTAGTAAATATTGAGATAGGATAAGGGTGATATGTACACAATCGGAAACTAAATTTCAGCAGACCAAAAAAGGTTGTAATACAGGAATGAGGTATAACCAACAAGCGAAATAAATCTAGAATAATATTTGGGGGGCAGATGGAAAAGTCGTCAATTTTACTGACCCCCAACGACAGCTGAAAAAAATTGTCTTAACCTCTTTTCGAGGAAGCTTTGTGTTTATCAAGTTCGAAATTAATTCCTTATCATTATCCTAAATTAAGCGTAAATGTCGTCTTGTTTGACTTTCCTTTCATAAAGTGACGCGGTATGGATTGTTTATATGCGCCCACGTTTTTCACTTTTGAATGAGACATGAGTGTGTGAAGATTTCGGAGAACAAAATTGGGCCTATCATTGGTCTCATAGTGCGTGAACGACCCTAGTATACCAGGGATTTGAAACCATAAGAACTTCAGGTAGAATTTGTTAATTTTATTAAGAAGAATGGTGTATAGGACGATTATATGTAGATTTAAAAAGGCTTTAGCCAGCTAAGCATGAAACTTAATTATGATTAATATATGTTTTAGTAATTTTTTATGTGCCTTTATTTTTGCATTTAACAATGATTTATTAAACCAAATAATTTTCCTTTAAAGCCAAAGTTTCCAAAGATTCTTAACCGTAGAGAAAAATGATTTTAAAAAGCAATTAAGATTACGTGGTTATAAATAACTGGAATTATGAACTAATTGATTTTGTAATTTCAGGACTTTGAAATAATTTCATCAATAAATCTATAATCAAACCTGCTGTTGAAACTTGATGGTTCCTGGTATTGGGGGTTTGTATGTTCGCCAACAGATCTCGAGAACTTCCCGCTAATTCGGAAGTCATACTCAACCAAAGTGTCATGGTTGAGACAATTTCAAATGATTGGAGTTTGAAGGAGCTGCACAAGCGAATTTCAAAGAAGTGAAGGTTGAAGTTTAGGCATTAGCAAATTTCAAATAACCTGATGGTTGAAGGAGCTGCACAAGCAACTTCAAATGGTTCTGAAGAATAGGCATTAGCATTCTTCAAAGAATCTGGAGAATAGGCGTTAGCATTCTTCAATAGATCAATAGCATATAGTGTATTGATGCAAAAAACATTGACAATTTTTCTGTGAAATAATTACCTAGTGAATCAATATGCCACTAACCAAAAAGCAGAAAATTGAGCGAGCTATCGCTATTGGCAGTGAAAGGCTAGAAGTGTTTGACGAACAGTTAAAAGTGTTTTATGACAATCTAAAAGCCTGCCAAAGTTTTAGTTCATGTGAAAATGTGAATTTAAAATCAATTCGTGACATTTTTAGTGAGGTCAAGGACCAATCTTGACCTAATAAAAAGTCTAAAACCTGCCGTAGAGACTAGTGAGGTGCGCGAGTTCAAGCGTGATTTGGATGAAGCTAGTGAACAGAAAACTGTTGCGGATAAAGTTTATGCGTCGTTGGAGCAGTGTACGAAAATTCTATACTGGCTTGACAATGATTCAGACGACGCGAGGTCAAGCACTGTCGCCAGGAACCTCGACGTCATTGAGAAGGTGAAGATGGACATGGGAGTGCTTAAAATTTCCATGGAGTTGCACCAAGAAGTACGTGATATGTACCAAAGGCTTAGAGAGATGGAACGTCGTTCATCTAACTTGGATGAGAGTGGGACACCTGCCATTCTCTCCAGAAGTATGTCTGCTGTGGATATTCGGAGTTCCAACCCGCAGTATGGGCGCTGGGACAACAGTTTGCTGCCGTCTTTCGACGGTACTGACACGGATTACCCAAATTTTAAACAGGTCTTTAAGGATCTATGCTCTGGTTACGGATTTGCTGACCAGAGGTTAAGTCTGATGTTGTGTATGGAGAAGGTGATAACCAACCCGGAACTACGCAAGCAAGTGTCAGCGATTAGAGATCATAATGAACAATGGTCGTTTCTCGATCAGATGTTTTTATCAAACACTCGCCGGTTCATGAGGATTTTAACTAAGCTGAACAAGATGAAACCTGTGGATAAACCTGTGGACGTGGTTAGTGCAATTGCTACCTTCAAGAGCATGATGCAGGAAGTAGAAGCCATCGTTGGTTCTGCAGCTAAGGATTACAACCACCTAACTCTTATTCATATTTTTAAAGACAAGTGCCCTGAAAATTTGAGAGAGAAAATTATGATGGAGCTAGGTAGCATGAACCAACCAAACATCCAGAAGATTGTAGAACTGCTGGAGAGGACCAGGGGAGCAATGTTGGCCGGTGATATGTCCTATGACACTAGCGCCGGCAAGAGAAATCGTGACAGAGCTGCCGCCGCGCAAGTGTCTGGCCGCAGTGACAATGAGAATGGATGGGCTGGAAAGGACAAAACTTCCAAGTGGAATAGTGCATGTCCTATTGAAAATTGCGAGGATAAACATCCTATTTTCCGTTGTCCCACATTTAAGAAGATGGATGTTGTTGACCGAAAAAAAGTTGTCCAGCAGAATAAGTTGTGTGAACTCTGCCTGTGTGATGGTCATGCTGCTGACAAATGTAATAAATCGGATAAGCTTGGTGTCTGTGGCACCAATAATTGCGACGGTTATCATAGTCGTATGTTGCATGAGGCTAGTGCTAGTGTGAATACAGTCTACAAATCAAGTTCTGCGCCTAGCACATGTACCTTCCTGCTGCAAATAGTTCCAGTTGTAGCACCTGGCGGCGGCGCCTGCCATGCCGCCGTCATGTTTGATTCTGGTGCGAATCTACCACTTATATCTGAGAAGATGTCCCACAAGTTGAAGCTGAAATCTACCGGCAGATATACAAACATTTCTGTTGCTGATGGTAGTGAATCATCCTGCCGCAATGTGGTGTTCTATCTGAAGGACAGGGATGGTAAATTGAGAGAATTTGAGGCAGCTGTTATGCCTAACCTCGGAGGTGGCAACGAGATGCGCTCGGTCCATCCGGGAACCGCCGCCGAGATATTTAAGATGCCGCCAGAAAGATTTACATATATTAGTGGAGGCTTAGATATCATCATTGGAAATACACATCCTGACGTGTTTCCATCAACCTACCAGAAAGTGGGCCAGTCTATGTTGTGGCGAACCATTTTTGGTAGTGGTTTTATCTGTACAAGTGCTGACTATGGAGCTGGTCAGCAGAAATCTGCATATAAAGCTGCCGTAGCTGTTGATGAGAGTGCGTGGCCGGTTGGTTCTGCCGTAGCTGTTGATAATGAGCCGGTTGGTACTGCCGTAGCTGTTGATAATGAGCCGGTTGGTACTGCCGTAGCTGTTGATAATGAACCGGTTGGTACTGCCGTAGCTGTTGATAATGAGCCGGTTGGTTCTGCCGTAGCTGTTGATAATGAACCGGTTGGGTCTGCCGTAGCTGCTATTATTGAACCTGTTGGTTCTGCTTGTAACGCTGCTGATGAACCTTTTGGTTCTGCTAGTGCCGCAGCCGTTGACAACATGGCTACGGCGGGTGTTGCCGTGGCTAATATTGATAATGATGTTAGTTGTGCTGCAGTTATTCCTGATGATATTGGTAACGATACTGTAGCCGTTGAGAATATTGTTACGGCGGGTATTGAGCCGCTGAATGATTCGGTTCCAGCCGGACAAGAGCCGACGGGAGTTTCGGTTCCGGCTGGACAAGAGCCGATCAGAGTTTTGGTTCCAGCTGGACAAGAGCCGACGGGAGTTTCGGTTCCAGCTGGGCAAGAGCCGATAAGAAGTTCGGTTCTGGCCGGACAAGAGCCGACGGGAGTTTCGGTTCCGGCCGGACAAAAGCCGGTAGATGATTCTAAGTTTTATGACAGTCACACTTTTATTACTTGCCCTGGTGCTGTCATGAATCAAGAATCGACTTGGCTGCTGCCAACCTTGCCGCCCGACACAGGGTAAGAGGCCTGCAAATGGCGGGTGGAAATATGGCGGGTGTTGCCGCCAGAAAGTCATTGAAAAATTTCAAACCACACATATCTAATCTACAACATAAACTATTTATGTGAAAATGATCTTTAAAGAAAAAATATTACAAGTTATATATTAGGCTTGTGAAGGGAACCAAAATGGGTTCTGTAAAGAATAAGTATTCATTATTCAACTAATTTTATTGTTCATACCTAAGCAAAAATTCTACAAAACTGTTTAGACTTTTAAAGCAGATTTTAAAAGATTTTGTTTCTTTAAGTATGATTTTGAAAAGCAAAAGTTCGTGTGTTAACTACCAAATGATTTTTGCAGAATTTAAAATACCTCGAAAAGTATATTTTTCATGGTTCACGTTTGCTTAAAAAAATGTTATTTCTCAGATTCTCATATGAGATAATGCATTAAAGTAAAGAACACAACATGTAAAATTATTATGATAATGTTTAAAATATTTCTGATTATTATTTTAAAAAGATTATCGCAAAAAAATCAAGATATTTGTTTTATTTTGTAAGCAAATAAAGGTTTTTCGTTCACTCCGGAGGCAAGGATTCCTAATAATCCACGCGTAAAGATTTTTCTTCATTCCGAGAGCAGAGATTCGTAGTAATATATGTACCTAGCGATTTCGGACAGGGCAATTTTAAACCTTGAGAAGTATTTTATAGCAATTATTTTCCTAGGTACATATATTTTCGTTCATGTTTAAAAATGTAAACTCTATTTTCTATGAGATAAGCATTTATAATAATGAACACGATGTATGATATTATTAAAATATTGATTATTATTTATATAAATATCACAGAATTAATTTAAGATAAACTATGCATATTTTAAATTAACCTTTCCTTCATTTTTATCACAGATATTAAAATAAAAGCGGTTATTAAAAATTATGATCAATAATTGATTCTTATTTTATGAAAATTGAGAACATTTTTTTTTATTAAAAAAGCCACATTTTTATATGCCTATTTTATGCCTAAAATAAGAATCAAATGAAATGCGATTAATTTTTATTCTATTTCATATGCTCAAATTTAATTTTATTGAGTTTAATTTCTTTTCAAAAGTACAATTCATTATAAAACTTACCTGAAAAGTTTACCAAAAAGAATAAATGTGTCGAGATTGCGTGATTCGATATTTATTCTAAGAAAAAAATCAAGTATTTTTTTGGCAGATTTTTTGAAAATTATATATGAATTTCAATCAAGTAAAACATTTTATTCAGATCAAGGAATGATTGAAAATTCATATTTAAAGTCTCATATTTTTTTTACAAAGAAAAATTGGTATTTTTTTCATAATTCCGATGAAAATTCTAACGAAGATATTATTATTTTGCTATTCTTTAAGTATTAAAAAGTTTTATTGTTGATTAAGATAGTACAGTTCTTATTCATTAAGTTTGAAAAACTTTCTGCCCAAGGATTTTGAAATATTTTTTCTTACTACTCTTTTTGATGCTTAACAAATTTAATTTTAAGTACCTATAAATCTTAATTTTCTTGTCTAAGATTTATTTCGTTTTATTTTACCATTATTGTTTACATTTCAACCTGATTTCGTAGGTACTTATTGATTTATTAATAACTAGCGGCTTCGCCCCTAGCCTCTAGGGGCTTTGCCCTAAGAGATGACAACAACAAAAAATTCAAAGAAAAAAAATAAGAAGAATTAAAGAAATCTTCTACAAAAGAAATTTTCTACAAAAGAAATCTTCTACAAAAGAATTCTTCTACAAAAGAATATTTCTACAAAAGAATTCTTCTACAAAAAAAAAAAAAAAAAAAAAAAAAAAAATGAGGGGAATTTTTTTTGTTTTTGGGGGGGTTGGGGGTGTCCCACCCCCCAAGAAAATAGCTTAAAACCACCACAGGACCAATAGGTATATACCCTGAAGAGTAGAATCCAATCGGTTCAGCGGTTACCGAGATCTTAAGGGACAGACAGACGGACAGACGGACAGACGGACAGACGGACAGACATCAAGCTACTTTGTATTATAGATAGTAGTGGCGCCCTTAGCATCTAAGAACTCGTGTTTTCTAAAGGGTAAAAAGGGAGGAGAAAAATAGCCTAAAACCACTCAAAGGATTGACCTATAATAGTGTGGAACCATCATGGGATCTATGTGAAGCTAAAAAGGAGAACTCAGTATTAAAAGTAATGAAATCTGAAGCTATAGTCAAATAAACCTTACTTACTACTTTATGTTATAAGATGATTTATTACCTATTGATTATGAAATGATTATTATTTAGTATAAGTTGTTATATTTACAACATCATGATTAATAGGATTATCCATTTAGGATTTGTGTATGTGATCTTGTGAGTGTCATGTGCATGGAATGTTGTATGGTACAAACCAATCCCCATCCTTCTATCCTAAATGTGAGGTATTATGAGTCCTAGTGAGGAGTATAATATTGTGTATGCATTTCACGGGGTTTCATTTAGTTAGGAGCAAAAATTGTCACGGTTTTCGGGATGTGGCCATTCTCATGTGATTATGGTGAGTTGAGTTTAGTGAGAAATGTTGCTAGTGCTCAGCGCAAAAAAAAACCTTGAATCTCGTTAAGGAAGTTAATTTGACTTTCAAACGGGGGGTGTGTCTTAACCTCTTTTCGAGGAAGCTTTGTGTTTATCAAGTTCGAAATTAATTCCTTATCATTATCCTAAATTAAGCGTAAATGTCGTCTTGTTTGACTTTCCTTTCATAAAGTGACGCGGTATGGATTGTTTATATGCGCCCACGTTTTTCACTTTTGAATGAGACATGAGTGTGTGAAGATTTCGGAGAACAAAATTGGGCCTATCATTGGTCTCATAGTGCGTGAACGACCCTAGTATACCAGGGATTTGAAACCATAAGAACTTCAGGTAGAATTTGTTAATTTTATTAAGAAGAATGGTGTATAGGACGATTATATGTAGATTTAAAAAGGCTTTAGCCAGCTAAGCATGAAACTTAATTATGATTAATATATGTTTTAGTAATTTTTTATGTGCCTTTATTTTTGCATTTAACAATGATTTATTAAACCAAATAATTTTCCTTTAAAGCCAAAGTTTCCAAAGATTCTTAACCGTAGAGAAAAATGATTTTAAAAAGCAATTAAGATTACGTGGTTATAAATAACTGGAATTATGAACTAATTGATTTTGTAATTTCAGGACTTTGAAATAATTTCATCAATAAATCTATAATCAAACCTGCTGTTGAAACTTGATGGTTCCTGGTATTGGGGGTTTGTATGTTCGCCAACAGATCTCGAGAACTTCCCGCTAATTCGGAAGTCATACTCAACCAAAGTGTCATGGTTGAGACAAAAATGTATAGGTTTTTTGATTTTTTTCTAAATAATTTTCACTGTTAGAGTTAGTATAAGCTAATAGTTGTAAAGTCGCTATCCCCCCAGATTTTTTTTCTATCTCGTTTTCTATATGTAAAAAATATTAAATGGAGTATTAAAACACAAGCGAGAATTGAAACTTCTTGAATATCACCTTCCTGGCGGACACAGGATGCCAGCAAACCTGGCAGGTTATCCAGATAAAGAATATGCAAATTTTTCATACTTCTTAGATAGAGAACATATCATTTTAACAGAAAGCAAAACTAATAATTTTTTATTCAAAAAAAAAAAAAAATTTATCAAAGGTTTAAAATCTCTATATTAAATAACAATGTATTTAATATTACTTGGATGTTACACCAGATTTCCATGTTCTCCCTATCCAACCCGTCAACCCCATTCCTAACCCTCCTCCTCCTCGATCAACGAACTGACCAATAAAAGAGTTCCCTGTCATAATATCCACGTATATTCTATATTCCTATTAAAATAACAGATTTTTGTAATATCCTGAAACAAACATACCAAATGTATTTGAACCCTGTAAAAAAGAATAAGGCCTGGAAATATACATTTTAATTGAACTTGGAGAAACAGAGAATTTATGATTTGTTATTGTTTTTGACACACACACAATTCACTCTCAATAACATCAAAGGTATAGGATGTGTGTGTGTGTGTGTGTGTGTGTTTGTGTGTGTGTATGTGTGTGTGTGTGTGTGTGCGTGTGTGTGTGTGGGTGTGTGGTTACGTATTACCAGGGATTTTAAGGGATAAGACAAAAAAAATTTCACAACTTCTTTACATTTAAATTTTTTTGGGAAAGTTTGTACAACAGATCTATAATATAGATGTATATACAGAAAACTACCTCCCTTCATTTTTCAAAGACCTCTTTCGTCTGCTTCTAAATTATTTTCTGCTACTTAGCTGTGTTAATGTGGTATGCGGCAGCTCTGGCCCATGCAGAAACCAAGACATTATAGTGATGCTACGCACCTAGCTAAATCCTGTTATTCTACAATTGTAAAGCCACCTGGAAATATGTCAGATAACGGTACTGATTTCATCTCTCAGTTGTCCTGCAAATGGAGGGAGGGGTGTTACCCTCCCTCTCCCATCTTAAGCACCGGAACCTTCCCCTTCAACCACCAAGTTATCAGCACCACCTCAACCCTGAGGATAAAGGATCTAAACCTGCCCTCACCTGATAGAATCACCCCCGCACAGACTGTTGTTGTCACAAGTAATCATCAAACCTTCCCTCTTTAGTACCCAGACCTACCACTCAACCCCTCTATGCTTATCTACCTATTGTGCTGCTCCATGGGCTATCCTGCCTGCCCCAGACAGGGATAGCCATCTACCTAACCATTGCAATTATCTATGTTTTACTGTATGATTTATCTTTAACTATCTTTATTCCTAATCCATATGTATTTATATTATGGTTAACTGTATTCTTAATTCCCCCCACCCCTTTCCAGGGATGGGGGATCATGATTGCCCAAACTGACTATTGTATATGTATTATAATGCTTTTATGTTATGATTATTTATTCCTATCCATGTAGTTATTGTTTGTTGTATATAGCTTTAGTATCCTTTAAACCTTCAATAAAGTGACAACTGAAATAGATGTTGATTCTTGTCTAGTGAATGCTAGAGAAGCGTAGCTTCTCTATAGTAAGGTGTCCACGTCTGTTCACACTGCCGTAGTCTTTATTCGAACTCTGGTGTCTGCCATTTACCCTAGGCGGATACCACAACTTTTGGTGACAGCTGTGTGAGATTACGGCGAACCACAAGTGTAGAGCAGACGCGCATCTGAGGCTAAGGTACTCCCAGCAGTGAAACTGGCAAAACTGACACAAGCAACCTGAATTACCCACCCTGGACAGCAAGTCTAACTCTGCATCCGGCAGTTGTGGAAGTGAAACTTGACGAAGAACCGCGAGAAGCGCCGACATCTAACGGAGAATTGAGCGCTCAAAAGGCTGAAACAGGCCTGCGGACCGGCTGAAACAAGCCAAATAAGTGTAAACGGCTGAAAATAGGCCAATTTTACTGCAAGAGATAGCAGGATCCGAACCAGTGGCGCTAGCAGGACGGGACATTCCCTGCCGCCGATAGGCTGAAACACGCCACATAGCTGCAAGCGGCGCTAGCAGGACGGGACATTCCCTGCCGCCGATAGGCTGAAACACGCCACATAGCTGCAAGCTGCGAGCCAACATACAAGTGTAGTGCACCAGAACAGAGAAAAACTACGTCAACTCCAAGTATCCTGAGAGGCTACAACGCAGCCACCCATCTAGAAAAACAGATATTATGTCACATTGCAGGGATTACCACCCTGGTGTGATGGCTAAACAATAGATTTATGAGCAAAGCTTGGCAAACAAATTGTTGTGTTGTGATAAATCTAAAAATAGAACAGGCTTGGATTTATTGTGTATTGTGATAACAGCTAAAAATAGAACAGGGTTAGTAAACAAATCTGTTATGCAATTGTGATAAGGACAAAAATAGAAGCTAGATGTAATATAATAAAGACCCTGATATACAATCAAATCACCTCAAGCCTATAGCACAACAACAATACACCCCTTATTCCAAGGGAAAGGGAGGAGCCCCTCTCCATTGAAGGCAAATACAATCAGGGTGATATAATAGATAAGCCTAGGATTAAGAAGAAAAGGCACTATTACACCAGCACACAGTTACCCCCCTCCCTCACAGGGGGAACGGACGGAGTTACCCCCGTCCCCTCACGCGCTCCCCCCCCCTCCTACCCACACTAGACTAAGTCCGTCTGTAGTGTGGGGCTAGCGACCGGGAACACAGAGCGCCATTCACGGGTAGCGCAACAGAGTGCGGAAAATATCATAAGTTCAACGGACAAAGCGGACCAACGAGAGAGCGAGTTGAGGGACAAGTGCGCGTTTTATCTGTGTGCGCGGATTGACGGTGCGTAAGCGCGCTGCACGGAAAGGAGATTTCACGCACACACACACACACACACACCCACACAGGAGAGGGGCCACTCTATAGCATACAACAGAGATATTTTTTTAGGAGAAAAACTTGCAAGCTCCTCCCTCCCTGTCTACAGTGTGATAAGGAAAACTAAACCAGTTCCTTAAACCCGCTCAGACCCTCAACATCTCCTAGCCCTGCCAACCCTACTTCAAAGCTGAGTGGTTAGTGAAACAAATATATGTATATATAAATACCCAAGTGATAAATAATGTTGTTTTCTTTTGTATCACGGGTGCAAGTAAGTGAATACTAACCTCACCAAACAACACTGGAAACTGATATGGTAACTGAACGAAAGTACGCCCACCCTGTGGACACAGCCTGACTTGCTGCCCCACACTGGGCAGTGGTGGTGTGTACCTGGACCATCGACCCTCATAGTTGTGAACTATAAACAGAGGAAGCGTGATTTTTTTTGGAGCAAGGAGGAAAAGCTAGCTAGCTCTGGGGATATTCCTATACACGTATATATATATATGGGCGTGTAGCCATATATATATATAGATAGCCTACCTATCCATATATCTACTAGCGGATACGCTCCTAGAGACATCTGTGGATACCTAACATATTCCCTGTTACCTTTAAGCTAAGATCCGCTGGTTACCACAGAAATCAAGAGCTATACTGGAAAGGAGAACAACTCAGGCTCAACAGTTAAACAAGGCGCTGGCACCAACAGACCAACCCCCTGCTACTTATCATGGGGGCGCGCCAGCCACAGAAACTCTTGAGCCAGGAGGACCGAGCCTACGGCTACGTGGACTACCACCCTAATTACACAGCTATAGTCTTTATACTAGGGGTGAGCCGGTTCGAACCTCCTTGCGGCGCGGCTACTCTACTCTGCTCCTATATCTACCAGATAAGAACTTGTCAGCCCCTAGCCCGACGTGCGGCAATCGAAGACATTCCTGATTGGGCATTAACTGTGTGCCTAGGCCTGTTGCTGGCACTGTGGTGGACAGAAGTCTTCATTTGGACCAGAACCCCCAACATCTGTACCCCACCACTCTCTGCTTCTTCATACAAGATACTGCTTCTGTTATTACTTTGGCCTACTGTGTTGAGTACAGTGAACATCAAACACATGCCAGGTCACAGACCCCTGGTCCCTGAGATGCCCTTGTCTGGAAGGGTGACTGAATGTCCGCTGCACAGCTCCTGTTCAGTTGGTGCTCAATGCACGAGAAATAGCAATACTGGACTGGGGATTGCTGAACCTGTAGGTGTCCTCCTGGGGGTGTTGAACGATGCAACTGAGCCTAATGAGAAGGTGACAAGCTTCAGAGACTTAGTGGCCAGCCCCAAGATGGACACTACCACAAGAACTGAGACTCCAAAGGGGCCCAGCCCTAGGGCCAGTACCACCTGTTTCTGGGGTGGAAAGGCCCTCCCTGGCGCTGGCCTCACCAAGCTGGAGGATGGGGAGCTGTCCCAGGGGAATAGGCTCTTCACCCAGATGCCCGTCGCGTACCTGGGGGTGGGGGAGCCGCCACCCAAGCCTCCTTGGGAGCCCCCAGGCATGGAACGACTGGGGACCGGCCTAAGGATGGGAACTGGCGACCTGCTGCAGTGGAAGGCTTTACCCAGCACGGAGGGAGCAGGGTTGACCAGCAGCAGTGAGGCTGTTCCCCCACACTCCAAGACCAGATGCCTCTACTCTGTTGAACCACTGCACATGTCCCAGCCAAGTTCCCCCATGCTGCTGAAGATGGAGGCCCACCAGGATGCAGAGCTCCAACTAGGGAAGTCAATAAGAAGGCCACCCCCTGCCAAAACCAGAACCACCGCAGGGGTTCCCCACCAGCGGCTGACGGAGCCTGGCAGGGACGCAATACCAGCTGGCAACTCTGGCCCAACTCAGGTGGCTACCGACAGCCTGCTGGCAGTCCAGAATACAGTTCAGACTACCATCCGGATGGCATCTTCTGGGCCTTGCTGGTTCAACTGTGGGTACCTGTCCACACACTGGCCACAGGTACCCCCCAGAGATCATAGCCCCCTTTCCGACTGGCACCATCAACGGCCTTTGCTACCAACTACCTGGCGTATCCAGAGGCAGGATCCCTCATGTGGAGAAGCACCTGCAGAAGCTAAGGCCGAGGCTGGCCTCGCCACCCAGGAGAGGAGAGCCGCTGTTGGATGGAAGGGACCTGTGTGGATGGGGAGGAGGCTGAATGTAACCAAGGAGCCACCACAAGCAGCCCAGCACCGCCTGACCCCTAGTAGGGGAGACCCTGTTTGTCAGCTGGTGCCCCAACTGGAGGAGGAGAGACCTGGCAGGTTGATACACCCTGGGGAAGCCGGCCTGATGGGACCCAGCTGGACGAAGGGGCGCTGCCGCTTCAACGGCCACACAGCCGCCAAGTGTAGAACCGGTTGGGACCAGGCAAAGAAGAAACACCAGGCCGCCCAACAACCTGCATGCAACCCGTCTGACACCCAGGTCCACCTGGAGGGAGGTGCCCAGCCGTCACCCCAACCAGCTGCCGCCGCTGGGGCCGCGGCTACCCAGGAGTCTGTATCTCAGATTGGGACCATAGTGGCCAGGATCAACGTGCTGGGAGGAGCGGCTGAACCCAACCGGGTTGGCCTGGACCTCAGCCTCAACCACAGGGGACTGGTGTCCGTAACCCCTGTCACCCCCAGCAAGAGCCGAGGGGCGCGACCCAGCGCCACCGGGACGGTGTACGGGGAGGCCCTGGCGGCCGCCGAGTGGGAGAGGCAAGAGGCGCTAGCCAGCGAGTCTGAGTCGATGTATGGGACGCCAACCGGCGTCGCCACCTGGAAGGAACGAGAGGTGCTCCCCTGCACCACCAAGCTGATGTCTGGGGCGACAACCGTCGCCGCCACCTGTGAAGACTGGGGGGCGCTATCCAGCGCCCCACGCTGGTGCCTGGGGCGACAACCGTCGCCACCACCGAGAGACCTGGACCCCTGTGAAGACTGGGGGGTGCTATCCAGCGCCCCCACGCTGGTGCCTGGGGCAACAACCGTCGCCGCCACCGAGATACCTGGACCCCAGAATGAGCCCACAGCCCCAGAGGAAGGGGTGACACCCGTCACCCCCGGCCAGCCAGAGCCCTCAGCCAGCAGGGAGAGTCCAGCTGTCCCTCACCCTCAACTGCATCCAGCTGTCTACCTCCCTCAACCAAGCCAGGGTAATTGTATTGCACTGGTGTATCAGGAAGTTTGGGCTGGGCCAAACTTGCCTGCGCCCCCTGCATCTGCCCCAGGAATCAGGATATCAGCCATTACCAGCCAAACTGAAGAAGCTTTGACCGCCGCCTGGGGAGTAACTCAACCAGATGTGCCCAGTGCCGAGCCTAACCATAGAAGTAGAGGATCCCCAACAGTTATGTCTACCCAAGATGGAGACGATGTGCCTGGACCCCTTCAGGCTAGGGGAGGAAATCCGGAGCCTTGTGCCTCCAGTCCACCCTTGCAGATCCAAGATAGCCTCCGGCATAAGGGATGGACTGTTACCTTCCCCTACCCCGCAGGTCTGGCTGCCATGCACCCCCCTGCCAATGTCCAGGATGAGCCTGAGGAAGGCAACGCTCCTACAGTATGGCAACCACCACCTGCCCGCGTTGACAGAGACCCTGGAAGCCGAATGAACCTGACCAGCCCCGAGGGCGAAGAAACTGCGCCTGCATCCAGAAGCCAGCCTGCCAGCAGCAAGGTGACCAACACGATGGAGACCACCAGCCCAGTGGAGAAACCTGAAGAGGTGTATACCAGGCGGCTGTTGGTCCAAGCCCCCTCATGTGTTGTGCCACCCCTGGAGGTTGCCAGGGTGGCCTCAGAGGTACACATCCAACGGCCAGAACATCCAACAGGACCAGCTACTCCAGCAGATATAGTAGATTCCGTTCGACCTGGGGAGGGCTGGAGTCCACCACCAGTCAGCAGCTGGTATCCTGGCGGACCCATTCCACAAGGACAACAAACTGAAGGCCGCAACCACTGTCGGAAGTCTGGCGGTGCAGACAACCCCTCCAGCCTTCCGAGGGGAGAGTTGTGGTATGCGGCAGCTCTGGCCCATGCAGAAACCAAGACATTATAGTGATGCTACGCACCTAGCTAAATCCTGTTATTCTACAATTGTAAAGCCACCTGGAAATATGTCAGATAACGGTACTGATTTCATCTCTCAGTTGTCCTGCAAATGGAGGGAGGGGTGTTACCCTCCCTCTCCCATCTTAAGCACCGGAACCTTCCCCTTCAACCACCAAGTTATCAGCACCACCTCAACCCTGAGGATAAAGGATCTAAACCTGCCCTCACCTGATAGAATCACCCCCGCACAGACTGTTGTTGTCACAAGTAATCATCAAACCTTCCCTCTTTAGTACCCAGACCTACCACTCAACCCCTCTATGCTTATCTACCTATTGTGCTGCTCCATGGGCTATCCTGCCTGCCCCAGACAGGGATAGCCATCTACCTAACCATTGCAATTATCTATGTTTTACTGTATGATTTATCTTTAACTATCTTTATTCCTAATCCATATGTATTTATATTATGGTTAACTGTATTCTTAATTCCCCCCACCCCTTTCCAGGGATGGGGGATCATGATTGCCCAAACTGACTATTGTATATGTATTATAATGCTTTTATGTTATGATTATTTATTCCTATCCATGTAGTTATTGTTTGTTGTATATAGCTTTAGTATCCTTTAAACCTTCAATAAAGTGACAACTGAAATAGATGTTGATTCTTGTCTAGTGAATGCTAGAGAAGCGTAGCTTCTCTATAGTAAGGTGTCCACGTCTGTTCACACTGCCGTAGTCTTTATTCGAACTCTGGTGTCTGCCATTTACCCTAGGCGGATACCACATTAATATAAGCGATATCATTGGTTGATTTCCAATGACCCAATATAAAGGTTGCACAAGGTGGTTGCGATGGGGAGATACAGTTAGTTAACCCTTTCTCCCTCTAGTGTTTTACTCTAATGTTTGGACAATGCTATTTTAAAGTACACAAAGTACAGAATAATTTACAGTCCAATTACCCATCCCTCCCAGTGTATCATGAATGCTTGCAATATTGAGCTAAAACAATTTACACAAAAAAAGCCAAGTTTAAAATTGATAGAGATATTTTAACAGTGAAAAGTTAAGTCACAAAATTGTTATACTTTCATTGAATTTTAATTATGTCGGTTCCAAACTAGTAGTGTCGAACTTTCAAAAACTAATCATAATCTGCAGAAGGGTTAATTTTGTTTGACATCATTTAAAATGTATAAGTTTGTCTTATTCCTTTAGATTCTTGGAATGTATCATACATTCTTATTGTTAAAAGGAATGTTATATCAAAACCACAAAAGAATCTCTTTTTATTCGAATCCGGTGGGTTAGAACCGGTTCTAATCCATACGAAAAAACTATGTCTATCATCGTATTATATCCAGTTTTTTACGAATATAAAAATGTACAATCATAAGATTAAAACTAGCCTTCGGCACCTCGGGGCTAAAAAGATTGGTTGTAAATAATCTTAAATTTGTACATTTTATATCCGCGGAAAGCTGTTTAAAATACGATGCGAGAAATAACTATTAGCGTTAACAGGAGCGTAGCTAATAAATATTTGAGGTGTTTATACCGTTAGTTTGTCTTACAAATAATTATTTCTTTCTTCAGCGGCTACGGATCGTAGAGGAGCGTGTAGATTGTATAAATGATAAGGCCCTAAAGTGTATTTGTAATTATTTTCAGAGATTTTAAGGCATAAGACACTTGATGATTCATTGATTTACACCTCCCTACAGTAAATTAAAGTTTTCTATTTTAAAGTTTGAACACTACTAAAGATTTTCCAAAATATCAAGATTTAATAAAATTCACAAATGTTTTTAAGCCAACAAATATAAGAACATGTTTGAACACTTCAGTGTCAGACCAATTTTTGAAAAAATTCTTAGAAAAAAGGTCGAACATTTAATTAAATAAACAAAAAAATAGTATGTGCTAATTCAAAATTCGCGGATTATACGAACACCTTTAAGATTTCTCTATTGTAAATGAATGCATATATTTGCAAGTACATAATTCTTGTACTGTCAAAATAGATTATTACATAGTATAGATGAAGGGTCAGGCCTCTAATTCTATAACATGAAAACTATACAAGTACATAATTCTTGTATACTGTCAAAATAGATTATTACATAGTATAGATGAAGGGTCAGGTCTCTAATTCTATAATATGAAAACTATACAAGTATATCATTCTTGTGTAATGTTAATAGTTATTTCTCGCATTGTATTATAAACAGCTTTCCGCGGATATAAAATGTACAATTATAAGATTAAAACCATGCCGAAGGCACGGGCTAAAAAATGGTTTTAATCTAATGATTGTACATTTTCATATTCGTAGAAAGCTGAATATAATACGATGCTAGACATAGTTTTTTTCGTATGGATGAGAACCGGTTCTAGTCCACCAGATATTAATCGGTTTAGAATGAATACGAGAAAAATTCGACTCTCCCCTCCTCAAGTGCCCCTCGAGGCCTCTAGGGGCGTAGCCGGTAGTGTATAGATAAAGACCAAGGCATTCTGCAATTGTATTTTGTTTACCCTTGAAGCATTGTATTTAAATATGAAACCAATCCTTATATAAAAGTAACAGGATGTCTGTATGTAGCTTACCATCGTACTGACCGCTGAAATGAAATAGATAAAGTGAAGCTTCTCATATGTACTTGAGAAAAATTGCCAACTCCCCCCCCCCCAGAAAAAAAAAAAATATTTTAATTCTTCTTTAAAAAACAAAGTTGAGTATTGTCTCCCCGAACCCCTTCCTTCAAGTGCCCCTAGAGGCCTCTTGGGGGGGGGGGGGGGGGCGTAGCCGCTGGTAAGTTAAAACGTAACATTTTCTTCATTAGATTAGCATTATACCTAATTCCTAAACACAATAATATGTAAATATTTAAGATTTAAGATACATATAGAATTCAAAGTTATTACAATCAAGGTGATTAAATAATCAAAGTTTCATAATATAATCACAAGGTTAAGACCCCGCAGGGTTAGAGGCGATTTCCCTAGTATTAAATCGGGGTGACCCGAACCGATCTGGCTCACCACTAAAATGATTTAAAGATCCAGCTCAGGTTAGGTTAGATTAGAAGAGCCCCGCAAGGAAGGTATCAGTAGTTAGGTAAGATATGTGGGTGGATTTTCATTAGTAAAGGGATTCTTTACGCACAAAAATATGCTTCTACCTAATATAGCAGCCGAATAAATCACAAATTCTTCCCTATAAGTAATATGTTTTTGTAGACGGGCTGACAAAGTGAGTTATAGAGTAGATGCTCTTTGATTTTTTACCAAAAGATCTATTTATCTCTGAAAGTAGCCAAGTAAATCATATGATTATTTTATTAGGACATTTTTTCAGATTTGTCATTTCAAAATGAAAATTGAAAACTCACATAAAAAGTTGAGTGAATTAAAGTTAGAGCTTATAAAAATAAAATAGATCATGAAATCCTATATTTTATAATTTACTTTGGTATAGCTATTTTGCTTGAATACGACAATAGACAAATGTTATAGAGATTGCTTTAATAGACATAGGCATGAATTTACTGTTTACATTAATTAACAATATCCGTCTCTTAAGTGGACCTCTTAGTCAGACATGGGGTGGTGTATCAGAAGCACCATTTCCACTCCTAGTTTTATAATAACATTTTTAGATGTGCTTCTTCAAGTTTTCTTTAGAGGATCAGCGTTGACAGGATCATACCAGGAACTATTGCTGGATAGTTTGATAATTTAGCCAATCAATTGCCTGTTTAAAAGGATAACTACATATATTTTGTTCAATTTCATGTTGGTGTCCAAAAAAGTAGCTTAGTGAGCCCTCATACCCCCCACACTCCCATTATTTTAAAGAAAATAATGAAGGGGGTATTTTACTAGGTTAGGTTATCATTGGTACTGAGTAGCCCCGCAGGGGTTGGTGTAACACAGGTATGGACCCTACAGTGTTATGGCCACACTCGCAAGGTTTAATAATAGGAAAAAACTCCCCCCCCCCCCTACTTAATTGCAATTTATCTAAAATACATAGTAGTGCGACATCTGTCTGTCTGTCTGTCCGCCTGTCCATCTGTCTGTCTGTCTGAAGCTTAATATCTCAGTAACCACTAAACCGATTGGGCTCTACTCTTCAGGGAATATACCTACTGGTCCCGTGATGGTTTTAAGCTAACCCTACAAAAAAATGAAAATCCCCCCCAAATTTTATTTTATACTTCTTTTTAAATTTTATTAAACAAAAATAGGTTGATCAAAACTCTTGGGGCAAAGCCCCTAGAAGCTAGGGGCGAAGCCGCTAGTTTGAAAAAAAGAGGGAGTTAAAATTGCTCAACTATCACAGTATTCAATCATCATGATTATTTAGAAAGAAAATATATCATTGAATACTCTAATTTATCTCTGTTATCCTAGAAAGATAACCACCCAGAACCAGCCAAAATTCCACAAAATTGGATGGGAATGAAGCAAAACAAAATGCCAATTCCCAAAAACAATCAGAGAATTTCCTACGATATTCCACACAGTTTACCTGAAATCAATCACAGATTATACATTTTGTAAGTTGATAGATTATGAAAAAGAAATTTGGATCAAGTAGGATGCAGTAAGAAGGAAGATATTGTTTTACTTTGAGTGATAGCGCATGACCGACTTTATAGAACTATATAGTTTTGACTTTGAAGTTCCACTATCTCTTTTTCTCTCTATCTATCAATTTATCTAACCAACTATCTTTCTTTAATCTGCCCTTCAATACATGTTTTTATAAAGAGTCGCAAAGATTTTAAGACATTTCGTTCAATTTGATTTGAAAATAAATTTTGTTAATAGCGTACCTGCTCTAAAAGTCACCATTGATTGATAGTTGGTCAATGTGTACTGCTAATATTTTATTTACCTTTCGTAAAAAATTGCCAATTTATGAGCATAAACGGGTTTCCCTCCCCCCCCGACAAATCAGCAGTATATTAAACTCTTGCTTCCTAGGGTGCGTTACACTTTCTGTCAAAGCTGGAGATGTTGGGTGAATGCGGCCTGGGAAAAAGGCATTTAGTATTTATTGCTACAGGGAATTACAAGACTTACCATACATATAGCTGGAGTCAAGGCTCGGCATCCAGTATTTATTATTTCTACAGGGAATTACAAGACTTACCATACATTACATATAGCTGGAGTCAAGGCTCGGCATCCAATATTTATTATTTCCACAGGGAATTACAAGACTTACCATACATATAGCTGGAGTCAAGGCTCGGCATCCAGTATTTATTGCTACAGGGAATTACAAGACTTACCATACATATAGCTGGAGTCAAGGCTCGGCATCCAGTATTTATTGCTACAGAGAATTACAAGACTTACCATACATATAGCTGGAGTCAAGGCTCGGCATCTAGTATTTATTGCTACAGGGAATTACAAGACTTACCATACATATAGCTGGAGTCAAGGCTCGGCATCCAGTATTTATTATAGCTACAGGGAATTACAAGACTTACCATACATATAGCTGGAGTCAAGGCTCGGCATTCAATATTTATTATAGCCACAGGGAATTACAAGACTTAGAAAACATATAGCTGGAGTCAAGGCTCGGCATTTAATATTTATTATTTCAGACACAATTGTGCGCCATTTTTGCAGTTTTACTTGCAGTTGTGGCTGCTTATTTTGTGTAACTGAACAGGTAATATGTTTATGAGGCTGCAGCTACCGAGCCCTGACCACAAAACACAGTGCGCAAATTTCCATTGCAAAAAATGGCACCTAATTTGGCAAAAACAAATGTAAATCTAATCTTTATTAAAGCCACTATTTGCAGACAATCACCTGACCTTAACAAGGACAGTTATTTTCAAATTTTCAATTCAATTATAAATTATCATTAACAAAAAATATTTATTTTTTATCAGAAAGGAGAAAAAGGGGCAATTTTCTAATCAACGGTAATTAATATGTGTAAAAAACCAATTATAATGAACTAAATTACCCCATTTAGTTGTTTGAAGAACTTGGACACTGATGATTTAAACAAGTTTTAGTAGCCAAAATATTTAGGCTAATGAATGACAAGGCATACTAACAGACCAACAGGACATACAAACAGACCAACAAGACCTACCAAAAGACCAATAATACAGTCCAAAAAGCAACATACCAGTAAACAGATAGACCAACAAAATAGACAAACAAGACACACCAACAATACAGACGAATTGACCAATAAGACAGACCAATATTCAAACATACCAACAAGACCTACCAAAAGACCAACAATACAGACCAATAAGACGAACAAACCAGTAAACAGATGGACAGACCAATAAGACAGACCAAAAAGACGGAATAACAAGATAGACCAACAGAATAGACCCACATGACATACCAACAATACAGACGAACAGAACAATAAGACAGACCAACAAGTCATACCAACAGACCAACAAGACATACCAACAGACTAACAAGACCTACCAGAAGACCAACAATACAGACCAAAAAGACGAACAAACAAGTAAACAGATGGATAGACCAATAAGACAGACCAAAAAGACGGAATAACAAGATAGACCAACAGAATAGACCCACATGACATACCAACAATACAGACGATCAGAACAATAAGACAGACCAATATTCAGACAGACCAACAGGACACACCAACAGCCTAACAAGATCTACCAAAAGACCATCAATACAGACTAAAAAGACGAACAAACCAGTAAACAAATGTACAGACCAATAAGACAGACCAAAAAGATGGAATAACAAGATAGACCAACAGACCTACTTAACATACCAACAATACAGATGAACAGAACAATAAGACAGACCAACAAGTCATACCAACAGACCAGCAATACAGACACAACAGACCAGCAAGACAGACGGCACAAATGCAGGTAGTAAATCAGACCAAGAAAAACATTGACAGCACAACAAACATTTCAATAGAGGAGCTAAGTAGCTGCCAGGACTTTATATAAAACAAGATTAACAACATCAATAGGAGCGAGAATTACATATTGAGAGTGTGTTATATTAATAATTTTATTAATGCTTTACTTACATTGATATGCTTTTCATCTTAGAAAACATAATTTTAAAATTCTAAAAAGAAAGGTTGGTGAATCTCAACATGTTTAGAATAAAGGTTTTTCTATTACAGCTTTAATAAATATTATTATACCTTATTGATACTTTAATCATCTTCAAGACCTATTCTAATTTGCCTAAACTTACGATCAGAGCTATCCGTCATGGATAAACATACGTACACAAATGTAGCCATTAAAAAAACATCGTAACAGTTTCCCTTTGAAAAAAAATGCAAATGTTTCTGTAAGTGCAAAATAGAGGCGTGCCGAAGGGGGATAGTAACACGCCCCTAACAAATTTTATCAAATTCACAGAGGGGTATATAAAATGTAAATATCCAATTTTCACAATAATTTTTTTTCTGAATGATTTATTAACCCCCTCCCCCCCTTCTTCACCATTACAACATATTTTATTTTCGATGCGCTTCGCGCATCTTCTGTGTAAAATCCTAAGCACGCGCCTGGTGCAAAACTTCTTTTTAATAATAAGAAAGTATTGAGAATAAATTGAACATGAAATATATTTAAAGTTTACTGCACTCCATACTTTCCACTTGCTTAGTAGTTAGGTTTTGCTTAACTCAGGAAGGGAGGGGACAAGGGCTGTAAATTACACCAATATCCAACATTCATTATTCGCTGACCCAATAACTTTGGGAACTTTTCAACTGATAATTTTGTAACATTTAATTTTGTTTATCATGATTGGATATGTAAATTACTTTATTGTCCACATTGTCTTATCCCCTAGAATCCCTGAATATGAGTAACTCTGTGGAAGAGCGTGCACATCACAAATAGTATACAATGTGGTCAGCTGAATTTGAGTTGCCGATTGTGTTTCCTCATCCTATTTCAATATTTACTACTAGCTAAAAAAGATTCATACTTCAAAAAAAATCTAAATTTGAAAAATAAAAATTTTGAATGTATAATGTATAAATCGTTTATACATTATATCGCTTTTCCCTTTGACCAAAGTAGCTAAAAATAGCGTTTGCAATAATTGGGTTATCTGCTGTACAACTTTGGAAATTAGGGAAGAAATAGGCAATCCATTTTCAGCACATTAAACAATGTATGTATACCAGGGATATAAAGGGATAAGACAAAATTTATATACATCCACAATGATAATATACAAAAGTACCCCTTCTGTAGATTTAAAATATTGGTTGAGAGGTTTGGATCGAACCAATCAAAATTTTTAAAAAAGTACCTTAAGTTTTAGTATAGAATAAAATAACATGGTTAAAAACTTTAGTTACCAGTGTAATTTACAGTCCAATGTCCACCTCCTCCCAGATGTAAACAGGTTGTTTCTATATTAAAAATATATTAAAGGGACTGTGAACGAAAAAATTTCTCATCAGATTATCAAACCTTAACCCTTACAGATCGGGACCCAATTCCCACCTTAATAGATTGGGGGGAAGGGGGGCTTATTTGACCCCCCCCCTCTATCTCGGCTACTGTTACAGTTAGAGACATGTGCATATTTAAAGAAAATTACTTTTTCTAGTCATAGCGGTCAGACCACTCCTTAGCCGCTTTTTAGTGGCCAGCCGCTAAATATTAAAACAGCTGTAGAGAGGCCAATTTTAAAGCTAGGATCACCAAATTTTAGGTGGAAGTTTTATTTTTACTTTTTCTGACCATCACCGAAAAACGGTTTCTGTTTCTGATCACAATAAAAGACTACATAAAAAATTTGGTTGGTCTTTAGCTGTTTTGAAATTAGGCGGCTGGCAGCTTACAAATGGCAAAATTACAGGTAGGAAATAGAAAATCGGTCAAATTTGGCCAAGGAGTGGTCAAACGGTCATGACCTTACTACTCATGGAAGTTTATTATTGCTCAAGGATGTACCACAAAATTTTTTAGGTCTCTAGCTGTAATAGAAGCCACGATAAACATGATATAAGTCCATATTAAAAGCAGGACATAAAATCGGTCAGGAAGCGGTCAAACGGTCAAAGGGTCATAACACCACTATTCTCAGATGTTCATTGATATCCCAGTATTCACCAAAAAAATTTTTAGGTCTCCTTATAAGATAAACTCTTGCCGACGTATAATTACTAAACTTAAAAAGTCATGAAGTCACAACTCTCTATCTTACCTACAAAAAAAATTACATTGAAAAAACTAGAGGGGGGGGGGTCAATCTGCAAGGGTTAACAGTATCTTACACACATAATCTCAAAGTTAGAGCAAAATGCGCTCTCGTTTCCTTAAAAAACGGCCTTTTCCGCCGATTTTTTACTATATCCAAGATTAGGGAAAAAATTTCTGGACTATATAAATGTGCAGTTAATTGTCTTTTCTTCCTTCTATAGCTAAAACTGAACTTTTTGACATAGATCTCTAGTTTTCCTAACAGTTAAGCCTACTTTCAACACAATTCTTGCTTGTAACCAATGTATAGTTAATTAGAAATTGATAAAATAAGCAATATTTTTTATTTAATATCAAATACAATAACAAATTAAAAAACAGGTTTATTACGAGTATCCAAATAACTTCAGTTGGCCCATCTTTTGCCCACCTTTAATTACAAATTTGTAAATAATAAAGGTGCAATATTTCTTTATAAACAGTCTGGTAAAAGTGAAATCTAAATCTCCTCAGTGGGTTATTTATTGTCCAATACAATAAAAAGGATATTCAGTGGCGTGCGAAGCACTTTGTCTAGGGGGGGGCGTTTAGAACATTTTGCAAAATTTTGATTATATATATATTAACGAGGGCATTTTAAGGGGGTGGAATTACTTGATTATGGGCCTTCTAATCCCTATTCCTTCTACCCCATCCCTTCCTCCCATCCCTTTCCCCAATACCTTCCCCCATCCCTTCCCCCTTGCTTCCCCCTCCCTATCCCCCATCTTTATCCTCCATCCCTTAAGCTAACAGGCATCTTGCAAAAAAAATTAATATTTACCAATCCCCCCCCCCCCCTCCACATGGAATTAATTCCTTTTTCATGGGAGAAAGGATAATACAAAAGATAACCTACCTTTAAAAAATAAGGTGAGGGGCGAGATAAAAATTCTCATTTTGGAAATAATTTGGAAAATCACATTTCCCCCATAGCGTTGTGGACTGACAGACATGGTAAATTATTGAAAAAAGTTATATCACCATCTCCCACCCTTTTCAAATGGTATTTTAAAAATCTGTCACTCTTTTATAAAAAGGTGTTTGCATGGATTTGCTTGATAGTTTTGTTAATTGGACGTTTTTGGTTGATCAGTTTATTGAAAGGTGCTTAGAAAATGTTAAGATTTTATTATATGAAGAGAAAGTTTTACAATCACACTCCCTTTAAATCTAAACAAAACTAAAACTTCATATTTTCTTTGTTTCAGGGATATAACAAGATAGGACAATGGTTGATAAATTATGACAAAAATCGGATAATATTGGTTGTATCAACCGATCAAGATTTAATAAAGTATCCAAAATATTTAGACAATGATTGAGAAAATGTCGTTATAAAATTTTGGGTACTATTAGGATTTTCAGTTCAAAGTCCCCATCCTCCTTGATATATTTTTAACTAGTTGGATTTCATATCTGATGATAAATTTTTCATATTTTGTTAAATCTTCAAATTTTATAAAGCTACTGGACGTATTTAATTTCATTTACTTATTTCCTAATTATTTTTTTCTCTGAATAATTTTATCATATTACAATCTATTAATTTCACGGATAAAGTTAAAGGTTGTCTAAAATGTTCAGATTTTTAAATTACTCTTTTTTATGTTTTTTAATAGAATTTAATAAGGAGTTATGCTTTCACAGCTACCAGTTCTTTAAAATCTAACTTTAATTTGCCGATTTTCAACTTTGCTAATACTTTACCTGCTTAAGAGTTATGTTTTGAAGTACATTTTGTTGAATTAAAATTGATATTTTTTCCTTATTATTTTTTTTCATATTCTCCCATGGTTGTTTTTTAATTCTTAAATTCTTAACATCGCCACATATATCTGGTTGTAAGATAATTAAATTTTTTTTATGAACCACCCTGTTATTAGAAATGCATGTCATGCGGTCAGCTGAATCTTAGTTTCCGATTTTGCACGTATCACCCTCATCCTATCTCAATATTTACTACTAGCTAAAAAATCTTCTAACTTCCAAAAAATCTAAATTTGAAAAATTAAAATTTTGAATGTATAATGTATGAAATTATAAAATTATCTTTATCCTTTCCCTTTGACCGGAGTAGCTTTTGCAATAGTTGCGTTATCTGTTGTACAACTTCGGAAATTAGGGAAAAAATGGGTAATTAATTTTCAGTTGATCTGTCATGCACTTTCCTATTGTCCGTACATCATTGTACCAGTAAGAAAATCTGGAATTTGACATTCAATTGTATTTATTACATGTAGGGTCTGGCCGGTTTTCTTACCCAGATACCGGATATCCGGCTGATTTTTTATGCCGGATATACCGGATTTCTTGCCGATATCCGGCAAATTACCGGATATCCGGCCGAATAACCGGATATCCGTTATCCTGATAGTTTCAATATCCGGTATCAAGCCGGTAATTAAAAATGGCCGAATACCCGGCCAAACCGGATATCCGGCCCAACCCAAATTACAAGCATATTATTTAAATTCTATTGTTCAAGAATGATTGATTAATGTACATTTCCAATGATGATAAACAAAATTACCTATTTTGTTTAAACATGTTAGTTGAAAAGTGTTGACACTTCAAGATTCATGATTTTTTTTTTAAATCACCAAAGTTTTTAAGCAATTGCATGAAAGAAAGTGTTTTAAAACTTTAGTTACCAGTATACTTTTACAGCTCAATGTCCCTCTCCCCCATTCATGACTAATTCCTTCTCGATAAAATGGGTTATCTACCTTATAACCTACATGTGAGTACCAATGCACCAAGAAAAAGAAAAAGTTTTATTTGTAATAAAAACATTATCTTGATTAGACATCACTATGACCTACATTACAAATACATTTTTTTATAACCAAAGGACAACTCAACTAAATACAATTTTTTTCATCGTTAATATAATCTTTATCAAATTTCGAATGTTGTTTTCCGTCAAAGTGCCTTGTTGAGCATAGTAACCCCCTATCCTTATTTTTATATAGGAAGGTGTGCAGTTTTTTTTAATACATGAGGTTAGGTTATATTGGGTTTTGGGTATATATGACACCGCAGATTTAGGGCAAGTCTTAGGTTTAGAAATTTCAAATGACATCATGAACTTGAAAAAAAAAAAAAAAATAAATAAAACCAGAAAAGTGAGTATCTTATTATTTTTTCCCACGTATAAGGGTATTAGTAATTTAATAAATGTATAGGTATAAATGTGTAACCAAGACAACTACATGGCCCAAATGGTGGCGACCTTCATCGTCTGCTAGCAAATTGCTTTCTGCTGTTATGTATCTGCTTGCGTGTATTTATATTCCCGACGCTATTGGCTAAATAAAAGACGGCACAGGTTCTTTAATTAGTAGTAAACCAATAACCTCCAATAAGTGAGATTCCAATAACATATTACATACCTTCTTATGTTAATATAATCATATTTTTTGTTTAAAGTAACAAATTTACATATCTATCAGACAAGTAGAAAAAAAACATATATTATTAGACTAGTATATATAAAGCTGGGCCACAATGCGGATATTCTACTTATTTTACTACTGTAGCCTGTGTGTTATAATTTTTATTCTATGTGATACCTGTAAAAGTAATACGAGACTGTCTTTTCTACAGAGGTAACAAATATAAATATAAAAAAACAACAAAATAAGACCTCAAAGTTAAATAAAAAGCATTTTTATTACTAATTCCATCATATTAAGTAGTAAGGTTTTTTTTATCTGAAGTTAAATATTTGGAAATGGCTGGTCCAATTGAGTTATGCTATTTAGGAGAACTCAAATATATCTTTGGGTGTTTTTTGGCTTTTTTCTTCATAATTTAAGGAAGTAGCTTCTAAAAAAAGAAAATTTTTTTAAATTACTCATCACAAAATTGAGGGAGAAAAGTGCTAAAAAATGCTGGGATAGGAAATGGACGATAAATTAATGTACATCCCCAATAGTGATAAACAAAATCCCCTTGATTTTTGAAAGTAATTGGTTAAAAAGTTTGGACACTACCAGTATGGAACTAACCAAGATTTCTTTAGACATTTGAATGTTGAGTATGGCAAATCAGTGAGGTAAAACATTTCATTTTTTGCATAAGGTTGATAATATTTATAAAACTAGCGGCTACGCCCCCAGAGGCCTCTAGGGGCACTTGAGGAGAGGAGAGTGGAATTTGATAACCCAATTTCTTATTTTAGATTTTAAAAGAAAAAGTTAAAAAAATTTTTTTTTTTGGGGGGGGATTTTTCATTTTTTTTTTGGGGGGGGGGTTGGGGGTGTCCCACCCCCCAAAAAAATAGTTATAAACTTTCCCGGGACCTATGAGAAGCTACCCTGTTAAGGAGAACCCGATCGGTTCAGTGTTTAGCGAGATCCTTCGGTACAAACAAACACACAAACACACAGACACACAAACATCCTGTTACTTTAGTATAAGGATTAAATAAAATTTTGGACTTTAAGATATACTATGTTTTAAAAATATCTATAATACCAAGTATACTAGATTGATGTCTATCTGTCTGTCCGTCTGTCTGTCCCTTAAGATCTCGGTAACCACTGAACCGATCGGATTCTACTCTTCAGGGAATATACCTACTGGTCCTGTGGTAGTTTTAGGCTATTTTATTGGGGGGTGGGACAACCCCAACCCCCCAAAAACAAAAAAATCCCCAACCATTTTTTTAAAATTATTTAAAATAGTGGTGGAGTGGGGCATCTCCAGGTAATAAAAGATATAATTAAAGCTCTTGGGGCAAAGCCCCTAGAGGCTAGGGGCGAATCCGCTATTGTTCATTTATATAAAATGATTGTAACCGTAAAAAAATAAATGAAATAAGTAAATTTCATAAACAGCAAATCAATTGTACATAAATAATTGAATGAGGTTGCACTACTTGGAAATATAAAAAGCAAAAATCCTAATGATTATTCTTTTCATTATTTTGACAAGTGTAATATATCTTTGCTCTTTAATATCATTAATTTCTGACTTTACCTTTTGGCTTGTACATTAATTTAAAGCTTATATTTTACACCTTTATAATGGTAGAATCCCTATTATTATAAATGGCTTATTTGACCGTACAAAAGCCCTCAATCCCCTCCCCCCCCCCTCCACACTGTGATATTTTTCTTAATTTGTAAAAAAGCAGTTTTTAGCCTCTACTGTGAGTCCTAACCCTAAGGTCCATAACAAAAGGAGGGTGTAAAGAGGGGTATCCACCCTAATGAGACCCGACGTTTTAAGTTTCAATTATTGTTGGGGGTTTTTAGTGGTCAATTCAACGTTTTATGGATATTGCCATTACATTTATTATTTTCATAGACTTTCTTATGATTATTAAAAAGGGATTTCTAAAAGCAAAACTTCACAATAATCGATGCTTGATGGCAGGTCAAAAGAAAGTCAATTATGAAAATCATAATATATTAAGTATTACAGTTTTCAGCTGTTTTAGAGATCTGATACACATGTTTAGGATTCAATGCCCCTTCGACAATGTGCTCAAAAATTATTCTGTTTTAAGAGGTAAACTGAGGTGGATTCTTTAAAAAAAATTTGCCCCACTAATCGCTTAGTGGGGCAAAACTGTTTTTGTGAAAAATCACATTAAAAATCTACAAAAATTAAACAAAATCATAGAAGGGTTATGAACATAAGACTTCATTTAATTTTTGTAAATTTTTTATGTGATTTTGGAGGATTTTTCACGAAAACAATTTTGCCCCACTAAGCGATTAGTGGGGCAAATTTAAAAAAAAAAATCCACCTCTAGAATATAAATTTGTAAAATAGTTTTGAATGTAAAAAGAAAATAGAGGACTAAATTAAAAATATCGGCAAACTGTTCTTTTTAAAGATAATCTGTGAGTATAACGCTTGATTGATTATTTAAACTCTTCTTTAAATAAAAAATAAGACACCTTAGAACTATTTAATATCGTCTATTGTCTAATCCCTTAATTCACGAATACAATTTTTTCAAGCATAACTCCCTTTATCAATGTAAAAACTATCTATAATATAAAGTAGCTTGATGTCTGCCCGTCCCTTAATATCCCGGTAACTACTAAACCGATCGGATTCTACTCTTCAGGGAAAATGCCTACTGGTCCTGTGGTAGTTTTAGGCTATTTTCTAGGGGGTGAGACACCTCAACCCCCCCAAAAATGAAAAAATCCTCCCCAAAATTCTTTTTCATCATTTGAAATTAGTGGTGGCATTTCCAGAGGTACTTTATTTTTTTAATTACCTTTTTTTTGGCAAAACCCCTAGAGGCTAGGGGCGAAGCCGCTAGTATCCAATAATATAAAGCACTAAGGATTTGTTGTCTAAAGATAAAGATCTTGAAAATGGCTGATCTGAATGGGGTTTAATTTTCAGGGAAGCTTGGTGTGGTTTTGGGCTATTTTTCTGACCTAGGCAGGGACGAGGCAACTATTCTAAAATATAAAGTAGTAAATTCTTTCTTTTCTGTATTAAATGATCTCTAAAAATATTGATTCTAATCGGCTATACTTATCAGAAAAGCTATACACATGTCTTCACGTGATTTCAGGCTGTTTTTCTGGCCTCTAACGCCCCTATTTAGAGTACTTTATATTGTAGAATGTAATGAATGTATATGGGAAGGACCGCGAGGATACAACTGTTCTACAGGTCAAAATTGTCCAGGTATACCCGCGAATGTGGCGTTACACGTTGCACATCCGCTCGTTGTCGGGAATGTAATAATATTGAATCTTGGCCCATCACCGCGTCATAATTAAAGACTTCAAAAATGGTTCCTACTTCTGCTGTGTCAGGTGTGCGACTTAAATATTTAGAGTAGGGGAATACAGTACCATGTACAGTTATGACTTTCAGGCAAAGGTCTTGCAGTCAAAGGATTGGTTGTCTTAAGGCGTTTTATAATATAATCAAGCACATTTGAGCAAAAACTGGTTCAAAGATATATAAAAATAAGATATCTTCGTATATTCCGTCCTCTACAGGCTATCGGAGGCTAATTTATCCTGCTTTAACAATCAATGCAACAGATTCATAGAGTTGGTGCGCTCTCAAATTTATCATCTGTTATTTCAAACACTATTTGAGTTGTTTTAAGTCAGGTATATGTGTTGGATTGTTTTGATTTTATTTGGTTTGCATTGGACGAGTCTATCATAAATAATAGCCGAAAAAAATCATATAATTCCCATAAGGTTACGGACTGACTGACAAAGTGAATTATGGAGCAGCTTCGCTTTTCAAAGAATGCTTGATAAAAGAGACATAATCACAATTTAGTCTTCAATTTAGCATTCTGATATGGACCTCATTTAGTGGCCCGTTCGTTTATCCAGTAGAAAGGGAGGGGATGGGAAAAAGGGGGTGGTTGTGGGGTATCGTTATTTTAGCCAGCTGCGAGCATCACTTTATCAGAGTATATGAAAATTTAGTGCAAGATCCAAGTTGTGATTTATCGATTAAACTCGTACTTCACAAAAATAAGCTATAATAACAATGATTAATTGCTTTGTTAATGTCAAAGCTACATTAATTACAGGTTAATTTGCCTCAATTTATTATATTCAGTTTGTATGCATTTATGTTTGTTTTGTCAATATTCAAACAAGTTAATGATATATAAAAAAAGTTTTTAAAACAATTTACTGAGAATAAAAATGATTTCTACCTGTCCAATAAATTCCTTTTTTGCCAATTTAGTTGTTCTTTACAGTAATCCCAACTAAAAAAAAAATTATCGTCATAAAACAAACATTCTTAAAAGAATAAGGTATTTAACTGTAAAGGACACACAAATATTCTCCTTTTCAGTGCGAATATATAATATAGGAAAATAGAAACACCAATAAAAGATGATAATTCTATCCTAACCAAAATCAAATATCTAATTAATTAAAATATTTAGAATTTGAAACAGATGCATCTAATTATTTAATGAATATCTAAATTTGAATGAAGTTGGAATAGGTATGATGAAGGACAAAAAAGTTGATGTGAAATTGCATTGTTTCATAATTTTATAAATACGTTACTATAGAAACTATTTTATATATTTTAAGTTACAAAGAGTCTATATTCAGTTATAATTTCATCAAAACAAAACATGTGAGTGTATTAAGAGTTTACAGTTAGAAATATACAAAGAAAATTGTACACAAATCTTGATGATAGAAGAGTTTGTTTACGGTAAGAAAACTGTAAAAACTTAATCAAAGATACAAAGAGTCTACACTATGTTATATCTAAAGTAAAATAATGCATTAAGGATACAACTAGTATGCATACTGTTTATTCAGGATTTTGTGTAGAAAACTGTACAACTGTATTGAAGATACAAAGAGTATATTTACTGTTTATTCAGGATTGTCTGTATAAAACTGTACTAATGTATTGAAGATGCAAAGAGTATGTTTACTGTTTATTCAGGAATGTGTGTCGAAAACTGTACATGTGTATTGAAGATGCAAAGAGTATGTTTACTGTTTATTCAGGAATGTGTGTCAAAAACTGTACATGTTTATTGAGGATGCAAAGAGTCTATTTACTGTTTATTCAGGAATGTCTGTAGAAAACTGTACATGTATATTGAAGATACAAAGAGTATATTTACTTTTTATCCAAGAATGTCTGAATAAAGCTGTACATGTGTACTGTCCATTCATGTCTGTAGGAAACTGTATTTTGGTATTAAGATACAAAGAATCTATTTACTGTTTGATCAGTAATGTGTTTAGAAAACTGTACAAATGTATTGAAGATGCAAAGAGTATGATCACTTTTTATTCAGGATTTTGTGTAGAAAACTGTACAAATGTATTGAAGATGCAATGTGTATGTTTTTTTATTCAGGAATGTGTTTAGAAAACTGTACAAAAGTATTGAAGATTCAAAGAGTTTGTTTACTTTTTATTAAGGAATGTCTAAAGAAAACTGTATATGTGTATTGAGGATGCAAAGAGTCTATTTACTGTTTATTCAGGAATGTCTGTAGAAAACTGTACATGTGTATTGACCATAAAAAGAGTAAACCAAACGCATTCTGGAAATTGGTCTTGCTACAGGTTGGAACTTCTTAAGGGTGCCTGTAAAAATAATATAAATATTTGCTGTGTAAAATGTTTCATTTTTTACAAATCTAGTTTATTGTTTTGCAATTTAGATTATATACGTTTTTACAAATTGCCAAAATTAAAAATCAAAATTATTTTTTTATTTCAAAAATTTAAAATTAAAAGATCTACAATTGTCTACATTTAAAGCATTTGAAAATTGCCTCTTATAATATTGTTTCTTTATGCATATCTTTATCCTTTTGGCATTCAATTGGTCTATTAGATTAATAAGCATCTATTTTCACATATTTATTGTATGGAGATAATGCATGTGCAGTTTGTACAGGGAGGGAGGGGACATTAGAATATTTATTACACATCCTTAAACGTTTATAATAACGTTTTCTTATTCATCAGCTTGAACAAATTGAATTTGATTGGTTGGTTTATTAATTTGAGTTCATACGTTTCAACCACTAATTATAATCTACAGAATGGGAAACTTTGTGTATCATCATTGGGGATGTACTGCACATCAATTCATCGTCCCTTTGTCTTATCCCTTTAGAAACCTGAGTTTGTGTGACCCTTCCTTTGCACTGAGAGTTGTACCCTTCAAACTTTTATTTCAAATACAAAGACAGATATGAAATCTTGGCCTACTTACACATACACACACACATACACTCTGCCACAACCATATTTACCTATTTATCTCTCATATGGATGGGTTACATGTTTTGTAAAAGCGAAGCTTCTCTATAATAAGGGTTAGTCAATCCGTGACAGACAGCTTTTATCGATAATTTGGGCATGTTAGAATTGTTCAATAGATTCAAAACTTTGCATGATCATTTCTGTAACAATACGGTACATTTTAGAAAGCGTGACAACTCTATAATCGTTACCAGAATAACCTTACGTCCATTTAAAACATGCTGATTTTAAACAAAACTTAAATAATTATCCTATTCATCTGATTTTTGGAACAATGATTCCTAAGACAACTTTAAACATTTAAATTCTGCTGATAGCGTTCTTACAATCTATGTAAGTGTTTATGTTTGTTTGTTATAACGACTGATTATAGAACATCGCTTTTAAGGATGTTGTCATCCTTGTATATCAAAGATTAATGCATCTATTTCAAGCATAATATGCATGATATGTATGAAAATTAATATTTTTAAGTTTGTCACTGAAAAATGGATTTCTGGAGACGGAAGATATTGAATTTAGATTAGAGAAGGTTACATAAACTTTTTTCAATAAAATCTAGTCCCTTTCGTGGCAACGCTTCTTATGGGGCGATTCGTCGTATCTTTAAAATGGCTTTTGATAGGTTATTTTAGGTTAGGTTAGGTTATATAGGGTAAAGTGATTGACCCTAAGTGTTATGCAATTGGCCCCGTAGGGTTAGAGCCCCGCAGGGGCTAGAAATAGGAGAAAAGCTTATGTGAAAAAAACTAAGAATCGCCCCTTAACCCTTACAGATCGGGCCCCTATTCCCACCTTAATAGATCGGGGGGGGGGGTCATATTGACCCCCCCCTCTATCTCGTCTTCTGTTACAGATAAAGACGTAAAATTTTTTTCTGGTGGTTCATGTGTATTTTTAGAGAAAATTACTTTTTCTAGTCATAGCGGCCAGGCCGCTCCTTAGCCGCTTTTTAGCGGCCAGCCGCTAAATTTTAAAACAGCTGTAGAGCGGCCAATTTTGCAGCTAGGATGACCAAATTTTAGGACGAACTTTTATTTTTCATAACAAAAAAATTACTTTTTCTGATCATCGCCGAAAAACGGCAAATAACGGAAACCGCCATTTTCGGCGGTTACGGCGGTAAAACGGCGGTTGGCGGCGCCAATTAATATTTTTATCTGTTTATTGTTGCTCAAGGATTTACCAAAAAAAATTTTAGGTCTCTAGCTGTAATAGAAGCCACGATATTCATGATATATGTCTGTAGTAAAAGCCGGACAAAAATCGGTCATAAAGTCGGTCAGGGTGCGGTCAAACGGTCATAACACCACATTTCTCATAAGGTCATTGATATCTCAGTATTCTCCAAAAAAAATTTAGGTTTCTACCTTATACACAAAAGTCATAATGTAGAAATTAAGATTTATTTAGAATATTTTTTTAATTTTGGTGCTACCCAACCGACTTTGACCGGACACCACGACCGACACAGACCAGATATCCTAATAAAATCAACTCTTGCCGACGTATAATTACTAAACTTAAAAAGTCATGAAGTCACAGCTCTCCATCTTACCTACAAAAAAAATGACATTGAAAAAACTAGAGGGGGGGGTCAATATGACCCCCCCCCCCCCGATCTGTAAGGGTTAAGGAGCGTTGCCACGAAAGGGACTATACCCACTTTTTTTCGTATTTTAGTAATGATTTCCTTATCACATTCGTTGGCTTAAAAACGGAGATACGGAAATTGTCCTAAGTGACGTAATAAAGATAGGTCTAAAAAGAAAGGATGATAGGAGAAGTAGGGGAGGAAACCCCCCAAATGGAGATGCATTTAGACGTGTTTTTAGGACGTCACACATGACACTTTCCGTATATCCTTAAAAAATCTTAAAAATTGATTAGTTTGTACAATCTAGCTTTTCAAAAAAATCTAGATATAGGTTTTTTTCTTATCATTATGCAGTTCATCAATTTATAAAGATCACTACTTTTAAACCTCTTTAATACTTTTAAAAAAAATCTTTGCTGTGTTTGGACCTAATCTTAAAAATTGAAATAATATTCAGGTGATAATATCAACACATAGAACCACAATTAGTACTGTTTGGATAGCAATAATTATTTCTGCTTCGGTAAGTTCTTTCAAGACTTTTATAGTATGGCTTCAAAACTGATTGATATCCGTTTTGTTAGCCCGTGCCTTCGGTCCCTTCAGGGCCAACAAAACTGGTTTAAATCATTTTAATATCATTGAAAGCTGTCTATAATACAATGCAATCAATAACTATGATCAATTTCTTGATATGAACAATTCGACCGCATTAATAGTTAAAAAAGAAAAGAAATAATTTTTAAGAATAAATGATTATTTGTCCCTCATAATCAACTGGGTTGAAATATACTATTTTATCCTATTACAGCAATTAATAGTACAATAAAAGGGCATATATGAAATTAGTTGCATTTTCTGATATAATTCTCATTAAATACAATTATACCATTCTAGATTACAATGTAATATTACGGAACATAGTTTGATAATTTGTTCTTATACAACATATCATCAGGAAGTAAGGGAGGGGACAATAGACAAATAATTCAATTAATTAAGAGATTTCACTGAAAGGCCATGAAATCCAGATTTATCCAGAAAATTTGAAGTAAAATTGTAAAGGGTATGTTAATCAAATTTAGAAAACTATGAAATAAGAAAAAAGTTCTAATATAAAAAACATTCATTTGAAAATTAGATTAATAATACATCAGACTGACATAACCATTCTGTAATTAATTACTAGAAAAATTGTCCCTGGAACCCATAACTAAAACGGCGAGTTAGCGGCATTAATGCGCTAGTACCCAAAGTCAGTCAAAACCTGCTAAATTCTTGCACATTCCCTTTCAGCCAGTACCAAAAGTTTGATACTCATAAAAAAATTGAATATTCGATCCATTGTCCCCTCCCTTACTCCCTGTACATCTATACATCAATTTATATTAGTAACAGAGTAACAGGGTTATGGCAACTTTAATAAATTATTCCATGAATTTTTTGCCAGTCAAATTATAAATTTAACAAAGTGATTATTAACAAATAATGTTCCGTAAACTATAAAATTTCTTAGGCTAGCCTAGAGGAGTTTGGGTTTCCTAGGTTTTACATGCTTCTTTATATCCATGTTAGGCTATTGAAACCCTAACTCCTAGAATATGTTATGGGATCCATAAATAGTATTTTCTATGAGTTGCCATATCTCTATACCCTGATTACTACTACAGGTTGTGTTTTGCCTGGTATTAGTCTCAATACTTGTGGCAGCTGTCAAACTTGTGAAAAGGCCGGCACTGCTGGTAAAACCCAGGTATTATTGTATCATATCTACAGTATAACAAGAACAAACTTATGAAATGGCAAGTACTGCTGGTAAAACCCAGGTATTATTCTATCATATCTACAGTATAACAAGAACAAACTTATGAAAAGGCCGGCACTGCTGGTAAAACCCAGGTATTATTCTATCATATCTACAGTATAACAAGAACAAACTTATGAAAAGGCCGGCACTGCTGGTAAAACCCAGGTATTATTGTATCATATCTACAGTATAACAAGAACAATCTTATAAAAGGACAGTACTGCTGGTAAAACCCAGGTATTATTCTATCATATCTACAGTATAACAAGAATAAACTTATAAAAAGGCCAGTACTGATGGTGAAACTAAGGTTTGAATTTTTTATTTTATTTTATGGATGTTGTTTTCCTTGTTAAAGCTTTATTTTTAGCTAAATAATGTAATTATTGAATATTTACCTGTAAGATTTAAAACCGCTTTTTTTAACTATTGAAAGTAGCCCATAATAGTAATACATTTAAATACAAATAATGTTTTAATGGAATGTACCTAAGTTTAGTTTCAAGGTCAAATGAATCGTGTATTTGAGAAATATTTTCTGACAAGAAATATAATATCAAACTTTTTTTTTATTTTTATTCATGAAACTTGAGGGATAAGACAATATAGATGATAAATTGATATAACTCCAACGACGATAAACAAAATTACCCCTTCTGTAGTTTACAACTATATGCATTGGCTAAAAGGTACTTACCTTATAGTTTGGAACAAAATTCAATAAAAGTACCCAAAGTTTTCGAGCTAATGAATAAGGTAACGTGGTATTAAAACTTTTGGTACCAGCATATTTTTGTATTTTTTTCTATATAAAAAGATGTGTTGAATCTTTGAATGGGGTATTCCTATCCAGTTTTTATCAAAAAACTGGATAGGAATATCATTCTCATTTAAACAAAAACTCATTTTTATGCTAAAATGTGGTTTAATTTTGGTTTTTAAATTTCATTTTTTTCCCTAGTATTATTTTTCTTTCTTTTAGTAATTAATAAAAATTCTAAAATCGTCCAAAAAAATTAAAAATCTTCTAAAATTGATACCAGGGATATAAATGATCATACCGGGGAAATAAATGAATATTTACATCCACTATTTAAGGGGTCGTTTATATGGGAATGAGTATGTCTATCTATAACATTTAATTAAATAGGTATCCATACCCTAAACAGGAGAAAGCTCTATATTAAAATTTAAGAAAAATTATGATAATTTGCAAAACCACATTTTCAAAGGTGAAAATAAAATACAATTCATATTTTCCCCCTTAGTAAGGATAGAACCTTGATTTAATATAAACCCTGGGTGGATTAAGGTTTTATAGTGTCCTCACACTTCCGCTTAGGAATAAAAATCGGGTATAGTCTCTTTCGTGGCAACGCCTCTTAATGGGCGTTTCTTAGTATTTTCACAGTAGCTTATGATAGGTTATTTTAGGTTAGGTTAGGTTAAATTGGGTTAGGTGATTGCCCCGCAGGGATAGGGAATTGGCCCTGCAGGGTAAGAGCGCCCCGCAGTGGCTAGAAATAGGAGAAAAGCTACTGACGAAACGCCCCTTAAGAGGCGTTGCCACGAAATTGAAATTGTTTTTGCGTAATTGCATACACACCAGGTTTTATATTTGAATAATTAAAATCTAATCATAAGATTAGTGCTAGAAAGCCTTGTGTAAAATTATAAAGGATAACTCTCAGGGATGTGGAGGGGAGATAAAAATCTACAACCCTTTTTAAAACCAAATACATATTTATCTATTTTATTTACATAAAATAAGGTTAACTTACATTCAAACGATGCTAAATTAAAAACTAGAAGAGCAAACAATTCCAATATCATATTAGGGAAGATTTACATATGTTTCATTATGGTTTAAGGCCACATTATCTTTTTAAAAGCGAAGCTTTTATATAATTAGGGTCGGTCCGTCCGTACGTCCGTCCGTAACGGATAGCTTTTTTCGTTAATTTAGACATGTTAGAATTGTCCTATCGATTTCAAATTTTGCATGGTGATTCCTTTAGTAGTTAGGTACGATTTAGAAAGCGTAGCAACTCTATAATCATTACCAAAATGTTCGTACGTCCATTTTAAACATGTTGATTTTTTTACTTTTTTAAATAGTTTTTTTTCGTTAATTTAGGCATGTTAGAATTGTCTTATCGATTTCAAATTTTGCATGGTGATTCCTGTAATAGTTAGGTACGAGTTAGAAAGCGTAGCAACTCTATAATCATTACCAGAATGTCCGTACGTCCATTTTAAACATGTTGATTTTTTTACATTTTTAACAACAAATTTGTATGTGACCTAATTATTTGATTGGTCTGATTTTTGGTATACTGATTACTGGGACAACAAAGTACAATATTATAAGCGAAGCAACTCTATAATCAAGTCCTAAAAATGTAAGTATGTCCATAATCATTATCCTGTATCAAGCAGTTTTTCAGCAAATTCACTTACAATTTTGCTTTGACTCTTATACATTCGCATTCTGATTATTCAGTTCTGACATTACACAAGTGTTAATGTCCGTTTGTCCTACCGTTTCAGAGCTTCGCTTTTATGGATGTTGTCATCCTTGTTTTATTAAGTCTTGTAATTGTTTTAGTTATGCCCCATTTTACATTCTTCTATTACAGAGACCCAACTATAATGGAATATTAAAAAAAAATTAAATTAAACATACTTAAAATGAATGTGAAGAATGTTTGGTGATGATTATAGAGTTGCTGCGCTTGTAAGATTAGGACTAATTGTTACAGAAATCTTTAATCAAGGTTTAATCTAGAGAACAATTCAAACATGCCTAACTTTACAATTAGAGCTTTCCTAATCGGGTGTACTGCATTCAGGTGGAGACACATACTTAAAATGTAGAAAATGAAGGGAATATAATTTTTCCTATCCCTATATTCCTGGGTAAAGAATATCTCTCAGTGCATCTATATCTCATTGTGTATACTTGGATATCAGAGAATTAGAAAGACTCTCTTACATTTTTGTTTATGTGTTAACTATACGCCTCTAAAGGACTTTTAAGGCACTTAAGAGGAAACGACCATCAACTTTTAGCATTAGGTAAGTGGAGACATCATAAAAATGAACAAATTCTACATCTCCTTTTAAGGGGTTTTCTTTCTCACTTCTTCTCTCATCATCTCCCTATTATTATGACATCACATGCTGTTTTTTGAGCGACTTTCTTCACATACTTAGTATTAGTTTAAAAAAGAAAAAGTAAAATTAAAATAGGGAAGAGGGTATTTTTTCAAAGCTATTTATTTTTGGTGGAGTAAGGTACATGATCCCAAGAATAGTCATAATCAATTTCTAAACATTAAGAAGCTTCATTATTATCTTAACTCATAATAATCGCTTATTATTCGAATAGATAAGCCTACGAATTATAAATATTAAGGGTTTAAGCAATATAGAAAACACTTTCTTATTTAAAAGTTCAATTTAAAAAAAACTGTAGGTGTAAAAGGAAAATTTAACTTGTTTTCACTTGTTTAGAATTTAATTTATAGCCAACTTGAAAAAAAGTGCATTGTATAAAAATTTCAAATAAATGTCATTACTTTATTTATGTGCAAAATAAACGCAATTTTAACAACAATTTAGTATCTTAATAATAAAATAATATATTCAAATTAATGTAGCTTAAACTTAATTGTATGATATATGAAAACTTTGCATCTTTTATCAAAAGTCTAGCTGGCTTGTTTTGTAGATTTTTGGTTCGATTTCAATATGATTTATTTTTAGGTCGCAGACTGATACAGCAGAATCCAAAGGTTTTATTTTAATTCCACAAATAAAAAAAAATAATCATGTTTTTTCATAAGAGGAAAAAGTTTTGCAGGGCTCGGCAGCCGCACGTCTGCCGAGATTAAGCCTTAAATTTAAACCAGTTTGGATTGTTGATATTTTTTTTGAAAAGGGGGATTGTCATATTTGGTCAGGTTAAGACTTGTTTGCATTTTAAATAACAAAATTATAATCTTTATTTCTCATTGGATGTGCAGAAGAAAATAATACAATAGGAAATTTACTTAATATTCATCTACAAGGGGGAATATTGAAAGAAAACAAAAAGTATATACACACATATTTCAATTGATTTAGATATTGGAGTTGACATATCCTTGTAAGGTTTAGGAGATATATAACCGAAGACGAGGCAACCTTTCTTTTAAAATCAACTAGCAGCTTCGCGGTAGCCTCTAGGGGCTTTGACTAAAATTATCAAATTTTCATATAGCTATACCACTCCTTTTTGCGGATTAAACTAAAAAGTGTCTTATTCGGTGTTTCTTTATGAATCTTACTTTTAATAAACTTTTACTTATTTAAGTAAATGTTACAGATCAACCAACAGACCAATCTACACAGATAATAATATCGCCAACACATGAAAAAGAAATGGTTTTCAACAAGCGGCTGTGCAAGTTAAATTAACATTTCCATCTATTTCCTTTGTAGTATTAAAAAATCAGCCATGTGACGTCATAAAAATGAGAGATTTTCCATCTCATTTTTAGGGGTTTTCTTTCCCACTTCTTCGGTAATCTTCCTCATTTTAATGACGTCACATGGCTGATTTGTGGGAAACTTTGTCCAGCTAGATTTCTTTAGGACCCTTATCGGCCCGTTGGGTTCGTCCTTTCCGCTACTATCTGAGCTCCTGATAGAGCTAGATGTCTAGAAATTAAAAAATTTTGGGACAGGAGCCATGTAACGTTTAAGGTCTTGAGGATCAGAACAGGGAGATCATACCTGGAACCAGAAATTAACCAGGCACTTAAAAGGCCGCTTAAAAAAATCTGACGTCATAAAAACGAGGGACGAGGAGAGGAATAGTGGGAAAGAAAATCCCCCAAAAAAGAGATGGAAAATTCCTCATTTTTATGACGTCATTTTGAGCGACTTTCTTCGTTTTCTAAATTCTTTCAACATATGCCAATTTAATGTTTTTTTGTCGACTTTAAAATAAAGTGGCCCTTGCTGACATAAGTGACAAGGTACTTTTTGTATTTTGTTTTTTTTCATGTAATTGAGGAGGGGTGGGTAAGAAGGGGAGGAAATGGGAAGGGGGTTATGGGGGAAATTTTCCTTTAGATTTTTTTTGTCAGAATCACATTCCCTTTTCCTTGCTTACATGCAGTGTTATAAAAATTTACTCGATATCTTATTTTAGACTTGACTTGGGTTACGGCTATTAAAAAACAATTTTTCAATGAGAAGTAAAAAGATAATTGTTTTTATCTAATTTTGAAGCTTTTCTTTGCTGAGTAATAAACTAATACATTTTAGCATATATTCAATAGAGGTAAATTTAATTTAAAAGATATTTTGTATGCTTAAACCAAATAATATTTTCTTTTTTGAGTACAATAAATGTATAAATATAGATGCATTACCCAGACAACTACCTGGCCCATGGGACCTTTTTCAGCTCTTTTTGTAATCATTTATATTTTCGACGCGCTTGGCTGATATTAAAAGACCCAATCCGTGGTCTTAGGTACATATAGCTCGTGCCCCCTCTATTCTTTTACTTTAATAAGTGTACAACAATTTATAGTTTTTATTGCTTCTTAAACGTTGGAAAGTTGTTACTTTATGAACATAATTATCCTAGTTAAACCCAGGGATCTAAAGGGATAAGACAATGACCGATAAATTGATTTACATCCTCAAGCATAAAACACAAAATTACCCCTTGTAGTTAAAAGTTAAATGTTTGGAACACAACCTAATGAACCAACCAATCAAAATATAATTAAAACTCCAAAGTTGTTCAGTCAACGAGTAAGAAAACATTATTATAAAACTTTGGGGACTAGTGTATAAATAAACGGCCCAATGTCCCCTACCTCCCCGAGTTAAACTATACTTAACAAGTTAAAACCTAGAGGCCCAGATTCTTACACTAAACTTTGATGAAAAACTCAGAATTAAACTTAAATTGTTAATTAATTGTTAATTAGCAAGAATAGTTAAACCCAGGTGTTAGAATTGACATCAAATAAATGTTTTAACAGCACAAATGGTATCATTTTTATGATTTGTGTTTCAATATTTGTGGAAAATTGTCTATAATACAAGGCTAAAAGTTTTTTTTTCAAATGGCATTGTTACTCTTTTAAGCAATTTCATTTTAATGAAAATTGGACGAAAAATATTTAATGAAAAAACTTTTTTGCACTATGCTTAGATATTTTAGGTTAGAATAAATAGAGCCCAGATGGTCTAGTTTACCACAGGGGTTGGGCTCAATAGTATTAAAGGCTAAAGCTCCATATAGATCCTAGAAACATGTTGTGTTAGTGGTTAACTTATTGGTCCGTTGGATTATACCAAAATATACCAGAATAAAGTTACTTGCATGGGAGATATAGGTTTTTAACAGTAATTCTCAATGCTGGCCATAATGTCGACGTAACTTAAACGTTTCAGTTGCTAGCCCCAATCATTCAAAACCTCTATTTTTAACAGGGAAAGGAACCCGTACTTTTGTTACTTTATAATTCTCTTTTACTTTTAAAAGCGAAGCTTTAAACTTTTTTGATATGTCTGTACGTTTAAAATGTATACCTCATACGGGCGGAGATGCTGTCCATGACATGAAACCCCATGGTCCAACAACCCAGGATAACCAAGGAGAGCCAAATATCTAATTTTCTGTCCAAACAACCGGGGTATTAGGTTAAGTAACACTTATCAGACAACCAACCCTTTGATTGCACTACCTTTGTCTGTGCATGAGTTGCGCCTGTTTTGGGCCAAGGGATTCCCCCACTCTAACTGTTAATGTCGCGCACCTGACATAGTAGCAATAGGAACCATTTTTAACGTCTTTAGTCGCGGGTTAATGTATAGCTCGTCCAAATGATTTTGAAGAAAACCTTATGTAAGTTTTAAAATCGATAGGACAAGTTTAACCTGCATAAACAGCGATCAAAGAATTAGATTACAAACAAACGAACCAAACCCACCATATAGAAAAGATTCACTTATAAAAATCAATTACTAGTATATTTATTACCCCGCATTTCTTGCCCTTTGTATGATGTGTCAGCTAAGTAAATTAAACAAAATTTCTAGCGTTCCTTAGTCAATTGGAAACACCAATGAATAAAATTGGTTATATTATAAAAACTATTGTATTAGAAAATATCTCAATCTGTAAAAAATCTAATAGATACTCTATTTTTCATTAATTAAAAAAATAATGCTAGTAATTTTAACTATTTAATTTAATTCATCCTTTTAATAAAAAACCTCACAAATAATTGATTGGTAATTCAAACTATCTATAATACAAAGTAGCTTGATGTCTGTCCGTCTGTCTGTCTGTCCGTCTGTCTGTCTGTCTGTCCCTTAAGATCTCGGTAACCACTGAACTGATCGGATTCTACTTTTCAGGGTATATACCTATTGGTCCTGTGGTGGTTTTAGGCTATTTTCTTGGGGGGTGGGACACTCCAACCCCCCAAAAAAACTAAAAAAAAACCACCCCCAAAATTTTTTTTTTTACATTTTTAGTAAAATCTCAGTAACTGCTGAACAAATCGGGCTCTACCCTTCTGGGAATATACCTACTGGTCCTCTGGTGGTTTTAAGCTATTTTCATGGGGGGTAGGACACCCCATTTTTAAATTTTTAAATATTTTTTTTATAAATTTTAATTTTTGTGTATGCGAACAACCTAGGTTTAATTTTTACGAATTGAAATTTTTGTGTATACAGCAAACAACCTGGTTTTAATTTGTACGAATTGAAATTTTTGTGCATAAAGCGCACAACCTGGGTTTAATTTTACCACAGAGTAATTTAACAAAGAATATTTTTTTTGAATATTTCTATATAGGAGGGTTGACTTCCCATTACTTCATAGGGCGAAGCCCCTAGAGGCTAGGGGCGAAGCCGCTAGTAATATATATTTTGTATAATTGATTGGCAGTTCTGTAGTGGTACATGTCATTTGTACAACTGGCAGAAATAAAAATATAATTGTTTTTGTTCTTGTCAAAATTGCTTGTCTTGGTGTATTTTTGGCTATGGCAATTTATCTACCACTGCACTGGCAATTATAATGCGCATCATTTTATATGGTAAAATTAAAACCATTAATCTGAAATATACATCTATTGAAGCCAAATTTATTATTTATACATACATGAATAAATATTTTCAAAGAGAATATATCATTAAAGATATCAATATCGAGAGTTGTGAGATTGCATTGGCCCATAAAAGGAGCAACTTAATTCAATGCCAATTAGTTTTTGACCTTGATAAAGATAATCATAGAGTTGCTAAATATATTATCCTTCGTGAATGCTAATAACTTTTTATAATTTTGAAATCTGTCCACAAATGAATCCATCTATCAGATTTTTTTTTCGATATTTTTTGCAAGCCAAACAAGTTACTATTCTGTAGAGGAATCCAGGGAGCTATGGAATAAGACAACGGCCGATAAATTTATGTACGTCTCCAATATGATACACGAAATTACCCCTTCTGTAGGTTAGAATTAATTGTTGAAACGTTTGAATACTCAACCTAATAAACTAACCAATCAAAATTGACTAAAGTCCCCAAAGTTGTTAAGCCACCTAATAAGAGAACATTATTATTAAACTTTAATAAGGACTAGTATAATAAATAGCTCATTGTTCTCTCTTCCTCTCTCTTTCTCTCTATCTCTGTCAGAAAAGTAATAATTATTGTAAGTTTGACTTTAACAACATATTTGATGAGTTGAGATCCCCCTCCCCCACCCCAATGTCTATCGTTGCATAAACAGATTTATAGTATAGATCTATATACAGAAACTACCTCCCTTCATTTTTCAAAGACCTCTTTCGTCTGCTTCTAAATTATTTTCTGCTACATGGCTGTGTTAATATAAGCGATTCCAATGGTTGATTTTCAATGACCCAATAGAAAGGTTTCACAAGGTGGTTGTGATGGGGAGATACAGTTATTTAACCCTTTCTCCCTCTAGTGTTTTACTCTAATTGTTGCATAACAAAATGATAACGAATGTTGATCTCTTTTATAAAAAAAATTAAACCTCTATAGCATGATTTCAGTTCAACCTTAAAAAGTGAATTATGGTTTAACTCTTTACGATGTAGGGTATTTAAGGTTCTTATTGATGGAGGCATAAGATTGTTGAAAAAATTAAGTTTTATTTCAAAGTTTATTCGATAGTGGTTCTAAACTTTCTGTTGTAAGGTATCTGCTGTTGATCTGAGCGAATAGGGAATCTAACCTCTATGGTGTAAGGTATCTATTAGCTAAGTCATATTTTCGTTAGTAGCTTGAAAACTACTAGCCCCTCTGGTGAGTTATAATTTGGTTGGTAGCTGTAAGGTATCTATTATGTGATGCAAAATTTGGTTACAAGTTTGAAAACTAATAGGGGATCTATCCTCTATGGTGTAAGGTATCTATTAGGGGAGGCATAACTTGGTTAGAAGCTTGAAAACTAATAGGGGATCTATCCTCTATGGTGTAAGGTATCTATTAGGGGAGGCATAATTTGGTTAGAAGTTTGACAACCAACAGGGGATCTAGCCTCTATGATGTAAGGTATCTATTAGGTGAGACATAATTTGTTAGAAGCTTGAAAACTAATAGAGGATTTAGCCTCTATGATGTAAGGTATCTATTAGGTGAGGCATAATTTGGTTAGAAGCTTGAAAACTAAAAGGGGAGGATCTAGCCTCTATGGTGTAAGGTATCTATTATGTGAAGCATAATTTGGTTAGAAGCTTGAAAACTAAAAGGGGATCTAGCCTTTATGATGTAATATATATATTAGGTGAGGCATAATTTAGTTATTTAGTTAGAAGCTTGAAAACTAATAGGGAATCTAACCTCTATGGTGTAAGGTATTTATTAGGGAAGGCTTAATTTGGTTAGAAGCTTGAAAACTAATAGGGGAGGATCTAGCCTCTATGGTATAAGATATCTATTAGGGGAGGCATAATTTGGTTAGAAGTTTAAAAACTAAAAGGGGATCTAGCCTCTATGATGTAAGGTATCTATTAGTTTTGGCATAATTTGGTTAGAGGCTTGAAAACTAAGAGGGGATCTAGCCTCTATGATGTAAGGTATCTATTAGCTTAGTATGGTTGGTAGCTTAAAAACTAATAAGGGATCTAGCCTCTATAATGCAAGGTACCTATTAGGTTAGGCATAATTTGGTTAAAAGCTTGAAAACTAATAGGGGATCTAGCCTCTATGTTGTAAGGTATCTATTAGGTGAGACATAATTTGGTTGGTAGTTTGAAAACTTAAAGGGGATTTAGCCTCTATGGTGTAAGGTATATCTATTAGGTTAGTCATAATTTGGTTAGAAGCTTGAAAACTAATAGGGGATCTAGCCTCTATGGTGTAAGGTATCTATTAGGTGAGGCATAATTTGGTTAGAAGCTTGAAAACTAATAAGGGATCTAGCCTCTATGGTGTAAGGTATCTATTAGGTGAGGCATAATTTGGTTAGAAGCTTGAAAACTGCATCAGAGAGCTAAAAGTTTATTGTGATTATGGAATTTAGAGGCAACATCCTGTTAGACTATAATGGACAATCCGAAACCACCCTTCTTCTACTATCACTATCGCAGCTACTTTCTGACTAGGTTTTGGCCGTGGTTTACTTCTTGTTCAGTCCGAATTTGAATTTGAAAAACACAGATTGTTTAAAATTCGATTAATCACACTTTCATACCTGTTTATTAATGTTGTACTTTATTAGAATTATTAGGTTTGTTTATTAAAAAAGCGCGCAGGGTTATAACGCAACAAAGATAAGTAAAACAAAAATGACTAACAACATTTAGTACGGGATCCTACGGGGATAAGACAATGGCCTACTGTAGATTACAATTTGTGGTTGATACGTTTGGACATACAACTTAATGAACCAACCAATCAAAATTCTATAAAAGTCCCCAAAGTTGTTCAGCCAACGAATAAGAAAATGTGTTATAAAACATTTGGAACTAGGGAAATAAACAACCCAATGTCTCCTCCCTCACTGACAGTAACTACGGAAGATCAGCCAAATTAAACTAATTTTTAAACCAAAAACCAAAGGCAGAAAAAGTCCCTTTGGACATTGAAAAAAAAGATACAGCGGACAAAGTTAGTTTGTGAGTAGATGATCATTACACATTGGAATATTCACCAAAAACATATTTGCTCCGAGAAACTAATAAACATTAAATTCCAATTTTACTAATAGAACAGTTGGCCATATGGTAGATGATCATTTATCATGGAAATCTTTACATAAAATTCAGACATCTTAAATAGCACCTGATAATAGTATAAAAAATTAGGGAGTTGGAGGTTCATGTGGTGGCCACTTATCAATTGAAAGGATTCTAACAATTTAGGCCTACCCACCCTCTTTATAATGCCCCAACCCCCTTATATTGTTTGCCCGTGCAAATGATGAAAAATATAAAAGTTTCAGAACACTTTGTTTTAAAATTTATCTGTTATTAGTAAAACAGGGAGAGATATTTTAATTGCAAATAATTGTGCCTATTTGATTTCTTATCTGCAACTAATACAATGTAATTTATTATATAAAAAAAGAATACTTGTTTGGAAGGGATGGGACATTGGGCTGTTTATTACACTTGTCTTCAAAGTTTTATGATAATGTTTTCTTGTTAGTTGGCTCAACAATTTTGGGGACTTTATTGAATTTTGATTGGTTGTGTGTCCAAACGTTTCAACTACTAATTGTAATCTACAAAAGGGGTAATTTTTTTGTTTATCATCATTGGGGATTTACATCTGTTTTTCAGCTATATTGTCTTATCCCTAAATACTTGTAATGTAACAATATCAAGTTACCAACAATTCTTGTGGCAACAAAAAAAATTAATAAAAGATACTTCTCAGACTTTCGAAAAATAAAACATTGCCTTTTGAAGAAGCTATTTCTAGTGCCTATATAAAATGACGTCATAATTGCTTTCATTGGTCAATTAAAATGTATACTGGCCTGTTATTGGTAATTTTGTCTGTGTATCGGCGTATCATTGGTCATTTGTATCACGTCATTAAAAAAATCATTATAATTTAATTTAAATAGATGTAATTTTTTTAGATTTAATCAAGAATTTATAGGTACGTTAATTTAGACAGGTTAGAATTGTCCAATAGTTTTCAAACATTGTATGCTGATTTCTATAACAGTTAAGTACGACTTAGGAAGCGCAGAAACCCTATAATCGTTACCAGAAAGTCCGTTCGTCCATTTAAAACAAGCTGATTTTTAACTTTTTTGACAAAAAATTTTTTAATGTTAAAATTTTCTTATTCATCTGATTTTTTTTGAATACTGATTCCTAAGCATCTCTATAATCAAGTGCTAAAAACGTCCTTAAACAGAAACATGTATTTAATAAATTTTGCAACAAATTTGCTACAATTTTGCATTAATATTCAGTTTATTCAGTTCTGACACTCTACAAGTGTTAATGTTTGTTTGTCCTTCCATTCCAGAGCTTCGCTTTTATGGATGTTGTATAAAAATAATTTATTATAATAAATAAAACTATGATAGCAAATAAATTATTTATTTCATGACAACTCTAAATTACAATGGACAAAAATTAAAAATATAATTAAATATATAAAGTTTCATATTAATCACCCTTTTATGCGTCATTAAATAAAATTAGTGACATTGAATTTAAAATGTGCAAAAACTATTGTTTGGTTTTTTATGAACATAATTTTCTATTAAGTTAAAGTTTAAAAATAACAAGGATGACAACATTCATAATAGAATAATACAATTTAAAAGTCTATTTTGATTTATTTGAATTTGTTGAAAATTACTGTCTTAGAAATCATTATTGAAAAGTTCTGACAAATAGAATAATCAAAAAATCTTATCAAAAAAGATAAAAATTAATATGTTTTAAATGGACATGCAGACTTTCTGTTAACGATTATAGAGAGGCTAATCTTTCTAAATTGTACATACAGAAGTCATCTTTTATAGGACATTCTAATAGGCCTAAATTGGCGAAACTAGCTTTTTGTTACAGAAGTACGAACTAATTCTAATTTTAGAAAAGCTTCGCATAAAAAAATGTCGGATATCTTAAAATTATTTTTGATAAATTATTAAATTCATAGAATTTAAATTAATTTGTTAATTATAATCTATTGCTAAATACCAAAAACAATTTTTATACCCAAATAAAAAATTATAAAAAATCAAAGCACATTTTATGTAGGTGGGAATATTTCATCTGAAAAAAACTACTTTGCCTACAACTCTTCTGCCAATAAAAATATATTCATTTGATTTTCATAATGATGCTTTTACATAAATTAATAGGATACATAGAAGAACTTGCGGTAAAGTTGAGACATAATAGTTGTTATACAGATGACATATTCCTTCACAAATATTAATATCCATAAGAAATCACAATTAAATCATTTTTAATTTCACTGTGTAAAAAGTGTATACATATTAGTTATAATAACATTGAAAGAGAAGGGTAGCAAGGTTGTAGATGAAAGGGTAAACAAGAACAAGGTTGTCAATATTGATGAGGGGCGCAGCTGTCGTGAACTGGAGGAGCTTGTGGCGGGCTCACGGTGCACAGCCTCAGAGTGTTCACCTGAAATTAACATATCCTTATAAAAAAGTAACAGGATGTGTGCTTGTCTTTTTGTTTGTACCGAAGGATCTCGCTAACTGCTGTTCCGATCGGGTTCTCATAGGTCCTAGGAAGGTTTATAACTATTTTGGGGGAGGGTACCACCACCCTCCTAAAGGAAACATAAAAAAATCGAAAAAATTTACTTATAGAGACTTGAAGGCAACATTGCACGGTATCGTAGAGACTTGAAAGCAACATAGATAGGTATTGTATTATTTTAGAGAAAACATTTAAACTGCCACTAGAGGCCTCTAGGGGCGTAGCCGCTAGTTCTTATAAAAAAATAGAACAATCTGTTTGTTTATACCGAAGGATCTCGCTAACCGCTGAACCGATCGGGTTCTCCTAAACAGGGTAGCTTCTCATAGGTCCCGGGAATGTTAATAACTTTTTGGGGGGAGTGTACTACAACCTTCCCAAGAGAAATCGATCATGGAAAAAATTATCCAACCTCAAAAGAAAACAATCATCTTTAAAGAACTAAAATAAAAAATATGGTTGGGGGGGGGGGGGGGCTACGTGTTGAGCTACGATCGCGGGATACAACTTACCTTTCAATATAATAATCTGCACAGTAGAGTGGATATCAGTGTTAGGAAGGGAGCATGAGTAGTTGCCACTGTCCTCTTGTATGCTGCTCTTGATGCTCAGGTGGCTTGTCACCTCCTCCCCTGTCCATACGTTCCGCACTCTAAAAATATGTAGATGTGATTATCTGTAAAATTGTAAAAAATAAGTTGCAAGGAAAAATCATTCAAAATGATTCAAGTTACTTTTGAATTGGTAAAGAGAAAGCTAAAATTTCAAGTGTTCTGAATCTACTATACCAGGGATCACTGAGAAATATGGCAAGAGTTGGATTCTTTAAAAAAAGGGTTGCTGCATCGCTGGTGAGGCAAGATTGGTATTGTGAAAAATCCTTATAAATCGCATAAAAAATTTACAAAAATAAAAATTAATCAAAAATGGTCATTAACATGAGATTTTATTAAATTTTATTGGATTTTTATGCGATTTTGAAGGATTTTTCACAAAAACACTTCTGCCTCACCAGCGATGCAACGACCCTAATTTTTTTAAAGAATCCAACTCTTGCCATATTTCTCAGTGACCCATGGTAAACCAGATTTAGAACACTTGAAATTTAGATTTTCTTTTTACCTAAACAAAAGCAACTTAAACTGAAAATTTAACAATTTTTAAAAATGATTAAAAACAACGTTTCTAAACATTTGTCTTCAAGTTCTAAAGCATATAAGATAACAGATCTATAGTATAGATGTATATACAGACAACTACCTGAATTCCTTTTTAAAGACCTCTTTCGTCTGCTTTTTAATTATTTTTTGCTTCTTGGCTGTGTTAATATAAGCGACATCATTGGATGATTTTAAATAACCCAATAGAAAGGTAGTTTGCACAAGGTGGTTGCGATGGGGAGATACAGTTATTTAACCCTTTCTCCCTCTAGTGTTTTACTCTAATATACAGATAATGTAAACATTAAAACAAGGATATTTAACGAACTCAGAGATTATTTCTGGTTTTACTTTGGCTGATATGACCTATAAGTACGTTTGTGCATTTATTATAGAACTGAGGTGGATTCTTAAAAAACTTGGCTCACTGCCTCACTAAAATTAGTGAGGCTCGTTAAAAATTTTTATGAAAAATCCTCCAAAATCGCATAAAAAATCTACAACAATGAAATTAAATCATAAAAGGGTTATTAACATAAGATTTTGTTTATTTTTTGTAGATTTTTTTATGCAATTTTGGAAGATTTTTCACAATTATTGAGGGGGGGGGGGGGGGAGAACCATCAGACGATCATCCGTCCGTCTGGAAGAAACTCTTGAGCTCGCTGTATGATTGGACTCTTTATTTGTCATACCAAGGTTTTAGGCTATTCTCTTCCCCTCCAACCATTGTTGTTTTATTGTAGTTTTAACCCATCTAAAAGCTTTGTTGTGTGAGTGATGTTTTTAATTAAATTCAGTGAATTCATCATAAGATTAGTTTTCCTAGATGCTCTCAAAGCTAATTATGTTCATAATTAATTTTAGGCACCTTCCTAGTTACAAGGTTAAAAAAAGCATAAAACTTTGAATAAAAACATTGTTAACAACATTAATAAACAAGAATGATAACATCCATAAAAGCGAAGCTCTGAAATGGAAGGACAAACGATCATTAACACTTGTAGAGTGACTAAACTGAATAAGCAGAATATTAATATATTAAAGTCGAACGAAACAAAATTGCAAGTATATCTGTTGAAAAAAAAAACAGATTAAATACAGGAAATTGTTTAAGGACATACTTACATTTTTAGGGCTTGATTATAGAAATGCAACGCTGATAACAATGTACTTTGTTATCCTAGGAATCAGTAATCACATAAATATTTGTTGTTAAAAAAGTTAAAAAGCAACATGTTTAAAATGACGAACTTTCTGGTAAAGATTATAGAGTTGCCTAACTACTATGGGAATCATCATACAAAGTTGAAATCGATAGAACAATTCTAACACACCTAAATTAACGAAAAGAGCTATCCGTTAGGAACTAAAAAAAGCTAAAAAAATTGTAAGTTAATTTGTTGCAAAATGTATTAAATACGTAATACTCTTTAAGGACATACTTACATATTTAGGACATGGTTATATAGATGCTTCGTTTATTAGATTGTACCTTGTTGTAATAGAATTCAGTATTAAAAAAATCAGTTGAATCGGATAATCTCAAAAAAGTAAAAACTCAGCGTGTTTTAAATAGACATACTATCTTTCTGGTAACCATTATAAGGTTGCTACGCTTTCTAAGCCGTACCCAACAGTTATAGGAATCATCATGCAAAGTCTGAAATCGATAGGACAATACTAACCTGTTTAAATTAACGAACAAAGCTAATCGTTACGGACGGACGTACGGACCAATCCTAATTATAGAAAAGCTTCGTTTTTAAGAACAGAGCTATGAAATAAGAAAAAAGACAAAAGAACAATAACTCTGATAGAGTGTCAGAATCTGTCCGAACTTAATAAACAGACCATTGATTTGTAAGTCTAAACAAAATTAAACATTTGTTGCATAATTGCGTAACTATTGAATTAGGACATTCTTTTATTTTTAGCAAATACTAATAGAAATGCATCACTTATAATTTTAGACTTTGTTGACCTAGGAATTGTCATTCCAAAAATCAGATAAATAGATTTATTATATAATACATAAAAATAAATGGACGTACGGATTTTCTGGTAACGATTATAGGGATGCATCGCTTATAATTTTAGACTTTGTTTCCCTAGGAATTGTCATTCATTACAGAAATCAGCTGAATAGAATTATTATTTTATTGAATTTATGTATTATATATTAAAAATTAGCATGCTTTAGATGGACGTATGGACTTTCTGGTAACGATTAAAGAGGAATTCTCTTGCTGAAACAATATTCACCTTTTTCTATTTCTGAGACTGAAGGTTTTATTATTGAGTGTCCACCTGACCGCGTCTCTGGGGAGCTCTGTGCTCACAGGGACAGGTAGGAGGGGGTGGGGCGTTGTTGACACCTCCCACCCCCGCTTTGTCTTGTTCCTGTACACGCACTGTAGGGATATATGGCTCCCCGCGCTGTAGACAAACCCCTCACTTGAATTTTTGATCTCGATAATGGGACCTAAAACAATAAGTATTGTTTAAAATATATACATATAGACAGGTTTGTTAACTATTTATTTGTGTAAATACAGAAATATATTAGATTTTTTAAAGCATCTATTTCAAAATGTAGTATGATGTCGTCCATCCGTCTGTTTATCTGTACGTCTGGAAGAAACTCTAGAGCTCGCTGTATTATTGGACTCTTTATTTGTCATACCAAGGATTTAGGTTATTTTCTTTCCCCTCCCCTCAAAAAATTGATCTAATTCTATCCAACAACAAAAATTAATCCAAGTAACTATTAAATTAAGGTTAGGAGCAAAGCCATAATAAAAAGGAAAAATTAAGATGTTGAAAAAAAGTTGAAAATAAATGAGATAATTAGTTTTAAGTATTTCAAAAATAATGACTAGGGTATAAGGACTCTTCAGACAATCAACCATTCGATAAAAAGACATTTATGCTTCACGCAAGTGATATAGAAACATTAAAGTATCTATAATACAAAGTAGAATGATGTCTGTCCGTCCGTCCGTCCCTTAAAATCTCGGTAGCCACTGAACCGATAGGATTCTACTCTTCAGGTGGTCCTCTGGTGATTTATGGCTATTTTCTTGGGGGCTTGGACAGCCCCAACCCACACAAAAAAATCCCCATAAATTTTTTAATCTTTAAAATTTTATTATTGTTTTTAATTACCTCATAGGGCTAAGCCCCTAGAGGCTAGGGGCAAAGCCGCTAGTTTTTATTAAAGATTTACTAAAATTAGCTATGTAAGAAATGTAGGACAAATTAAATAAACCAATAAAACAGATTAAGTAAAACTCGCAATTATCTTGGAAATAGTTGGTACAACTATTTAAGTTACAATTTTAATTTGTTTAAAGTAGGTCACAGACATTTAGGGTCTGTCGTCGATCAGTTCGTAACGGATAGCTCTCGATTTTATAGAATTTAAAAGCGTCCTTTATATTTTACTAGAGGTTACGCCCCTAGAGGCCTCTAGGGGCACTTGAGAAGGGTAGGCACCTCCTCAATTTTAATTTTGGTTAAAAAAAATGTTGAAAAAATTTTTTTCGGGGGGGGGGGTTATTTTTGGGGGGGTTTGGGGGTGTCCCACCCCCCAAGAAAATAGTTATAAACCTTCCCGGGACCTATGAAAAGCTACCTTGTTAAGGAGAACCCGATCGGTTCAGCGGTTAGCGAGATCCTTCGGTACAGACACACAAACACACACACAGACATCCTGTTACTTTAGTGTAAGGATACCTTGCATGACGATTTCTGTAACAGTTAGGTATAATATGAAGACAGAGCCAATTTATAAGCATTACTAATAAATGTAAAACATTTAGATGAATTAATTTGTTTTGATTAGTTGTCATATTCATTTTATTGTCTAAAAAATTAGCCATCTGACATCATCAAAATGAGGATTGAGAGAAGAAGTGGGAAAGAAAACCCCATCTATAAAAAAGTTATGGACAATAACCTCATTTTTATGACGTCACATGGCTGATTTTTTGAGACATTTGTGAAGCTTCATTTTATCTTTTAATGAATATCGAAATGAATGATATTTAAAATGTTTATATGTTGGGTTGTTAATTGTATTGCAATTTTGGGCTTTAGTTTTATGTACGCTGTCATGTCATCCTAGTCTTAAAGTAGGTCACAGCCGCTCTGTAAAACATTTTAATTGAATTTAATTATTTAGCTAAAGAGTTAAAGAGTGTTGGCTAGGGAAAAGGTGAGTTGGGAGGAAGAATTAATGGATAGTTTTATGAACAGATCTATAGTATAGATTTATATACAGACAACTACCTCCCTTCCTTTTTCAAAGACCTCTTTCGTCTGCTTCTAAATTATTTTCTGCTACTTGGCTGTGTTAATATAAGCGACACCATTGGTTGATTTTCATTGACCCTATAGAAAGGATGCACAAGGCGGTTGCGATGGGAAGATACAGTTATTTAACCCTTTCTTCCTCTAGTGTTTTACTCTAATGTTTTATGTTCATTAACAAGAACAATTACGTCCTTTAGCAGCGCAGCTTTAACAGGATAACAAATATGATTATCAATGGAAAAAGAATAAGGTGTAATAAAATCATAATAACAAAAGCTCAGAGGCAGAAAATTGTCAGTAAAATATTAAACAAAATACGGTCCTAGGACAAACGCAGGAGTCCCAAACGTCGGAGTGGACAAACGTCGGAGTGGACAATTAACCTATCTTATAGGTTTTTTAATGCCTAACCCCTGCGGGGGGCTTATTTGTACATATATATCTTAACCTAACCTAATCTGTATAGAAATACTTAATTGAATTCAGTTTTTGACACTCCTGCGTTTGTCCACTCCGACGTTTGGAACTCCAGCATTTTTCCTGGAACCTAAAATACATCCATAGAATACACTCTATTATAATCATTTAGTTAAAAAATATTGTTTTATTGAAAAATATTAAATCGAGACTGAGAGTGTAGATTTTTTTTCTAATTTTTCAAATGTATCATGTATATAAGTAATTTTTCGTTTGAGAGGTATCACATGACTTTATATAATTCAATCTTTTCATTTCAGCTCATTGAACTATTCCTTTATGTTAGTTTAGAAGTGCAATTCTTAAATGAAAACTATCCAAGTATGCCTGGTTGGTGTTCAATCACATAAGCAAATTTGTACTTTTTATATGCTTTTTTTGTTTGGTTGGATATTGGTCACCCCCACCCCTAAAATAGATATAAACGTTTCCTTTGATTGCCTTTATAAAATGAAGCAATTATTGACTAGGGTATGAAGTTAAGAACTCTGGATATATTATTACAATGAAGATTATGTGCTTAAGAATAAGTCTTATCTTGTTGGCAATTTACTAGTTAATGGTTAGACAATGGATGATAAATTGATACAAATACCCAATGATGATTGACAAAATTCATTATATTATTACTAGTTTTAAACCAACCAAATAAAATTCATTACCCAAGGATTTGAACCAAAAGTTAAAATAACATGGTAACAAAACTTTGATTACAAGTGTTATTTACATTCCAATGTCCCCCACAATCCCTTGTAATTTATTGGTCTAAAACTGATAAATTAAATAATTTAATCAGTTTTTTGATTTCATTTGATTACAAAGATTTGCATAATAGTTGGAATACCGCTTGGGCAAGTATACCAGCAGCACCATAGTTTTAATCTCTTTTCTTCACCACCAGCCATTCCTCATCAACAAACTCAAAACATTCTCTCCCCCCCCCCCCTTCCCATGCCTGTCCGATTTGAATTGCATTGCAATACCATAAGGAATACTATAACCTGTGAAAAGGAGATATAATCCCCCTCCCCCCCCCGCCATATCCCTACATTTCTTATTTCTATCTGTCTCTCATTTCACATCTGTTTTTCTTCACACAACTTCTCCCCACTTCCAATTTTCCTCCCGGTGCATAGATTGAGATTACATTGACTTGAAAACTGAAAAACTTTGTTGAAAAGATACCCCCAGCTCAACTGTTTCAGCCCCCCCCCCCCACCCACCCCCACTTTAAGATATATACACAGTGTGCCAAAAACTGACATAAAAAAGAGTGCTGCTAGATCTTGCATAGAAATTACGAAACTCCTGTCATTATAATTTATTGATTTATTGTATGCAGTTATACATAAGAAAATGACTTTATTTTAGATGTTCTTGTTTAGAATTACATATACCTTACATAAAACAAAATAGTAATAAAGTTCAACCAATGTAGGATCTCTTGATATGTCTATAAGACAACATCTTTCAGATAGGTTAAGGATTACATAATCTTTATCTAGAAGTTCCAATCATTGATATATTTATGGTTTTTACCGTTTTATGTTAAAAATCTTCATGTTAGTCTTAATGCTAATGACAACTATCAGACATAGAAGCATAAGGCAAAACTGGCATTTTTTTCTCCAAAACTGATTTTTTTACAGAAATAATTTTGTACATTGCAAACTTAAATGTTTAAACATATACCCAACACAACTCTTGCTATGCTCGCCCTGTATGCTCAATGTTATCTTTACCTTTTGGAATAAACAGGAATGTGAAAACTTTCTCTTTCCTCCTGTGCAATGTAGGTACTACAACTTTAATTGCAGCACAGCCAAATATGATGGCATGTATTCAAGGCAACATTCGGGTTAAGTAAAAGTGTCTTAAGTTTTAAATGACCATGACCATAATTCTTTTCTTACATTTAGTTAGAATTTTGTTCCCCTATAATCATCTATTGGCAGCTATAAAATATAAATTGAGGGCAGGGTAGAGGTTAACTTCATAATGATTTAAAAGAAAATTTAAGAAAATATTTGAAGATATCTCCTTGTTTTTTTTGTAATACTTTTCTATTAATCATATTTGTAACAATAATGATATTTTATTTATCATACCTTTATGGCATTTGTTTGTAAAATTTCATTTTCATTTTTTTTTAAATGAAATTTTCCAAAAACAGCTTTACTAACTTATTTTCAAGTTTGATTAAAACTCACTAAATTCAATTTTAGATGGAGGTTTATCCTATTTTAAAATGTAGAAAGCTTTTTTTTGTCTGTTAGATGGTTTTAGGCAATTTTATTTTTATAAATAAGTCTTGGTATGATTTTAAGTTATCTTTCTGTGGCTCAATATCACTTAGAATATAGAGCCCCTAGATGCTAGGGGTGCATCCATTAGTTTATAATAAATCTAGAACATTAGATTTAAATAATATATATATTTACAATGACGCATTTCACTTTATTTATAGGATCTGTTTGGAACATCCAATATTTATGTATTGTACAAGAAATTTATATACGATACAAATGTTAGTTCAATACTAGGTTTAAAGTGCAGAAATATAAAAAAGGTTCAGAACATTATGTCACATTATGTTAAATTTATCTATTTTCTTTTTATAAAGACTTGAAAATGAATGTCTTAATGATGTTAAAAAGTATTAATTCTAAATAAACTTTAAATAAAAATCCTCCAATCTAACTTATATAGTGGCTCTATTCAGTTTGAAGATATTTTTGTGTGGTGTTGCTGGCATAATCCTATGATACAAAATTTTACCTTCAACTTGTAGGTAGATGATAAGAGTTTGTTTTGGAAATGTTTGCAGGGAACAGATAAACTTTCCAGCATCTCTAGCCTCTACCCTCTCTATCCTGAATCAGAGAATAATTTTATAGAAACTTAATCAAGTTAAATTACATGTTTCAAAACAAAATATACCAAGTTGACAAAAATAAAGGGGCAATTATGTAATACATGGTAAGCACAAACCTCTAGGTTAGCCTATATAATTTTAAAGGATTTGTGCTAAAATCGTTTTCAGAGAAGTCTTTCATATTTCAATTTTTTCCCTAATAACACTTATGATTGTAATGTTTTTGATCTTTAGAAAAGATTGATTTGAAATATAAGGAGGTTTAAAATATGTTGTTGACTTCAATATTAGTTTTAAAACAAGAAAAATAAATATTTTTTCTTGTTTTGGTTATTGAGATTTAGATTTAATGTATTATTTCTAGTCTGCAAAAACCATCTTTGCTTGAATTAAAGAAAAACAAAACTAAATCTATAAAGTTAGGTTTTGAAAATTACAAAAAGAAATCTGTAACCAATTTGAATATTTTATAGCAATGAATCAAACAAAAAAATCAGAGATACCTATATAGATAAACTTACGATGAATGGTATACCTCTTTAATTGTATTACACAATTTTCTATTTTTTAGGTTCCATGATTAAACTTATATAACAATACAGAAATACACAAGGTCTAATTAAAAATTTTAAGGAATAAAAAAAATGCTCAAACATTTTTAGTAAATGTTTCACTAACTTTAAAAAAAGAGATTTTTTACATAACCTTAATTTTTTCTTAAAAAATTCATGTTTTTTGTCTGTTTTGGGCCAATGTGCATTTAGAAGCTAGGAAAAGCAGAACATTTGAATACTTAGCCAGATAAAACTTTTATATGTCAGTAGTTTTTCCTTTTTTTTTAGAGGAAGGGTTATAACTTTTCAGATAACAGTTTAAAATATTATGATAAGAATATCTGGAAAACATGAATTATAAAATTAAATGTCTATATTTTTCAACAAGACTTTATTAACGTAAGTGACTTAGCCTTTAGTGTCTCAGTGTAAGGGTAGTTTTTTTTACATATTGTATTTCAATAACATTTTTAGACGAAAGTGTAAAAATTTGTATCTTAATTTCATTTCTCTAATATAAAAAGTCACTCATAACCCCCCCCCCCCCCATCATAACCATGGCTAACAACCTAAAGAGAACCATTACTAAGCTTCCCCTAATCAATCTATGTGATGCAATCAACCCAACCGTTTAACACACAACTCACTACTTTAAATACACAAGATTGTAAATTATTTTCTATTTGATAATTTCAATGTTACTAGTGTAGGATGACTCTTCTCAAGACTTAGATGATAAGTCTCTGAACAAAATAATAGTTTCTGAGATTTTATGTATCATATAGTACATTTTTAGCCTTTTGTACTGTGAAAAGTATGTGAATTTCAAGGTTTAATATGTTAGACAAAGAAACTTTGAGTTGACACAAATTGTAATTGTTTATGTAAACAATAAGAATGGATTTATTATCATTTGGATCTTACACCATATTTTTATGTTCTCTAATAAAGTGAAACACACAGCGGGTTAAATTAACGATTTACTCCTTCCCCTTCCTTTTCCTATCTTCTCCCCTACCTCTGGATGAACTAATGACAGAGGAAAAGCAATCTAAATTGACGAAAATTTTCCCCTGTCATAATATCCACGTATATTCTACATCCATTACAATGAGTTGCTTCTCCTTTAACCTTCAGGGACGTGGGAAGAAAAGATAAAAGAAGTAAGAAAGATGGCTTAGAACATGATATAACAGCCGTTTCTGAGATCTTTATCCTATCTTATTCATTACATCTTAATTAGAACTGATGATCTATTTAATAGTGAAACAATTGTCTTCCATAAATAAAATGTTAAAAAAATTACTTGTGTTTATATACATAATAAAATATAATATAATGTAGTAAGATGTTTTATCTGAAGCTAAAGGTCTCAAAACTACTGAACTGATTGGGTTCTCCATTTTAGAGAAGCTTCACATAGACCTTTGGGTGTTTTTGGCTATTTTTTAAAAGATTCACTTGTTGGATGGTTTTAGCCAAATTTTCTCCCCTTTCCTATCCCTTCGAATACAAAGCCCCTAGATGCAAGGGCACAACCGCTAGTTACTGTATATAACATAATTAAGAAATTAATAAAAAAAATTCATTGTTAGATACTTATATAAACCATAAAACATCATATTACTTGTGATACTTATATTATGTCGATATAATAACAGCACAAAATTTAACTTCTAGATACAATGTCAACTTTTATATAAAACATTGAAAGTTTTTTATCAAATCAATATTTTATTTATATAGAGAGTGACCATTTCAGAAAGAGGAATAAGAATAAGAAAAACAAGAACGATTGCGTTCAATAGCATCAAAGCTCAATTTTTATGAAAAGATAATTACGAGATTTTCAAACTCGCGGCGAAATTAGTGAAATTAGTAGCGCATCGGCTTGCTGTCTGTGGGGGGGGGGGGGCTGTACGGTCATGTTAAAAACGTTATAAATGGTACCTAAATCTGCTATGTCAGGCGCGTGATATCAATAGTAAATAGGAGGGAGAATGCATTGGCCCATAATCAGGCACAGTTAGGACTTTTAGACAAAGGCGGTGCAGTCAAAGAGTTGGTTGTGTATCGGGCGAATGACAATTACACTGCAATTTTAACACTCAAAGTGTTTCAAGCTGCGTGGATAGATCCAGAACCTAAAGCCTTAGCATTTGTAACTGTTTTTGAAGTCAGCCAAAAGCGTCCGAAATATAAACACAGCCGAGTCACTACAAAAGAACAGAAAGTAATTTGCTAGCAGACGAAAGAGGTCTCCACCTCTAAGGCCAGGTAGTTGTAAAATTTAACCTATTTACTTATATTTTTTTATTTACACAATGCTTCAAAAATGAAATAAAAAGATTTTAGGAGTAATTGTCACGAAACAAGAGAAATAGTCAGATAATTTGTTGTCTAGACCAGAATTTCTTTACAAATAAAACTTATTTACAATTTCCTAAAAATTTTGATTCTGATACTTTCTTCATTGTACCAGTTAAGCTTCTTTTTGCTGTTATTGTAAAAACTTAAAAACTGATAGCGTTATGTGTATCTTATAGATTTCTAACAAGAAAAACATATTGCCTCCAAAAAAATTTTACTATTTACTTTTCTGCCATTAAAAATTTATCATTATTTTGAAAGAAGGGAGGTAACATTGGACTGTAAATTATAATAGTACCCAAAGTTTTATAAACACATGCTTTTAACTGTTATGAAACACAGTGGGAACTTTATCAAAACTTTATTCGTTGGTACAAACTTAAAAATCATAGGACAATGTTGTTCATAATGATTGAGGGTTTCAATAAATTTATTGTCTATTTCTTTAGTCCCAATCTTTTAAAAAATATCTTGATTTACCCATGTAATAAGAGTTTTCATTACCATAAAATTTTAAATTTTTTTTTTCAAAATTGACATATATATTGGAGGAAAATTAAAATCAATGTTATTGATATTGGAAAAAGGATGACAACATCCATAAAAGCGAAGCACTGAAACGGTAGGAAAAACGGACACTAACACTTGTATAGTGTCAGAACTGAATAATCAGAATATAAATGTATAAATGTCGAAGCAAAATTGTAAGTAAAATTGTTGAAAAACTGCTTGATACAGGATAATGTTTTGGACATACTTACATTTTTAGAACTTGATTATAGAGTTGCTTTGCTTAAAATATTGTACTTTGTTGTCCCAGAAATCAGTATACCAAAAATCAGATCAATCGGATTATTAGATCACATAAAAATTTGTTGTTAAAAAAGTAAAAAAATCAACATGTTTAAAATGGACGTACGGACATTCTGGTAATGATTATAGAGTTGCTACGCTTTCTAAATCGTACCTAACTACTACAGGAATCACCATGCAAAGTTTGAAATCAATAGGACAATTCTAACATGCCTAAATTAGCGAAAAAAGCTATCCGTTACGGACGGACGTACGGTCGGACGGACGTACGGACGGACCGACCCTAATTATAGAAAAGCTTCGCTTTTAAAAACTCTAGACATAAAATTCGAAGTACGTAATATACATTTTAGGCAAGAACCTTCATATTTATGACAAGAAAACAATCTATGTAACATATAATATAATGTCTATTTTTGTGTGAAGAGAAGTATCTCGCTAACCACTAAATCAATATGATTTTCCTTTACACAACGCCCTTCATAGGTCTAGGGCAGGTTTATAACTATTTTGAAGGGAGTGTTCATGGTCCCCCATTGCGTATACATAATGAACAATTTTAACTGGCAGACTGTCAAATCAATTTTTTTGTTGTTATTTATTGCTATGGACATAAGTAAAAATATTTTGTAAATCAGGATATTATTCTTTTTTTATGCCTAATTTGAAATTATATTATTGAGTAGCTAGGTTTCAAACAAACTTGTAACTGAATAAAGTTTCATTTCATAATGAAAACTTTATATACTGCTACTTTACTTATTAATTATATTTTGTCTCATTTCTTATACAAGTTATAATCATGAATTATAGTCAACACAGAGAAGGAAAAAAAACATCTCCATTAATCCCCACTTATTAAAAAAATAAGTCAAAAAAGTGAAAAGCACTTATTTCTTATTTGGATTCAATTTTGAAATTAATCTTAAACACTTCTTATATTTTTTAAAATTTGGATACTTATGCTAATATTTTTCTTAACACTTCAATTCTAGAGTACTAAAAGAATTCTTTACCCCTAGCCTTATGAGGCTTTGCTTTAGACTGACAGATAGACAGACCAGGATCTACTTTGAATTACAGATATTCTGTTAAAATTTATCATTGTATGTTTAAAAATATTTTTATATTTAAAGCAGTTAGACTTAAAATTAGCGTTTGATATTAATAGTCAATACGTTTTATTGATAAAGGAGGAGGTAGGTTGTACTAAAATTCCGTAAAGGTGTGAGTTTAAAGGCTTAAAAATAGTAGTAGAACGATAAATTCACTAAATATGTGTATTCCTTATTGAAAAGAACTATAGACAAAAATATTGATGAAAATATACCTCCCCCTTTTACAATTCTACTCATTTACTACTAACAAAAGGTTGGACAGACACACCTTAGTTATAGAGTTGTTGTGCTGATTTTTCCTTACCTGAGTGCCCAATCATGTGGATCCTCCATATTGATAGAATATCTGATGTCTCCTGTGAATGTCGTATTTCCAACTGTCAACAAATCAATGGTTGCTCCTCTTTCCACCGCCCAGGATACAGTAGAGTCCTAAATAATAAATATAATTATACTGTCATATTTCCAACTATTAAATCATTGTTTGCTTCTTATTCCATAATCTATTATACTCTCGAGTCCTTAATATAAATAAACTGTCACATTTACAACTGTCAACAAATCAATGGTTGCTCCTCTTTCCACTGCCCAGGATACAGTAGAGTCCTAAATAATAGATATAATTATACTGTCATATTTCCTACTTTTAAATCATTGTTTGCTTCTTATTTCATCATCTATTATACTCTTGAGTCCTTAATATAAATAAACTGTCATATTTACAACTGTCAACAAATCAATGGTTGCTCCTCTTGCAACCGCCCAGGATACTGTTTAATACCTAATATATGTAGATAAACTGTCATATTTCCAACTGTTAACAAATTAATGGTTGCTCCTTTTTCCACCGCCTAGGATAATATTGAGTCCCTAATATTGATAAACTGTCATATTACCAACTGTTAGATAAATGTTTGCTTCTTATTCTATTATCTATTAAACTCTTTCAACCGCCCAGGATACTGCTGATTCCTGAATAAAGATTAACCGCATAATACCGAAATTTAACAATAAAATCTAATTCCCACCTCTTTTGATACTTTTTAATTCGAGATATAAAAGGGTAGTCTGTAAAATTATCAGCTTGTTACAAGTAAATTAATGGTTTTTTATTATTCTAAGTACAGGTAAACTCTGTCCTTCACTAAATTTCTAAACTAAATGGTTTCCAAATTCAAGGTAAGTTTTGCACTGGTTTTAACCTTTACTTATTTTAAGAATAAATTCCACACTCCTCAAAAATGATTCTTTTTAAAAGAGAAAATAAAACAAAAACCAACTAGGCAAAAAAAATATACAAAGTTGATAAACTACCTTACTTTCTAAAAAGATAAATAAAATTCCTTGAACAATTCTTTTTGTTGAGGAAAAGATGAGAAATTGTCAATGTTATCAATTTTTCAAAATAAATTCTGTCACCCAATCTTTAGGATCAACTGAAAATTGATTGCCTATTTCTTCCCTAATTTTCGAAGTTGCACAGCAGATACCCAAATGCAATTACAAAATATATTTTCAGCTTCTCCGGTCAAAGGGAAAAGCGATATAATGAATAAACAATTTATACATTATACATTTGAAATTTGAATTTTTCAACTTTGAATTTTTTTGAAAGTTTGAGCTTTTTTAGTTAATAGTAAATATAAATAGGATGAGAAAAGTATGTACACAATCGGCAACTTAAATTCAGCTGACCATCTTTAGTGTTGTGTACAATGTACATCATTGGACCAAGATTTCAATAAAAAAAAGAAAATTCACAAATTTTACCCCTGTGTTTATGTCTCTCCTTTTATATCAATTTTTCCCCTAAAGTAAACGTTTTTATACTTTTCTCTTGTAAAAAGTTTTAAACCTGGCAGAACCATTACAAAGCTTCCTTAGTCACAATTGACTAAACATGTCTGCACTTTTAGAGATCTTTCTGTACCCTGTGCATAGTTGGTTTAAATTTTTTTATTTCTAAAAAAAAAATTCTATTCTCCCTCGCTGGCGATGGCCATTTATCCATTGTTACTACAAAATTAAAGTCCATTTATTCTTTACTTTAGCCCTGTTCAAAAGTTCACAGTTTTATTTTTTTCATTCAACATTATATACCTAATTATCTTAAGAATCTCAGTTCAAAAATAGCATCCCATTACACGCGTATGATGTTCTGGATTCAATAGATGATCACTTCAATCGAAGGAGAATCCCTCCCTTACGAGATAAGGGTAAAAATATTTAAAGGTTTAATTTGCCTAAATTTACAATCGTTATCAACGTGCAAACGAACAAGCTTCAAATTTAAAAATTTGACCCGGTCTACTTCACATTTATCCAGTATTACACTTTTACTGTTACATAATTTTGAAATACACTTTCTCCTACCTACTCAACTTCAAAAGAGTGACAAAATAGAAGATTCATATTTATATATATTTTTTTTAAAGCGAAACTTTTCTATATCTAGGATAGGTCCGCCCGTCCTCTCTGTCCGTCCGTCCTTACGTCCGTAGCGGATACCTTTTTTCATTAATTTAGAAATGTTAGAATTGTCCTATCGATTTAAAACTTTGCATGATGATTCCAGTAGTAGTTAGGTACGATTCAGAAAGCGAAACAACTCTATAATCGTTACCAGAATGTCCGAACGTCCATTTTAAACATGTTGATTTTTTACTTTTTTTAACATTAAATTTTATGTGATAAAATTATCCGATTGGTCTGATTTTTGGATTACTGATTCCTAATAAAATAAGGTACAATATTATAAGCGAAGCATCTCTATAATCAAGTCCTTAAAATGCCAGTAAGTCCTTAAACAATATTCTGTATTTTAAAAGTTTTGCAACAAATTTACGTATAATTTTGTCAAACCTTTATATTTATATTTTGTATATTCAGTTCTGACACTTTACAAAAGTTAATGTTCGTCTGTCATATCGTTTCAGAGCTTCGCTTTTATGGATGTTGTCATCCTTGTTTTTATTTTAAGTCTATGTTATTTTAAGAGTCAAAATGAATAATTGTCTGCTATAGGGAGGGGTCATTTGACTGTTTTCTCATTCTTTGGCTAAAAATTTAGTTGGAGAACCAAATTGTTCTCTAGGAGCAATTAAGGAAATTGAGCTTACACTTTTTATTGCACTTCTTAAAAGAAAAGTGAAACCATTTTTTTTGGGGGGAGGGGGGCAATTTCTTTTCTAAGGGTGGTGGTACCCTCTATTAAAAAAGATAACCCCCCCCCCTGTTCCTATGAGAAGCTTTACTGTAAAGGAGAACCAAATTGAATTTTATAAGACTTTAATGGTATTAAATGTAAGTTGAAACTTAGTTTCTTCAGTACATTACTTTCCATGTCTTTACCTGTTCCACTACACAAAAAGGGGGTTATCAACGCCCCTAATCCACCCCCCCCCTTAAAAAAATAATATATATATATATATATACAGCATGACCCTCAAAAAAGTATTTTTAAGCATCTGCAGCCCTTATTTCTCAATGAATTATTAAAAAATGCATATGTCCTTGTTCTCCATAGTATTCCACGTGAGTAGATATAAAAATATTTTTTTTACCTCCATTAACACCGGAGATTTTTAGAGCTAAAGTTTTGAAAAAGTGACTGAGAAAAAGAATTTTTTTTTGTTTTTCTTATTTTTTGGATGGTTATATTATGTTTTTCTGGCAATTGAATAATGAGACACAAAGAAAAACAAGTTAACTAAATATTTCTTTTTTATTCCACCAAAAAATATAAATTTTTAATGGCAAAAAATACTACTGAATGAATTGATTATTTGCAAATTTTAGGTTATTTATTTACCTTATTTATAGAAAAGGATTAATTATGACAGTTGCTCCGCCTACTTTTCTGACATCTCAATTATTTAATAAGGGGTAAATTAAGCTTTTTAGACTAAAAAATCATTATGTTTTATTTTTATTTTCTTTATAACTTTTTTGTTATTAAAGTTAGGATTGTGAAACAAAAACAATTTTCCTGCTATATTCATAGAGATTTATTTGGTTTTTTAATCTTAAACAATTTTGCCTAATAAGTAAGTTTTTCAAAATATCATTAAACTAAAAAGACTCAAAAAATATGTGTAAAAAAATGCTTTTTACTCAAAAACTAAATTTTTTATTTCATTTTTGTATAAAGTTTCTGCTAGTAACAAAAATAAAAGGATTTCTAGCTTAATTTTGCTAAAAAAGTCGTATCATGTTAAAAGTTACTTTTTCTCAGTCACTTTTTCAAAACTTTAGCACTAAAAATCTCCGGTGTTAATGGAGGTAAAAAAAATATTTTTATATCTACTTACGTGGAATACTATAGAGAACAAGGACATATGCATTTTTTAATAATTCATTGAGAAATAAGGGCTGCAGATGCTTAAAAATACTTTTTTGAGGGTCATGCTGTATATATATATATATATATGTGAATTAAGATGTAGGTAGAATATATGTCTTTCTTTGCGTCCATCTGACTGTTCGGTCACTAAAATCTCGCTAACTACTGGCCTATCTAGTTTCTTTATTACTTCGTATTAGTCATTTATTTTGTTTATTTCAATGGTGTAGGTCATTTTTAAAAGCGAAGCTTTTCTATAATTAGGGTCGGTCCATACGTCCGTCCGTCCGAGATAGATAGCTTTTATTCGTTCATTTAGGCATGTTAAAATTGTCCTATCGATTTCAAACTTTGCATGATGATTCCTGTAGTAGTTAGGTACGATTTAGAAAGCGTAGAAAGCATTACCAGAATGTCTGTACGTCCATTTTAAACATGTTGATTTTTCTACTTTTTTAACAACAAATTTTTATGGATCTAAGAATCCTTTTGATCTGATTTTTAGTATATTGATTCCTGGGACAACAAAGAACAATACTATAAGCGAAGCAACTCTATAATCAAGTCCTAAAAATGTAAGTATGTCCATAAACATTATCCTGTATCAAGCAGTTTTTCAACAAATTTACTAACAATTTTGCTTTGACTCTTATACTTTTATATTCTGATTATTCAGTTTAGACACTAAACAAATGTTAATGTCCGTTTGTCCTACCGTTTCAATGCTTTGCTTTTATGGATGTTGTCATCCTTGTTCTTAGAGAAATTAAACACTCAGAAAGAAACAAATCTTTCATAAAAGATAAGATTAGAAGTAATATTAGTAAATGTCTTGGCTGAACTTATTACCAAAAGCAAAAAGACAATCAAACAAATGTATTTTAAACAATGTTTTGGTTAGTGTTATAGTTATCCCCAAGATATTAATAAGGAACATAGCCCCTTCAGAAATAATAATAATATGCCCTTATTGTTACAGAATTAAAAGTTTAAATCCCTTTAGCCATGTTTTCCTTACATTATCAAATATTATTATTTGTACTACATGTATGCTTACTTTTTAGTAGGGAAGCTGGTCTATAATTCAAAAAGTCTGTTTGACAGTTAAGTTTAGAGAGAAATGTGATATTTTAGGCTGGAAAAGAACAAAATGAGGGTATTTCTTCAACCACTGTTATTAAGAAAAAAAAAATAATCCTATTATATAAAGTAGTAAGCTTGTCTGTATATAGCGAAGGATCTCACTGAACCAATATGGCTCTTATTTACAGTGAGGCTTCTTATATGTCCAGGGAAGGTTTGTAACTATTTAGGGGGAGAGTATCTCCACCCCCCTAAATGACCTCCACCACAAACAAAAAATAAATATTTTTTTCCTTTTTATTTCTAAAAATTAAAAAATTTAGGGAGTGTTATCGAATTTAACCCCCTACAACCTCCAGTGCCGTAACTGCTAGTTTTAAAATAAAGGGGTAGGGTGTGTAGCTTTTTGTTTGTTTGTTCATTACTTTAGATTATGTTAGGATAGGTTATATTGGGTACTTTAGCCCGTAGGTATAGGTCCAGCAGAGGTGCCCCATTGCTCAACAGGCACTTTGTGTATAAGCGCCAGAAATTTTATGAACATCTAAATTGGATTTAGACTTTAACGGTATTAAATGTAAGTTGAAACTTAGTTTCTTCATTACATTTCTTTGGGTGTCTTTACCTGTTGCACTACACAAAAAGGGGGTTATCAACGCTCCTAATGTACCCCTCCCCCCCAAAAAAATATAAAGGTTTAGCAAAAAAAAATGCGGACATTTTTAAAATTTAGATTGCGCGGCTTGTGTTAATAGTAGAAAAACGTTATGCATAACATTAGAACCGCTATGAAGTCTACTTTTTGGAAATATAAAAACGACTCCTGTGCTACGTATAATTTATGAGCTATGTGGTAGAATGTCCCAACTGACTTAAAACTTGACTTGTGAGTAAATCATTAAAGATTAAATTTTTTCCACTTGTCTCATATTTATCAATACAGCTCCTAAACTAAAATTAGCACAAAAATAGAGCTTATGACGGTTCTAACGATATACATAGCATTTTTCTACTATTCACACAAGCCGAGCAGTTTGAATTTTAAAAATGTCTGAATTTTTGCACACACTTTTTTATCTTTAATGATTTACTTGCAAGTCAAGTTTGAAGTCAGTTGGGACATTTTACTACGTAGCTCCTAAACTATAATAAGTAGCACAGTAATGGTTCTTACATTTCCATAAAATAGACTTCATAGCAGTTCTAATGGTATGCATAACGTTGTTCTACTATTAACACAAGCCGCGCAATTTAAATTTTAAAAAGGTACATATTTTTTTTATATACTTTAATTTTTAATGATTTACTCGCAAGTCAAGTTTTAAGGCAGTTGTAACATTTTACCCCTTTGCTCCTAAACCATAAGTAACACAAGAATCGTTTTAATATTTCCAAAAAATAGACTTCATAGCGGTTCTAATGTTATGCATAACGTTTTTCTACTATTAACACAAGCCGCGCAATCTAAATTTTAAAAATGTCCGCATTTTTTTGCACACCCTTTATATATATACTTTGCCCCAAGAGGTATAATTACATCTTCTATTACTTACCCAGCAGAACAGATCACAAATTTTCGCACCTACCCAGCAGGAAAACATTTTGCGATTAAATTCACAAAATTCGTAAAATTCGTAAATTTCGTAAAATTCGTAAAATTTGTAAAATTCGTAAAATTCGTAAAATTCGTAAAATTCGTAAAATTCATAAAATTCGTAAAATTTGTAAAAAAAAAAAAAAAAATAATGGGTGGGGATTTTTTTGTTTTTGGGGGGGTATGGGGTGTCCCACCCCCCAAGAAAATAGCTTAAAACCACCGCAGGACCAATAGGTATATACCCTGAAGAGTAGAATCCAATCGGTTCAGTGGTTACCGAGATCTTAAGGGACAGACAGACGGACAGACAGACGGACAGACGGACAGACATCAAGCTACTTTGTATTATAGATGTGAATTAAGATGTAGGTAGAATATATGTCATTGCGTAAATCTAACTGTTTGGTCACTAAAATCTCGCTAACTACTGACCTATCTAGTTTCTTTATTACTTTGTATTAATCATTTATTTTCTTTATTTCAATGGTGTAGATCATTTTTCTTAGAGAAATTAAACACTCAGAAAGAAACAAATCTTTCATAAAAGATAAGATTAGAAGTAATATTAGTAAATGTCTTGGCTGAACTTATTACCAGAAGCAAAAAGACAATCAAACAAATGTATTTTAAACAATGTTTTGGTTAGTGTTATAGTTATCCCCAAGATATTAATAAGGAACATAGCCCCTTCAGAAATAAGAATAATAATTATATATATATAATATATATTATATATATATAATTATTAGAGGATTAAAAGTTTAAATCCCTTTAGCCATGTTTTCCTTACATTATCAAATATTATTATTTGTACTGCATGTTTGCTTACTTTTTAGTAGAAAATTTAATCTATAATTCAAAAAGTCTGTTTGACAGTTAAGTTTAGAGGGAAATGTGATATTCTAGGCTGGAAAAGAACAAAAAAAGGTATTTCTTCAACCACCGTTATTAAGAATAAAAATAATCTTATTATATAAAGTAGTAAGCTTTTATGTCTGTAGTGAAGGATATCACTGAACCAATATGGCTCTTATTCACAGTGAGGCAATTTTGGGGGGGTAAATACCCCCCCCAAAATAAAAAATCTGTAATAAAAAAAAATTTTGCGCGCTTCGCGCGCATTTTTAATACTACATATTTAATACAATTTAAATTACCCCCCCCCCAAAAAAATTTTACCCCGGGGGTAAATTCTGGGGGGGGGTAAACTAAATTTACCCCTGCCAACAGATTTCAGGGGGGGTAATTACCCCCCCCAAGCAAATTTTACCCCCGGGGTAAAAATTTTGGGGGGGGTAAAAAAAATTTGCGGCGCGCTTCGCGCGCCATTTTACCCCCCCCCCCCAAAACGAATTACCCCCCCTTCAAAAATTTTTACCCCCCCCCCAAAAAAAAAGCTTGGACGCCCCTGCCTTGTGTATATAAGCGCCAGAAATTTTATGAACATCTTAAGAATAATAAAGAACCATACCTGGATCATGAATATTCTGCAGTTGAGATCAATCCTCTCTCCAATTCTGGCAATGACCAGAGTGTTGTTGATAGATCCTGTTTCAAATCTTGGCTCCACGCGTGCTCTCCTGAATAATATGGCTAGTTAGTAAAAGCTATTATTTAACAAAATAGTATTATGATATTGCGAGAAATATTTGTTGATGGTTTTAGTGACCTAAAAGATGATGTTTGAGAAGCGAATTTGTTTTTACGTTTTAGATTAATAGCGAAAAGCACTAAATGATGATTTCTGTAGTGTAATAACTGTAAATCATTGAAATAGGATTTATACGTTAATTTAAAGAATTGATTAGCATTCAGCCCCCCCTGACCTTAAAAACAACCTCCTTAAACAATATTCATTCTATTATTATTAGCTTCAAATTTTTAAATAAAATATATTATGTTTTAATCATGAACAATCCAAGAATAATAAATTATAATTAGTAAATTAAGGATCACAATACATTTAGTTGTATCAGATTCCACCAACTTATAGCACACACACTTACACCTATCTATACACCTTTACACCTAATCTGTACAGTGTATACCTAAACCAGTACAATGTATACCTTCAAAGTAAAGCACACACCCATATTTTATTAAATATATGACCTAACCTATTGAACTATACAAGGATGACAAAATGTATAAAAGCGAATCTCAAAAAGCATGCAGACGGACAGCTATATCAACGTCTCAACGTTTTAAGACTTGATTATAGAGGTACTTCGCATATTTCATGGTAAATAATCACTCTAGGAATTACCATTTCAAAAAATCATGCACAAAAAGGTATGCAAATAAAAGTGGAGGTTGTTTTTTTAAATAAGATTATTCATTGTTATTATTTTGTAATTCATTAACCTATCTCTGAATAACTTATTAATCCAAATTGAAACACACTCACAAACACATATACCACACACACACACTCAAACACACACACACATATTGACAAGAATATATTTAAACTTGATTAATCTTATTCAACTATAGAAATGTGAGACAATGGGATGAATGAAGAGAGAATTAAGGAACTAGCAATCTCTGTTTAGAAGGCATCAAGGCACTGGGTCTACTACAAAGTTGCATAGGAATTTTTAGCTCTTAATCTGTTTAATCTATAATACAAAGTAGAACGATGTCTGTCTGTCTCTTTGTCTGTTTGTTTGTTTGTCTGTATGTTTGTAGCAAAGTATCTCGCTAACCGATGAACCGATTGGGGATCTCCTTTACAGGGTAGCTTCTCATAGGTCCCGGGAAGGTTAATAACTATTTTCTTGAGTTTGGGACACCCCTAACCTCCCCAAAAAATGAAAAATACCCCTCCCCACCCAAAATTTTTTTTCTTTTTAAAACTAAAATTAAAATAGTAAGGTCGACTACCCCCCCCCCACCAAAAAAAAAAAAAAAAATCCCCCCCCAAATACGAAAAATTGGTTTGATTAAACCTCTTGGGGCAAAGCCGCTAGTATGAAAAAAAAATTGAATCCCAAAGTAAAAGGAAATAAAACTATGAATTGAAAATTTCAAATACATAATTTAGCTTTTGATTCATAGTAGATTTCAAAATCTAAACTTTCGTTACCACTAAAATATGTTTACAAAACCAAGTTTTATTACAAAATCTGAAAAAAAAAGATTAAAGCAAAGTCTTTTAAACTAAAATCCTCGAAAATTTGTGTATTTTAAAGATGTTTACTTTGAAATATATTTTTGTTTTTGATTTGTCCAAAACTTAAACTTAAAAATATGCAATATTTGATCACTGCACTCCATTTGATGATAATTAGTCACAAAATATCTAACATTTCAAAGTTTTATTCATATAAAACCATGGTGAAATTATTTTTTAAAAATCGATATAACTTAGAATCATTGCTGGAAGGTGTTTAGAATCACTTGCTCCTGTTCGTTGATATTCCCTTTTAGCATGAAAAAAAAGTATTTGTTATTGAATGAGCAGGAATAACATTTTTTTAGTTGTACCAGTATTAAAACAATTCATGCAAAGTCCATGATTAAGAATAAGATGCATCTTAAATTAAAAACTCTGATACATTTTACATTTTATATTCATAGTTGCTTTGCCCCGAGGCTCTAGGGGCTTTTTAAACTCCCAAAATTAGCAGAGTAATAACAACTGAATTTGTATCGTCCATTCTTTTCATCATTTTTTAAATAAATATTTTGAGAATAAGCATTTTTTCGACAGGGGTATTTCCAACCCTCTTCAGAAACATTTTAAAACTATCACATTTATTCAAGCTAGATGTATCTTGGAGGTATCATTATATTTTTCTCTATTATAAGAATATATAGATCTGGAAATCTTTCGGGTCCTAATACCATAAAGTTATTATAATTTTTTTTACAGTAAAACACCAAGGCACCTAAATTACCACTGAACCTGGAATATTGTTCCGCTCCGCCCATATCCTTTTGTAAAACTACATCCTTATAATAAAGTAAAAGGATGTTTGTCTGTCTGTGTGTCTGTACTGAAGCGTATCTCTAACCGCTGAACCGATCGGGTTCTCCTTAACAGGGTAACTTCTCATAGGTCCCGGGAAGGTTTATAACTATCTTGGGGGAGGGTACCACCACCCTCCCCAGAGAAATCGACAAAAATAAAAAAAAATTAAAAAATGCCACCCTGCGGTCATTTTTGCAATCAGCTGAAAACAAACACAATCTATCGGCAAAACAAATATTTTTAGTTAATAGCGGTTTTTAAAATGGATTAAAAAGACACAATTTTACTTGTCCTTTAGAGGCCTCTAGGGGCGTAGCCGCTAGTAATAACATATAGAGTTTCAAACTAAAAATAAATCATGAACTTGAAACCCATTTTTCCAACCTCTTTCAGAAGTCTGCAGTATCAAGAGTTGATGAAACATTTTAAAAGCGTCATTTTGCACTAAATTCTCGGGTGGTAATGCAAAGTTGGGAGCGTGAAACCATATCTTCTATCTTAGATTTGGTTTGGATATGGTTTCATATTTCATGATAATATGTTATGGGGTTGGACAGGTAAAATTAATACCAATTAAATTTTAAAAGTGAAGCTTTTCTATATATAGGTTCAGTTGGTTTCTTCGTCGTTAACGAATAATTTAGTAATGTTAGACTTGTCCTAACGACTTAAAACTTATAGTTAATCAACTAAAAAGAAATCCTTGTTCTATAAATAATTTACGTATAACTTCTATATCATTATACATTATTTTTTTGTATGGGAACCGGTATAGATCCAGCGGATAGTAATCGGTTTCGAAGCCATATAGGAAAAAATGTTTTTTTTATCGTCCCAACTGAAAAAGGATAAGTCTGACCTAGAAATTGAAAAATGGTTGAAAATGGACAAACTTAAAGTGTTAAAGTTATCAAGGTTAACATTTCAAATAAATCATTTTCTTTAGAAATAGGATAAAATAAATGTATTAAATCACTACCATGGCAAAGATTGACTTTTTTTGTCCTAGAGAAAAAAGGATGAGATGATTAGAATAGTTATTTCTCTCATCGTTTTATAAACAACTTTCCGCGGATATAAAATGAACAATTATAAGATTAAAACCTTATTTCAATATTATGATTGTACATTTTTATATTCCTAGAAAATTGGATATAAAACGATGCTAGACATAATTTGCTGATAACCAGTTCTAATCCACCTGATATGAATCGGTTGCGGAAATAACATTCCTATATAAACAAAACTCTTTTTCTTATGTTGAAAAAGGGTTTTAAGATTTTCTTTAATTTAATCTAGTGATTAAATTTCTCCCTGACAGTGTTCGATTGCCCATCCAAATTTGTTGAGCTTTGTTTTTATGTATGTTGTAATCCTTATATTAAGATAACAGGATGTCTGTTTGTCTGTACCAAAGTATCTCGCCAACCGCTCAACCAATCGTATTCTCCGTTACAGGGTAACTTCTCATAGGTCCCGGGAAGGTTTATAAATATTTTGGGGTAGGGTATCACCACCCTCCCAGAAGAAATCACTCACAAAAAAATCGAAACATTTTGAAAATAGTCTCACTTTCTCGTAGAGACTTGAACGCTACATAGACAATTTTTTTCTTCTAAAAATAGATATTTGAAAGAACAAACATTTAAAGTGCCACTAGATGCCGCTTGTTCTTGAAATAAAGTAGTAAGTTTTTTGTTTGTTTATTCATTTAGTTCTCACTTACAATATAAAGGAGTTCTCAATTTTAGGGAAGCATAACATAGGTACCAAGATGGTTTCAAGCTATTTTTATTCTTCATTTATATGTCAACCTACATAGCTATTATGTACTTTGACTGCGGCTGCTAAACCCTGACAGAAATGAAACATAAGAATGCATATTTTTGATGAGTACATTTTTTGTTTGAAAAGTTTAGCAATAATCTCTTGAGGAAAAGTTGTCCACATCTATGTAAACATACACTCCCATATCATGGCTAGGAGTCAATTAAACAAATCCAGGAAAATGATTGATATGTTTTATCCTATCTGCAGGTAGAACCACCGCAAGGCCTGCTGCTGGTGCACTTATGGCACTGCATAATCCTGCAAATAGATTTATAATCCAAGATAGGCTGTCAGACAATCCGTCCAACTTAAGGAGGAATTTATAGCAGATGAACAGAATATAAACTTTTAAAACCATCCTATGAAATTTATCTATTCAGAGCTGACTTATAGATGTGAATATAATAAAAAAAGATAGCTGTCCTTTTTTGGACCAAATATGAACACTTTTTAACCAATATTTTTGTTCCTACATCGTGTTCTTACTAGTCAAATATACTGAGTGGATATCTAGATCTGCTATATTAATTCCCCCTACCTTCAGCGCTCCTGCCCTTGCTTGCATTTGAATATATAACTATGTATGCGTGATAGCTTTCAGGAAAGAATGGGACATTGGGTGGAAAATTAAACTAGTACCCAAAGACTTTGTTGGCTTACAAAGTTTGGGAACTTTTATTAAATCTTGATTGGTTGCTTCAAAATAGCAATGCTAAAACATTTCAAACAATAATTTTAATTTGCAGAGGGATTAAAATGTGTTTTGTTAATATTTTGCTTAATTTTTTTATCCCTTAAGTTTCCTGGGTATATAGCTTTACTCAATAAAGGTACTAAGAAAGAGAGGGAATGTCTGATTGAGCCAATAGGAGAATCGCATCGGAATTTACATTGGATCTCATTGGTTGAAATTGTGTACACATTTTGCTACAAAGGCATGTTTTTTTTCATTTCATACATACATAAAAGTCAGCTGTAAACAGTATATTTTCTTAGTAGAAAGCTTTGCGGAATCAGAATTAATTGCCCAAAAATTTCGTTTAAATTTGAAAGCTTAGTAACGAGGTGGATTCTTAAAAAAAAGTTAGGCTGGCTACTCGCTGGTGAGGCAAAATTATTTTTGTGAAAAATCCTCCAAAATCGAATAAAAAAATTTACAAAAATTAAGTAAAATCTTAAAGGGTTATTAACATATGATTTTGTTTAATTTTTGTAGATTTTTAATGTGCTTTTGGATGATTTTTCACAAAAATAATTTTGCCTCACTATCGAGTAGCGAGTCTATAATTTCTTAAGAATCCACATCAGCTTGAGTCGAAAGTAAACAATACTTTTGTCTGCTAGAAATGTTCCTTCTTAGATTTGACGAAAAAAGGGTTCAGAATATGCTTCTATTCTTCTATTTCTATTCTTTACTCATAGATGAAAGGTCTTGAGTTTGTGTTCTGGTTTAAAGAGAAGAGTGTAGATACTCTTTTGTTGACTTTGTCTGTCTGTCTGTCTGTCTTTTGCTTTTGTCCATTGTAGAAGAAAACTCCTGAATTTCTATTAAGTGCATTTAAAAAAAATTTAACTGCCTATAATTTTGCTTTAAGTGTAAGAAGATTTTAAAAGATGTAATACAAATAATTCATAGTATGCTTTAAAGCAATAGGATATCTGTAATTCTTTCTGTCTGCCTGCTGAATCTCACATAAGGTTGTACCGGTCGTCACAACACACTTTTATTAAGAGAGTTTTCTAATGATCAAAAGTTTTAGGCTACACCACACCAAAAATCAATACATAAATGGAGTTCTTTTTCTTGTTATTTATACTAAGGTGCTATGGATGTACTCCTTCTTATTAGAAAACATATTGTATGCAGGATTCTGTCCACGTCTAGGCACAACTAAGCCTACCAGGATTACACTAGGCAGAGATGTTTCATACCAAGAAAATTTATCTTGCCTCCTACTTTTGTGCCAGTCAAAACTATTAAAGTTTTTTTTTCTGAGGCTTATTGACATATTTTTTCAGGATAGCTTTAAATAACTTTCGAGATTTTTAAGTTCATTTTGGCAGTTTTATGATATTTCTCATAAAGGCTTTTAGAGAAGTCGTTTTTAAATGTATAAAACTTGTGATTATCCCCTTGATTCTAAGACATTTAGTGCACACTGCCTAAAGATTATCAGAATTATTTCTCCCAATTTTTATATTGTACATTTTAATGGGGTTAAAGAGATTGTTTTATCTTCCGTTGTCCTATCCCTGTATCCCTGTCACCAGACCAACAAAGGAATCAAATCAAATAATGCGCATTCTTTGTTCTTAAATATTGGATAATATTTTAGGAAAGGATTGTTTAAACCCCGTCATAATACAGATGTTGAAAAATGGTACCATCTTTTTCTATCATTAAGATAAAGATCCTACAGTCAAATGTTTCCTAAATTAACCATCTCCAAATATATAATATACAATATAGGTTCTTATCAAGATACATAAAATTCCAATTTTTAAAAAACAATAGAGTGTATGGTAGTAAAACTTGAAGAAGTTTGAATATATTAAAATGTTTAATTTAAAATCATCTTAAAAATGCATATATTAGGAAAGGATTATTTACCCTGCGTCATAACAAAGATGTTAAAAATGGTACTAACTTCTGGCAATGATAAAAAATCATGTACATTTGTAAATCTTAAGATAAAGGTCCTACAATCAAGTGCTCTCTTCAATTAATCATTACAGATTATATTATAATGGTTCTTAATTTCTTAATGGTATTAGATATCAAAGTGTAAGATGGAAAAAACTTGAAGAAGTTTGAATATTGATATGTTTTGCGAAGCATCTTATTGTGCTTATAAAAAATGACGTCATACAATACAAATGACCAATGATAGGCCAGTATACATTTTAATTGACCAATGGTAAAATGTATACTGGTCTATAATTGGTCATTTGTATTGTATGACGTTATTTTTATTAGGCACTATAGGCTGCTTCCAAAAGTATTAAGAATCTAAACTTTAATTAGACAGTTAAATTATTTCTAGTCTTACACTTTACATATATTTCTAAATAAAGTTAAAAAGGAAGTTCTCCTAGATTTATGACTTTCTGTGTTAAACTTTGACTCAAGTATTTGTAACATTCAAACCAAAGACCAAAGTTTAAGGGTGTGCATTCGATTCCGCTCAAGTAAAAAAGTATACAATTTTTCGGCAATCATGTGTTAGACATAGAGTTATGATACAATGGACTGTTAATTATACATGTACCCAAAGCTTTACAAGTAAAAACTTTGGGTCAAATTTTATATAATTTTAATCTGCTAGCGAGTATTTTTTTTATCTTCAATGCAATGGGTATGTACATCATTTTAACTCTCCTTAGTAACTATACACTTATTTGCTATGTCATTTTGTTGTTATAAAACAACAAAATGCCAAAAATGTGCGAAATTCAATGCACACCAAGTTTAATTTAAGCTATGCCCACGAAAATTTAGTTGGATAATATATCTAGATATATGAAATGTGTATGCTTATTCAAGATTTGATAATTTAGTCTTATGACATATCTATAAAATAATAAACTATAATTTCAATCAAAAAATAATTACTTCATTTTATACCTAGGAATGGTTTTGAACTTTTAAGGAAGCTATCCTCCATCAGTCATAAACAGAGGTTTAAAAGTTTTTTTAAAAATGCAAAATACATGGGTTTGATTGGAAAACATCCATTGTAAATAAAACTATATTCAGACATAAAGAATATTAAAACATGTCCATAAAACAAAGAAATTTTTATACACAAGTAGTTGAAGCTTTAGCTTCTAGTGGCTTTGAATAAATGCTCCTTTAATTTTGTAATAGTATGAAACATTTTTATTAACTTCACCCTTCTCCAAACTACAAAATACGAGCTAGAACCTTCATTAAGAGCCATAAAAAACTTAAGATCTTTTAGATCTTTTAGCTAAACCATTTCATAGATCTTAAAACACAGTTGCTTGACCTACCAAATTTACTCAATTATTTGGCTTTTAAAATTTCAAAATTTATAATATGTTTAATATCTGAAAAATGATCTATAAATTTTGTAATGAGGGTGACCCAGTTCTTTCCTTTCTGGGCAGAAGGCGGGTCATGCTATGTACCCTTGAATTAAATCAAGACATTTTTATATGACGTTAACCTGCTGAAATACTTATAACAAAGTAACAGGATATTTGTATGTTCCAAATGATCTCGCTAACTCTTTTACAGGGTAGCTTTTCATAGGGAGTGTTTATGAACCCGGTATTAGTGTCTTAGAAATTATCTTAGTGACGTAAAAAAAATAGGATGTGTCGATACTACTAGGATTTTTAAGAATTGTTAATAAAGGCCTGAAATCAAGATTTTTTGTGCTTTTAAAAAATATTAAAAATATTTCTAAAAATTCTACATTATTTTTGCTCACTTTTAAAAAACAAAATCAACTTTTTTTTATTTTTTTTTATAAAATTATCTTTCAAAATTGAAATAAGATCTATCAGCTGATATTGTACTTCTTACATAACTCAAGAGTTGACTTACAATGTGTAAATATTTTATAGATTATTTAGCAAAATAATAAAAAACCTATATGTAATTTCGTGATTAATAATTGGCTTAATCTTACATTAAACATTGAATGATTTTAAATAATTTTCAAATATTTGCTTTTATAATTATACTTATTGTATAAACCCCTTATAAGTTAGCGCAAAATGCTATATATTTTATCACATATGAGCTATTTTTTAAGCCAGCTTTTTAGTCAAAATTTCAAACCAATAACAATTAAATCAAAAGATATTAGGTTAAAACTATATATAAACGAGAGTAAAGAAATAAGATATTGCTATCAACAACAACAAAAAAGGGTTTTGTCTAGTTTTTGGTAAAAATAACGCATATTTATCATTTTAAATTAAAGCTATCTTTTCAAGATTACATCTATAAATTCGTCTGTATTTTCTAACTTATACCTGTTACCATGAAAAATCAATTGATTTTCCATAATAATTTTATTTCTATATTAAATTTAGAGACAGCTAATTTTTCTTTAAATATAATGAGATGTTTATCAGAAATTTTTAATTAAGCATAATAATGTATATATAAAAAAGACAATTACGAATAAAAACAAAACAATCAATTATTAGATTATTTATATCAATAAATTTAACGGAATTTGAACGTAATTGTTAAAAAAGCTAGCTTAAACAGTTTTGCCATTAAAAAATAACCTTCTTTATGAATGGTACATTCTAACAAGGGTAATGATATCCAGTAGAGCAACATATTTAACAAATATGTCTTTAAATAATCAGTCTATTTAACAAATATCTTTTTAAAATGCATAAGTTATATTACCTCTCACAAGATTGTTTAGTCCTTTGACACTGTACATAATTATTATTTGATTGATCTATCCTTAATTTTTATTCATATTCAATTTTATTGTTTGTATATAAATATTTAATACCTGTATTATAATACGGTTATTATTTTTTTTTGCTATGTTTTTATAAAATAAATATCTAAGCAAATGTTACCAATTCTTATAATTATCTGGAATTGAAAAGAATTACTTTCATTCGGTTGCTAAAAAGAGGAGAAAAAGAAATGTATTGAGTCAGATAGTAGCCTTAACCTGTACAGCTTTACATTTATTTCATAGATAAATTGAAATTGAAATTAGATAAAATTATTAATTGATTTTAGATTATTAAACAAGACATGTTAGAATTATCCTATCAATTTCAAACTCTTTATGATGATTCCTATGACAGTTAGGTATAATTTAGAAAGCAACTCTATCATTGTTAACAGAAAGTCAGTACGTCCATTTAAAACATGCTTTGTGTGTTTTTTTGGCTGATATTGAAGAAAGACAACTGAAATTTTTAGTGAAAATGTCTTTTAAGGGGTGTTTTAATGTATTTTTTTACAGTAGCTTTTGATGGATTATTTTAGGTTAGGTTAGGTGATTGCCCTGCAGGGTTAGGAAAATGGCCCCGCATGGATAGAGCCCCCCCCCCCCGCAGTGGCTAGAAATAGGATAAAATCTACTGTGAAAATACCAAGAAACGTCCCTTAAGAGGCATTGTCATGAAAGGGACTATACCCAAGATATATGTGCATCTACTTAACGACTTCCAAAATTTGAGGGTGCCCTCAAGTAATCACCCCTTCCCCCCCCCCCTGCATCTACTCTATACATTATTTTGTCTGTCTGACTGTCGGTCATGCTTAAAAAACCTTATTGTTGGAGAAATGTTATTTTCACGACTGCTTTTTTAGATAGCCAGCTGTAAGTTTTAGTCAAGATACCTTATATTTATACAGATCTGCTCCATATATTTATTGTCTGTCTGTCTGACAGATATACTTAAAAGGACAATTTAGTTTTAAAAGAAAAAAATTTTGAAAATGTTGGTGGTTTTTTTTCTAAGCGCGTGAGGGTGCAGGTACCCTATCCTAAAATAGTTATAAACCTTCCCATGACCTATGACCTATGTCCCTGCAAAGGAGAAGCATATTAGTTAGGAAGATCCTTCCATATAAATAGACACACACACACAAACATTCTTTTACTTTGATATAAGGATTAGCATTTTGTTACTGTATCCTATTACTAGCGGCTACGCCTTAGAGGCCTCTTGGGGCACTTGAGGAGGAGAGAGTCCAATTTAATAAACCAATTTATTTTTCTAGATTTTAAAAGAAAAAGACAAACAAACAAACAAAGAGACAGACAAACAGACATCCTGTTACTTTATTATATCCTATTATATAAATTAGTAAGCTAAGCTTTTTTTGACTGTAGCAACGGATCTTGTTAACCGCTGAACCTAAAGGGTTCTTCTTTACAGTGAAGCTTATCATAGGTATAGAGAAGTTTATAACTATTTAGGAAGAGGGCTCTCCACTCTCAAAAAAAAATAACACTTAGAAAAAAAGTACCATCTCCGCAATTTTACTTCTTTGTTTTAAAACTTAAATTGAAAATTGGAAGAATGAACTTTCCCCCTTACCCCCCTAAAAGCTTCTAGTGATGTTACTGCTAGTGATAATATATTATAGTTTTTATCAACATAATATGCGGATTTTAAGAAAAATTTAATCAAATATGCGGACTTTTTTCAACCTTTTTTTGACAACATTTATTAGACATATTATAATTATACTATTGATTTCAAATTTTGCACGGAAGTATGTCCTTTTACTGAATGCTATATTTACGCAATTTTGAAACAAATTTATGTGCAATTTCATTTAGACTTCAAAATTAATATTCTGCTTATTAAGTTCTGACACTCTAGCTATTGTGCGTTTGTTCTACCTTCTGATTTTTGTGCTTCGTTTTTATGGATGTTGTCATCCTTGTCTAAAATATACAAATTTATTAATCTATGGTAGAAAGTACAGAGAGTATAAATTATTTCCTACATTTTCTTTATCAATTATCAATTATCAATCACCTCTATTATCCATCTCTTTTTTAGGGGTTACCTTTCCCACCTCCCCTCTAATCCCTCGTTTTTAGTTACGTCACTAAGATAATTTCTAAGACACTAATACCGGGTTCAGTGTTTATAACTATTTTGGGGGAGGGTACTACCACCCTCCCAAGAGAAATCGTCCCAAGAAAATCCCCCCCCCCTCCAAAAAAAAGATTTCTTTTTAAATCTTAATTGGGTTATCGAATTCAACTCCTCCCTCCTAAAAGTGCTCTATCATTCATTGACTCAAAAACTATCTTATTCTTCCATTCAAAACTATATTTGTTGTTTTATAAGTATCAAGACAATAGAAATAATAATTTCAATCAAAAGCAGGGTTAATAATGTTTATCATCATTCTGTATATACATCATCCAAAGTCTTCTTTAGTATCACTTAAAGTCAAAATATCTTAATTGTAGATGAGACAGGGTGTGCTGCCTTATATTGTATGCATACATATATAGTAAATATATATCTATCCAAAAATTCATAGCTTCCAACTATTTTATGGAAATTTTCTATTACCCATGAACATTGAATATCTCACATGGGATTTAAATTAGGAAGGAGGGGATGTAAGAAGAAACTGTTACTGCAAATTTTGAAACAATTTTCCTTTCTTGTTAAATTGTTACAGGATATAAAATGTTACCGAGAATTAGTTACCATGCAACTAAAGTGCAGTGACATTAGTTCTTGTAACAACAAAAAAGAAAAAAAAAACGTTACATACATAGCAAACTATATATTACTACTTTTAAGCTTGTGACTGACTTAAAGTTACAAATATGCTAAAAACAACAATATGTAAAGGTAAAGATGGATAGAACATAAGATGAGAGGTAAAAAAATTAAATTTAATGCTCATTGTTGTGTATTTAGAGTTACTTTGAACCTTTAACTTTAATGTGCTTCAAGGTATCTACAAAGGGATCTACTGCAGTTCATGGTAAAATATTCCTGGTAACGAATATTTTTAAAGGCTGCTAGCTGCCAACCGGCTAAACGTGATCATGCCCGCACACCGTTTTAAGCGGTATAAGAAGGCCTACAAATAATCTGGAATAACCTTAAGATTCAATGATGCACAGGGAAAGCTCCACTGAATTTCTCTGCACTGCGAGATAATTGTGCATTATTGATTTATGGCTATTCCAGATTATTTGTAGGAAGCTAGTAAAAGTGGCTGACTCAGATTATGACGTCAAAAAAAATAATCAATGAGAGGCCATTATAAATTTTACCATTGGTCAATTACAATGTAGCCTTTAAAATTCATGGAATTTTGGAAATATTCGTTACCAGGAATAGTTTACAGTTTAATTGAAGCTAAGCTTAATAGAACATGCTAATCATATTATTCAAAATTTAAAATGCTAACTGCACCGATTAAGTTTTCGATTTTGGGGAATCTTCTCACATGTAGGTCACAGGCTTGTTTTAGGATACTTTCTTTTCAAATTTAAGTTTTAGGGCTCTCCCTCGCAATATTATAAACTAAAGGGCTCAGCCCTTATCTTACTTTAAAATAAGAGGAAAAATTCTTTTTTAAGTCTTTAAATTTAAAAGTTTGTTACTGGGCAAATTGTATATGTTCCTGTAAAGATATGTACAGATATGTAAGCAGGGAGGAAGGGGATATTTTGGCTGTTTATCACACTAGTTCCCAAAGTTTTATAATAATGTTTTCTTATTCATTGGCTGAACAACTTTGGAGACTTTTTTTTTAATTTGATTTTTTTGCTCATTAAGTTGAGTTTTCACACGTTTCAACCACTTACTGCAATGTACAGAATAGGTATTTTGTGTAGCATCTTTTTATGTGTACATCGATTTATCAGTCAGCGTCTTATCCCTTTAGATCCCTGGTATGTACGGATATGTAAGGTTGCTGTATATGAAATCCTATATCCAATGAATGTGTAGTTGGCTTAGAGACTAACCAAAATAGATTATTTTTTAATATTTAAAGGTTTATTTGACCTTAATTATTTTGTAATGGGGGTTCCATTCCCCCCTGTTTATGCATCTAGAGATCTAAAGGGATAAGACAATGAACAATAAATTAATGATGCACAAAATTACCCCCAATCTGTGGATTATAAATAGTGGTTTAAACGTTTGGACACTTTAAGAAAAGTCCCAATAGCTGTTAAATAAAGAATCGTTATCATAAAACTTTGGGGACTAGTATAATAAACAGCCGAATGTCCTTTCTTTCCTGATTATTTTCTATGTACTTTTATTCACCATAATTATGACTTTGACAAAGCACTTAAAAGAAATGTTCTTATAATAACAAAAATAAAAGAAAAGAATAAATTTAAGTATGCCCAGCTTAAAACGTATTTTTTCATCTCTATATTTTTAGGGTCATTTAGAGTATTGCTTAATGCATTATTTATCTTTTAAATCTATTGTAGGACCTAGGGAGCTTAGAATGAATTCGGTCATATTCAAAATATGTATCTGCTTTATGTCACGGACAGGGGATGTTACAAATGCAGAAATGTACTGTCTAACCTCTAACTTTTCTGCAAGTAAAAATGTAATGCTTTTTCTGACTTTACCAGTACAATAGTATGTTTAATCAAAACTCGTATCTTCCACCTTTTCCACCAACTCAAACGTGGAAAAATTATGGGTTTTATTACAAATTTATTTTTGGAAAAAAAGTTGTAGATAAAATAGTATTATCTTTAGGTGTTACATCCCTGCATCTGAAGGACTCTATGTAAACCAGGTTCAGTAACACGGATACCAATTATAAAACTTTTTTGAACCAAATGTGGATTCTTAAAAAAAAACCATTAGGCTCGCTACTCGTTGGTTAGAAAAAATTATTATTGAGAAAAATCCCCCAAAATCGCATAAAAAATCTACAAAAATGAAATAAAATCATAAAAAGGGTTATTAACGTAAAATTTTGTGTAAGTTTTGTAGATTTTCAATGTGATTTTGGAGGATTTTTCATAAAAATAAGTACGAGCCTAATTCTTTCTTTAAGAATCCACCTTAGGACAATTATATCCATAAGTAGTGCAGTGTAACAATAAAACAATATTTCCAGAAGCTCTGCTGCTTTGAAACTGTCACGGAAAAAATGTGTTAAAAATTATCCATATGACGTCACTTGGATAATTTTTGATACAATTTTGTCTTTGTCTTGAAACTTGGTTATGTCATTATGTCCCTTTGTATGTCAAGGTAAAAATGTGATAATGATTAATCATAGAGAAAGATACAAAATAAACTCAAAAGGAAGCAATGTTGCTCAAAATTAAGAATTGAAACCGTTAATTATCGTCAAAAACGGCAATAACGATTGAAAACATTAAAAACAATAATTTTAATAAATGTTATTCTTATTTCTACCCCAGAGTATTTGTATGTAAGATTTTCTTTTCTTTCTAAAAACTATATATAGATAAAATATTCAAATTTTATTTTAAAAGTTTTACAGGTTTTTAAAAGCGAAGCTTTTCTATAATTATGGTCGCTCCTTCCGTACGTTTGGAACGGATAGTTTTTTTTTGTTAATTTATCCGATTGATCTGATTTTTGGTATATTGATTTCTTGGACAACAAAGTAAAATATTATAAAAGAAGCAACTCTATAATATAGTCCTAAAAATGTAAGTATGTCCATAAACATTATCCTGTATCAAGCAGTTTTCCAACAAATTTATTTACAATTTTGCTTCGACTCTTATACATGTATATTCTGATTATTTAGTTCAATTGTTAATGTCCGTTTGACCTTCGCTTTTATGGGTGTTGTCATCCTTGTTTAACTGTATCCAGGCCAATGTCACAAATAAAAACCCTGGGATAAAGATTGTATTTAAAATAAATATATAATATCTAGATGATCAATGTCTCAATTGGGCCAATAGGGATAGAGTGTAAGACATTCTGACCACGTTATTGGCCATAAAAAGTACAAAAAATGAGTAATTTTTCATTTAATACCTATAATAGGTAAATTACTTAGAAAAGTGTTATTTTTAAAATTATTGTCTGATCTTTACAGGAATCTGTATGCAAGGTTTGAAAACTAAAGGAAGAGTTTGACATACCTCATTTTACGATATTAGCTAACCAATACGGTACAGTGCTATTTATAGGTTTTTAAAGGTTAGGTTAGGTTTAGAATGGTTTATGACTTTACAATGTATTGTATAGAGAACAATAAGAAATGTAAAGTAAAATTTTTATTTACTACAACATATAGTTTTATACAATGCAGATCGTATTATTTATATAAAGAAAACTTTTTATTTCATTTTAACACTTTGAATACAAGGATGACAAAAACCATGGGTTTTGACGCTTTTTGTAGTGAAGTTACTCTATGATTAGAAGTCCGTCATTAGCAGGTCGTGTTTCTTTTGGGAGTAATATAAATTACTATAATACCAGATGGGTCTATACAGCTTTAATGTCTTACAGTTGGGCTAAAAACCTTAATATATATACTACGCTTCTCTGAAATGAAGAAATTATTGTTTGTTTGTCTGCAGCCATGATTTTATCTTAAGTCTTTGGGAATCCTTTGACCAACCTTAGATTGGTAAGCTTCGCGCACAGCTGAGTGTATTCTCGTGGAAGCTACTCAATTATTACATGACCCTGGCCTGGAGTTTTGGCAGGTGATCCATATTAAGCCACTCTTATTAATGGCACTCAAATATGAATGATGAGTTTTACAGATATATTAACGGACATAAAAAAACAACCATACTACTTTTTCGTAAGAGTTTTATCTAATTACTGTATACTAATTTACTGTATTAAAACGATGTTAGTGAATGCCTACCAAAATAGACATAATTCTTCTTTTTAGAGCATAATAAAGACATTAAAAAAGTTCCCAAGTGATTCTAAAGTTTAAAATTATTCTGTCTTTATATCTTTAATAGATATCTGCAGTTAGTTGAGAAAATAGTTGTTTGAAATTCAACTTCCAAAATAATTCATATTATAACCCTCTTTAATCATATACAGAGGAAAAGGACTGTAAAATGATCTACAATCCGTTCTTTCTCCCAGAATATAATATAAGACCTTGAAAATGGGTGGAATAATCATTCAAAAATTTACATAATAGATTAATCAGGATTTGTGATGGGCAGGTTTTAAGCTATTTTAAAGCAGAATGTTCAAACTATATCAAAAATAGGAGTGAAATTTCGCCACCCTTTAAAATATTGAATTTCTCAGTATATTGGACTGTAAATTACACCCTATCCCAAATATATTCTTTCATTTGTTATTGAATCTTGATTGAATGGTTAAAACTAGCAGTGTTTAAACTTTTCTACCAATAATTCTATCTACAGAACCTTTAATTTTGTTTATAATCATTAAGGTTCATATTGATTTATCATTCAATGTCTTATTCCTTAAGATTCCATTATATCACCTAAACATATCATTATAATGGCTGAATTGAACTGATAGGAAACTACCGAAAGTTTGCCAAGTGATTTTTTACATGTGTGTGCACAAAATTGGAGGTTGGCAAAATTTACGTTACGGCTTAAACGCCCTTATTTCAACAAAATCCTAGTATTCACAAATGGATCATTCATAAATCACGCTTATCCTTTAAACTTTAGTAGCTGACTGTATATACCACTGGACCGATTGGCATTATTTTATGAAAAATGTTTTGTTTAAAGTTGGCAGGTTTAAGGATATTTTTAAGGACTAGATTTGCAGTGAGTTGGTAGGTGACTCTAACCCAACAAAAGAGATAGCTCACTATAAAACTTCATTCAATTGCATCCCCTACTTTTGAATAGAACGATTTTACATAATTTATTTTTAAGTTAAGTTAGCTTAATTAATGGAGAGCCTTGCATCTTTAGGTCTCGAAGGAAGAAGGAAGTTAAAAAACGAGAAAGTGGGGTGGGAGTTACAATGTATCCACCGGCGAAATAAGTGATCTACCAGGTTTTAAAAAATAGATTATGGATATATGAAGAATTTTAGGTGTAATTTGGAGCATCACTGCGATTATACTTTTTATAAAATCATAAAAAATGATATGTAGATATTATAGGCATAAAAATCCCAAACATAGGCACATATATTTTGTAAGATTTCCATTTAAAAGAAAATTTTTTAAAATAAGAGTTTAGGGGCAGTTTTTTCCTATGTCTTATTGAACCACTGCACTGCGGGGCCTAAACCTATGGTGAACTAACACTGCGTGGCTACCCAGTACCCAATAAAACCAGTAGTACCCAATGTTTTCGTTTTAATCAAAAAGTTAACAAGGGGGGGGGGGTTAGTGCTCAACAAGGAACTTGGAGAGAAAACACCTTAATTTCTCACCTGTTATGTTTCATCTCAGATTGTTTATGCCTGATCTTCTCCGTGCCAGTATACTCATATCCCCCATACCCGCTGTACCTTCCCCCTCCCTCATCCTCAGAAAATCCTCTGTACGCTCCTCCGCCCCTGTGACTGGCCAATCCGCTGTCAGCTGCGAAACCGCTGAATTCCCCGCGATCCTGGCGGCCAAGGTGTCCCTCGCCAAGGCCAAGACCAGCCACGAAACGAGTGTTCACTTTTTGATCATTGGGGTTCACACTTTTTGTACCATCCTATAATAAAAATAATATAATCAGAGGACTGTGGAAAAAAAACCTTTGAAAATCTTTTTTCACGGAAAATACTAATTAATTTTAATAGAGCCACTTTTTATTCTGATAACAACATCCATAAAAGTGAAGCTCTCTAACGGTAGGACAAACGAAAATCAACAATTGCAGGGCGTCATAACTCAATGAGTATAAATATAAATCTATAAGTTTAAACAAAGTTGTAAGTAAATTTATAAAGTAAAATTATAGCATTAATTTGAGTGTTTTTTTTGGCGGGGAGGGGGGGGGGGGGCAATTAATAGCTCCAGAAAATTTTAGATAACTATGTTTTATGGATCAGGAAAACTTACAATTTAATGTAGAACAATTAAGAGATTGCAAAAGAGACAACAAACAAACAAAAAAAAAAAATCTGGCAAAAAATCTGGTTGTTGACCAAACATGAAGAAGAATTAAAAAGAAGATAGTTAAATAAGACACACAAAAACAATTTGCTGCATTCTAAATTGCTTTCAAGTAAGTTTGCCACGGATACGGACGACAAACATTAGAGTTAAACAATAGAGGGGAAAGGGGTTAATGAATAACCCCGTGGACCCTGTGCCGACTTTCAATTGGATCTATCAAAATGAACCAATAGCGTCGTAAATAAATAAACAACAAAGTCCTTATAAAAAAAGCAAGAAGCAATTTGCTAGCAGACGAAAAAGGTCCCCAACACTGGATCCAGGTAGTTGTCTGAGTTATACATTTATACCTAATACATTTATTTTTAGAACAATAGGAATAACTGTTGACATACATTTTTAATTCTTTATGTCGACTATATGAGATTTATTAAATGTGTAATAATGTTTACAAGATATTTTCATAAGTTTAATTTAAGTACTAATTTTCTAATACAATCTATTATCAATAAATTTATCAAAAACTTGGATTTTCAAATACTTGGTAGCAAAATAATGAAAGGAAGCCTGCAGGAGATACACCGCTCTAACTCCTTAAAGACTCAAAAACTCTGATAACAAAAATAAGCAGTTGTTGGCAGTCAAACTTTGTGCCCAAAATAATCATTATTCTTCTAGCATTACAAAGACCAAATTGTGTCAAAAATGAATGATCCATATGACGTCATAAAATGAGGGAGATGAGAGGAGAAGTGGGAAAGAAAACCCCTAAAAAAAAAAAATCCCTCATTTTTATGACGTCACATTGATTATTTTTGACACAATTTGTTCTTTGTCTTCTAGCAGGTATTTGGTATTAAAATTTCTGGAATATGGGATTTTCAGCTCCCTAAATTTTTAAGATGCTTAGAACTTTTTTGTTATTGAAGCTGGAGACTTTAAATTTTGGGTATTGGGCCTACTTGTGGCAGGCTTTCAACATTTAGAGCGATGTATTGCCTGTAGGCTTCCTTTAACATTGTTAGCATATTTTAGTTATATTTGTATTTTTTTCATGAATTATGCATTTTACTACAGTTATTGCTTATACATTTTTTTTTTCTCGATGACTTGTCCCTCTCTTTAAAGCAGGCTATGTTTATATTTGTATGTGTGTATGGGTTTCTTTATCTGTGTGATCTTTATGTGTTCTGTGTGTGTGTCAGTGAGTTTGTGTGTGTCTGTGTGATCTTTATGTGTGTTATGTGTACAATTTTGGTAGTGTTTATGTGTTAGTGTTTTCCCCAGAGGTAATGCATTCACTTTCGCACATATGTATTACATTATCAAATCATCAGACCTACATATATCAATGTTTATATCTGTCTGTCCGTCTGTCTGACCTTCTGTCCGTCCGTCTGTCTGTCTGTCTGTCCGTCTGTCTGTCCGTCATCTGTACGTCTGTCTGTCCGTCTGTCTGTCTCTCCTTGCTTCTGTCTGTCCGTCTGTCTGTCCGTCTGTCTATCTGTCTGTCTGTCAGTCAGCCTGCCTGTCTGTCCGTCTGTCCTTGTTTTTGTATGTCAGTCTGCCTGTCTCTCCTTGCTTCTGTCTGTCCGTCTGTCTGTCCTTCTGTCCTTGACCAGATTTTTAACTACTAGCCTTTTATTATATTCAATGCGTAGACTAAACTAATGAAATCGCGCTTAGAACTATACTCTGCTTGCTAGATGTTAATTGGAATATGACGAGCAAAATACTGTTATCCTAGCACATCTTTCTCTTTCATTACCTTTCTTTTTTCTCTATTCATAGTAATGCTCTACAGTTTAGTCTAAAATATTATCTTTTTTTTTTCTTTAAAAAATGTATTATTTATATGCAGAGATGTATGTACACCGTTCCCAAGTGGTAATGCATTATACTTGTTTTATTTCACACATTTCTATAGTTGATACTATATGCTAGTTCATAGCAAAGCTTCCTACTTTTTAGGCGTGGCTGTACGTCCATCAAACTGTCAACTTCATTCATGTAATCCGTCAAAGAGTTTCTCTTACTAATTTTCAACTTTAAAAACACCAAACTCTTACGTAATAGACTCTGCATTATTTAGCTTTACAAATGTCTAAAATAATCAGCCATGTGACGTCATAAAAATTAGGGATTATCCATCTCCTTCTTTTGTGGTTTTCTTTCCTACTTCTCCTTCATTATACAGGGTCTATTACGTCAAAGTATGGTGATGGACGTACGGACACGCCTAAAAAGTAGAAATGCCTTGCTATGAACAAGTTTCTGCATAATTGGTTTAATGTAAGAAATGGGGATTTGTAAGACGATCAGGCAAACATCAATTTAACTACAAAATTTTCTATTTATTAATATCTTCAATACTAAACAAGGATGACAACATCCATAAAAGCGAAGCTCTGAAATGGTAGGACAAGCGAACATTAACTCTTGAAGAGTGTCATAACTCATTAATCAGTTCATAATAGTCGAAAAACTTAAAATACAGGATAGTGTTTGAGGACATACTTACATTTTTAGGACTTGATTATAGAGATAGGAATCAGCATTACAAAAATCAGATCAATCGGATAATAATATCACATACAATTTTTTAAAAAAAGTTTCAAAATGACATGTTTAAAATGAACGTACGGACATTCTGGTATTGATTATAGAGTTGCTACGCTTTCTAAATCGTACCTAAATACTACAGGAATAACGCTGCAAAGTTTGAAATCGATAGGACAATTCTAACATGTCTAAATTAACGAGAAGAGCAATCCGTTTCGGACGGACGGACCGACACTAATTATAGAAAAGCTTTGCTTTTAAAAATATCTGATATAGAGTTATCAATGTATCTTTGTAATCAGATGATTGAGCTTCGCTTTAATGGAGAATGTATTCCTTTTTTTCACACATATCTTGTATCTATATTGTGTGTCTATATATATACAAAAAATATAGAAAACGAAATCCTTGTTACACACTTTTACTTTTATATTCTTTGAAATTAAATTATGGTTTTTATGTAAAGGTAAAAATAAACAATTGGAGGAAAATGACCCGAAAATTTACAAAAATAAAAACATCCTAAAAGTTGTACAATTAAAGTGTTGCTTGTCTGAATAACTTTTCAAATCTTTGATGCTGTCATTTCATCAATATAATAATTTTTTATGTGACTACAGTTCAATGATATAGTAAGGTGTACTATTTTTAAAAAATTCTATCAACTAGAAAAATTCATGTTCAAATAGATTAAGTATAAATGTAGTATAAATCCAGACAAATACATGACCCAAGTGGTGTAGACTCTTTTCGTCTTCCTGTTCTTTTGTAGGGACTCGGCTGTGTATATATTTTCAACGCTATTAGTTGATTTCAAAGACCCAATACAAAATCGGGACAGTTTCCCCGCCTTGTGGACAGAGTTACATACATATAACACATGCCCCCTCTATTCTTTTTCTTACGTTAGGGACAAAGTATCTTTATGTTAGATCTGTATTTAAAAAAACTTACCAAATGAATGCTTGACATAGAGTCTGTTATTCCAGCTAGCTCTGAAATAAATACATAAGGTTAGAATAAGAATATGGTAAAAAGAGATGAATTAATTTTAGCATAGTGGCTATAATCAAACCAGAACGCTAGACAGTCAACCTGTTTATTGTACAAGTCTTAATTGAAGGGTAGTGTATTATTATGGGGCGTCGTGGCTCAGTGGTAACACACTGAGCTACGGTGGTGAGAGTTCGAGTTCATTTCTCCATGTGTTGACTCGAATTTCTCTTCGTAATAATAATCACGCAACTTCCCCTGGTTGTGTAAGAATTGGATTATTGAGAAAGTTTATCAGTATCACTTTTATCCCAATCTCCTCTGCGGAGAGCGTCATAAATTACAGTTTCTTAATTTGGGACACCTGCCATACTCGGCGAGGGTGAGGTAATAATGAGTAGGTAATCAATAATGGTACCCAAAATTTTATAATCTCAATCTCTCATTAGTTGGTTTCATAACTTAGATACTTTTCTTACAGCATGACTAGTTGGTTTAATCTAGTAGTGCTCAAACTTTTTCACCAATAATTCTAACCTACAGAAGGTGTAATTTTTTTCATCATCATTGGGGATGTATGTCAATTTATCATTCAGTGTCTAAAGAATACTAATGATTTTCATATCTATAATAAAGCAGATGTTAACGTCTATGAATATGACATAGCATAGAACCCTAACAGTTTTGTTAAACCCAAATTAAAATATGTTAAAACCTTGAACTAGTTAAGTTTAATATCAAGTTTACAATATTAAAAAGTTATAATGTAAAGTTCATTTAAAGCAGGGATACAGGGATAAGAAAATGTAAATTAGAAATTGCTCTCCAAATCCTGTCTTCTAACTAATGAATGGTAAAAATTGTTCAATGATATACCTCTAAGGGATCTAAAGGGATAAGACAATGGCCGATTGATTGATGTACATCCCAAATAATGATGCACAAAATTACCCCATCCCTTTTAGTGGTTGAAACTTTTGGACACTTAACAAATTAACCAACCAATCAGAATTCACTAAAGTCCCAAAAGTTGTTAAGCCAACGAATACGACAACGAGATTATTAAACTTTGGGGACTAGTCTAGTAAACAGCACATTGTCCACTCCCTCCCTCATTCCCTGATTTAAAGTGTACACGACTAAATTTGGTACATCAAAAGTTTTCTTCAAACAAAAAAATATCACAAGCTTCTTAAGCATTACGCACATCCTAAATTAAGATTAAACAAGGAGTATAAGAGTCGAAGAAAACTTGCAAGTAAATTTGTTGAAAACTGCTTGATACAGTATAATGTTTATGGACATACATACATTTTTGGGACTTGGTTATAGAGTTGCTTCGCTCATAATATTATACTTTGTTGTCCCAGGAATCAATATACCAAAATCCATTTCAATCAGATAATTAGACCACATACAAATTTGTTGTTAAAAAAGTAAAAAAATCAACATGTTTAAATGGACGTACGGACATTTTGAATTGCTACGCTTTCTAAATCATACCAAACTACTAAAGGAATCACCATGCAAAGTTTGGGATATTATAAGAATATAAAATTATAGAAAAGCTTTGCTTTTAATAAATGTACAAAAGGACAAGAAGGTAAAATAGCGCAGCTATTCTATGAATATAGTGTGGTTACACGTCACAGTCAGTCACTCTCTTGTCTTTGATGCATTTTAAAATTCTTGATGTCTATTGCGCCCTTCATATGTATTACTTAGTATTCGTTATTCACAGGGATCTAAAGGGATAAGACATTGAAAGATTAATTCATGAATACCCCCAATTAGGATACACAAAATTTCTCCTCTAATGGAATATCAAAAACATTGGTGGCAAAGTTTGGACACTAAAGATTTGTAAAACATAACCAAGTCCCCAAAAGACAGACAGCCGTTCTTTCTATTGAGTCATTGAAAATCAACCAATGGTGTCGCTTATATTAACACAGCCAAGTAGCAAAAAATAATTTAGAAGCAGACGAAATAGTTCTTTGAAATAGAAAGAGAGGTAGTTGTCTGTATATACATCTATGCTATAGATTGTTATGGAAACCGACACAACAAAACTTTCAGATATCCGAAAAATCTTGTCATGGATTTTCTAGACTTCACTTTTTATAGCTTGTCTATACAATGTTGTATGTGCATATCATATCTATTAATAATCTTTTTATAAATACTCTATGATTTATTACATTTTTTACAGTACATACATTTTGTTAGATTTGGACAGAATTAGAATTTTTTGAGTTTCCAAAACTTGAAATTTATATTTTGGTCTTAAAAGTAAAAGAGAGTATTTTTTTTATAATTAAACCTTCAAAGCTTAAATTTGGTAATAGTAAATTTATCCTACACCATTCTTTTTTCTTCAAAAATTGTCTAATAGTATACAAGCAAATAAATTTTTCCAAATTTTGCTTCTAAAAAGAATCTAAAGTATGTGCTTTTTTATTCAAATTTTCAGTGATTACATTTTTAAAGTAACAATTTTAAATTTTTAAATATGTTTCAGTTCACAAAATTAAACGGGACAGCGGAAAGTGTCATGTGTGACGTCATAGAAATACGTTTATTATCCATATCTTTTTTAAGGGTTTCTTTTTCCACGTTTCTTCTAATCCTTGCCTTTTAGGCGTATTTTTATGACGTCACACATGACACTTTCCGCTGTCCCCATTAAACATTTTCCTACTCTGATGTATTTTTATTATGATCTTAAAAATTCAAAAAAATGTTATTCTGAATTCCTCTAAAGTGTATATAGTACATGAATTTATGTTTACAAAGCCTATGGATAATAGAGGACGCCGGATTTTGTTAGTATCCGAGCACAAAAACCTGACCTTAATTCATCAAAGTTTCTGCGCCCCCAATAATTGTAGGTAAATATGCTTTACGGAAGGCAAATTTCTTTACTTTGGGGACATAAAATTTAAAGTATGTTATGATATTTTTGGCATAAGCTTTCATATTTTATGGCCAGGTTTCTATATGCAACAATGATCCAAACCTGTGGACCCTCTAATGGATAATCTTCTCTCCTACGCATATAAACATCACTTCAAACTTGGTTAAGAAGGAAATATGGACAGTTTACTTTTTGCTTCAAATATACCATCCCTACCTAAACTTTTATAAACAAAGATAATTATGTAAGTAGTTTTACTTTGTTCTCTTACGGGACATACAAACCATAGTTTTAGAGTAACTGTCATTCAAATAATCTTCCTAATATTCAGATTCTGATAATCTTAATTGATGATTATTATTAAGCTTTAGAAAATTATTTTACCAAAAAAATTAAGATTAATAGATTAATTTAAATCATTTAATGGTGAGCTAGATCAATGTGAGCCGAACCGATCTGGCTCACCACTTCGGCTTACCCCGATCTGGCTCACCACTAAAATGATTTAAAGATCCAGCTCAGGCCAATTTGAAAAAAAGGCTATTATTTAAACTTGTAAGACAATATTTTTTAAAACTATCAGTTTGATTGGAGAAGTTCTTAGAGTATTAGGAAAAAATATATAATTTTTAATTTCTATGACAATTAATTATCTTAGGGGTTGTTAGTTTGTTAAAGACTAAAGAAGAATGACTTTTTATCAGTTTCAAAAAAGACACTAAGCCTTTTTTCGAGTCACAGCATTCTTAATACCAAATTCATTCTTTTCGTTTTCTTTATAAAGCAAAAGGTGGTATGCTTTTACTTTTATATCAAACCCAATGGAAATTTGTGAATATACCTTAAACTTAGGTAAAGTTTTGCTAGCTAACACATGATACAAATCACACACCTAACTTCAATGACTTTAAAATAAGAATAAACGTACTGTCTTTTTCGTTATGTTTAAATGGGGCTTTTCCACAAGTGGCCGGTTAATTCAAAACTTGAGGGGGGGGGGGGGGGTATTTTTTATCAATCTCCGGCGGAAGACCCTAAACTTGAATTGCCCAAACCATAAATGCTACTGAGTACCCAATATAACATAACCTAACCTGACCTAAGATATTAAACCCAAAAAAAACGATAAATTACACCCCACCCTTTTTTTCAATTTGTTCTAAAATAATAATAAAATTTGTTGATCGACGCTTATATATTTGATGGGATTTAAAAATATACTGAATCTAATTAGGGGGTTTTAAATCTTTAGCACGATTCTATTTGACATGGATTTTATTCTCGGGCCCCTAAATACACCGCACAAACAATAGTACTGATAATGGACATATTCTATACGTAGAAAAGATTCGCTTTAATAAGACAAAGTGTTTAAAAAGTTGACAATGGTTAAAGAGTGACTTTCAAAATTTCATTATTAATTACAACTGCTTTATATTTTTCTCCAAATGTTAGCTTTTATTATTATTCTGTTCTAAAAGCGAAGCTTTTCTATAATTAGGGTCGGTCCGTTCGTCCGTACGTCCGAGACGGATAGCTTTTTTCGTTAATTTAGGTATGTTATCGATCTCAAACTTTGCATGGTGATTCCTGCAGTAGTTAGGTACAATTTAGAAAGCCTAGCAATTCTATAATCGTTACCAGTATATCCGAACGTCTATTTAAAATGTTTGATTTTTTACTTTATTTTATTTTTAAATTGTTGGCAAGATAATTATGTTAACAATGAGGAAGCCTAAAATGCTGCTAAAATGTCACGTGTGACGTCATAAAAATTACTATTGTTTTTTAGGTTATCTATAGCTAAAGATGGAGGAGGGGGTGGAAGCTTTCTAGAAGTTTCCTAATTTTGACCCCGAATAGTTTTAGTTAGAAATATAAAAAAGAAGGTTAATTTTTGCGCAATGTTAGAAATTCTATTTATATAATTGAAAATTTTTAACTTTAAATATAAATAGGAGTGAGAAAGATTTATTGCTTTGAAATTTTTTCCACAATAGTATAAGGTGTGTAATCACTTTCACACATGTATCAATAATCAGAACGGCAACTTATTACAACAGCAAAAGCTGCTACAATGTCAATAAAATCAAAGTTTATAAAGACATTTATTGTCTAAACAGAAAATTTATTTTTCATTTGTAAAACTAAAAAATATACCATACAACAAACCAACTTACAATTTTTTTCAAGTTTGATTAAATCTTTAGGTCGCACAGAGGTCCATTTAATTAGCAAATTTCTAAAGATGTGAATTCTGATGCTGTGAGTATTGGTGCAAAAAATATGACGTAACAAAAAAAATTAGCCAATGAGAAGCCACTATAAATTTTACCATTGGTCAATAACGGCCTCTCATTGGCTAATTTTTTTTGTTACGTCATATTTTTTGCACCAATACTCACAGCATCTGAATTCTCTGAAAGGGGGGGGGGGGTAGGTTGTGCTAAAATTCCGTGAAGATGTGAGTTTTAAGGCTTAAATCAGTAGTAGAACGATAAAATTTGTGTTAACTTATTTTTTTTTGTCTATAGTTCTATTCAATAAGGAGAATACACATATTTAAACTTAAAAATCACACCTTTACGGAATTTTAGCACAACCTACCTCCCGCTTTATTCATAATGATGATTTTGCGTATGTAAAACAATATACGGATTTGATAATATGCAGATGTGAATACACACAATCTATACGCAAATATATTTCTCTCAACAAAAATTGGGATTTTTATTCGGAAATTTTTTATGAAACTAGAGGAAAAATTTACAGTTTGTCTCAATGTTGTGCAGCATTTTTGACCGGTAAAAAAACATCAAAAAACATTTTTAGAAACTTATTTGAAGCAAGCTTAAAGTCCCTAATAAAAAATCACGTCAAACAATACAAATGACCTATGATAGGCCAGTATACATTTTGATTGACCAATGGTAAAATATCTTTTGTATTATTTTTTTGTCATTTTTAATGGGCACTTTAAGATGATTCATTAATTATCTAAAAATTTTTCATTTTATCTTTTACAAGCCTTTTTCATTGCTCGATTACTTATGTTCCTTCATAAATTGTACAAGTTGAAGTAAATAAATTCTATAGTACCTAGCGAGAAGGATTAAAAAGTCAAAAACGAAGCTGATATAAAATGTGCCTATTCTTAATCATATTTTTCTTTATATTTATGTTTGAAATGAATAAATGGGTTCCAGGACAAACACAGGAGTCCCAAACACAGGAGTAAACAAACGCAGGGGTGTTAAAATATTAATTTAATTAAGTATTTCTACACAAATTAGGTTAGGTTAAGATATAAATGTACAAATAACTGCAGGGGCGTCCAAGCTTTTTATTTTGGGGGGGGTAAAATTTTTTTTAAGGGGGGGGTAATTTGGTTTTGGGGGGGGTAAAATGGCGCGCGAAGCGCGCCGCAAATTTTTTTTACCCCCCCCAAAATTTTTACCCCGGGGGTAAAATTTGCTTGGGGGGGGTAATTACCCCCCCTGAAATCTGTTGGGTAAAATTTTTGGGGGGGGTAATTTAAATTTTATAAAAAATTTAGTATTAAAAATGCGCGCGAAGCGCGCAAAAATTTTTTTTGTTAAAGATTTTCTATTTTGGGGGGGTAAATACCCCCTCCAAAATCGTTGGGGGTGCCTACGGCACCCCCAAGGTAGGGGTAATTTTTTTTTGGGGGGGGTATTGTTCACAAAATTTTAGGGGTGCCTACGGCACCCCCAAAATCGTTTGGGGGTGCCAAATGGCCCATTACCCCCCCCCTTGGACGCCTATGCAAATAAGCCCCCCGCATAGGTTAGGCATTAAAAAAACCTAAAAGATAGTCTAAAATAGGTAAGGTTAGGTTAAGTGTCCACTCCTGCGTTTGGGACTCCTGCGTTTGTCCCAGGACTAATGAATGTATTGCATAGAATTAACACAAATATTGTAAATTATAACATACATTAAAAATACATTTCATTCAATAATTGTAATATTAAAAATTAATATTTTAATTAACATTTTGCAGGTCAAATAAAAAAAATTAATGCTTTGGTTTTAAAATATATTAGAATAGGTATAGAACCAATACGTTTAAACTGAAAAAAGTTTTAGTCACAAACATTTTTCTGTAAAAAAACTTTATTTATTGTATACTAGTTTTTCAATCTATCTTAATTTATGTTAGTTTGACTTAACAAAGGTGTTTGATAGTATTATTCACTCTTTCCATTCCGAAGATATCTTTAATTATGGTCGGTCTGTGCGTCCACATGGAAATAGTACTTTTGGAATAATGATTGGTAGGGTAAAAAGGTACAAAATATAAAGCAAGCATCTCTATAATCAAGACATTAAGCAGTATATTGTTTTTATGCAATTTATAACAAATTGACAATTTTTTAACTTATATAATTGCTTTCAAATTTCTGATACAATGTTTGATCGTTTGTCCTACAATCTAATTTTAAAGTATATATTTTTATGATACATGTTATCCTTGTTTATATTCATTTAAGTATTCCTATTTATAAAGGTTTAAGATGTAAGTTATCTTTTTGCTTTTTATTTTTTGGGAAGCCTTCTTTCCTAAGAATTTGTAGTCTATGGCCTGTAAGTTCCTGCCTCTAAAAAGTATCATTGAAAATAGACTACTAAGTAAATTTTAATACACATATTATACTTTGATGTATATTTCAATGCTAAAGGGGCGCTCACACTTATAACCTTGTTGAGCAGTAATAAATCACCACCCTCCCCTTTCCTCCACCAAAATTATTATAAATAAATTCAAAATACAGGTAATTTGCTAGTTTATTACTAAAGGTCATGGTAGGTCTAGGTAGCATAGGAAAAAAAAACTCCTCCAACCTTTTTCATTTTAATAAAAATAAAGGGGGGGAAGGTGTCAGGGCTCAACCGGAAATTTGTGCAAAAGCACTGCTAAAGGTTAATAGGAAAATAGATCTTTGTAAGCTTTATCTGCCAACCTTTGATATCTGCCTCTTTATCTGTGACCGGCTTATCCACATTTTCCTTATACTAGAGTTTTAAATAATAAAGTTAAAACCTCTCACCCACTAATATTTGTATCTTAACATGTTTAAAGCAATATAAGACCAAAGCTAAACTTTTCAAATTTTAAAGACTTGTCAAATGTTTTCATGTGTTAATTATGGCTATCAGACAAACAAATTTTAACAAAAAAAAGGTTAGAGAATAGCTACTACACTAAAAGAAATTTTAAAATTGATTAATTAATTAGATATTAAAAACTAGCAGCTATGCCACTAGAGGACTCTAGGGGCACTTGCGGTGGGGAAATGTTAATTGTTGACCCCTCCGTTTTCAATGTCAGTTTTAATTGTAATTTTAGTTTTGGAAGGTACATTTTTTCTATCGTCGATTGACCTATGTGAGGCTGCATTGCAAAAAGAACCATATTGGTTCAGCAGTTAGCGAGATACCTTAGTACAAACATAAAGACACATAGACTCAGAGACATCCTATTACTTCTATATAAAAGATAATCAAATGTTTTATTAATCAGATGTAATTAAAAAAAAAATTAAGTACCTCCACTAAGGAACCCCCACTACTTTCTGTTAAAAAAAAAATAAGTACCCCCACTAAGGTGCCCCAACTACTTTCTATTAAAAAAAAATGTTTTTTTTTGTTTTTGGGGAGTTGGGGGTGTCCCACCCCCCAAGAAAATAGCCTAAAACCACCACAGGACCAGTAGGTATATACCCTGAAGAGTACAATCCGATCGGTTCAGTGGTTACCGAGATCTTAAGGGACGGACGGACGGACAGACAGACAGACATCGTTCTACTTTGTATTATAGATATCTACATTAGAGTGGGTAGAGGGTCATTTATTTCAAAAATTCTTACTAGGAAAGGAAAATGATAGCTAACAAATCCTAAGTTTTATTTCCTTTGTGTAAAATTTGTGCCTTACATGACTTAGTGACAACAGAACAGTCACACACAAAGAGAGCAGGGGTCTCAAGGGATAAGACAATGGCCGATAAATAGATGTGTATCTCTTATGATGTTACACAATATTACTCCTTCAGTAGATTACAATTAGTGAATGAGACGTTTGGACTCAACTTAATGAACCAACCAATCAACATTCAATAAAGTTCCCAAGGTTGTTAAGCCAACGAATAGGAAAATGTTATCAGAAGACCTAGGGGACTATTGTAATAAACAGCCAAGTGTCCCCTCCCTCCCTGCAAAGAGAGACAATAACCCCATGTAGAACAAAAGACTTCCTTGCAAAATTATGTTGTTAATTATACTGTATCAAATATAGTGTCAAAATTAGTAGGATCTTCATAGTTTTGAATTTTATTAATAGTGGATAGTGTAGAGAACCTACTTTTTCCGTCTGTCTGTAAGACCGTCTGGTTATGGGAAGGATAGGATTTTTACGGCTCCTATCATTTCTTATTTTCTTGTTTGCTATTTCAGATGGACTGCTTTTAAATTTTGAATAAAATAATTCGTCTTACTTGTAGAACATCTTCTATAAACAGTAAGTTTTTGTCTATTTATGTATAATTCAACAGCAAAGACTTGATTTATTTGCTTCGCTTCTAAAGTTATACCATATTTAAGTTTTTGGTTAGTAAATCATCTTGTAATCAAACTTCTTGAAGGGAGGTTCTTCTTTTTTCCGTATTATAAGACTTAAAACAAGGATGACAACATCCAGAAAAGTAAAGCTCTGAAACGGTATGACATTAACTCTTGTAGAGTGTCAAAACTGAATATACAAAATATAAATATACAAGTTTAGACAAAATTATATGTACATTTGTTGCAAAATACAGAATACGGTTAAAAGACATACTGACATTTTTAGGACTTGATTATAGAGATGCTTTTAATATTGTGCCTTATTGTAATCGGAATCAGATCAATCGGATGATTATATCACATAAAAAACTGTTGTTAAAAAAGTTAAAAATCAACATGTTTAAAATGGACGTACGGACTTTCTAGTGAAGATTATAGAGCTGCTTCACTTTCTAACTCGTACCTAACTCCTATAGGAATCACCGTGCAAAGTTTTTAATTATTCACAGAGAGACAGGCGAATATCGATTTTTTTAAAGATACAATTAATGGAACACATTAATTTCTTTAAGGTAAATGTTTAACACTTGTTGTCGAAAATTAATTGTTCCTTATCCTTTTCCTCGAAACGGTCATATTCATTCATTCTACACCCACAAACTTTGATATTTAAAAGAAGTAAAGTGTTATTGTTTATCGCATAAGATCTCGCTAACCACTAAACAGATTGAGTTTTCGATTATAAGAAAGCTTCACATACTTCCCGTACTGGTTTTATTATAAAATCGTTGGATGTTTCCAGGTACGTTTTAAATTAAATATTATTTAGATTTATTCAACTTGCTGATTATACCTTATACCTAATTTTATTGACATGTCATGCGCTACATATGGATATAAATATCCTTGCTATATTAATTATTACTTGTTGATTATAGCATAATATGGCTGCGCTACAGGTAATAACGAAATTAATTCGAAAAAAAGCCCAAATCTATACGAATTTTAAGCTGTCGTTGGGGGGGAGGGGGCACATAGTCAAATTGATGGCCTCTCTATTTCCCCCCCCCCCCCCAATATTAATTTAGATTTATTTCGCTTGTTGGTTATACCTTATACCTGATTTTAACGACATGTCATTGTGCTACATATGGATACAATTATCCTTGCTTTAATTATTACGGGTATAGTCCTTTCCATGACATCGCTCCATATGGGGCGATGATTTTCTATAGCTCCTTCAAGGAGCTATAGCATAGCCTCTTATCATATGGAGCGATGTGAAAGCCCCTTTTAAGGAGCGTTCATATCGCCCCTTATGATAAGAGGCTATGCTATAGCTCCTTCATGGCCTCTTAATAGCTCCTTTGAAGGGGCGTTAATATCGCCTCTTATGATAAGAGGCTATACTATAGCCCCATGATGGCTCCTTCATAGCCTCTCCATCGCCCCTCCGTAGTCCCTTACCTTAATTTATATAACATCCCACTTGATGGCCCCTACATCGCTCCTCCATCGCCCCTTCTCCAAATTTATATTACATTGTACTTTGATGGCCCCTACATCGCCCCTCCATCGCTCCTACATCGCCCCTCCATCGCTCCTACATCGCTCCTTCATCGCTCCTTCTCCAAATTTATATTAAATTGTACTGTGATGGCCCCTACATCGCTCCTACATCGCTCCTTCATCGCTCCTACATCGCCCCTTCATCGCTCCTTCTCCAAATTTATATTACATTGCAACTTGATGGCCCCTACATCGCTCCTCCATCGCTCCTTCATCGCTCCTACATCGCCCCTTCATCGCTACTTCTCCAAATTTATATTACATTGCAACTTGATGGCCCCTACATCGCTCCTCCATCGCCCCTTAATAGCCCCTTACCTTAATTTATATAACAAAGCTCCTATATGGCCTCTCTATCGCCCCTTAATAGCCACTTACCTTAATTTATATAACATAGCCCTACATAGCCTCTCCATCGCCCCTTAATAGCCCCTTACCTTAATTTATATAGCATAGCCCCTACATAGCCTCTCCATCGCCCCTTAATAGCCCCTTACCCTAATCTATATAACATAGCCCCTACATAGCCCCTTCATCGCTCCTTCTCCAAATTTATATTACATTGTACTTTGATGGCCCCTACATCGCCCCTACATCGCTCCTCCATCGCTCCTTCATCGCTCCTACATCGCCCCTTAATAGCCCCTTACCTAAATTTATATAACAAAGCTCCTATATAGCCTCTCCATCGCCCCTTAATAGCCCCTTACCTTAATTTATATAACATAGCCCCTACATAGCCTCTCAATCGCCCCTTAATAGCCCCTTACCTTAATTTATATAACATAGCCCTACATAGCCTCTCCATCGCCCCTTAATAGCCCCTTACCTTAATTTATATAGCATAGCCCCTACATAGCCTCTCCATCGCCCCTTAATAGCCCCTTACCCTAATCTATATAACATAGCCCCTACATAGCCTCTCCATCGCCCCTTAATAGCCCCTTACCTAAATTTATATAACAAAGCTCCTATATAGCCTCTCCATCGCCCCTTAATAGCCCCTTACCTTAATTTATATAACATAGCCCCTACATAGCCTCTCAATCGCCCCTTAATAGCCCCTTACCTTAATTTATATAACATAGCCCTACATAGCCTCTCAATCGCCCCTTAATAGCCCCTTACCTTAATTTATATAGCATAGCCCCTACATAGCCTCTCCATCGCCCCTTAATAGCCCCTTACCCTAATCTATATAACATAGCCCCTACATAGCCCCTTCATCGCTCCTTCTCCAAATTTATATTACATTGTACTTTGATGGCCCCTACATCGCCCCTACATCGCTCCTCCATCGCTCCTTCATCGCTCCTACATCGCCCCTTAATAGCCCCTTACCTAAATTTATATAACAAAGCTCCTATATAGCCTCTCCATCGCCCCTTAATAGCCCCTTACCTTAATTTATATAACATAGCCCCTACATAGCCTCTCCATCGCCCCTTAATAGCCCCTTACCTTAATTTATATAACAAAGCCCCTACATAGCCTCTCCATCGCCCCTTAATAGCCCCTTACCTTAATTTATATAGCATAGCCCCTACATAGCCTCTCCATCGCCCCTTAATAGCCCCTTACCCTAATCTATATAACATAGCCCCTACATAGCCTCTCCATCGCCCCTTAATAGCCCCTTACCTAAATTTATATAACAAAGCTCCTATATAGCCTCTCCATCGCCCCTTAATAGCCCCTTACCTTAATTTATATAACATAGCCCCTACATAGCCTCTCAATCGCCCCTTAATAGCCCCTTACCTTAATTTATATAACATAGCCCTACATAGCCTCTCCATCGCCCCTTAATAGCCCCTTACCTTAATTTATATAGCATAGCCCCTACATAGCCTCTCCATCGCCCCTTAATAGCCCCTTACCCTAATCTATATAACATAGCCCCTACATAGCCTCTCCATCGCCCCTTAATAGCCCCTTACCTAAATTTATATAACAAAGCTCCTATATAGCCTCTCCATCGCCCCTTAATAGCCCCTTACCTTAATTTATATAACATAGCCCCTACATAGCCTCTCAATCGCCCCTTAATAGCCCCTTACCTTAATTTATATAACATAGCCCTACATAGCCTCTCCATCGCCCCTTAATAGCCCCTTACCTTAATTTATATAGCATAGCCCCTACATAGCCTCTCCATCGCCCCTTAATAGCCCCTTACCCTAATCTATATAACATAGCCCCTACATAGCCCCTTCATCGCTCCTTCTCCAAATTTATATTACATTGTACTTTGATGGCCCCTACATCGCCCCTACATCGCTCCTCCATCGCTCCTTCATCGCTCCTACATCGCCCCTTAATAGCCCCTTACCTAAATTTATATAACAAAGCTCCTATATAGCCTCTCCATCGCCCCTTAATAGCCCCTTACCTTAATTTATATAACATAGCCCCTACATAGCCTCTCAATCGCCCCTTAATAGCCCCTTACCTTAATTTATATAACATAGCCCTACATAGCCTCTCCATCGCCCCTTAATAGCCCCTTACCTTAATTTATATAGCATAGCCCCTACATAGCCTCTCCATCGCCCCTTAATAGCCCCTTACCCTAATCTATATAACATAGCCCCTACATAGCCTCTCCATCGCCCCTTAATAGCCCCTTACCTAAATTTATATAACAAAGCTTCTATATAGCCTCTCCATCGCCCCTTAATAGCCCCTTACCTTAATTTATATAACATAGCCCCTACATAGCCTCTCAATCGCCCCTTAATAGCCCCTTACCTTAATTTATATAACATAGCCCTACATAGCCTCTCCATCGCCCCTTAATAGCCCCTTACCTTAATTTATATAGCATAGCCCCTACATAGCCTCTCCATCGCCCCTTAATAGCCCCTTACCTTAATTTATATAGCATAGCCCCTACATAGCCTCTCCATCGCCCCTTAATAGCCCCTTACCCTAATCTATATAACATAGCCCCTACATAGCCTCTCCATCGCCCCTTAATAGCCCCTTACCCTAATCTATATAACATAGCCCCTACATAGCCTCTCCATCGCCCCTTAATAGCCCCTTACCCTAATCTATATAACATAGCCCCTACATAGCCTCTCCATCGCCCCTTAATAGCCCCTTACCTAAATTTATATAACAAAGCTCCTATATAGCCTCTCCATCGCCCCTTAATAGCCCCTTACCTTAATTTATATAACATAGCCCCTACATAGCCTCTCAATCGCCCCTTAATAGCCCCTTACCTTAATTTATATAACATAGCCCTACATAGCCTCTCCATCGCCCCTTAATAGCCCCTTACCTTAATTTATATAGCATAGCCCCTACATAGCCTCTCCATCGCCCCTTAATAGCCCCTTACCCTAATCTATATAACATAGCCCCTACATAGCCTCTCCATCGCCCCTTAATAGCCCCTTACCCTAATCTATATAACATAGCCCCTACATAGCCTCTCCATCGCCCCTTAATAGCCCCTTACCCTAATCTATATAACATAGCCCCTACATAGCCTCTCCATCGCCCCTTAATAGCCCCTTACCTAAATTTATATAACAAAGCTCCTATATAGCCTCTCCATCGCCCCTTAATAGCCCCTTACCTTAATTTATATAACATAGCCCCTACATAGCCTCTCAATCGCCCCTTAATAGCCCCTTACCTTAATTTATATAACATAGCCCTACATAGCCTCTCCATCGCCCCTTAATAGCCCCTTACCTTAATTTATATAACATAGCCCTACATAGCCTCTCCATCGCCCTTTAATAGCCCCTTACCTTAATTTATATAGCATAGCCCCTACATAGCCTCTCCATCGCCCCTTAATAGCCTCTTACCTTAATTTATATAATCCTTACCTTAATATATATAACATAGCCCCTACATAGCCTCTCCATCGTCCCTAAATAGCCCCTTACCCTAATTTATATAACATAGCCCCTACATAGCCTCTCCATCGCCCCTTAATAGCCTCTTACCTTAATTTATATAACATAGGCCCTACAAAGCATCTCCATCGCCCCTTACCTTAATTATATAACATAGCCCCTACATAGCCTCTCCATCGCCCCTTAATAGCCTCTTACCTTAATTTATATAACATAGCCCCTTCATAGCCTCTTCATCGCCCCTTACCTTAATTTATATAACATAGGCCCTTTATGGCTCCTGTACAGCCTCTGTAATTGTATTGCCCCTTCATTATAGAAGGTAGGGCATTAAGGTAAGGAAGGAATGTGACCCTCTACAGTTTTAAATTTAAGTTTTAAAAGGATGACAAGGATGACAACATTTATAAAAGCAAAGCTCTGAAACGGTAGAAAAAAGTTTAATGAACATTAATAATGTAGAATGTCAGAACTGAATAGTCAGAACATAAATTTAAAATTCGAAACAAAATTGTAAGTAAATTTATTGAGAAATTGCTTACATGCAGGAAAATGCTTAAGGACGTACTCACATTTTTTGGACTTGTTTATAGATATGATTCGCTTATAACATTCTATTTTGTTGTCCTAGGAATCAGTATCCCAGAAATCAGATTAATCGGATAATTTTGATACATAAAAATTTGTTGTAAGTTAATAATTAGTATGCTTAAAATGGACGTACGGATATTCTGATAATGATTATAGACTTTCTAAATCGTACCTTTCTACTACAGGAATCACATGCCTAAATTAACGAAAATAGCTAACCGTTACGGACGTACGGACTGATCCTTAATATAGAAAAGCTTTGCTTTTAAAAAGTTAAAAAGATTTTTTGAGGGGATGGGGTAATATTTTTCTTGGGGTGAATTTTCTGGGAGGGTGGAGATACCCTCCCTCGAAATAATTATAAACCCTCTATGAACTTAAAAGAAGCTTCACTGTAAAGGAGAACCATATAGGTTCAGCGGTTAGCTTTTCTACAGACAAAAAAAGATTACTACTTTATATAATAGGTTATGAAAAAGGAAAAAAAAGCAAGATAACAAGGATAACAACATTCACAAAAGCAAAGCTCTAAAATCAGGAGGTCAAACATAAATTTTGTTAAAATTAGCGTAAATCTATAATACAAAGTAGAATGATGTCTGTCCATCCGTCTGTCTGTCTGTTTGTCCGTCTGTCTGTCAGTCCCTTAAGATCTCGGTAACCACTGAACTGATTATATTCTACTATTCAGGGATTATACCTACTGGTCCTGTGGTGGTTTTAGGCTATTTTCTTGGGGGGTGGGATACCCCCAACCCCCCCAAAAACAAAAAAATCCCCCCCCATTTTTTTTTTTGCTGAAGATTTTCTTGGTCCTATTACGAATTTCGCCAAAAAAATTTTTTATCACCTCTTGGGGTAAAGCCCCTAGAGGCTAGGGGCGAATCTGCTAGTATAGAATATAGTAAAAGGGCATAATTTTATTTTTAGTATTTGATTATAATACTAAACCTTGTTGTCCTAAGAAACATTACTCCAAAACCCAGATTTGTATATTTATATCTTAACCTAACCTAACCTGTGTAGAAATAACTAAACAAATGTTGTTGAAACCTAATTTTTAAGATATTATAGACACTTCTGCGTTTTACTTATATAATGTCCACTCCGACATTTGTCCGAAATATCCTGCGTTTGTCCACGTTAGTAAGGCTTTCTGTTCTGAAACTTAAGATCTCAATAACTACTAAACAGATTGCGCTTTCTATTTCAGGTAAGCTTAATATTTGTCTTGTAATGGCTTTAGGCTATTTTATTTTAAGTCGAGGGATGGTTTTAGGCTATTCTATTTTAAGTCCTGGGAAGGTTTTAGGCTTTTATTCATTCCCCTTTGAATACAGAGCCAATAGATGCTGGGGGCGTAGCCGCTAGTCGATATACAAAGTTTTTTTTTGTCTGTAGCAAAGGATCTCGTTTGCTCCTAAACCGATATGATGTATGTCTGTCTGTCTATATCGTAGGATCTTGCTAACCGCTGAGTCCTGAGATGATTTTAAGATAGTTTATTTTTTTTCCTTATAATAAAATAACAGGATATTTGTCCATAAAAAGCGAAGCAATATCTTAATTTTTGTTGTTGGAACTGTTATTCAGTTGATTATACCGAGGATCTAAAGGAATAAGACAATGGCCGATAAATTTTTATCCTTCCCTAATAACGATACACAAAATTGCAACACTACAACCAAAATATGACAAAAGTCCCCAAAGTTTTGAGCCAACGAATAAGAAAACTTCATTATAAAACTTTGGAGACTATTGTAAAAATTGCCTAATGTTTCCTTTCTCCCTGAGATTATACAGACTATCCTTAAACTAATATTTACATTAAAGTAACAGGATGTTTATCAGTATCAACTGAACCGATATGCTTCTCCTTTACATTGAAGCTTATTTTACTACCAGGAAAAGTTTTCATTTTGGGGAGGGGACCAACACTTTCAGCCCCCGGAAGGTATCACTTCCCTTAAATTCTTAACCTTCCCCCTCCCCCCCCCTCTCCACCACATCTATTCATTAAAGTACTCCTAGGGTCATCTATGGGATTAGCCGTTAGTGACTTAAAAATAATTCAAGTGCAATGATATATTTACCAAATTAATACGATAATTTTGTATACATTTTTTATGAAAAAAAATTATTTTGCCAAAGGCAGCCAAAAAATAAGCAGCAAATATTTCAAAAATGCTCTGATAATCAGAGATCTACAGGGATAAGACGAGTGTCGATAAAATGATATATATACATATATACAGTGTGTTTTTTTATGAGAACTTTTTTGAAAGCAATTTTACCTTACTTATAGTTATCAGAATTTAATGATTAATGGCTTATTCTCTTCTTTTTTTATAACCTTTAATAGAAAAGCAAAAAATATTTCAGTTTTTATTCAAAAAGTACAGTAAATTAAAAAATTTAAATCTTAGGTGTCAACATCTAAAAATGGTTTTAGTGCATTTTTCTTATAATCTACCTTTGCAAGAATGGCTGCAAAACGCTTCAAAGTTGAGATATAGAGCTAAAAATTTATATAGATACTATTTGTGACATGTACTAGAACATTTTGAAATTTGAAGGCCATATCTCAACCAGGGAGGGAATACTGGCCCCCCAATGTACTCCCTCCATTCTTGGAAAGGGTAGAAGATTTGAGCATTAGAAAAATGCGCTAAAACCATTTCTCGTATTCATTTGAATCCGGTGGATAGGAACCGGTTCTCATCCATACGAAAAAACTATGTCTAGCATCGTATTATATCCAGCTTTCTACGAATATAGATATGTACAATCATAAGATTAAACCCAGTTTTTTTAGCCGGTGCCTTCGGCACCTCGGGGCTAAAAAAACTAGTTTTAATCTCATAATTGTACTTTCTATATCCGCGGAAAGCCGTTTATAATACGATGCGAGAAATAACTATTTTAGATGTTGACACCCATGTTTTGAAATTTTGAATTTACTGTACTTTTTAAATAAAAACTGAAATATTTTTTTGCTTTTCTGTTAATGGTTATAAAAAACGAAGAGAATAAGCCATTAAATTCTGATAACTATAAGTAGGGTAAAATTGCTTTCAAAAATGTTCTCATAAAAAAAACACTTTATATATATGTATGTTTATATATTAATTATTCCCATTGATGATTCACAAAATTACCCCTTCTTTAGTTTAGAATTAGTGGTTGAAACATTTAGACACTCAACTTAATGAACTAAACAATCACTAAACAATAAAAAGTCCCCAAGGTTGTTAATCTAACGAATAAGAAAACGGTATTATAAAACTTTGGAGACTAGACAGCACTCTTGGATAAGCCAACTTATAACACTTTGGGAACTATCCCAATCCTCCCTGGCGAAATGACAATGAGATTTTTTGGTAAATTTGTGGCAAACTTTATTCTTAATAAATTAGCACTTGCCAAAATTATACTGGAGAGATATTTCATTGAAGAATAAATCTTTTTTTTTGCCCAAACTTTTCGTCAGCCAATAATAACAGATAAGTTAAACATTGTAAAAATAATATAGTAACTTAACTCGAGTTGTCGAGAAATTAGGTCCTGAGATGGTTTTAGGCCTGGAAAGGTTTATAACAATTTTATCTGTATTTCTTAAAATAAATTAACAGAATCTTTGTCTGTATGTATGAATGTCTGTCTGTACCGAAGGATCTTGCTAACCGCTGAACCAATATGGTTCTCCTTTACAGTGAAGATTCCTATAGGTCCTGAGATCGTTCTCCTTAATAGGGTAGCTTCTCATAGGTCCTGGGGAGGTTAATAACTATTTTATTTTAATCCTTATAATAAAGTAACAGGATCTTTGTCTGTATGTATGTCTGTCTGTACCTTGCTAACCACTAAACCGACATGGTTCTCCTTTACAGTGAAGCTTCCTATGGGTAATGAGATGGCTTTAGGCCATTTTATTTTTATTCCTTATAAAAAGTAACAGGATCATTGTCTGTATGTATCAAAGAAGATCGCTAACTGCAGAACCGATATGGTTCTCCTTTATAGGGTAGCTTCCAATAGATCCTGGGAAGGTGTATAACTGTTTTGAAGGAGGATATAAGGGGCTATTAAGGGGCGATGGAGAGGCTATATAGAGGCTATGTTATATAAATTAAGGTAAGGGGCTTTTAAGTGGCGATGGAGGGCTATTAAGGGGCGATGGAGAGGCTATGTTATATAAATTAAGGTAAGGAGCTATTAAGGGGCGATGGAGAGGCTATGTAGCGGCTATGTTATATAAATTGGCTATTAAGGGGCGATGGAGAGGCTATATAGGGGCTATTTTATATAAATTAAGGTAAAGGACTATTAAGGGGCGATGGAGAGGCTATATAGGGGCTATGCTATATAAATTAAGGTAAGGGGCTATTAAGGGGCTATGTTATATAAATTCGGGTAAGGGGCTATTAAGGGGCGATGGGGAGGCTATGTAGGAGCTATGTTATATAATTAAGGTAAGGGGATATTAAGGGGCGATGGAGAGGCTATGTAGGGGCTATGTTACATAATTAAGGTAAGAGGCTATTATGGGGCGATGGAGAGGCTATGTAGGAGCTTTGTTATATAGATTAAGGTAAGGGGCTATTAAGGGGCGATGGAGAGGCTTTGTAGGGGCTATGTTATATAGATTAGGGTAAGGGGCTATTAAGGGGCGATGGAGAGGCTATGTAGGGGCTATGCTATATAAATTAAGGTAAGGGGCTATTAAGGGGCGATGGAGAGGCTATGTAGGGCTATGTTATATAAATTAAGGTAAGGGGCTATTAAGGGGCGATTGAGAGGCTATGTAGGGGCTATGTTATATAAATTAAGGTAAGGGGCTATTAAGGGGCGATGGAGAGGCTATATAGGAGCTTTGTTATATAAATTTAGGTAAGGGGCTATTAAGGGGCGATGGAGAGGCTATGTAGGGGCTATGTTATATAGATTAGGGTAAGGGGCTATTAAGGGGCGATGGAGAGGCTATGTAGGGGCTATGCTATATAAATTAAGGTAAGGGGCTATTAAGGGGCGATGGAGAGGCTATGTAGGGCTATGTTATATAAATTAAGGTAAGGGGCTATTAAGGGGCGATTGAGAGGCTATGTAGGGGCTATGTTATATAAATTAAGGTAAGGGGCTATTAAGGGGCGATGGAGAGGCTATATAGGAGCTTTGTTATATAAATTTAGGTAAGGGGCTATTAAGGGGCGATGTAGGAGCGATGAAGGAGCGATGGAGGAGCGATGTAGGGGCGATGTAGGGGCCATCAAAGTACAATGTAATATAAATTTGGAGAAGGAGCGATGAAGGGGCTATGTAGGGGCTATGTTATATAGATTAGGGTAAGGGGCTATTAAGGGGCGATGGAGAGGCTATGTAGGGGCTATGCTATATAAATTAAGGTAAGGGGCTATTAAGGGGCGATGGAGAGGCTATGTAGGGCTATGTTATATAAATTAAGGTAAGGGGCTATTAAGGGGCGATTGAGAGGCTATGTAGGGGCTATGTTATATAAATTAAGGTAAGGGGCTATTAAGGGGCGATGGAGAGGCTATATAGGAGCTTTGTTATATAAATTTAGGTAAGGGGCTATTAAGGGGCGATGGAGAGGCTATGTAGGGGCTATGTTATATAGATTAGGGTAAGGGGCTATTAAGGGGCGATGGAGAGGCTATGTAGGGGCTATGCTATATAAATTAAGGTAAGGGGCTATTAAGGGGCGATGGAGAGGCTATGTAGGGCTATGTTATATAAATTAAGGTAAGGGGCTATTAAGGGGCGATTGAGAGGCTATGTAGGGGCTATGTTATATAAATTAAGGTAAGGGGCTATTAAGGGGCGATGGAGAGGCTATATAGGAGCTTTGTTATATAAATTTAGGTAAGGGGCTATTAAGGGGCGATGGAGAGGCTATGTAGGGGCTATGTTATATAGATTAGGGTAAGGGGCTATTAAGGGGCGATGGAGAGGCTATGTAGGGGCTATGCTATATAAATTAAGGTAAGGGGCTATTAAGGGGCGATGGAGAGGCTATGTAGGGCTATGTTATATAAATTAAGGTAAGGGGCTATTAAGGGGCGATTGAGAGGCTATGTAGGGGCTATGTTATATAAATTAAGGTAAGGGGCTATTAAGGGGCGATGGAGAGGCTATATAGGAGCTTTGTTATATAAATTTAGGTAAGGGGCTATTAAGGGGCGATGTAGGAGCGATGAAGGAGCGATGAAGGAGCGATGGAGGAGCGATGTAGGGGCGATGTAGGGGCCATCAAAGTACAATGTAATATAAATTTGGAGAAGGAGCGATGAAGGGGCTATGTAGGGGCTATGTTATATAGATTAGGGTAAGGGGCTATTAAGGGGCGATGGAGAGGCTATGTAGGGGCTATGCTATATAAATTAAGGTAAGGGGCTATTAAGGGGCGATGGAGAGGCTATGTAGGGCTATGTTATATAAATTAAGGTAAGGGGCTATTAAGGGGCGATTGAGAGGCTATGTAGGGGCTATGTTATATAAATTAAGGTAAGGGGCTATTAAGGGGCGATGGAGAGGCTATATAGGAGCTTTGTTATATAAATTTAGGTAAGGGGCTATTAAGGGGCGATGGAGAGGCTATGTAGGGGCTATGTTATATAGATTAGGGTAAGGGGCTATTAAGGGGCGATGGAGAGGCTATGTAGGGGCTATGCTATATAAATTAAGGTAAGGGGCTATTAAGGGGCGATGGAGAGGCTATGTAGGGCTATGTTATATAAATTAAGGTAAGGGGCTATTAAGGGGCGATTGAGAGGCTATGTAGGGGCTATGTTATATAAATTAAGGTAAGGGGCTATTAAGGGGCGATGGAGAGGCTATATAGGAGCTTTGTTATATAAATTTAGGTAAGGGGCTATTAAGGGGCGATGTAGGAGCGATGAAGGAGCGATGGAGGAGCGATGTAGGGGCGATGTAGGGGCCATCAAAGTACAATGTAATATAAATTTGGAGAAGGAGCGATGAAGGGGCTATGTAGGGGCTATGTTATATAGATTAGGGTAAGGGGCTATTAAGGGGCGATGGAGAGGCTATGTAGGGGCTATGCTATATAAATTAAGGTAAGGGGCTATTAAGGGGCGATGGAGAGGCTATGTAGGGCTATGTTATATAAATTAAGGTAAGGGGCTATTAAGGGGCGATTGAGAGGCTATGTAGGGGCTATGTTATATAAATTAAGGTAAGTGGCTATTAAGGGGCGATAGAGAGGCCATATAGGAGCTTTGTTATATAAATTAAGGTAAGGGGCTATTAAGGGGCGATGGAGGAGCGATGTAGGGGCCATCAAGTTGCAATGTAATATAAATTTGGAGAAGTAGCGATGAAGGGGCGATGTAGGAGCGATGAAGGAGCGATGGAGGAGCGATGTAGGGGCCATCAAGTTGCAATGTAATATAAATTTGGAGAAGGAGCGATGAAGGGGCGATGTAGGAGCGATGAAGGAGCGATGTAGGAGCGATGTAGGGGCCATCACAGTACAATTTAATATAAATTTGGAGAAGGAGCGATGAAGGAGCGATGAAGGAGCGATGGAGGGGCGATGTAGGAGCGATGTAGCAGCGATGTAGGGGCCATCAAGTTGCAATGTAATATAAATTTGGAGAAGGAGCGATGAAGGGGCGATGTAGGAGCGATGAAGGAGCGATGTAGGAGCGATGTAGGGGCCATCACAGTACAATGTAATATAAATTTGAAGAAGGAGCGATGAAGGGGCGATGTAGGAGCGATGGAGGGGCGATGTAGGAGCGATGGAGGGGCGATGTAGGGGCCATCAAAGTACAATGTAATATAAATTTGAAGAAGGAGCGATGAAGGGGCGATGTAGAAGCGATGGAGGGGCAATGTAGGGGCCATCAAAGTACAATCTAATATAAATTTGGAGAAGGAGCGATGTAGGAGCGATGTAGGGGCCATCAAGGGACTAAGATATATATAATAGTGAAGGGGCCATGAAGAGGCGATATTTAATTAAATAGCCCCTTGGGATAAGAGGACATATCATCTCCTCTTTAGAAGGGGCGATAAAGGAGCGATAAAGGATCATTTAATCGCCTCTTAGGGCAAGGGGCTATTAAATCGCTCCTTTCAAGGAGTCATAACATCGCCTCTTGTTATATGGGGCTATTAAATCGCTCCTTTCAAGGAGCCAATACATCGCCCCTTGTCATAAGAGGCGATCAATTAAAATCATCGCTCCATATGGAGCGATGTCATGGAAAGGACTATACCCATTATTACTAATTGGTAAAGCTCTTTATAGTGTCAATAAAAGCTTGACATCATACAATAAAAATGACCAATAATATACCAATACAATTACACAGACTATATTACCAATGGTGGTCCAAAATACATTTAAATTGACCAATGGTAGGCCAGTGTTTACCTGCTGCCAGCAGCACAATAATCCAATATTTTCTCAACACAGAACTGCACATCTTATTTCAGATTTCAGAAACCATTTTTTATAACTTTTGAACGTGTATGATACTTTATTTATAAAATCTGAAAAATATTTAATTATTAAAAAATTCTGTTTAATTATATATCATTAGATTAAATTAACATGCAAAATATATTATTTAAAATCAACAGATTTTTCCAAAACTATTTCATGGATTTTTGAATATAAACCCTCCTTATTTTTATAATAAATTAACCCATAAAAATTTCTTTCATGTGCAATAGTAATTTATAATGTAAGAGGTTAATAAAAATATAATAAAAAGTAAGTTATAATAAACAAATAGTATATTTTGTTCTACCATTCTAGTTACAAAACTACTGACATTGTATAGGCCTAGCTGTCTTATAAGATAGACATCTGCATTTTTGTATAATATATTAACCCAGTGACGTTTCCCCTCTAACTTATCCGCCTGCCAAAATTGGCACTTTTAAATTGAATCGTTTTCAGATCATAAAACAATTACAGCATGCTATTTTTATGCAAAAAAATGCGTCTATTTCCAATATGATAGTTTTTACTGGGAATAAAGTTAGAGGCAAAAACCGCCTGTTGGTTAGACACTGTCTAAAAGTCTATGTCAAACTGACGGGGGAACCTACAAACCAAAACTATAGTATAACCTCGGTTACTTAAAACCAGGGATCTATTGGGAAAAGACAATGGCTTTTAGATTGATGTACATCCACAATGATTATACTCAAAATTACACTTTCTGTAGATTGTATTTAATGGTTGAAACGTTCGGTCAATAAAATTATTGAACCAACCAATCAAAATTCAGTTAATGTCCCCAAAGTTGTTGAGCCAACCAATAGGAAAACGTTATAATTAAACTAACAATAAAGCCAAATAAACCAATATTGTATAATAACCTCGGCTACTACTTAAAACTCTTGATGTGCGTGTAATGATACAGATATATTATAAGAAACAAAGAATGCAGATAGCCCTGTACAGTTTTTTCCTTTTGTCCATTTTCTGTGCTTTTTATGCAAAATGTAATGTATTGGTTGGTTCTGAATTTATAGGTATATGAAAGTTATAGAATAGAAGGGACAGTTGTAAAAGATCCCCACTACTGGAATCAGGTAGTTGTCTAGGTTAGACATCTATACTTATACATTTATTATAGGTTAAAAATTTGCACCCGATCTATAAATATAGTCTAAAACGTACCCTAGATTAATACTTAACCTCCCTAATTTTGGAGGATTTTTTACAAAAATAATTTAAGTAATCTGGCTACCATAGCCGATTAACCCTTTACAGTCGGGCCCCTTGCCGCACCTTAATCAGTTCCTATTAGAGCTAGAGGGCTAATTTTTTTGTGCAAGTCCCCTGTTTGATTATGAAATTCCGACCTTTTATAAGTCTAAGTCAATTTTCGCTTCCTTCACCCTAATATAAATTTCAGCGGTCGCAGCTGTACTTTGCAGCTGCCAGCCGCCGCAGTCGGTGGTCGGCGGGAAAACGGCGGCGAATCTTTATGAAATTTTAATATGTTATGTAGACATGTAAGAAAAGCTTAAGTTTAAAATTTGAAGTCTCTAAGTAAAAAATTGCGGCCACAGGAGCCTTTTAAAGATTTTTGGAGACCTGGAGGATCAGGACCTGCAGGATCATACCTGGAACCTGAAAGTGACTTGAACACCTGTATTTCATATAAGGATGAACTACTAGAGGATATTTTAGTAAATTGGTATGATTAAATGCTTTGTTTTAGTCAAAAAATATTTTTGCTCTTTACCTGGATGACCCTGCCAGGTTTGCTGGCATCCTGTGCCCGCCAGGATGAAGATATTCAAAAAATTCTAACTCTCAGTTATGTGTCATACCCATACTTAAAAAGTCACGCAGTTTGGGCTCTTTATCTTTCACACACAGATAATGAGATAGAAAAAACCGGAGGGTTAAGCGATCCCATTTTTAAAAAAAAATCTAACGCTGATTTTTGTATGTGTGTAAAACTTCCTTTTCTAACATTTAGTTTTTAATTCCCCCCAAAAATAGACAGGTCTATTGTAGGTAGACGTTTGCTGTAGAAAATTAATGAGTCCGGGCTAATATTAGAAATACTTACGTAGTTTATACTTTGTTTACAAATAAAACGCTTCACATAAAGCCTTGAATTAAAAAAAATAACAGAATATTTTTATACTTATTTTTGTAAACCATAATTGTAAACTGTCAACAATTTTACATTTATTGCATGTAATTAAGCATTAAGCAGCAAATACAATTCAAGTCCCCAAAGTTTTTAAGTAAACAAAGAGGTCTTTGAGAAAGGTCTGTATATACATCTATACTATAGATCTGTTAAAGGAACAATACTAAGCTTCCTTATAAATCTCAACAAAATATATATTTTTATGTAATATCATTAGTAAAACATAAACATTAAAATAAAACTTCCAATTCTTATTGGTATATTTTTTAATCCAAATATCAGACAGTAATAACATAATGAAAGAAAAAAAATATTATTAATACAAAATCCTTTCACTTTCCATTTATTGAGGGATTTTCATTTGAAAAAAAAGGTTCTACATTTAAAAAAACTCACAATTAAAAATTATTTTTAACATATAAATAAATATACAAACACTGCTGATTTTTAATATTAACATAGACGTCCAAGCTTTTTTTTTTTGGGGGGGGGTAAAAAATTTTTAAGGGGGGGATAATCGCCCCATTACCCCCCCCCCTTGGACGTCTATGTTAAGGGATAAGTATCACTTTCGAAAAGGTTTTTTTTATGGAGCACAGAAATATGGTGCAATTAAAGGTTTTTCTTTGTAAAAAAAATACCAAAATCACATTTTCTCATTCGTTGGCTTAGTGTTGGTTGGCTGCTTAAAATAGCAGTAAATAATTCTAATCTTCAAGATGGATATTCATTTTTCTATGATTAGGGATATATATCAGTCTATTTTCCATTGTCTAATCCCTAAGATCCCTGAAATTTTGGTATACGCCGGGAAAATATAAAATATTGGTAGCTTATGTCAAAGAGAACCAATAAGAAGAAATTTAAGCAGGCAGTAAATTTGATAGCATCACTTGCAACGTCAGTGGACCACCTATGGACACCCCCCTTTTTTTTTTTTGGGGGGGGGGGTTATAGGTGCATTCTGCAATAAATTTTGGTTAAAAAAAAACATTTAGATTTTGGGAAATAGATATTTTTTTTCAGAGATGCTTGCTTAGCTATCCTCTTCATTTTTGGTCAAACTTTTCCAGGAGCTATATTTGATATTTTTTAGGGGTAAGGGGTAATTAATTTTGTTAATGTTTCAGTGCAGCGGTTTTCAGATCTTTTGGTATAAACACACTGAGATACATCCTGGCATTAAGCAATGTTATAATTTTGTCTTTGGTCTTTGCAGGAGTTTATATCCTAACCAAACCTTAGGAATGGAGGATAGCATCAGGTGATCAATTGGCAATTCAAAATTTTTATCATACATTATCATCAACTGTTTTGTTAAACATTAGAACAAAAATTCCACATAGGACTTTATAAAAACAGTTTTTGGGTCAAGGAAATAATTGGAATTTAAGGAGGGAGGAGCAATTCTGGTGGTTGGTCCAAATCGTTCCATTATGGAAATTGTCATAAATTCTGCTTGGTTAGATCAGAAAAAAATACAAAATATTATTTTTCTGTTACAGTCTGAGCTTTTTAAATGCATTTTATTATGAAAAAAACATATATTTTCAATATTTTCATTTATCCAGTATATAGAAATTAAATTAAGTAATTGAAAGTGTTTTAATCTCAAAAGTGAAGTACAATCTTGCTATCTAAATATAAATTTTAAGGTGGAATTGCTACCAAAAAATCCAAACTATGCAATGTAAAGGAAAAGTGGCCGCAATATTTTGATTCTATTTCCTATTTCCTATATATTATATTATATATGTTAGTGTATGTGTGTGTGTGTGTTTATGTGTGTGTGTGTGTGGGTGTGTGTAGGTTTGTTTATGTGTGTGTGTGGTTGTGTGTGTATTTCTGGCAATAAAGCTGTCACATCTCCTTACAACTAAAATTGCATCCCAAGAAGTTCAAGGTAGAAAGTTGTACAAATTCCAGGAATCATCTGGATCACCTTTGCAGTACAAGTATTCCTGGACACAAATTCCAGGAGTCCCTTGGATTACCTCTGCAGTACAAGTATACCTGGACACAAATTCCAGGAATCACCTGGATTACCTATGCAGTACTAGTATACCTGGAAACAAATTCCAGGAATTACCTGAATTACCTCTGCAGTAAAAGTATACATGGATACAAATTCCAGGAATCACCTGGATCACCTCTGCAGTAGAAGTATTCCTGGATACAAATTCCAGGAATCTGGATCAACTCTGTAGTACAGGTTCAGGTAAACCCACAAAACATTGTCTTCGTTAAGAGTACTTAAAATTCCCTGAAAAAATGTCCTTCTAAATCTAAGCCTTATTTTTTTGTGTTGTAAAAAGCACCTACAGACAAAGGTTGCTACAAAAAAGGATTAAAGGGGGCAAAATATGAACCCTATTTTTAAAGTTTTTTTAGGTATTACTGGGGGCATGATTTTTAGGGGTTAACACTCATTTAATAGTCATTCAAAATATAGACATTAAGTCACATGTCTAATCCCTGTATCCCTGATATATTCTAAGTAAATCAGTGAGCAGGGATGGATATTCTTAGATTGGAGTTGAACATTTTTTAAAAGGTTCATAAGACAGTTTCATAAGATTTTCTCACTAATTAATAGATAATAACTTTATTTAGAGATATCTATAATTTAAAAATGACAGCTTATTTTCTATAATCTTTTTTTAATATATAAGACGGTAAATATGTATTGAGGTACGATGTGAAATATATGTATGTATCTAGGAAATTGGTTAAATATCATTTCCCCATAAAATCATGACGTCAATAACAGATCTATAGTATAGATGAATATACAGACAACTACCCCCCCCCCTTCTTTTTTTCAACAACCTTCTTCGTCTGCTTCTAAATTATTTACTGCAACTTGACTGTGTTAATAAAAGCGACACCATTGGTTGATTTTCAATAAGCCAATAGAAAGGTTGCACAGGGTGGTTGCGATGGGGAGATACAGTTATTAAACCCTTTCTCCCTCTAGTGTTTTACTCTAATACATCAATAGTCATAATTTTTACATATTCTTACAAAACCACAAACATACATACAAACTGTAAATCAAATTTATAAACACTTTTTCTCATTCGTTGGCTTAGAACTGTTGAGTACTAGATAACAATGTGCCATATGTTCAACCAACCATTTCTTTCAATATAATTCTTATTGTCATCATTAGGTATGTACATATTATCTTATCCCATAAGATCCCTGACAATATTCTACTCTGGTGGTAGTCAAAGCACACCCTGCTGAGCAGCTTTTAGATACTTTGCAAAGAAAAACTTTTAATAGGGAAAGAACAAGAATTTCCCAAATATTTCATAAAGTATGACTCACAAAGACCCCCTTCCTCCTCCACGTTACTTTAAAAACGTTGGTAGAAAATTAATGTAACATCCCAAAAAAGTATACAATTTTCAGGTAGTTTTTAAATGGGTTTAGTAAGGTTTATAATCAAGTCTGAAAAAATCCTGCAATTAATTAATTTTTAGATATATTTCAAAATTCTTGTTTGGATTTCTAGATTTTCTAATATTGAACAAGCAGCTTAAAGTGTTTTTTTTTTAAAATTGCAAAGCTTGGCTAAAAGTTGAAATAATTGTCTACTTTTTTTTGAGACACTAAAAGCTGCTTCAATATTGAATGCATTATTACTTTATACTTTATGTTAGTTTGATTATCTGATTTGCCGAGATTCCCTTTTATGGATCATGTCATTCTTATTTTTGGCAAGAATGGGTTAGTTGAAATTGATGGGAAAATGTGCCAAAATATTTGTGCATGGTCATAGTAAAAGTTTCTTTCTTAACATTTATATGCATCTCTGTATATTACTTTACCCACTCATATTTTTTTTACATTTTTACGATGACTTAGTTATTTTAGAAAATGTGAAGAACGAACAACAGATCTATAGTATAGATGTATATACAGATAACTACCACCACTACTTTTTCAAAGACCCTTTTTCACCTGCTATCAAAATGTTTTCTGCCACTTGGCAGACATTATTGGTTGATCTTCAAAAACCCCAATTGAGAGTCGACACAACGTTCTTAGGATGGGGATCGGAGACATATTTAACCCATTCCCCCCTTAGTTTTTTACTCTAATGCCAGACCAATTGGTTTTCAAAATTGGATCCGGATCTGGATCCATGTTTTTTTGCTGGATCTTGAGCCAAGATGGAACGGTCCAAAAATAATGGCAGCTCGACACATCTCTTACATCAATGTGAATGTAAAGCCTTATTCAAAAAATAATTTTTTTAGAGCCGTTGTGGAAATCTTAGTTTTTTCGGAACGTAAACATGAAAAATACAATGGCGATCACAGGTATTTTTTAGATCTAATGGGCTTTTAGGTAGGACTATAAATTTAATTTAAAATAAGGTTTAATTACTTTTACTTTTAAAAAGAAATCATTAGATTATTTATTTAAATTATAAACTTAACATAAGCCAAAATGCATCTAGATTTAACAGAAGAGCTATCATGAATTATACCCTTTGTTAAATTCCCCAAGGTCAACATAGTAAAAACCAACAATAGCACAATTATATCAATGTTTACCAGCGATTAGGATCTGTATAAATAAATAATAGGGTTGGGCCGGATACTTTTTTGGCCGGATATCCGGCTGATTTTTGATAAATAACAAGGAGGAAGGTGACAATTGACTGTAAATCATATTGATCCTTACTTTGTAGACTATACTTAAACCTTCACTGTTTTGTAATTATCTAGGGACTTCGCTCCTAGCAACTTGGAGATCTATATTCGAAAGAGTAAGGAAAGAAGGAAAATAGCAGGGATCGGAAGCCTCACGTAAGCCGCGCATAAGCCTCAGTTTTAAACCTGCTTGTGAGCAGAAAAAAAAATTCTAAAAAGAAGGATTGTCTGCTAAAGAGCCGTTTTATACATCCAGCTGAATTTTATAGTGATAAAATCACGATTTCACTGAGGCTTACACGCGGCTTACGTGAGGCTTCCGATCCCTGGAAAATAGCTTAAACCAAACTTAGATGTAAAAATTAAAAAGCCTAAAACAATCCACATCCATTGCATGAATAAAGTACAGTACATGTTGTCATATTGCCACAATATTCAATATTGAAGTGTCCACATCCCTGGCATGTATGTATATAAGTACAGTACATGTTGTCATGTTGCCACAATATTCAATTTGTTGTCCATAATTTATGTATTATTCAATTTTCAACTTAGCCACATGCAAAATTTTAACAAAAGAAAGGAAATTCTTGAGGTTCTGAAAATTTGAAAAGAAATTTTATTTGTTTATAACCAAGCTTATAGTTTAGATTCCTTTAACTGAAATCAGGTTTGGGGTAAAAATTTTACCTTAGATTAAACTGTTTTGCCTTATTTTTAAAATTTATATCCTTATTTTATAGGCACTATAAAGAGCTTTAAAGTTACTTTAAATTCTTATATTATTTCCAATCCTAATTTAAATATTGTAAACTAACCTTCATTTTGCCTAGTTAATGAAATTAACTTAAAATTATAATTATGACAAATTAATGCCTAGATGTACACGTCATCCATATTCATTCAAAATGTACAAATTTAATTATGAATTTTAATTAGTCTAAATAAAAAGTTTCCCTTCTTTTTTCACATTCGTTCACATTAGGTCTGTGCATTATTTTGACTTTTAATCTTTTTAATATTGAGTAATCTTAAGCCAACAAATTAAACATTAAGACCCTGATCTTGAAAATTCTTGTATCCCAGTATAAAGTAGCTGGATTTTTGCTATCCATTGTCAGGGAGTAAGGGAGGGGACAATGGGCAATTAATTCAATATAAGAGTTATCAAAGAAAGGGCATGAAATCCAGTTTAATCCAATAAATTTGTAGGAAATTATAAAGGGATTGTTAATTGAATAATAGATTTCCATAGAGTCATGTAAAGTGAAATCACAACTTGTTTTTGATGAAATATATTGAGGTTTTTTGGTGTGATTTTTATATTAAAAGATTATTGGACCCTGCCAGCTGCTAGCAAGAATATGACTGCCCCTTTTTATTCTGTTTATTTCCCATGCCCCCACCTCCCTTCTCCCTTCTCCCCGTCTGCTACATTCCAAACTAACACAACGAGTGTTTATTTCCCTTCCCCCCACTTCCCTTATCCCTTCTCCCCGTCTGCAATATTCAAAACATACATAACGAGTAGCGGCATTTCATGTGCAAGTCCCCAAACTCAGTCAGAAACTGCTAAATTCTTGCACATTCCCTTTAAGCCAGTCCCCAAAGTCTGAGACTCCTAAAAATTGAATATTCGATCCATTGTCCCCTCCCTTACTCCCTGATCCATTGTTGTCCAATAAGTTTTCTAAATGTTTAAGAATTCTTTGCAAGATTTTAGTAAAAGAGGGCTGCATTTCATTATTGGTTATATAAAAACCACTAACTTGCAAGTAACTATTTAAATATCAATTTTAAAATATTACAGCTTTGAACAGACCTAATCCACATGCAAAATTTTCCTTTTCCTGGTCGCAGAATAGCAGCTTTACAGAAAGTGTATATAAAATTCATCATTTTATGAGAGTCCCCACAAAATAATTTTGATGACTTCAAATTTATAATTAGGAGATAGAAATGTATTGCGGCTTGTGAATTGTGGGACACCCTATATTATGTCTCAGTTGCTTGTAATTTACCCAATAATATAATTCTGTACACACATAGTTATAATTGTTTGTTAGACACTCTGTAATATATTTCTGTACGTGCATATTTACAGTAGCTTGTAGGACATCCTGTATTATATTTCTGCACGTGCATAGTTTCATTTGCTTGTGGGACACCCTGTAATATATTTCTTTAAGTGTATAGTTACAGTTGACACCCCGTAATATATTTATGTACTTGCATAGTTACAGTTAACTGTTGGACACCCTGTAAAATATATTTCTGTATGTGCATAGTTACAGTTGCTTATAGGACACTCTGTAAAATATATCTGTACATGCATAGTTACAGTTGTTTGTGGGACAACCTGTAATATATTTCTATACGTGAATAGTGCATTTTATTGTGAGACACCCTGTAATATATATTTCTGTATGTTCATATTTACAGTTGCTTGTGGGACATCCTGTAATATATCTATGTACGTGCATAGTTGCAAGTTGCTTGTTGGACAACCTGTATTATATATTTCTATACATGTATAGTGCATTTTATTGTGAGACACCCTGTAATATATATTTCTGTATGTTCATATTTACAGTTGCTTGTGGGACATCCTGTAATATATCTATGTACGTGCATAGTTGCAAGTTGCTTGTTGGACAACCTGTATTATATATTTCTATACATGTATAGTGCATTTTATTGTGAGACACCCTGTAATATATATTTCTGTATGTTCATATTTACAGTTGCTTGTGGGACATCCTGTAATATATCTATGTACGTGCATAGTTGTAAGTTGCTTGTTGGACAACCTGTAATATATAGTGCTATACATGTATAGTGCATTTTTTTGTGGGACACCCTGTAATACATTTCTGTACGTGCATAGTACAGTTGCTTGTGGGTCACCCTGTAAAATATATTATCTGTACGTGCATAGTTACAGTTGCTAAACTCATTTAGAGATACAATTTATGCTAATAGCCAACCATGCAAAATGGAAATTAATTTCCCCCGTACTTTTATCTCATTTTTCTTAAATTAATTTTAATTATGTAGGATTATTAGAAACTTGTTATAGAAGGGTGAAATAAGCTGAATAAAATTTTAAGAGTGGATGTAACCCCCCTCAAAATAGTCAAAAACCTTACCTGGACCTTATAGATGTCTTACTGTGATCACGAGAACCATATCGGCATTTTACGAGATCTTCAAGATCTTTGACAGAATCAAAGAGAGATATCATGTTACTTTATATCAAGAGATTAAAAAAAAATTCATTTCATATAAACATAAAAGACTTTTATTAAATTAAATTGTTATAATCCTGTTTAAGCTTTTTATTGGTTTTGTCATTTTTATTTATCCACATATTTAAGGTCATAAATAGCGTAAATAGGATTTTAAATCCTATTTAAAGAAACGAAAATTGCTAGGTTGTTATAATTGATAAAAACTTTCTACTTTGTATAACTAAGTTTAGGTGTGTGTTTATTTCCGCACTGTGCTTCATACAATAGCAAATAAGTTAAAGATACTTTTGAATGTTAAACTAACAAACAATTGTCTTTTTGTGCTATTTCAAGAATGTGCGGATTTGATCATTCGATAATGGGTGCCTTCCCATGAAGTTAGTATCGGGCGCTTAACCTCCCCTTTTCAAAAGTAAATCAATATAAAGTATAGATGTATATACATACAACTACCTCACTTTCTTTTTCAAAGACCTCTTTTGTATGCTTCTAAATTATTTTCTGCTACTTGGCTGTGTTAATATAAGCGACACGATTGGTTGATTTTCAATGACCCAATAGAAGGTTTGCACAAGGTGATTGCGATGGGGAGATACCGTTATTTAACCCTTTCTCCCTCTAGTGTTTTACTTTAATATCAAAATCATGGAGGGGTTTTTTGTCTAACCCCTGCAGGGCCTACAATTGCTGTTTCCCAACGCTAAAAAAAACAAAAAAACGAAAAACTACCCCATTGGGGGGTTGAGATCGACAAAGCACTATGAGGAAAATTGGTAATAGTGGGAATAGGGTTGGCCCGGATACTTTTTTGTCCGGATACCGAATATACGGTTGATTTCTAATGCCGGATATCCGGTATTCGTCCGTATATCCGGTATTCGGCCAAATAACCGGATATCCGTCATTAAAAAAATCAGCCAGATATCTGGTATACGGATAGTTTCATTATCCGGTATCCAGCCGGATATTGGAAATGGCCGGATATCCAGCCCAAGTGTTATACTTATACATATGCGGAGGTAAATGTACAGCCCAAGTTTATATTGTGTAGCTCAGGGGATTAATTTGTCAAACCAAACTTTATCTTTTAAGAATAACACAGCCAAGTTTAGTCAGGGAGGGATAATTCATCACAAGAAAAAAGAATTACCCCCCATCCACAAGGGAGAGGCAAACCTTAGAATAAAGCACTAGAGGCATAAAGGGTTAAATAACTGTATCTCCTAATCACAACTGCCTTGTGCAACCTTTCTATTGGGTCATTGAAAATCAACCAATGGTTTCGCTTATATTAACACATCCAAGTAGCAGAAAATGATTAAAAAGCAGACAAAAGATGTCTTTGAAAAAGGAAGGCAGGTAGTTGTCTGTATATACATCTATGGTTAGGCAAACAAAAGCCACTGATTGTTACTGAACGAACAGATTGTAATGTTCAGAAGTCAGATGAGAAATTAAGCCTAAAGCGTCGAATTTCAGTGTCTTATTAGTGGGCGCAGCTGCTTTTTTTGTTAAAATCGAAAAAGTTTTTTATTTAAATAATTCATATATCTTTCTTTAATTACTTTGAACAGTCAAAATATTTTTCTATTAAAATTTAAAATTTTCCTAAGTTTTTAGAGTTTTTCACAATTTTGTACAGTTTTTTAGATTAAAGAAATTGATTAAAAAGTTTGGACACTACTGTTTGAACCACAAACCATTCAAAGTACCCAAAGTTTTAAAGCCAATGAATGGGGAACAGTTTTATAAAACTTTGGGTACCTGTTAAGATTGCAGTACATTTTCCCCTCCCTCTCTAAATAAATATGTTTGTCCATATGCATAAAAATATAGAGGAAAAATAACAAAAAAGTAAAAGATTTTTTTTATATTTTTATTCTTGATATGTAACACTGTCTATTTCCTTTTTATGAAAGGATAATATCCTTACAGAATAAAAAAATATGTGGAGAATCATTTTGAAAATAGGATTTTCTGCCAAAATGGTGGACTAATAATAACCACCAACCTCCCTTATTTTCAAGACTTTTATACATTTTTTAAAGATATGAGGGTAATATACTCCTTATTTAAGATAATGAATTTCTCAGTGTTAATTTTGTGGTGTTAGAATCCCCCTATTGGTTTCAAACCTTGCATGAAGATTCCTGTATTTATAAGACTTATAAGAAGTCATATGTCTATATCAAGCTATATTGTCTGATTTTCATATTCAAGTATATGGATGTTATAACAGAGAAAAAGTTTTAAAAAACGTTTTCTTATTAGTTAGCTTAACAACTATGGGGACTTTTATTTAATTTTGATTGATTCGATCATTAAGTTGAGTGTCCAAACGTTTCAAACGCTAATTGTATTCTACATAAGTGAAAATTTAGTGTAACATCATTGGGAATGTACGGCCATTGTCTTATCCTTTTAGATCCCTGATATTATCAATGTTTAAAGTATTAATAATGTTAGTTTTGTATTAAGGGGGATTGTTAATGTAGTCGACTTACAAAATTAGGGATTATACCAAATATTTGAACAGAATCGGCGATTTCATATTTAAAGTTGTTAACCTTTTCTTTGAAAATTGGGATATGATAGAATCATTCTATGAAAATTAAACTTTTTTTTCCTTGTTGTTTCAAAAAGCTATTATTAGATGCTAAAAATGAATTATGATATTTATTAGAATGTTGTATAATTGTCCTTACCAACTATTTAAAGTAATAATAAGTAACAAGCCATTTTCACTCCACAGGGGGAGCATAGACCGCTGATAATTTGTCAGTGTTTCTCTAACAATGTGGCTTTTTTATGGATATGGGATAGGGTTGTCAGCCCTAAGCCCTATGATTGCAGTGTAAAGCGTCCATTTGCCAATCAGATTACCAACCCTTTAATTGCACTACCTTTGTCTGAGATGTCCTATTGTGCATGGTAGTGAGTTGCGCCAAGGCATTCCCCCTACTCTAACTATTTATGTCGCGCACATAGCAGCAGTAAGAACCATTTTTAACGTATTTAGTTATGACGCGGTGTCGGACCGAGATTCGAACCTATCACCTTCCCGACGACGAGCGGATGCGCTACGTGTTGAGCCACGGTCGCGGGTTTCACTATTTAAAGCAGTAAGGTTTTTTTTGTTTGCATGTTAAGATCTTACTAATCACTGAACTGAACTGATCTTGGAGAAAACTTTACAAGGGTCCCAAATTATTTTAGGTTGTTTTTTTTCTATGAAACTAAGTGTTTAGGCTATTTTTATGTCGCATACTTCCCTATTCGAATTTCAGAGCCCCTAGATATCATGGGCGCAGCCGCTACTTTCCCCATAATAAAAGGATTTTTGTTTTAAACTTTGCTTGCATTGCAAGGACGTCTAAGATTTTTTTAATTTTGAGGCAGGGTAAATTAAAGGGGGGAACAATGTTTTTTTTTATCCTTTTACACCTTTATCCCCCCCCCTCCCCAGACGTCCATGATGTCTTGTAAACAAAAACTGTATGAATATTAAAAGAAAATTATCCTCAAAGTTAAAGAAAAACAAATATTTGTTTTAGAATGTTTTTTTTTTATATTCTATAATCACGAAACCTATTCATATAAAATAAAAATTCTTATGTGGGAAAGAAATATTATAAAGTTCATTTATAAATAATGACATGGCTTTGATTCTTTAAATGTTGAAAACAAGATTCAATGTGATAACAGATCTATAGTATAAATATATATACAGACAACTACCTCCCTTCCTTTTTCACAGACATTCCGCGTCTGCTTCTAAATTATTTTCTGCTACTTGGCTGTGTTGATAAAAGCGACACCATTGGTTGATTTTCAATGACCTAATAGAAAGGTTGCACAAGATGGTTGCGATGGAGAGATACAATTATTTAACCCTTTCTCCCACTAGTGTTTTACTCTAACGTGGAAATAAAATTTAATGTGATTATTAAAAGCACCTTGACTTTAGAAGCGTGTTTGACAATTTCCTTTTTTGTTTGTATCTTTTGTTTTTTAAGCATCAAAAACCTTGATATTGCACTTTTATCTGCTGACAATTCTTTTATAATTTACGTAGCAAAGCATTACATATATATAAGACTTAAAAGGGGGAAGATGATTTATCATGTATTGTCCTATCCCTGAATTTTGTTAGAGAAAATTATGAGTAAATACTAATGAGTACGCATAAAGTTTGCTGATATTATATCAAACTAGCAGATAAACTTGATTTTCACATTTTGAATATATCCTAAAATTTATCTTGTAAGCTGTTAGAACGAAATAAAGATTTGGACGCAGGAGTGTTAGAATATTAATTTCATTAAGTATTTCTTTACAGGTAAGGTTTTGATAGGATATGAATATACAAATAAGCCCCCACGCAGGGGTTAGGCATTGGAAAACCTATGAGATAGTTTAAAATAGGTTAGGTTAGGTTAAGTTTCCACTCCGACGTTTGGGACTCCTGCGTTTGTCCCAGGACCAAAAAAGTAATTTATGAATAAGAATAACATAAAATAATAAAACAACAGTTTAAGATGTCCATCGAAATCTCGTTAACCACTGCAAAGATTTTCCATAGAAAACCTTTTAACAATTTCTAAGATTGTTTTAGGCTATTTTTCTGCCACTTTCCCCTCCCTTTCAATATTAATTTCATAGATGCTATAGGCGGAGCTGCAAGTTATTTAAGAATATTCATAAACATTGAATAGTCTGCCGTACTTACTAACAATGTATAAAAAAATCTTAAAAACTGCAGTTTTGAATAAACACTAAGTTTGCTTAGCCCCTGAAAAGTATGTCTAAACTCTTTCAGGGGTGGAGAGGTCAATGGGGGACACAATAAAAACTGTCCCGAATTTGTATTAATTTTGAGGAACACGACTCCAGTGACGTCATATTTTTCTTTCCCGAAAAAGGGAAGGGGGAAAGAAAATCTTTTCAAAAGAGATGGGGAAAACCCCCTTTTCTCCCATCTCTTTTTTCTTCCCCCCTTCCCTTTTTTTTCTCTCCCCCTTCCCTTTTTCGGGAAAGAAAAATATGACGTAACTGGAGTCGTGTTCCTCAAAATTAATACAAATTCGGGACAGTTTTTATTGTGTCCAATGGGGTTTAACATTATTATACAGCCCTCTCTTCTTTTACACAAAAAATAAACATCACACATACAAGGAGGAAAATTTCATCGTTTGCTAACTTATCCCTGGATCCCTGAAACTCTCTAGAAGTCAAGTTTATGCTTTACTGTTTGTTTAGGTAAATTTATCCTGTTTAAAAGTTGTACACATTTTGAAATATACACAAAAAAAACACTATTTTACTAGTCATCTTTGTCCGTATGTAATGATAACAATTCCTGGACGTTCAAGATTTTATTTTGAAATGGGTAAAATGAGCGTTTTCATAAGTTTGAGGGGAGTAATATAATGTATTTTCCAAAATTTTAGATGGGTAAAATAAGGGTTTTCAAAGATCCCCCCCCCCCCCCACAGTGACGGCTAACAATTGTTTTCTTTTATTAAATATACAGGTAATAACAAAGTAGGGCCAGATCTTTGTCCAAAGGCACTAATATTCCAACTATCGCAGACAACAGACCCTTTAATTGCACGCCCTTTGTCTCACAAAGTCCGATAAGTGCATATTAATGAGTTGCAACTGGTTTTGGCCAATACTTTTAAAATTTCTATAACATTGTCAAACACCTAACATTGAAACGAAAGATACAACTTTCAGCGTCTTTAGTTATGACAGGGTGTGTACCTAAATTTAAATTCTACCCAATGACAAGCAGATTCGCTAAAGTGTCGCTGGTAATCGCTGATATCTAAAAGCGATACTTATCCGTTCGTGCACAATACATATCCTTACAATAAAGTAACATGATGTTTGTCTGTCTGTTTGTACCGAAGGATCTCTCAAACCGCTAAATCGATCTGGTTCTCCTTAACAGGGTAGCTTCTCATAGGTTCCGGGAAGGTTTATAACCATTTTGGAGGAGGGTACTACCACCCTCCCTAGAAAAATCGACACAAATTAATAAAAATAGAAAATGCCACCCTACGGAATTCATCTATCGGCGAAAAAATATTTTTGGTAAATAGCTGATTTTAAAATAGATTAAAAAGAAACAATTTTACGTGTTCCTAGAGGCCTCTAGGGGCGTAGCCGCTAGTACCCATTATAGTAATTCTTACTCATATTGTGAGAAAAATGTCCATCTGAGATGTAACACTAACCAATAACAGGAATCTAAAGGGATAAGACAATGGTCGATAAATTGATGTACATTACATCCCGAATGATGATACACAAAATTACTCTTTCTGTAGATTAAAACTAGTGGTTGAAACGTAGGGACAATAAATTAAATGAACCAACCAATCAAAATTAAATAAAATTATCCAGGGTTGAGAAGCCAACGAATACGAATACGTTATTATAAGACTTTGGGGACTAGTGTAATAAACATCCCATTGTCCCCTCCCTCCCTGAACCAATAATCTATTTTTACACAAGAATATTTATCTTTTTTATATCCCTTTGCTCACGCCTAGTTGCCAGCAAATACAATGATTGGCCAATGGTAGACAAATTAATTTACTTCTAATAACAGATCTATAGTATAGATGTATATACAGACAACTACCTCCCTTTCTTTTTTAAAGACCTCTTTCGTCTGCTTCTAAATTATTTTCAACTTCTACTAGTTATGTTAATATAAGCGACACCATTGGTTAATTTTCAATGACCCAATAGATAGGTTGCACAAGGTGGTTGCGATAGGGAGATACAGTTATTTAACCTTTGCTCCCTCTAGTGTTTTATTCTAATCTTCCAATTGTACAGAATGTATAAAGTCCTCATTGACAAGTTATCGCCAGACCTTAATAAAAGTTACATTGCCTAATATTTATTTCAACATTAAGTCCAATATAAAGAATGAGAAAATCATTTATATTATTTCTTATATCATAGCCGTTTTGGAGATCTAATAAAACAGAAAAAATAGCTCTAATACTATCCTTATTGTTTTTTTTTATGTAAGAATTCCTTGAACTCTATCATTAAGGAGGTTGACCTAATTCTCCGTTAAATAGCCTAAAACCTTCTCTAGTTCAAAAACTATCTACGTCGTTTTTTGAGATCTTACTGGACCAACATACAGTCATACATCCAGCCGTTATAATATATAGATAAAATATCTAATGAATGACAAAGCCCGATGTTCTTTTTTACTTTATATGAAAACATTCTGATAATTAACAAGAATTAGGGGATATGCCAATGGGCGATAAATAAATCTTAACTTGTGTCTTATGTGGTAAGTTTTGCCTTAATTACATATACAATTTTTGGGTAAGACAGGATAATTTATCTGATATTGTCCTCCCCCTCCTTGCAAAACCTGGATTTTTTTTTTTACTTTATACTACACATTCGGATAATTAATTGGTAATATCCCTTTAAACTTGCATATGCCCCTCCCTCCCCAGCTCTTAACGAAATACGAAAATATCTGGAGGGGGGGGGGGGGGTCATTAGTCTATTTATGTATAATTTAACATTACAAGCTACAATAGTGTGTGGTTGAGGGGGAGGGGGGGATCTCTAATGTTTTCTTCATAAAGTATTAAAGGGAGAGGGGGGGGGGGCGGGTTGTATGGTCCAGATTAGCCTCAAGGGAAAGTCCTAATAAATTACATTACATTAATTACATCACAGAAAATCTTCTTTTCACTCTCGCGTTAGTAGCGAAGCTACTCATTAACTCACAAGGTCTGTTGGTCAGTTCGCCTGTCTGTCAAGTTTTTTTATTTGGTTGATTTAATGATAGATAACCGAGAGTTTTTGTTAAGATTATTCTGATCAATATAAACCTACTATTGTCCTTCCGCCAGTTTTAGAAAATATTTAATTTTATCAGAAAAATTTAATTTCTTGGGATCTTGTCTAAAATGGTGCAAAAAATGGGGAAAAATTTCAAATTGTTTTGGCGTGTGACGTCATACCCCCATCTCTTTTCTAGGGGGTTTCTTTCCTCCTTTCCTTTTCTTTCCCCTAACTTGTGACGTAAATAAACAGCCCCGTCAAAGCAATTTGAAATTTGTCCCCATTTTTTGCACCATTTTAGACAGCATCTCTGTGCAACATATTTGCTTGAGTTTTGTTCTTTTTATATGTTGTCATCCTTGTTTCTTCAGCAGATTTTATTTAACCTTATTGTCTCAATGTTTTCTTATATTCCTTACTTTTAAAATAGTCAAAGTGATACAACTGTTTAGGTGATATTATTTAGCAGATTTTCAGTCTTAATTAAAATATATAATACTAGCGGCTACGCCCCTAGGGGCCTCTAGTGGCACTTTGAATGTTTTTTTTTATTTAAAATATCTAATTACAGAAATAATTGGTTTATGTTTCGTTCAAGTCTCTTTTTCGGGAGTGGTAATTTTTTTCTAGGGGTGATTTCTCCTGAGAGGGGTGTGGTACCCTCCCCCAAAATAGTTATAAACCTTCCCGGGACCTATGAGAAGCTACCCTGTTAAGGAGAACCCGATCGGTTCAGCGGCAAGCGAGATCCTTCGGTACAAACACACAAACACACAGACATCCTGTTACTTTAGTATAAGGATTACCGTCGTTTTACGCATTTCTTTAGTCAATTGTGGGACAATCGCGTTTAGATTTTGCCATTGCTGACAAACAAATTTAATTCTTTTGTATATTATGATCAAAGGTTGAAAAGTTTGGACATTGCTGGTTCGAACATACCTATCAAAACTCAAAAAAGTACCCAAAGTTTTTAGGACGATTAAATAGAGAACATAAAACTTTGAGGACCAGAGTAATTTACTTTCAATTGTTCATTATATACCTCTGACAATAAATATATAATTATAATATGATAACATTTTAGCAAATTTGAAAAACAGTCTAAAACCATTCCAAGACTTAAAGCTTCCCTGCAATTGAGAATTAGTTATTTTGTTTTCAAGATCTTTATGTACAGACAAAAAACTTTACTACTGAAAATGATAGGTGTACAAGACTATCAAACAGACCATGAAAATCCATCATTAAATTTACAGTAAAGTTTTTTAAAAGCGAAGCTTTTCTATAATTAGGGTCGGTCCGTACGTCCGTCCGTCCGAGATAGATAGCTTTTATTCGTTTATTTAGGCATGTTAGAATTGTTCTATCGATTTCAAACTTTGCATGGTGATTCCTTTAGTAGTTAGGTACGATTTAGAAAGCGTAGCAACTCTATAATCATTACCAGAAAGCCCGTACGTCCATTTTAAACATGTCGATTTTTTTACTTTTTTAACAACAAATTTTCATGTGATCCAATCATCCGATTGATCTGATTTTTGGTACATTAATTCCTGGGACAATAAAGTATAATGTTATAAGCGAAGCAACTCTATAATCAAGTCCTAAAAATGTAAGTATGTCCATGAACGTTATCCTGTATCAAGCAGTTTTTTTAACAAATTTACTTACTATTTTGGTTCAACTCTTATACATTTATATTCTGATTATTCAGTTCTGTCACTATACAAATGTTAATGTCCGTTTGCAGGGGCGTCCAAGCTTTTTTTTTTGGGGGGGGTAAAAAATTTTAGGGGGGGGGGTAATTCGTGTTTGGGGGGGGTAAAATGGCGCGCGAAGCGCGCCGAAATTTTTTTTTACCCCCCCAAAATTTTTACCCCGGGGGTAAAATTTGATTGGGGGGGGGTAATTACCCCCCCTAAAGTCTGTTGGGGGGGGTAAATACTCCCCCCAAATCTGTTGGGGGGGGTAATTACCCCCCCCAAACTAATTTACCCCGGGGGTAAAATTTTTGGGGGGGGTAATTTAATTATGTAAAAAAAGCACCTACCTAATCTATTAAGTTAATAAGTACTATCCTATAACATAAAGTAGTAAAGTAAGGTTTATTTGACTATAGCTTCAGATTTCATTACTTTTAATACTGAGTTCTCCTTTTTAGGAAAGCTTCACATAGATCCCATGATGGTTCCACACTATTATAGGTCAATCCTTTGAGTGGTTTTAGGCTATTTTTCTCCTCCCTTTTTACCCTTTAGAAAACACGAGTTCTTAGATGCTTAGGGCGCCACTACTATTCAAATATATAGTAGTATCTCATTCTTTAGAACATAAAAATACAATAATTAACTCACTAACCAATGAACCAATATGATTATACTTTAAAGTGAAGCGTCTTATAGGTCCTGGTAAGTTTTATAACTAGTTTACTCCCTCCCCCCCTCAAAAAAAATTTTTCAGTAAAATCTTTTTTTAAGAACATTCAACTTGGAGGGGGTAAATACCCCCCCCAAAAAATTTTTTTTAAAGAACATTTATTTTGGGGGGGGTAATTACCCCCCCCAAAATGGTTTGGGGGGGGTAAATACCCCCCCCAAAATCGTTGGGGGTGCCTACGGCACCCCCAGGGTAGGGGTAATTTTTTTTTGGGGGGGGTATTGTTCACAAAATTTTGGGGGTGCCTACGGCACCCCCAAAATCGTTTGGGGGTGCCAAATGGCCCATTACCCCCCCCCTTGGACGCCTATGTCCGTTTGTCCTACTGTTTCAGTGCTTCGCTTTTATGGATGTTGTCATCCTTGTTTTCCCTACAATCGATATATAATTACTTGGATATTGCACCAGATTTTCGGCTACTTTAATAAATTTATACTTCCAGCTGATTAATTCAACGATACCCCCCCTCCACCTCTTCTACCTTTTCCCCTGACCTATAAATGAGGCCTATGGTAGCAATTGACGAATAAATTTCCCCTTTTTATAATATCCACGTATATTGTATCCATTTTTCCTAGATAAGATTGATGAAATATCTATTTTGGCTGATTTTTAGAGTGTTCCTCTAATCCCGCCAATATAATATATAATACAAAGTAGCTTGATGTCTGTCCGTCCGTCTGTCCGTCCCCTAAGACCACAGAACCGATTGGATTCTACTCTTTAGGGAATATATCTGCTGGTCCTGTGGTTGTTTTGTGCTATTTTCTTGGGGGGTGGGTCACCTCCATCCACCCAATTTTTTTTTTAAAAATCCCCTAATTTTTTTATGAAGTTAATTTTAAATGTGGTGGTTGCAGCACCACAGGTACTTAATTTTAATTTTTTTAATTACCTCTTGGGGCAAAGCCTCAGGAGGTTAGGGGCGAAGCTTCTAGTTATATAAAAAGAAGGAGTGTTTAATTATGAAAGTGGAGCAAAAGGGAATGAAGAGTTTGTCATCATTGCCTTTTAGTTCTTGTCAGAACATAGGCCACGTACAATGGTTCTCAAATCTTCCTAGGATTTGGCGCTTTTATAGTTTGTGCTGTTGTTATGTAATAATATGCGGTTCAGTTGATTTGATAATTTGATAAATATGCGGAAGTGAAAGTACACCGATTTTTTGATGTGCATTCTAGAGAATTGATCAGGGACAGGGAAAAGGCGCTTGATGAAGAATTAAAACATTAGTGTAAAATACTAGAGGGAGAAAGGGTTAAATAACTGTATCTCCCCATCGCAAACGTCTTGTGCCACCTTTCTATTTTGAAAATCAACCAATGGTGTCGCTTATATTAACACAGCCAAGTAGCAGAAAATAATTTATAAGCAGACGAAAGAGGTCTTTGAAAAAGGCAGGGAGATTTGTATATACATCTACACTATAGATTTGTTTTTAAAACATTTCTGAAATTAATTTTAAAAGTTTATTTTTACTGCTTTAAATTGGAAAATGGAATGTTATTAATTATGTTTTTTTTAATCTTCCCTGCCTTGTTATTATTTATTTACTAAGTATATTTGCGATAACTTTTATTTAATGAAATCTTCCAATTTTTAACATGTACAAAACGGCCTGCTTAATTGCTTCAAGATCCATGTCAGATCTATATAGGAAATAAATGTCTATAAACGAGCTCAAGTTTTCCAAGGAATATATGACTAAAACTAATAGTGCTCCAATAATCCATAATAAACTCTCATTGCCCAGAACGATAAGACTCATTATTTTACTTTATTAAAAATAAATTCCTTTTTTTATTTCATGTAGCTATTTACCTTATATTAATGTATTTAATTTCTAATCATAAAAGAGAAAATTTAAATTTATAATATAATAAATTTAAGAAAACTCTGTTTTAAAAGAATTCGATTGTGGCGACATTTTGTGTGGTCAAATATTAAACTAAAATTGTAATCAGCATCATTAACCCTTTAGTGATGGTAATGTAAAGAAAAAAATATAATTTAAAAAATCTTTTTAAAATCATTTAAATTATTAAATATTTACTTTCTTTTAGATGTAATGCCGGGTGAGGAAAATAGATTTATTGAGAAATAGATATGCATATAGAAAACTAGCTAATAGTGAGATAATTATATCGAGCCAACTCTAGTTATAACAATATTAGACAGTACTTTTATAATCTCATTATTAGAATAATTTTTTATGAATATAAATTACTAATATTCATAATAATATTATGAATAATATTTTAACAAATGGTCAAAAAAGTGACAAAAACCATTAAAATCATGTTTCACTGGTCTATTCGGTAAGCAATTTTAATAGTACATGTCAATTTTATGGTAAAACTGCTCAAAATGCTGAGATTTCATTGATAATTTTCCATATCCGTGGAATTTATTTGCAAAGGTAAGGATTTTGCGTAATCTTTGATTAAGTAATTGGGTTACTCTGTTACTCGTTCATAATGTCCACTATAATAGCTTGATGTATGTGTATGACGAATAAGATCTCCTAAATAACATAATCTATCGGTCATTAAGAAAGAATTCGGTCTAGGGAAGATTTTAGGCTATTTGACTTAAGGATAGATTATCCCCCTTTCAAATTATAACATATAATGTAAAAAAAACTATAAAATATAAATAAGTTATTTAAACAAGTATGACAACACCCATAATAATGTCTAATAATGTCACGCTCCTTACTAAGTAAATACTTTTTTTACGTCTCTAGTATAACTCAGCAAGACACACGCTTCTAACAATAAATATTTCATGCAATTGATATATTATTATTCTTAAAGTGTTTATAAGGAATAAAGATAAGTTAGATTATAGGTATTTGCATCAATTTAAAATCAATAGGTTTTTATTCTACTTAAAAACAACAAATCTAATGTTTTTTTTAATAGCGAAGCTACTCTATAATTCACTTTGTCCGTCAGTCCGTCTTCCGTTATGGGGGAAACGTGATTTTCTCGTCTCCTATTCAAGGTGGACAGCTAAAATTTTTGGTGAAGATTCCTATGACATATGCCCATTTAACCTATACATTGTTTTGTCCATCTGTTTGTTACTTGGGGTGCTAGATCAATTCCTAGATTTTAGGTTTTCGTTGTTTTCTCTATTCCTATTCAGGATTGATGGCTGAATTTATCAGGGATTAAATATGCTTTTATTCTACATATTTCCATCAAGTTTCATTAAGATTTGTTTATTAATTGCGCCGCTAGATCAATACCTAGATTTTTAAGTTTTCGTGATTCAAAGGTTGCATGATTTTGAAGGCTGTGTGATTTCCCTATTTTATCAAGTTTAATGGTTATTGTATGACACTGCTCTATAGTGATGTCCATTTATAATTTTTGTGCTTCGCTACTTATGGATGTTGTCATCCTTGTTTTTAATTTTCATACCAAATTGATTGTATTATGTACCTCTTAAACCTAATATATTTTATTGCTGTTATAAAATTAACATAGGGCTTTAATTATGACTATTTTATCATACTATTTAACATTTAGGTCAATTATGTTCATATTCTCGTTGTACCAATCTATATAGCCAGAGAGGTATCTATTCAGGGAGGTTGTGTACACTAAACTGTAAATTACACTGGTACCCATAGTTTTGTAAAACTCTCTTGGCATTAAAACTTGAATGGAATGTGCAGTAAACAAACCTCAAATGTCCAGACTTTTCTACCAATAAATATAATCAACAGAAGGGTAATTTTGTTTTTTTTGTACTTCAAGCAAATTCCATTGTTCTACCCTTAATGACACCTATATCTGATTATTCTAATAATGAATCTAATATGTAAACATTCAAACGTTAAAAACCTTTATTCCTTAACAAGTAAAGGTATGCTTTTTCATGGATTATTGGATAAACACAATCAAACACACACACAAACCACAAAATACTATATTCTAAGTAGCCAGAAGTATATATGTGTATGTGGCCAATAAGATCTCAAAAACGGCTTGGCAGACTATCATCAAATGAATTAAACATTTTCAATATTAGGTCTTAAGCTATTCCTCTTGAAATCTTTGAATAATATAAATGTGAGATGTCCAATTCTTACCTCTTATAGGTTATTTACGGTGATGCTAAGGATATGCCTAAGCTAAGAGTATGCCTAATCACCCTAGGATACCCCTTGTCAATAAATCAAAGAGATTAAAACTTAAAACTTCATTAAAAAAATTGTTTAAAGAAATGAAAAATTGCTGTTATACAGCATGACCCTCAAAAAAGTATTTTTAAGCATCTGCAGCCCTTATTTCTCAATGAATTATAAAAAAATGCTTATGTCCTTGTTCTCCATAGTATTCCACATAAGTAGATATAAAAATATTTTTTTTACCTCCATTAACACCGGAGATTTTTAGAGCTAAAGTTTTGTAAAAGTGACTGAGGAAAAAGTAATTTTTAACATAAAACGACTTTTTTAGCAAAATTAAGGTAGAAATCCTTTTATTTTTGTTACTAGCAGAAACTTTATACAAAAATGAAATAAAAAATTTAGTTTTTGAGGAAAAAGCATTTTTTTACACATATTTTTTGAGTCTTTTTAGTTTAATGATATTTTGAAAAACTTACTTATTAGGCAAAATTGTTTAAGATTAAAAAACCAAATAAATCTTTATGAATATAGCAGGAAAATTGTTTTTGTTTCACAATCCTAACTTTAATAACAAAAAAGTTATAAAGAAAATAAAATTAAAACATAATGATTTTTTTGTCTAAAAAGCTTAATTAACCCCCTATTAAATTATTGAGATGTCAGAAAAGTAGGCGGAGCAACTGTCATAATTAATCCTTTTCTCAAATAAGGGTTAATAAATAACCTAAAATTTGCAAATAATCAATTCATTCAGTAGTATTTTTTGCCATTAAAAATTTATATTTTTTTGTGGAATAAAAAAAGAAATATTTAGTTAACTTGTTTTTCTTTGTGTCTCATTATTCAGTTGCTAGAAAAACATAATATAACCATCCAAAAAATAAGAGAAACAAAAAAAAATTCCTTTTCTCAGTCACTTTTTCAAAACTTTAGCTCTAAAAATCTCCGGTGTTAATGGAGGTAAAAAAAATATTTTAATATCTACTTATGTGGAATACTATGGAGAACAAGGACATAATCATTTTTTTATAATTCATTGAGAAATAAGGGCTGCAGATGCTTAAAAATACTTTTTTGAGGGTCATGCTGTAGGTTTGTACCTTATCTTTACACGAATCCTCTTATGTTGCTAGAAATCGATAGGACGATTATATTATGCATATTTTTAAAAGCGAACCTTTTCTATAATTAGGGTCGGTCCGTACGTCCGTACTTAACGGATAGCTCTTTTTATAATTTAGGCATGTTAAAATGTCCTATCGATTTTAAATTTTGCATGGTGATTCCTATAGGAAAGCGTAGCAACTCTATAGTAATTACCAAAATGTCCTTATGTCAATTTAAATATGTAAATTTTTTACTTTTTGACATCAAATTTTTGTGTATTAGAATTTTCCGATTCATCTAATTTTTGGAATACTGATTCCTATTACAACAAAGTATAATGTTATAAGCAAGGCATCTCTATGGTCAAATTTTTCAACAGATTTACTTACAATTTTGTTTCGTTCGACTTTTTTACATTTATATTCTACTTATTAAGTTCTGACACTCTACAAGTGTTAATGATAGCTTGTCCTACCGTTTCAGAGATCGCTTTTATGGATGTTGTCATCCTTGTTACGTTAAGAACGAACCGACTCATCATAAAAATAAACATCTCAAACGCCCAAAAAAAGTAAATAAAACATTGGTGAATCATTTATGCATTGTGTTTTTCTTGAGGAAATGGGATATATATCAAGAATGGATTTATTATTACTTGGATCTTATACTATATATTTATGTTCTTTATCATAGTGAACACTGTATCAGGCTAAAATAACATTCTTACCCATCTTCCCTCCTTTACCCCATCCCTACTACTGGATAAACGGCCCGACCAATAAATGCGAGGGGAAATTGCAACCTAAATTGACGATAACTTTCATAATATCCATATATATTCTACATCCATTATATCAAGGGTTTTTAACGTATGGGTGGTTTTCCTATATACTTGACGTAGATTAGACATACACGTGTTTCACATGGGTAAAGGAATAAGTTATTTACTAAAACTAATTTTAGCATAAATTAATTATGATCGAGCGAAAGCTCATCATTTAATACGAAAATAAGCAAAATTTAAGTTCAAAGATTTTTTTTTCAATGTTTACAATGCAATGTTCTAAAAATCAAAGATAATTACAATAAAAAAAGATATTTTTAGAATACTATCATTACTTTATACAAATAGATTCATTATAGAACATACATAGCTTATAAAACAGGAAGTTTGAGCTAAGATATTAAATAAATTGCATAATTTAACGAATATGCATTGCTTAAGACACTTTTATTTCACTTGGCTATCTTTACTTATTATTAAAAGTAAGTAAAGTGTTGAGAGATTAGAGTAAAATACTAGATGGAGAAGAGGTTAAATAACTGTATGCCCCCTTTCTAAGGACCTTGTGCCAACTTTCAATTGGGTCTTTGAAAATCCACCAATTGCGTTGGGATTATTTATAAAGCAAAGTCGTTACAAAAGAGCAGAAATCAATTTGCTAGCAGACAAAAAAGGTCCTTAACAGGGGGGTCCAGGTAGTTGTCTGGTTATGCATCTATACTATAAAGAGAATAGTAGCTTTTACAATATTGCATAAAATTGTAAGCAAGCTTCCAGTCAAATGTGCTTATTTCTTACTGTTGACCAAACGCACAGTATAATTAAACGCACATTTAAAACAGTTTGACATAATAGGCACATTTAACTGGAATCTTACTCACAACTTTATGCAATCCTATTATATAAAAAAGTAAGATTTTTTTGTTTGTACCGAAAGATCTCGCTAACCGCTGAACTGGTCGAGTTCTCCTTTACAGGGTAGCTTCTCATAGGTCCCGGGAAGGTTTATAACTATTTTCTTGGGGGGTGGGACACCTCCAACCCCCCCCCCAAAAAAAAAAAAAATAAAAAAAATGAAAAATAACCCCCCCCCCCAAAAAAAAAATAATAATATTTTTCTTTAAATCTAAAATACGAAAAATTAGGTTGATCAAACCTCGTGGGGCAAAGCCCCTGGAGGCTAGGGGCGAAACCACTAGTATTGCAAAAACTACTATTCCCTTTATTGTTTTGAGTTTAAGGTATAACTTTAAACGTTCGCGTTTTTCATGAGGATACATTTTGTCCAATTCAACAATGTATGCAAAAAAGTGACTAAATGGTGAATGAAAATAAGCATTGTAAATGATAAATACTTGGGCCTGGAAGATAATGCACAGCTCATACTACTTTTGCATCCCATATCAACTTTCTCTACCAAAGTAGTCAACTTTTATTCTCAAGAAACAAGGGGATCAATAATTTTCAACTTTCCAATGTTGGATGAGCAATGAAATAATATATTTAAAACTAAATAAATCAGATTAATTTAGGAAATTAAGCACCTTTTAAAATTTTATCAGTTTTATTTATATTGCTATTTTTAACAGTAGAAACAGTGCATATGGGGCAAAACAAATTTAAATCTTTTTCATTTGTGTCTTGGTATCTCTTATAGTTTCCGAGATAACAGAGAAAACTTTTAGGAACCCCCCCCCCCGCCTCCTAGAAAAGGATTAAAATATCTACAACCCTTTTGCCTAAAAAAATTCATTTTTTTTGAAACGTTTGAGTTAGATTCATGTTAAGTAATTAATATTTGATTCAAGATTAAATGTAAAATAAATTAGATATTTTGACTGACTTAGAATGAGTTTGACTTTGTGTCGTAAACAAGGGGTTGTGGATATGAAGTTATCATCAACCTATATAAAAAGCTCAAAAAATGTCAAGATTTGAACTAAGAATTCTTTTAATTTAAATATCTATAATTATCTATAATAGAATATGAGACATTTTAACATTTTCTTAAAATATAAGCTGAGAAAATAAGTCAATAGTTTTTCTTCAAATGTTGCCATTACTATACTAGAGGTGGATTCTTATATTAAAAATGAGGGTCGCTTAGTGAGGCAAAATTATTTTTGTGAAAAATCCAACAAAAAAATTTTGTTAAATTTTTTATAAAAAACAACTTTGTTTTCTAATAATTTTGCCTAACTAATCGACCCTAATTTTTTTGAAGAATCCACCTCAGTTTTCTATTCTATGCCTTTTAATAAGAAACTATACAAATTTCAATGAACGAACTTTTTTCCTTATATGCCTGAAATTAATTCTACCGATGTAGCTTAAAGTTATAAGATCATATACATAGAATAAAGTGGCATAGGGAAAACTTATTGGAAACAAAAAGACAGAAGGGGAATAGAGACAGTGATACTGAATAAAATGACTATGAATAAAAATAGAATTTGTAAACACTGAGACATTAACTCCGTCGGACAGTTGCTAAGGTGCCTTTCTGTCGCCAACTAATCGTTGGTTTGATAAGATCTCCATTAATATGGACATACCTACATTTTAAAACTTCATTTTAGAGTTGTTTCGCTTTCCAAATATTACTGAACTGCTACATTTATCTTATTTATATTAATATAATTTTAGTATATTCATGTATACGTGGATATAATGGCAGGAAAAGAAATATTTTCGTCAACTTAGGTTGCTATTTCCCTTGTCAGTTATTGGTCAATTCGCTTATCCATTAGAAGAGAAGGGGATGGTGTAAAAAGGGGGGAGGGGGGGGGGGTGAAGATCGTTATTTTAGCCCGCTACAGAATTTATCTTTTTAGAATAAATGGTAATTTGGTGTAAGATCCAAGTAATAATAATTCCATTGTTAAATATTTTTTCATTAACAATATCCCCTTCCCGGAAAAGCATAATAGGAAAAATTAGGAAAAGGTTTAGAAGGAAAATTATATCTTAGTTTCTTTATATGTTTTGAATAGGCATTTAATAGTTAACCTTTTTCATTATAAAGGAAAAAATAAGTAAAAATAGAAAGTTGTTTTTTTTGTGACAAAATTATGCATTAATTACTCTTGCTTTCCGCGGATATAAAAATGTACAATTATAATATTAAAACCAGTTTTTTAAAGCCCCGAGGTGCACCGGCAAAAAATACTGTTTTTAATCTTATGATCGTACAATTTTATATTCGTAGAAAACTGGACATAATACTAGATGCTAGACTTAGTTTTTTTTTCGTATGGATGAGAACCGGTTCTAGAATCGAATTATGAATAAAACAAAATTATGAAATGGTATAATGTCCCTTAAAATCAATCACGGGAACTATATAAAGATCTTAACCAATAGTCAGCCATTCTTTGTCGAATTATGACGTGTCTATAACATGCTTCTAGATTTAAAACAGGGAAATGAAATTGCCAATGTTAGCGGATATATGTTGCAAATATCCTAAAATTTAGTTCGACACATGATGACATATCGGGTGTTTCTCGCAAAGTGCCTAGTCGAGCTAAGTATCCCCTTCCCGCTCCCTCATTTGATTGTTACTTTAGATCAGGTTATTTTAAGTTATATTTGTTTCGAAACGCAATGCCTAGCCGTTCTCGAAATCTTATCTCGAAGCCTCCCGAATGACCAACATAGTGAAGTTTACGAATGTGTATTTATTACCATGAAAACAGTAAGTCTAAAACAAAAATATAAGAATTAATTACATAAAATTAATTGTTATTATTTTTTAGCATCAAGGTTGCGTGATTTTAATTTAATAAAAAATATGAATTTTCTAAAAAACTTAAAATTGGCACGAATCATATTAAATCGCATCAGAAATTGATAATTTTAGAATAAAATAATCAACATTATAAAAGTAAATATTCGTATATCAAAACTTAGCAGTTAAATGGTCTATTTGTTGAAAAATTAATGATTTAAATTTCTTCATAAAATTGTACCATTCTACGCTTATTTTCAAGAATTAAAAGATAAATTCTTACCACATTTGATGTCAAACTAAGCAGGAAGGCTTATTTGAGATCTTCCACATATCAGAGCGCATGTATATTCAAGCAATACATTATTTTCATTCACGTAGCTCCTCACATGGGAAATATCAAAGGAAAAGTGCGCGTCTCTTTTGTTTGTTTACAAGCCACGCGCGGAGATAGTTCGGAATGCCACGTAACACACTCATTCTCTGGGGAATTCTGGTGTAAGGAAAAAGGGATTAATGGGTTCGAACTTGCCGGGGAATACAAGAAATACATACCGACACACACCCGTCTATTCACTGGGAATCGAACACAATACCTCATCTTTGCAACATGCGTGCAGACAGTGTCCACAAAATCACAATCTCATAACGCATAAATTACAAGAGTTTAAAATGTCATGGCCATAAGGCCTAAAATTGGTTATGGAAACTTACGTATACCACAACGACTCAAACTGCCTCAGTTACCACGTAAGGACAGGAATAAGGGAATGGGAAAAGCATTCAACATTCATGAATTGCACATTTACCACTCACACATCTCATTATATCATGGCCTCATAATCTCAATAAAATTAGAATTACAGACCATGTAATTGCGAATACATGAATTAATAATCATTAGTACCTAAACTTCAATTAGGTACCTATATAATAAATTAGGTAAATGATTTTTATACTAAAAATCGCATTGATAATTAAATAATCAACTCAAACTTTTTAATCAAAAGAAAGAAAGATTAAATAATAACATTTCTTCTACTAAATCTTTTTGCTAGAAAAGAAAAGTAAAATTGCATAAAAACTTCTCAACAATTAGAATTTTTCTCCGACAGAAAAATAATTGTGCTTACATCTAAATATTTTTCAGATAAGATAAGTAAGATCCTTAAATCTAAACATGTTTTAATAAAATAGATACTTAAATCTAAATAAAATATGACTGTAAAAAAATCATCAAACTTCGGAAAATTAAAATTTCATAATTCTAAATCTTCGTGAATCAAAATTGCGTAAAATTAAAATTGCAATTGAAATATGCAAATTAAATTTACTAAAATAAAACAAAAGCTCAATGTAAGAAAAGAACTCATCTAAAATGCTGAATCTTCAATTTCTCTCTGTTTTAAGAAGAAAGCAACATATACATATTCATACAGTCATAATTAAAGGCAATCTGGGCCTCAGTTAGAATGAATCCCTCAAGATACAAACTAACAATGTCATCAAATAATAATAAATGCCTTGTGCCAGCTATCCTGTCGGACGTTATGACTTTCCATCACATCTTTTGATACTGCATAATTTCTAACAGGATTTCTGGCGCAGGGCTGCATCAACTGAAACAAACATAATTAGTGATGTTTAATTCAACACAAAAAATAAAAAGAATCATGAAATAATTCAAAGAAACTTTTAAATTCATCAATCAAAGCAAATCAATCAAAAATAAAATATTTTATGCTTTAGTTTTGCCGTTTTGCGTCGGGCCTGGCCGAGGAAACAGAGCTTAGGTACGTCGTAAAGCGGTCTTATTAAGCTAAATTCTACGAAAATCAAAGAATCTACTTCATTCATCGCGAAAAAAATCTGCATTTTTTCTTTAGGTACATCAGTTCAAAGGTAAATAGTAATAATTTTAATATGCATGTAATATTAAATTATTTATGTGATTGTAATAAAATTCATAAAGAAATATTTAAATGATGTATAAACTCTCATTTTGTTAATTTCTTATCATATCAAATTTCAATCCAACAAGGATAAAAATGTTTATATCTGCATAGGTACCTGGGAAATTTTCCTCGAAAAAAATCCCAGGTCTCGGAAAGACTTAAATCATTGAAAGAACTTGCGGAAACGTATAAAAACTTAAGTTTGCATTTCAAATGAAAAAATCTTGCATCGATTTGAAAGTTTAAACGAAATTGTATCAAAAATTGCGTTTTTTGTCTTTCGAAAAAAATCTGATAAATCTACCGAAAAATAAAATTCATAGTTAAACAAGAACGATACTTATACTAAACTTTGGGTAGATTGATCTTCAGTAGTCGTCTTGCGGAAATCTCGTTATCTGTGGCGGCGGCGTCGTCTGATAACTTGTATCTGGCAACCACGGTCCTTCCGCCTGGGCGCACTTCTTGAACTCGTCCCAATTTAAACTTCTTCATCAAACTTGTGCTGTCATCAACAAGCACCACATCTCCTGGCTCAAGCAGCACCTCGTTGCGGCGCCACTTGATGGACCTCAACAGCTCGGGCATGAGCTGCTCCTTGTACACCTGATGGAACTGCCTGGTCAACTCCTCCAAGTTCTCCAACCTCTTGGTGATCCTCTCCTTGCAACCGGTTTCAAACGTACAGATTGCATCATTTGTCCTGCCTCCAAGCAAATCAGCAGGTGAAATAATTCTCCAGGTGTTGACATCTTCGCCAGCAGTGGCATAAGTCAACGGTTTAGAATTCAGCACTCTAGCTGTCTCAGCACACAACAACAGTAAATCATTGAAGGTTACGGTAGCTCCGGCCAACTTCTTGTTTAATACTCGCTTGACCAGCCCAACCTGTCTCTCCACAGTGCCAACAAATGAATGTGCAGCTGTGGGCACAAGATGCCACTCAAAATGCATTCTTGTATCCTTCAAAAGTTCATCCAGAATGCGTTTGGTACCTGCAAAATTGCAGCCACGATCAGTTGTAACTCTTCTTGGCATATTGTAAAACGCCTGAAGTTTTCTCAAGCCGACCAGCACGGCTTCAGTTGAATAATCTGTCAAAACATCAATAAACACAGCCTGTGTAAATCTACAAGCTACTATCAACAACCAGACTTTGTACTTTGTCTTGGTTTTCCTGGTGCCAACACCAGGTTTCACAACTTCTAAGGGTCCAGCAAGGTCCATATGGACGTGTTGAAAAGGCACCGACGGTTCCACACGATCGGGCAGGATCTCAGCCATTGCGGGACTCGAACGCTTGGCATACTCAATGGAACATGCAGCACAATTCTTGACCACTTTCATAGCCTCCATGCGGCCATGTGTGATCCAAGCAAACCTTCGGCTTTGAGCCAAAGTCTTCCTGTGGCCTCCATGGCCCAGCTCATCATGACATTGTTGTAGTATCAGCTTGGCCAGCCTGTTGTGGCGGCTAAGCAAGACAACACCTGGGCTGTCCTTCATAACTTTCCTTGGGCCTCCAGCTGCGGCCTCAAGAGCTTCGTCACCTCTGGCGGCCATTTTAAGTATTGTAAATGTCCGAAGAGGAAAACATCCATCGTGACCCACTATGGGCCAACAAACCTGGACTTTGTGATGATACGGCTGAAGAGAATCGAACTTCCCCTCGGCGTCCATGGTCATTTCCTTCTCTTGGTTGAAGGATGTCAAAAACAGGTCACAAACAGAATCCAAATAAGTGTTTGTGAAAGTATAGTTCTCATAATACCTAGAACTATCATTGTTGCTACCACCATCCTCATTTGTTGCAACACCACGTTTCTTGACAAGTAACAATTTGAATAGGTTAGCAGCCTTAAGAACTGCAGCTACAGTCCTTCTTGCCTGCTTGTAGGTCCTCCTTGCCAGCGACCTCCAGAAATCATTGTCCACCATTTGTGTGAACATGCACTTGAGCTTCGCCATCTTTGGATTAAGCTCACTCTCAGGAATAGATGCGTTAACCTCACCCGCCGTTTTAACGGGCCACTGGTCCTGTTCCAGGCGCAACCAGCTTGGACCTTCCTGGTAAGTAGATCCAGGTTGTACATCCTCAATTGTACACAAACCTCGCGTAGCTAAATCCGCGATGTTGTGCTGGGTAGGTACCCATCTCCAATCTTCAGGGCTCGTCAACTGTTGTATTTCAGAAACACGATGACTGTTGAAGACATTTAGCATAACACTGTCACTAGATAATTGTGCTAGGGCGCAGCTGCTATCACTAAAAAATACTTTGCCAGAGATGTCAAATGGTAGGGCTCTGACAACTGTATCCACAAGCCTTGCCAAGATTAGGCAAGATAACATTTCTAACCTCGGTATAGACTCCATCTTAACTGGTGCGACACATGACTTGGCGCAACACAAAACTACATCAAATCCTCCAGCAGTTGGCCACCTCAGGTAGATAATGGCTGCATAGGCTGAGCTTGATGCATCACAGAAACCAATTACCATTGGAAGCCCCAATGGCTTATCAGGAACCATCGAACGTCTGAACGACACATTTCCAAGTGCCGCCCTGTCCTGGAGGCTGCTCACAAACTCAGACCTCAACTCTCCAGGTATGGAATCATCCCAGTCACATCCATGTATGCAAACTGAGCGTAAACATAGCTTGGATTTAAGCAACAATGGTGAAGCTAAACCCAACGGGTCGTACAATTGTTGTACGATTCTCCAAACTTCTCGTTTAGTTATCGTTTCAGGTAGACTTCTCCAGAGATCCTCCAAGTCCAGGTCCTCCAGCAACTTTCTACCTTTAATCTTCGCGCCGTGGTTGGCTCTAACAGGCAAAAACAATATATCCTGTTTTGGGTCCCAAACAATGCCCAAAACTTTTGCTCTGTCAACATCATCTCCAGAATAAATAACAGATTTAAATCTGAAATTTCCAGGTTCAATCATCTGCTCCAGCTCTCGGACCAGCTGGACAGCTTAAGGTTTACTGTTATGACCACTTAAGTGGTCATCTACATAGGTACAAGTCTCCAATTTTACAGAAGGAGGATCTTGATACAACACAAATTCAGATCTGAGCGGCTGCTGAACATCTCTCCACACATCTTGATTGGCTACAACATCAGAACCTTTAATCTTCTCAGATCCATAAACATCATGAACATCCTGCAGGGATCTTCCACCAAAAATACGACCAGTGAGTCTGAGGGCGGTCACGGCCATATCGCCTGCGAGGGCCTCACCAAAATTAACAGTTTTGGTGAGGTAAACCTCCGGCTCTCCATCAACTGTATCAGCAAAAAATACGCGTTTCAGCTGAGAATCTTCATAGGTAGCTAACAAACTATTATAAAACTTCTGGATATCAGCCACAAGCGCACACTTGTAGCTTCTGAACCGAATAAGATTATGCATCAGGGAATATAATGGAACTGGCCCATCCATCATAATACTGTTGAGACTCATCCCCTTGCAACAGAGGCTGCTGTTGGCGCATATCCTCAACGGCGTGGAAATACTTTCTTTATATGCACACACCAGGCTCGAATAATAAACAGGCCCAGTATAAGACAGATCTTCTGGCGACGCTTTAACATACACGCCACAAGAAACAGCTTCATTAAACACTTGGCAGAAAGTATCATATTCGCCTTTTTTGACCATTCTTTGCCGGTCACGCAGGCAAATCTTGTACGCCTGCTCTGAATTATCAAACAACACACTTGGCGGTGTCTTATAAGGATATGAAGCCGTCCAGATACGGCTATCAAGATCCAGCGTCAAACCTTCTTCAATCAGCTGCCGCTTGCGCACGTCCAAGGCGGACTGCCCGGCGGCAATGGCAGCGCAATGGCGGCAGTTCCTACAGCCGCTGCACATTGATGGCGGCTGTATTCCCAGACTCTCCGTGGAAAGGAACTCCATCTTGCTGACCTCTAGCTTAGTAGCTTTACAAGCGACAGGATTAGCAACAGTCCTGCCGTCCGCAGACACAACTTGATAACCTGTACCAAATAAGCTTCTGTACAGTCTAGAATCACCAACCATTTTATCTGCACACGGGAACATAGCTGGTGTCAGGTGCCCAATAAGAACATCTATCTTACCATCAACCATAGAGAAATTATCAGGCTTCATATCGAAAATTTCGGCGGCGGCTGCAGGATCAATAGAACGTAACCCTTCGTTAGTACCAATGCTGGGCACTACCGCCGCCTCCAGAATATGGCAATTCCGGTTGCGGTCAACCAAGCAGATTTTAACCGTAGGACATGCTTGGCTCTTTCCATCCGCCAAAGAAATAGTAGCTGTGCGACCAGTTGATGGCAACTCTAACTTCTTGGCGATATTTCTAGAAATTAGTGTGAGATTTCTCCAGAATCCCACATTGCGTTGACGGTGACTTGGCGTTTGTCAGCCGCCACCGCTGGGAGCTGCTGCAACATCAGCATATAATTGTTCTTGCTGAACAATTGTGATTCATAAACTGCCGCAACTTGTCCACCAGCAACAGATTCGTGTAACAATGAATTATGAGGCTGGTTGCAGCTGTCTATGGTACAGCTGCCAAGTCTGTCGGCTTTAGGACAATCAGCAACCCTGTGTCCCCTTTGAAGGCAAAGCAGACAGGCGCCGATCTTCTTGATAAAGTTTTTACGTTCAGGAACAGACAGGTCCCTAAACTTAGAACACTTAAACAACAAGTGTTCAGAACTGCAACCTTCCGACGGGCAAGGCTGTTTCTTCTTGGTCTTTGCTGGAGACCCAGGTTTACCTACGGCTGTAGCTGCTGCCGCAGGATTACCCTTCTTCTTAGAGGGGGTGTCCATATCAGTCGAGCACCGCATTAAAATAGCGCCCCTCTGCTCTTCGATAATCTGCATCAACTTTGGCAAATTTGGGGTGTCCATGGAGCCCAATGCCAAATTAAGCTTGTTTTGAAAGTCTCGAGGAAGTTTCTTGGATAACATCTCCAGGAGGATCACGGTCAACCACTGGCTGGTGGTAACCTCATCATCTTCATCATCTTTAGTCAGCTGCTCCAGCTGGCTAACTGCACCACCGAACTCTGCTAACACAGTCACAATCTGGTTGGAGTCCGACGGCTTAGACTTTTTCTCCCATTGGTTGAAAAGGCAGAGCATTTGACGTGTCTTAGACTTGAAACGCGAGTCAAGGTAAGCCCACTGAGATTCATGCGATTGAATCTGAGTTAATTGGAGTCTCAGCTCTTTATTTTTACAGACCTTCTCACTGCTCAACAATAACTGCAAATACGACGGGTCCTGTCCTACAGTAAGCTTTTTAAAATTGTCCTTAAAACTTACGTAAGATGCTTCCTGGCCGTCGAATGAGGGGAGAAGCCACTCGTCAACACGATTCATATATCCTGGCGTGAACATAGAACCGGTGGCGAACTGTGGTGTGCCAAACGGTGACACAAATGGCGATGCTGCTGGGGCACCCGCCGTCGTCGTGGGTGGCTTCACAGGTTCAAGCTTAACCTCAGCCAATTGTTTCATCAATGCAGACAAAGTGTTTATAATTGGATCGGGCAAGGGAAAATATGACCCTTTAATAACTTTCACGATCTTCAAGCATCGATCATATAGTTCAGCCTGATGGTTAGGCAAATTATCACCAACTAAATCAACAACACTTTGAATGTCACTAAGCTCTTCTATAGCATCAAGAGCATCCTTCAAGGCACTATAGTCTTTTTGCACAGTAACTATATCAGAATAAATGTCACTAAACTCATCAAGCTCTTGGATTCTCAAACCAAGCTTGCTAAAACCGTCCATGATGCTGTCGAACGTTTCGAACTTGTCGTGGACAAGGATTGACTCCTTAGTGAGATGTCTAACATCAAGTTCTGAAGTATCACTGACCAACTTCATCACTCTACTTAGCTCACTGGTTAGGGCATCAACGGCTGGGCGCAGCCGCTTTCTCAATTGATCACCTTTATTCTTTTTAGGACCCATGATTGTCACTAAAGTTAACTGTACTGATTATGACTATAATAATGTGTGGTAAGGTATCACAACCAACACATTCACAAAACTTCACAGATTCTTCTTAGCTGCATCTGTTCTGTCTTGTTTTCATTGTTTCGGAACGCAATGCCTAGCCGTTCTCGAAATCTTATCTCGAAGCCTCCCGAATGACCAACATAGTGAAGTTTACGAATGTGTATTTATTACCATGAAAACAGTAAGTCTAAAACAAAAATATAAGAATTAATTACATAAAATTAATTGTTATTATTTTTTAGCATCAAGGTTGCGTGATTTTAATTTAATAAAAAATATGAATTTTCTAAAAAACTTAAAATTGGCACGAATCATATTAAATCGCATCAGAAATTAATAATTTTAGAATAAAATAATCAACATTATAAAAGTAAATATTCGTATATCAAAACTTAGCAGTTAAATGGTCTATTTGTTGAAAAATTAATGATTTAAATTTCTTCATAAAATGGTACCATTCTACGCTTATTTTCAAGAATTAAAAGATAAATTCTTACCACATATGATGTCAAACTAAGCAGGAAGGCTTATTTGAGATCTTCCACATATCAGAGCGCATGTATATTCAAGCAATACATTATTTTCATTCACGTAGCTCCTCACATGGGAAATATCAAAGGAAAAGTGCGCGTCTCTTTTGTTTGTTTACAAGCCACGCGCGGAGATAGTTCGGAATGCCACGTAACACACTCATTCTCTGGGGAATTCTGGTGTAAGGAAAAAGGGATTAATGGGTTCGAACTTGCCGGGGAATACAAGAAATACATACCGACACAGGGTATAGGGTAGAAAAAAAGCCCCCCGTAATTTCAATTTATGCCCACCCCTCCAGGGAGTATACACTATACATACTACATAGGAAATATAGCCCCCACCCCTTAATTTGAATTAATTTTAAATTTTTCTTTTTTTGGGGTTGGGGGGCATTGCTCGACTGGCATCAGAGGGAAAATGCACATCTTTTCTGAATATTTTTGTACACATTACACATGAACAAGCAATCAGGGAGGGAAGGGACATTGGACTCTAAACCAAATAGGTACCCTAATTCTTTCATTTGTTGTCTTTTTACATTTTGGGCACTTTTACTGCATCTTGATTTGTTGTTACAAACTAAACTTTTCAAAACAATAAACAATCATAAACAATCTCTTTCTACATAAAAGGTAAATTTGTTTATCATAATTCGGGATGTGCTTTATTTTTTGGTCCATTGTCTTATCCCTTAAAATTCCTGACAAACATCAACCTATCATTTACATAATAACTTTTACATAATAATATTATCTAAACATTCAAACTAAATACTTTTTTCTTTTGGGTGTAATAGTATAATAAAAATGGGATATAGTCCCTTTCGTGGCAACGCCCCTTAAGAGGCGATTCGTCGAATTTTGAAAATGGCTTTTGATAGGTTATTTTAGGTTAGGTTAGGTTATATTGGGTTAGGTGATTACCCCGCAGGGTTAAAGCCCCCCGCACGGGCTAGAATTAGGAAAAAAATACTCTGAAAATACGAAAGGGACTATACCCAAAATATGATAAATTAAAATTAGGGAACCTTTGATTTAAAACCTTGATTGGACATTTATTCATCACCTGTATACTGGAAACATAGCAGGTCTTATCGTTACAAAAACGAATGGAGATTCTTCGGACGATTAGACTATAATGTTAACAGCAAAGTATCTTTAAAATAAACATATTATACAACATAATTCTTTAAGATTTAGTTGTCTTCTTTAGATAAGCCCCCTTTTGATGGTTTTAGGCTATGGTCTTTGTATAGTTTTAGACTATTTTTCTCCTAGAGATTTTTATTGGCAAAAATAAATAAACAACATTTTGAACACACTCCAAATAGATATTTTTCAGACTTACAAATGATTTTTGGTTTTCCTATGATAATTATTAATGTTTTCTAAGTTTTTGTATTTTTTGATAACCATAGCGTTAATGGATGTTGTTATCCTTGCTAAATTAATAGTTTATATTGGAATGAGGTCAGGAAGTTAAAACCATAAGCTAGCAAGATACCACAAAGGAAAATATTTGAAAGTTAGGCGCGTGCATAGATGTATGTCAGGTTTGGTGCGGGAAGCGCACAAAATGATATACAGTATTTACTTATTATAAAGTAAGAAAGTATAAGTTAGATGTAAATATATGCTAAAGAGATTAGAGAAAAATTGGAGGGTGTAGCGGAGTAAGATTAGAGTAAAACACTATATGGAGAAATGGTTAAATAATCTCCCCATTGCAACCGCCTTGTGCATTGTGCAACCTTTCTATTGGGTCATTGAAAATCAACCAATGGTGTCACTTATATTAACACAGCCAAGTAGCAGAAAATAATTTAGAAGCAGACAAAAGAGGTCATTGAAAAATTAAGGGAGGTAGTTGTATGTATATACATCTATACTATAGATCTGTTGGAATAAGCACAAGCACCCTTTTGTTATCGCCAGAGGGGTGCCAAAGGGGTTTGCTTCAAGTTAGGGTTTTAAGGGATAAAGGACAATACATTGATTACAAGATTGGAAAATAACAAATCAAATTTCAATAGAAGTACTCAAAATTTTTAGCCAACGAATAAAAAGGTTTATAAAACTTTGGGTACCAGTGTAACTTAAATCTAATGTCTCCTTCCCTCACTTAAGGTACAACAAATAAAGTAAAATTTATAAAGATTTTTGTTTACCAAAGAAATCAGTGTAATTTCTATTTGTGTTCTATTTACTTGTCTTTATTTAAGAACAGGGAGGGAGGGGACGTTGGGCTGTTTATTACACTAGTCCCCAAAGTTTTATCATACCGTTTCCTTATTCGTTGGCTTACCAGCTTTGGGGACTTAATGTTAAATTTTATTGGTTATTTCTCTAAATTGAGTGCCCAAACATTTCAACCACTACTTGTTACCCAAAGAAGGGATAATTTTGTGTGTTATCATTTAGGATGTTTATCAATTTATCGGTCATTGGCTTATCCCCTTTGATCCCTGTTTCAATAACTATAACTGTCAAGGATATTGCATCTAAAGAAAACAGATTTGCATCTAATTTTACAATAACAATTGTCATTATTGCCAATGTAACAAGAATGACAACATCCATTAAAGCGAAGCTCTATAATGGAAGGACAAACGGACATTAAGGCTTGTATAGTGTCTGAAGTAAATAATCAGAATATAAATGTATAAGAGTCGAAGCAAAATTTTAAGTATATATGTTGAAAAACGGCTTGATACAGGATAATGTTTATGGACATACTTACATTTTTAGGACTTGATTATAAAGTTGCTTCGCTTATGATAATGTACTTTTTTGTCCCAGGAATCAGTATACAAAAAATCTGATAATTAGATCACATAAAAATTTGTTGTTAAAAAAGTCAAAAATCAACATGTTTAAAATGGACATACGGACATTCTAGTAGTGATTATATAGTTGCTACGTTTTCTAAATCGTACCTAACTACTCAGGAATCACCATGCAAAGTTTGAAATCGATAGGACAATTCTAACACGCCTAAATTAACGAAAAAAGCTATCCGTTACGGACGTACGGACCGACCCTAATTATAGAAAAGCTTCGCTTTTAAAAATATTAATGTATCGACCTAAGTATAGCTATGATGTCATTAGTATGTAATATTGTCGATAATATATAAGCCATTGCTTTGATTTAATCCAATATAGACGAAAATCTAAGTCGACAGAATAACAGGTTTTTTTTATAGTTATCATTGTTTTCAACAAAAAAAAACATAAAAACCTTTAATTATTATAACATTATTAGAATTGCGTCAAATAGTAGATATAGTTTTGTGTCGTGTTGTCTAAGTAAATTATATGTCAATTATATGCCTCCAAGCATTACTGAAAACGACGTGAGTTGTAATCAAATTAATTGTTAAACCTATCACTTGAATAAGCAACCTTTGTATTTTATATTGTTATTTTTCGCATCGTATTATAAACAGCTTTCCGCGGATATAAAATGTACAATTATAAGATTAAATCTTATGATTGTACATTTTTATATTCGTAGAAAACTGTATATAATACGATGCTAGACATAGTTTTTTTGTATGGATAAGAACCGGTTCTTATCCACCGGATATTAATCGGTTTCGAATGAATACAAGAATAACCTTTAATCATCAGAATTAAAAATTTGTTTATGATTTTGTTGCCTTGACCGAAAAAATTTAAAACTTTGAACATTAAATTTCTTAAACTGATCTTTACACACAAAAAATTTATTTTGTATTATACTTAATTTATATTTATATACCTATTTTCATTAATTGTGTTATAACCACTTATTTTACAGTCTTAATTATTAGTTTTTATCAATGGTTTATTTTCACAAACCAACAAATTGAAATGATAATAATAATATAGAACACTCTGTGCGTGCTTTTAGTGAAATTAAAGGTATCCTTTTCATTACTAAGCTGTTAGCCGTGAAACCATACTTTACCTTCCCAGAGTTTGCCCCTCAAAGGGGGATGGGGGGAGGAACCTCCGTTGCCCCCCAAGCTCTATCATCGGAGACGGGAGAAAAAGGCTCTTTAAGCCTCTAAACGCCGAACCATTCTCCGTTGATACTAAATACAATTTTCGAGCCTTTAAGGCATTATGTAGAAGGCTAAAACGAGTGAAAATTTATTGAAGGGGGGGGGGGGGGTTCATAATTTTTTACTTTGTTCTTTAAGGCATTATTATGTATTTGAAACCAAAATAATATATGTTACACGATATATTAGGTGCGAAGATTCGCTATAATAATAAATAAAGATGCCCATTTGCTGTCATTCTATCAATAAACTTGTTTCGGCTGCTATCAAAGAAAGTAATCTAAATCTTTATTTATTGCTAAACCACTTTTAAGGATGTCTTGAATTTTATTGTGAACATTTTCCTAATTACAATATATACTAACTTTTTTCATCTGTTTTGCTGTTTTGTCATTATAGTTTAAGCTTTATGAGATTTGCTATTTATGGATGTAGTCATTTTGGTTGTCTCTGTTAGACAACATAAAATTAAAAATATTGCATGGATATAAATAGTTGTAACTTAAACACAATACATGATAATAAAGGCATTCTATAGGTATACATCTGCAAGTACTTGGTTTTGTGTGTTACCTAATATGTGTTTTTATAGTAGTTAAGTATTGCTTTTATGCAGGTTTAAGGCCATATTTTGTCGATATATATATGTTATCTAATCAAAGTAAAATTGAAATTTATTTTAACCCATTCCAGGGGAGCTCCTAAAACTATTTATTTCACCACTCCCTTTGCCATCTAGGAAACTGTAAGATGAATTAAAAAAAAAACTAAAAAATTAAAGTTGTTTACCGCCATGGCATCGTTTTTAACGTTAATAACTGCAATAACGGTAAAGGGGGAGAGTAGCTCCCATACACCCCCCTGAACAGTGAACACGCCCATAATACCTGGATTATTTGTATACATATTTATTTTGGTATGACAGGGGGGAGGGTAGCACCCATACACACCCCCTGGACACGCCCATAATACCTGGATTATTTGTATACATATTTATTTTGGTTGGTCAGGAGGGAGGGTAACACCCATACACACCCCCTGGACACGCCCATAATACCTGGATTATTTGTAAATATATTTAATTTGGTATTCCTGGAGGGAGGGTAGCACCCATACACATTACACACCCCCTGGACACGCCCATAATACCTGGATTATTTGTATACATATTTATTTTGGTATGCATTACAAGGCAAACAAGAATCTCAAGTATGTAAGGCAGCGGACTTCAAGATGTAAGCATTATACCATTAGAGTAAAACACTAGAGGGAGAGAGGTTAAATAACTGTATCTCTCCATCGCAACCGCCTTGTGCAACCTTTCTATTGGGTCATTGAAAATCAACCAATGGTGTCGCTTATATTAACACAGCCAAGTAGCAGAAATTAATTTAGAAGCAGACGAAAGAGGTCTTTGAAAAATGAAGGGAGGTAGTTGTCTGTATATACATCTATACTATAGATCTGTTATTATACCGGCCTGTTAAAAGAAGGTGCTGGTATTACATTGTCATCCACATAAAACTAGAGTTATGATTTTGAAATTTGGACAGCATTATATCTGTAATACAAAGTAGAACGATGTCTGTCTGTCCGTCTGACCGTAAGTCTGTCCGTCTGTCCCTTAAGATCTCTGTAACCACTGAACCGATCGGATTCTACTCTTCAGAGATTATACCTACTGGTCCTTTGGTGGTTTTAAGCTATTTTCTTGGGGGGTGGGACACCCACAACCTCAAAAAAAAAAACAAAAAAAAACCCTTCAATTTTTTTAATTGAAAATAATGGGGGCATCTCCAATTTTTTATTTTTTTTTTAAATTACCTTTGGGGCAAAAAGGCTAGGGGCGAAACCGCTAGTATTATCATATACTAACAATCCAACAGAATTAAGATTCATTCGTCTTACTAATATTCTGACATAATACAATAAACTGCGCCTCTAACCTCTTGGGTTTTAGCTGTGTATGCAATGTTTTTTACTCAAGACAATAAGGAAAGGGTGGGAAGTGACATATGGCTTGAAACCTGTCTTAGATCAATACCAAATTTTGTGGAACGATTGGTACGGACGTTTTTGAGATCATAATGTAATTGCAGACTGAAGTCCTAATTATCAAAGTAAAAAGAAGGACTAAAACATGTACTAAAAATGTCCATGTGCACCTTCCTATTTCCTACAAAGAACAAACGTCAAGGCATTCTTCCTACTTTTCACGTGCCTGCCTGGTATAGTACCTTTTTAACGTCTCTAATCACTTTTAAAAAAATAGAGGAAAAAGTGAAAATTATCTAATTGCTGCGCTACAAAAGAAATCGACAATAAATATTTATGTTTTGAAGGCGTGAAATAATTAATATTAAATGAAGGCTAAGGTATAAAGGTTGTTGAAAACTTAGGTAGAAATACAGTATATGATTGTTTACTTTCTTCTTATTTTATCCTCTAGAGGCGGTACCTATGCTCCTAAAGGTAAATTGCTTAGGAAACACCCCCCCCCCCCACCCCCACCCATCCTGGGACACAAATATCACTATTATATAAAACTTTTTATTCCTTAATAATAAGGTGTCAGCTTGCATGAATAAACAATACAATTATATCAAACATATATTTAAATTGTTCCTTTATTACAAATATTTATACATACCAAGAATGATTGTGTTCTGAGAAATGTAGCCTATATTAGACAATATTAATACAGCTTGATCTTGCCGTAGTCGTGGCCGTAGTCGTAGCTGTAGCCGTAGCCGTCGCCACTGCCAGTGCTGCCAATAACATAACTTTTGCCGGGAAGTGGTTCAAAGTTGCCTTATTTCATGAAGGCTGTTAAAATGGATATATTATTACTTGTATGTTATACCAGATTTTCCTGTTTTGAGTTCCATGTTAGCAACCTTAATTTGATGACAATTTTCCCAATGTCATAATATCCACGTATATTCTATATCCAATGCTGTTTAGAAATATGGTGTATTTAATATTAGTCATATAAAAATCAGGGTTCGGAAGCCGCGCCTCAGCCGCGCATAAGCCTCAGTTTTAAACCTGCTTGTGAGCAGAAAAAGAAATTTCAGAAAGAAGGATTGTCTGCTAAAGAGCAGTTTTATACATCCAGCTGAATTTTATAGTGATAAAATGAAGATTTCACTGAGGCTTACACGCGGCTTACGCGCGGCTTCCGAACCCTAATAAAAATAGTTATTAATTGAGTATCTTTGATACTAATTATTATTTTATTTATTATTAAAAACTGTTAGTACATACTATAAAGATATATTAACATTTATTCAAAGGCAATTATTATGTTCATTGTCCATATATTAGAGTAAAACACTAGAGAGAGAAAGGGTTAAATAACTGTATCTCCCCATCGCAACCACCTTGTGAAACCTTTCTATTGAGACATTGAAAATCTACTAATGGTGTCGCTAATATTAACACAGCCAAGTGGCAGGAAATAATTTAGAAGCAGACGAAAGAGGTCTTTGAAAATTGAAGGGAGGTAGTTGTCCAATTGATTTAGTATTTTTCAGCTATTTTTAAAAATATAACTAGATTGTGCCTGTAGGCACCAGCGTTGATTGATCGAAAATAAAATTTAAGTAAAGTTGCTTATTTTGTAGATTTATCTTTTTCACAATTTAGATAATAGGCGAAAACATCAGAATTAGACCAATAATTTTGTTTAGAATTAAAGCAATGTTTGTATTTTTATTTATAAAAATGTAAATTTGAATTTCCTTAACCTAGTCAGTCAAATTGATGTATTGAAATAATAAAATTATAAACCTATTATCAAAAGACATGGGTCGATATTTTTACATAGGATTTTTTGGGTTACAGTTTTTAAAATTTATTCAAGAAAATGGCCGACTTCTAGAAGTCATTTGTGAACTTGTCTGAAGAGTAGATGGTTATTTTATTTTTTTGTGATTAATTGTAAAACAGACGTATTGTTCATTATTTATATCAAACTAAATGATAGGTCAAAAGGTATAATAAACTATTTTAACTAAAAAAGTCCAGTTTTCATGTAGGGAGGTTTCGTGAATTTTTGAGTAGAATTTCAAAAAAATGTATGTTTACAAAAAAAATATTAGTATAATGAAATATTGAATTTTATTTTATGAATCTAACATTAATTTTATTAATGACCTAAATTTCGCTTTCGAGTTTAAAAATATAAAATTGCAACATAAAAATTTACATGAGTCATGAGACATTTTAATAGAAAAATTGGGTCATGGAAAGAATACGAAGTTGCGCATTTTCACTGTAGCTTTTGAAAGATTATTTTAGGTTAGGTAGGTGTTAATGATTTCCCCGCATGGTTAGAGCCCCAACAGCTACTGTAAAAATGCGACGAAACCCGAAACTTTGTTATTTTTCCATGAATATTTTTAGTATTATTTTTGAAATTCACGCCAAAAGCAAAATTGTTCACTTTTAAAAAGTTACTTAATAACAATTTGATGGCACAACCCGTGTCTGAAAGTCCTACGACAGTACTAAGTGGGAAAACAAAAACAAAAAATCGCCCTTCATATTGAAAGGATAAGTTAACTAAATATAAACAAAAACATCTGATTGACCATCTAGAGTAATAAATCTATTAGAACACTAGTTCCTGTGTTGTATGAAGTTATCCCTTGGGCACAAATTTACACGACACAAATTCTCCAAGAGAGAGTGTTTTGGTAGGCCATAGAATAATATAGAGTGCTTCCAAAGTATAATGATAATACAGAATATTTTCTTACTTGTAAAGCCAACAATAGACACAAATTCTCCCAGAGAGTTTTTTGGTAGGCCATAGAATATAACCTAATACCACTACAGGACCAGTAGGTATATTCCTTGATGAGTAGAATCCGATGAATTCAGTGGTTACCGAGATCTTAAGTGACAGACAGACAGACAGACGGACATATAGACATCAAGCTACTTTGTATTATAGATAGAAAGAGAAATAAAGCTGTTGATTATTTGCTTGAGGGAAGTGAGAGAAATACGTTGGCACATTTTCTTTCTTTCTTGTCATTCTATATTGTATTGTTCCATGATTGTTGGAAGCTAAATTGATTATTAGAGAAAGAGGCTACCAGCGGAATTTTTTAGGGGTTTGGGAATCTGCATATTAATTTGATTGATTTTAGCTCCTTGCATACAGCCAAGGGGGGAGGGGACATTGTTTATTACACCAGTCATCAAAGTTTTTTAATAACATTTTCTTATATGCTGGCCTAACAACTTTGGGGACTTTGATTGTTTGGATCATTAGGTTGATTGTCCAAACATTACACATTGTAATCTACAGAAGAGATACATTTTTGTATCATCATTGGGGATGTACATCAATTTATCGTTCATTGTCTTATTTCTTCAGATCCATGCATACATAGCTAAACTTTGAAAATATTCTAAATTAGATGGTAAGGTAGTTTTCTGCTTTAATCTACTATGTAACAATATTAGAAGCAAAGTTTCACTAAAACGGATTGACTGTTTATTTTTTGTCTGAAGTAATAAAGGGAGAATTTCATTTTTAGTAGCGAAGCTACTCTATTATTCAATTCACTGTCCATCAGTCTGTCAGTCTATCAGTCAGGGAGAGATAATATTAACACTGCAGCTATTAAAGATAGACCTCTAATTATTCTTGTCAATATTCTTATTATTACTGGGGATGTTTGAGATATATTGCTTTTTCTAGGAGTTTCTCCATCCTCTCAAGAGAAATCGAAAATGAAAATTGATTTCCCATTTGTTTCCTAATTTCCTAAGTTTTACGGCAGATAACCAATTATTGCAAAAACTATTTTCAGCTACATCATCATGAATTTAAAAATAAATAATAAGACGACTTTTATACAAAATACATTCAAAATTTTAATTTTTCAAATTTAGATTTTTTGGAAGTTTTAAGCTTTTTTAGCTAGTAGTAAATATTGAGATAGGATGAGGGGGATACGTACACAATCGGAAACAAAAATTCAGCTGACTGACACATAGATATTAAGAATGATTTCAAATAAATTATTGAAAACATGTTCACGGCTGGTTTTTTATTAAATGAATAAGTTAGGGTACAATGTTTGGCACTTTCGATATAAGTAAATGATAATAAAAAACCCATAGAATGCGATAATAACTTCAGAAAAATCGAAGAAAATAGTTTTCATACTTAATTAACGTTTTTAAGTTTTTCTTCAAAAAGTTTAGATAAGATGCCTTTAAAAGTCGTCTATGATTTTGTCAGGGATAAAAATGTAACTTTAAAATAAGAATTACAACATATTTTGTCAATTAGTACAAAGTAAAATTTTGAACATTTTATTGATCAGTATATTTTTTAAAATGTGAAGTAGAAACCTGAATATTTTATCATGAAAATTGTGTTATGATTTGATTGTCTGCTAGATTACAAGAAAAAAGATACTGACAGTACTTGTTGGTTCTTTAAAAAAAATTAGGTAGATTACTTTCAGAACCCCTCTTTTTGCAACGTTATTTTAATAGAACAGAGACGTAATCTTAGTGTACTCAATATCTAGACAGCCAACCATTGTTTTAGAATTGTTCAATTTTTTTAACTTCTGATAAAAACAGAATTAATGGTATTTTTGTAAATATTATACCTCCAAGAAATGGCTATACTTCCCAATCATATGTTGTGTGATATTTAAGAGGAATTATTTTGATATAATGTCATTAAAATATTCGTTGAAAAAAGTGCTATTCTAGCTTATACTTTACATTTTAATGTGTATGATAATTCAAATAAAAGATAATGAAGATTTATATTATATTTAATTGTTATAATTATAAAGAAAAACCTGGAAACAGTAAAAAACTGACTTTATTTTATTGACGTAGGGAAAATTTTGTCAAATATTTGAATAAAAAAGCAATATAAAACAAAATAAATTATTTTTAATATAGTCACAAAAAGGCTTAATGAGTTTAGGAAATATTTCATTCACTAATCATGTCATTTAAACTCTATTACATAGAATACAGTGTAAAAAGATGTTCTCGTTTTAATTTTAAGTAATTTCAAATGCATTTTAATACCTTTTAATGATTTATTTTTTGAAACATCTTTTTATAAAATGTTAATGATTTTTGAAGTTATATGTTAAAATGTTTTTAAATTATGTTAACATTTTGTTTTAAATGTAGAAAATTGGTAATTCTAAACATTCTAAAAATGATTTTATTAAATTTTCATCACTTAAATTGCATGTTTGATGAAATTTTCAACTGATAATTCAAGAAAAATCGTTTAAGTTTTATTATATTTTACTTTGAAATGTTAAAAAAATATATTATTGTCAAAAATGTGGAAGTTATACTTTCCTCAAAAAAAGACCTAAAACATGCAAATTAACACGTGTAATGAGATTTTTTTTCTTTCAGGTTTAATTTTAAGTAATTATTGATATTTTTTGTAAAAAGGATTTTATATAAAAAGTTTTAAAACTCGAGTTATGTAGTGGTTCTAAAAAAGGTTGCGAATTTATGCAATTTTCTTGCAAAAAAAATTTTCTAGGATTTTAAAAATAGCAAAGGATGTTATTAGACGTACTTACAGATACAATTGCTAAGTCATTTTGGCCAAACACTAAAATAAAGTTTTGACATCTGAGGGCCCATACGTGATGTTATTTTTGTTGAAAAAAGCATAACCTTATTTAGTTATGATTTGTAGTAATTTCCAGTATTTAAAGTTATTTTTGTACATATTTTATTATTGCGTTTTTATTTTTCCAAAATTTAATATTAATAATTACATATATGTCATTCAGAATTGTGTACAGTGGGGAGTTTAAATTCACTACAGTAAAATTGATCGGGTAATCTCCAACAGCTGGTCATTATGATTTTTAAAGTCTACATTCATTGGTCGGAAGAATCTTTAAAGCAGAAATAGGCATCTTTCTTTTATAAGTTAGAGTAAAACAATAGAGTGGGAAGTGGTTAAATAACTGAATATCCCCTTCACGAGGACCCTGTGCCAACTTTCAATTGGTTCCTTGAAAATCAACCAATAACGTCGGGAATATGAACACAGCTAGTTCGCTACAAAAGAGCATAAAGGGGATACATGTGGTTGTTTGGTTACACATCTACATTTATAGATTTATCTTTGATAAAAGCCGAGTAAATCTCCTATTTTTCCTAACATCAATCTTCTTCAGAGCCTGACCGACAGACTGATGGACCAAGTGAAAAATAATAATGGAAAAAGGGATCCTTTAAACAAAAATTAAATCGTTTATCTTAAATAGCAGCCGAGAAATTCACATTTTATAGTGAATATGTGAAAGGAATGCTTGTAGATGGAATGGATGAGTTTCTAAGAAATCTAATATCAAGAAAATGAAAATTTATAGAATCTCTCTACTTTACTTAAATCAATTAATTAGCCTACATATTGTATGTATGAATCCTATGAATTTGCAATATTTTGGAACAGAAACTAGACATAAAAGTATCAGGTATTATTGGGGCAAAGAAGATGGAAGATAAATTGTTGCAGACTTCAAATTATGTTGAAATCATTGGCGGAAAAGTTTGGACATCAAGATTTAATACAAGTCCAAACATGTTTAAGTCAACTAATATTGTAAGCATATCTTTGTTCAGTATGTTTTAAAAATTTACAGTCCAATGTCCTCTTCATCCTAATAAGGATGGGGGGGCGGGTGAGGGGTGGTTTCCATGAAAGATTTCTATTGAATGGGTTGATATATCCCCAAAATATATATGGTTCTTCCCGGGACATATAAGAGGTTACAGAGGTGGCCCAGCTGTTAGCGAGATCTTAAGCTACAGACAGACTCAAAGACAGACAGACATCCTGTTACCTTTATATAAGGATAGAGAATAATTCTTTTATACATCTGAGGTGGATTCTTTAAAAAAAATAGGGTCACTTAGTGAGGAAAATTATTCGCGAGGCAAAATTATTTTTATGAAAAATCCTCCAAAATCTCATAAAAAATCTACAAAAATTAAATAAAACCATTAAAGGGCTATTAACATAAGATTTTGTTTAATTTTTGTAGATTTTTTGTGATTTTGGAGGAGTTTTCACAAAAAAATTTTTACCTCGTTAAGTGACCCTAATTCTTTTTAAGAATCCACCTCTGGTTAAGTTTCTATACTTCAACGTTGCAAATATTTCGGGTCCTCTAGTATTCATACAATTTGTTTGTTATTTTGGGTACAATTCGGGGATATAGGGATATGACAATGTTAGTTTAAATATCCATAAAGGCATAGTACGAATTAGGGCAAAACATATTATTGATCGTCCCCAAAGTTGAATGATTAGAGTGAAACATTAGAGGGAGAAAGGGTTAAATAGCTGTATCTCCCCATCGCAACCACCTTGTGCAACCTTTCTATTGGGTCATTGAAAATCAACCAATAGTGTCGCTTATATTAACGCAGTAGCAGAAAATCATTTAGAAGCAGACGAAAGAGGTCTTTGAAAATTAAAGGGAGGTAGTTGTCTGTATATATTTACATCTATACTATATATCTGTTGTTGGATGTATACAATCCCTGCTTTCCTGCGCTGGGTACAATCAAATAATTGTCAGTGAAGGCTGTCACCACTAATTTTACGCCGCAGAGAACATACACACTTTTTTTAAGGCAAATGTACAAATTATTCTTATAATTGATTTTCTTTATGCATTGCTTTGTTGTACACAAGTATGGATTATCCATAATCAACATAATCATCATAATCATCTTTTTAACTAGGGTTTTTATCTTAGGCTTTTTTGACGGCGTTGCTACAAAAGACCTACTCTACAAAAGACCTACCCCTACAAAAGGTCTACTCTACAAAAGACCTACCATACATAAGACCTACTCTACAAAATACCTACCCCTACATAAGACCTACTCTACAAAAGACCTACAAATATATATTGTTATATAAACATTAAATTTATCAATAAATGAATACATAATCAATACATGGCCGCAGCGTTCGGCCCCCTGGCCTGCCTAGCCGCGGGCGCTCGGCCCCCTTGCCTATAACCTAACCTAACCTTACCTAAATATTGTAAAAAAATATTAAAATTTGAAAAAAATCTACCAACCACTTTTTGTAAATCAACGAAATTCTAAAATATAATTAAGTTAATGTACGATAAACATTCATACATTATTACATATAAGTTAGGTTAGGTTAGGTTATAGGCAAGGGGGCCGGGCGCCCGCGGCTAGGCAGGCCAGGGGGCCGAGCTCTGTGGTCATGACCTTCTAGCATTACGATTTTTTGTAGAGTAGGTCTTTTGTAGGCGTAGGTCTTTTGTAGAGTAGGTCTTTTGTAGGCGTTGGTCTTTTGTAGAGTAGGTCTTTTGTAGGCGTTGGTCTTTTGTAGAACCGACGAGTAGGTCTTTTGTAGGGGTAGGTCTTTTGTAGAGTAGGTCTTTTGTAGCAACGCCTTTTTGACGGGTGAGGGGGGAGGGTAACTAGAAAATAGATACACTATTAGCTCCTATTTTTTGTCTACATCCCATCCAAAGTCGTGCAAAAGGTGGTTTAACCGGTTGTATAATCTCCTGGATATCCGATTCGAATTTGGTTGATGGAGATGTCAAAATTTTCAGGTTGCGCCCCCACTGGCAAAACCATGTGCACACCACTGTTCTCAATTAAATCTTGATAATGAAGTGTATTATTAATAGCCAAACGTCCTAATGACAAGGAACTCTTTAATTGCACGACCTTTGGGTAATACTAATATCCTTTAAATTACGAACTACTAGTCAGTTTAACAATACTGTAAGGAAAATTTTAAAAGGATGCTATGCAACCAGAAAGAAAGATATATAAGGATATGTGCAAAAGAAAAGAAATAATAATTGTACTTTTTCCGTATCCAATATCCAAAAGCAATCATGATTATTACATGTTGGTTAGGTGGTTTCAAATTCTTAATATTATGGGGTATAATCCATTTCGTGGCAACGCCCCTTAAGGGGCGATTCGTCGTATTTTGTAAATGGCTTTTAATATGTTCTTCAGGTTAGGTGATTGCCCCGAAGGGTTAGGCAATTGGCCCCGCAAGGTTAGAGCCCCCAGCAGGGGCTAGAAATTGGAGAAAAGCTACAGTGAAAATTCGTAGAAATCCCGAAAGAGACTATACTCATATTTTGAATTTATTTAACATCTAGAGGACAGATAACATTACTAGGTCTTATTTTTTTGGAGTATTTCTAAGCCAAACCTTGCTTTTAAAAGGCTTGGTAACGCAGACACGTACAAACTTTGCCCTGAAGTCCTTAAGACACGTATTTAGTATAGAAGAACTTTAATTATTATGCGGAGCTATGCCAAGTTTCAAACTCATGCTTAGCTGTTAACATCATGCCTACTCGTAACAGGATTCGATATTGAAAAAAAAGTGAATAGGGTATTTATATCATCTATTTTTTTTTTCGCAAAATTGACTAATATGTTTTTGAAATTAAAGTTATATCATAGGTTTAAAAAATATTCGAAAATAGCAGAATTTAAAAAATTCAATAAAATAAGAAACCCTCTGATGTAGGTAGGCATTTAGCATAACTCATTTGTTCCATACAGAAAAAAGCAATAAATGAAATTACTACGGGCAATGCAAAGCGAATTTAAAATTGCTTATAAGTATCAAAGATGCCGAAAAATTTACTCAGTGAAGATTTTTTTATTTGCTGGATTTTTCTAAACATGCTCCTTTTGTGACAATTTGGTAGTTCAATAAAACTATTTAATGTCGACAAATAAGATTCTTTTTGTGGGAAGGTTTAAAGCTATTTTGCAAAATATATTTCATTGCAATTTTCTTCAAATACCTAACTTTAACGAACGTCGATATTATTTCCCTAAATCCCAAAAAGAATAGGGGCGCTACAACTTTAACAAGTCAATGTATCGTTTTCCTTATAATTTATTATTTGTCTTTCAGTGACTTTCAGAAAAGCGAACCTAGATTAAAACAAGGATGACAACATCCATAAGTAGCGAAGCTCAAAAATTATGAATGGATATCGGGAAAAAATTTACTGTAAGTAGTCTCATAGATTAGATAGGCATATGTCATAGGAATCTTCCCTAAAAATTCCAGCTGTCTATCTTGAATAGGAGCCGAGAAAATCACGTTTCCCCCAATTCATTAATTACGAACTGACGGACAGACAGATAGACGGACATTCGGAATTATAGAGTAGCTACGCTAATAACAAGGACAATTTTGTACATTATTAACATGCTTCTCGGATGTATTTAACACATACCTATAATCGAAACACCGAATCTATTTCCCCTCACCCTTAAAAACCTAGATGAAAACATGTTTCTAGCTCTTGTGGGGGCCCTCCAACTTTCTTTAGGATCCGACCACTATAATATAATGGTGTACTATCCCTACGAAATTCTTCTTATTCTAACTTTACCTAACTTAACCAAAAATAAGCATAAAAAATGTTTCTTTTTATAAAAAGTTCGTTTGCTGTCCATATTTTCCTAAGGTTTCATAACAACATTATCTAAGTACATAAGCATCACCAAAAAAGTAAAACCAAATATGAAAATACCTTGTTTTGCTTTTTTTGGCTTGTTTGTCCATAGACAGACAAACGACAAAAAAAATATTGAGAAGATTTGCTACCTTATATCTCAGCATGGCCTAACTGCATTCGGTTGTAAGTTATGAGTTTAGAGTTTTGTTCTAAATATTTATATTCGAGGGGACAACTTCAAAATAAATTAATTTAGCAAACCTACCTACCATTAAAACGGATATTAATTGCAAAACAGAAGTGGGTTCTTAAAAAAAATTTACCCCACTAAAATCATTTTGGAACATTATAACCAGTGCAGTGGAGCAAATAAAAAATTTGGTAATATTGATTCTTAAACAATTTTTTTATGTTTTTTATGCTTAATTTAGATATTTGAAAATTTGAAAAATCTCTGTTTAAAAAAAAAATTCCAAATTTAATTGTGGCTACCCAACTTAAAAAACCTTACCCCACTTAACTTTGAAACACTCTTTGGAACATTAATTTGCCCCACTATTTTTCTCAATTAATTTTTTTAAAAGAATGACAATCACATTTACCCCATTTGATGTTCCAAAAAAATGGGAAAAACAAGGGGGCAAATGAGTGTTCCAAAGTTCAGTGGGGTAAGGTTTTTTAAGAACCTACCTCAGCCTATAAAATCAGATAAATAGCAAGGATGTCCAAGCTTTTTATTTTGAGGGGGGTAAAATGAGTGGTTTCAAAGGTTTGGGGAGTTAATCTAATGTATCGTTTAAAATTTTGAAGGGGGTAGAGAGAGGGATTTCAATGTTTGAAGAGGGTAAACACTAGGGTTGGGCCGGATACCGGATATCTGGCTGATTTATAATGCCGGATATCTGGTATCTAGTCGGATATCTGGCCAACGCTAGATATCCATCAAATTACTGATAATAACCGAATATCCGGCATTGAAAATCAGCTGGATATCCCATATCCGGATAGTTTCAATATCAGGTATCTGGCCGGATATTGAAAATTATTATTATACTATTATTAAATACTGTATAATAATTCATTAATTTCTTTTATTGAAGGGAGCTTTTATGTATTTTTATAACAATACCCTCCTCCCACCCCTTACTTAGTGGTAATATTGGATATATTCTATAATCAGGGGTATTATCCCTCTCCCCATTGATTGTCTCAGTAATTAATTTAAATATGTAACAGCTCCTGCAGGGCTTGTCCTACCCTTACCTAGCCTAACCAGTTGTTTGTGTTTTTTTATGGTCCATATATTAGAGTAAAACAATAGAGGGAGAAAGGGTTAAATAACTTTATCTTCCCATCGCAACCGCCTTGTGCAACCTTTCTATTGGATCATTGAAAATAAACCAATTGTGTTGCTTATATTAATACAGCCAAGTAGCTGAAAATAATTTAGAAGCAGACGAAAGAGGTCTTTGAAAAAGGAAGGGAGGTAGTTGTCTGTATATACATCTATACTGTAGATATGTTGTCCATATAAAATTAGAGAGAGACCCCCATAGCAGGGCGATTCTGATATCATATATAGATAAAATATTTTAGTTTTGTATGGAGTGTATTTAATTATTTCTCTCTCCGGATAATTTAAAAATGAGCCAAAAAATGAACATTAGACAGTCTAGTACATGCGTGGTTTATTGATTATTAAAGTGGCTTATCTTATTAATTTAAATCTAATTTATGGTATTAAAGCATATTGTCCTATTAAGTAACAATTAAATAAAAAATGAACCAAAAATTTAATTAATCAGTTAAGCTTTTACATAAATTATTAAATTTTTTCTCTTGACGGCCACAGAACAACTTATTTTAAAACAAATTTAAGATAAGTGGGGAAGGGCTTTTCGTTTTTTTAAACATTTTAGGTCGGGTTAGGTTAGTTTTATTTGAGTATTTTGTAGCCCCGCAGATTATTTTGCTAACATAAAAAGTATGTAGTCATAGTGTTATTAGAATATCATTGTGCCGAAGAAATGTCAACAATGATCCTTTTTAAAGAAAGCCATACGATCAATCGACATATACAAAAGTCAATCATGTTGTATGAAAAAATGACATTTCGATTTTATGTCAGCCACAAACACTTTTTACTAATGCATTTAAAGTCATCATAAAACATTAAAATGTATGTTAGAAAAGAAAGTGTCCTAACTTTTGTAATTTTTTAACCCATTCATGACGAGCTTCCAAAGTTCAAAGTTTTGTTTCACTGGGGTTCAACAAAATAGATTTTTTCAATAATTTATACTCAACAGAATTCAAAATTTAAGGTTTCAAATTAAAGATCTTTTTGTTCATAATCTAATTTTTTATTTTTTTGTTGCGTTTTAGTACTTTAAAACCAACTTATTTAAAAAAAAAAAACTTAAATGACTTCACAAATAAGAGATCTACAAAAAAAACAAATGCATATCAAATTTCTATGGATCATTTTAAATCTACTACTTACTAAAAACACCGACTTGCTGTTTTTTAAATCACAAAAGTTAGAACACGTTCTTTTAAACAGAATTGTTAGGCTAAACCGCTCAAGTAAATGGTAATCCGCGCCTTACCTGAAACTTTTAAGGAAGCGGCGCTCAACACCAAAGGAATACAATTTTGGTTTCATTTTAAATTCCTTAAAGATGTAATTTTTAAAAACTCAAATATTTTATCAAAAATGTGGCTTTTAAAAAGTAATTAGTAAAGTTAAAAAATACAAAAAAAAACGTAAGAAATTAAATTTAAAATTTATCAATTGACTTAACCTACCATTACAGACAAACAAAAATAAGTCTTTAATTTTGCGACCTTTGCTCTTAAGTCTTATTTATTTTTTAAATATTTTACTTCTATCTCTCTTACAACTAGCGGAAAGGTTTAAATAAAAAGCTATAGTTGCTGATATTTATACACAAAATACCTTTGATTGAGCAACCATTGTCTAGAAGTTACCTCATCTTATATTCACGTGCCTAGCATAGCAGCAATAGCAAACAATTTCAAACTTGGTTTGTGAATAACATAATCCTTTTAGATAATGTAGTAAGATTTTTTGTCTGAAGCTTTAGATCTCAATAACTGCTGAACCAATTGGGTTATCTTTTTTTAGGTAAGCTTCACATAGCCAATGTATTGGGTTAAGCTATTCTATTTCCAGATTTAAGTGTTGGGGTGGTTTTAAGCTATTTTCCTAGACTATCTCTGCCTCCTCGAATACAGAGCCCCTAGAGGCTTGGGACATATTCGCTAGTGTAAGAAAAAACAACTAAAAAATAAATTAGATCTAAAAAGGAAAAGTCTACACTATTATGAAGTGTGTCCAAATTGATTAATAAATTTTGAAGGATTTTCCTTAAAGGAAATTAGTTGATTTTATACTGATTGATTTAGGACATTAATTAAACAAGAACAATGATTATCAAAGGAAGAAAAATTAATTAAATAAAAAGTTAATTTTGGAGGAAGTGGACATTGGACTGTTTGTTACACTAATCCCCAAAGTTATATAATAACGTTTTTTTTTGTCACAACTTTAGGGACTTTTATTAAATTTGAATTGGTTAGTTCACTAAGTTGAGTATCTAAATGTATAAATTACTAATTGTAATCTACAAAAGAGATAATTGTGTGTCCCATCATTGGGGATGTACAACAATTTATTGGCCATTGTCTTATCCCTTTTATTTCCTGAATTTGAGTATTTTGTTGACCCCAGATATTTTAGGGGATAAGAAAATGGACGATAAATTGATGTATATATTCGATCATATTTACAAAATTATCCTTTCTTTAGAATTAAATTATTTGATGGTATAATTGGACACTGCTCCTTTGAAACACTAGAGTAAAACACTAGAGAGGAAAGAAGTTAAATAACTGTATGTCCCCATCCCAAGGACCTTGTGCCGACACCCAATTGGATCTTTGAAAAATCAACCAATAGTGTCGGTAATATTAACACAGCCAAGTAACCGAAAATGATTTGCTAGCAGACGAAACGGCCTTTGGAAAAGAGGGGCAGATAGCTATATGTATATACATCTATACTATAAATCTGTTTTGAAATAACCATGCAATTAAAATTCAAAAAATTTACTCAAAGTTTTAAAGCCAACGAAAAAGTTAACGTGGTTATAAAACTTTAGATTTTAATTTTGTTTATTATAATTCAATTGTGCTTTGATTTGAGATTGAATGTCTTATCTCCCTAAAATCCTTGTGCAAGAGTAATGATACAATCAGAAGAAACGGCGTTTTTTTTTATGTTTTTATAATCTATGAAGAGTTAAATCCTTGTTTTTTTTATTTCTGCAATTGACAAAGGAAAATGGTGAGTCGTGTTTAAATGATATGTAAATCTCTAAGGATACAGGGACATGTAAAATTATATGGCTTCCAAGCCGATTGACATCCGCTGGATTTGAAATGGTGCTAAGCCATACTGAAAAATGTATAACGTCTTATTAAAAACAGTTTTCCACGAGTAATAAAATAAAATCGCTATTGGCAGAATTAATCTTCTATTTTTGATTTTACTATCCACGGAAAGATGTCTATAATACGTGAAAATAAATGAATTATTAAGTTTAAAAAAAAGGGTAGAAGGGATCAGTAATATTTGACATAATATCATTTGACATAAATTCATTTCACATAAAACATTTGGCATAAAATCACTTCACATAAAGGTACATTTGACATAAAAACATTTGCCATAAAGGTACATTTGCTATAAAGGTACACTTCACATAAAAACGTTTCACATAAAGATACATTTGACATAAAGGTACATTTAACATAAAGGTACATTTGACATAAAGGTACATTTGACATAAAGGTACACTTGGCATAAAGGTACATTTGACATAAAGGTACATTTGACATAAAGGTACACTTGGCATAAAACGTTTCACATAAAGATACATTTCAAAGTCATTTTTTTCCCCGAGCATGGCAACCGGTGAACAGAATCTCAGTTCTGCACCACAAGCCTCGCACGACTGAAGTTCCCATGTCTATACAGTCATATTTATATGAAAATATTTTTAGAAGATTTTTAAATTTTTTTTTGAAGATTTTCCCCAAGGTAATTTTGCTTTCTTTTAATAATAAATAAAAGTTTCTAAAATCTTCCAAAAAAATTTGAAAATATTAAAAAAAAAATTTAAAAATCTTCTAAAAATATTTTCATATAAATATGACTGTATAGACATGGGAACTTCAGTAGTGCGAGGCTTGTGGTGCAGAACTGAGATTCTGTTCACCGGTTGCCATGCAATGTACCTTTATGTCAAATGTACCTTTATGTCAAATGTACCTTTATGTCAAGTGTACCTTTATTTCAAGTGTAGTTTATGTGAAATGTACCTTTATGTGAAATGTACCTTTATGTCAAGTATACCTTTATGCCAAATGTACCTTTATGCCAAATGAGTTTATGTGAAACGTTTTTATGTCAAATGTACCTTTATGTGAAATGAGTTTATGTCAAATGATACTTTATGTGAAACGTTTTATGTGAAATGAATTTATGTCAAATGATATTATGTCAAATATTACTGATCCGGGTAGAAGATCATATAATAATACAAAAATTTATTGCTTTATTATCATGGGAATCAGCATTACAAAAGGATATAATGAAAATACCAATAGGAAACTATTGTGGATATTAAACTACCATAGGGGAAAAGTGTGGATATTCAGCTACTATTGGGGAAATCGTGGAAACTCCACTACTATTGAACTAAAATGTTACTAAGAATCTTAGTCCGTAACTTTCGCATTTGTGCCCGTTCGTTAAGATCTCGCAAGCCAATGAACCAATTGAATTATACATTTTGGGGAAGCTTTTGGTAAGGATTATGATTATTTAAAATTAAGTTATGGGATAGTTTTAAGCTATTTTTGCCCCCATCCTCCCATTTATAATACAATAAGGGGTTTTCTCAATAATGATTTCATAAATTTAGTCATCCCATAATCCCTGAAACGTAGCAGGGCAGAAATATATGAAGAGAGAACACATGAGATGCAGAGACAAAGGGATAGGACAATGGTATATAAAATAATATTTACCCTTTATAATAAAGCTTGTATAAGCATAATTGTGAAAATACCAAATATAAGTTGAGGAATTATTTATATTCAATTGTCAAATCCCTCCCCACTATGAGATGGGGGGAAGATTTTTGGTATGATAAGCTTGACTTTTATGATGATATATTTGTAATTTTGTAATTGCATCAGTTAGTTTAGTTCCTACTCACTAGGAATCTACAATTCAACACAGCATTATGGATATAGGATATACGTGGATATATTGTCATGGAAAAAATTGTTGTCAATTTATTTAGCTTGCTAGTATGAACCTCATTTACTAAGTAGAATAGAATAGGGTAAAGAGGGTGGAAGGGGGTATCTTATTTAAGCCAGCTGCGAGCATCATTTTATCACATCTAAGATTCAAGATTTTCGACCATGTTTTTATTACAGAAAAAAAAAGAAGATGTTAATATTTTTATTTCATTAAGTAAAGTTGATGTTTACCTTTAAAGATCTCACTAAACCAATAGAGTTCTCTATTTCAGGTCCTGGTGTGGTTTTCACATCTTCTAGCCCCCTCCCTAACTGCATACAGTGTCCCTAGATAATGCCTGGTCCAATAACCAAGAAGTATGATGAACCAATCTTTCCTTTTCTGTGGAAACACACAGGTTTTAGGTTAAGGAACACCCAAAAGACAAACAATTTTTTGATTGCACGACCTTTGGCCTTAAACTAGAAAACTAGGTACTGCTTTAAAATTAGATTGAAAATATTGTTGATGTAACACAAGAAAATACTATACTTTCAACTACTTATAACATATTATGTACTAGCGGCTAAGGTTTGAGGAAAGTTTATGAAAAACACATATGCTTTCCTAAAAAGTCAAAGAACACATTTGGTTTAGTGGTTTCTGAGTTTTTTTTGATCAGTCAAAAAAGATTACTACTATTTTCTTTCCATCCATTTAGGCAAATTAGGTAATGAAATATTTATTGACTTACTCTATGAATAAATATTGATTACCTAAGCTTGATCTAATTAATTTGAAATGATCTAGTTAAATCTGCTAAATATCTTTATATTCCTAAAAGATTTATCTTATATAACAATAACGTATATAGAATTTACATCAGATAATTTTATTCTCAAAATACAGTTTCAATAGATAAAAATATAGATAACTAAATCAATAATTACAAATCGAAGACTTAATGTGCCAAAACTATTTTTAGGCAATTTTAGCATAAAACTAACTTTTAAAAAAAAATTTGAAGTATATAAAAATTACTAAAACTATAACTCCAGCAAAAAAACCTTAATTGTTGACTAAATGTACATTGCTATATGTTACACATTATTATGTAGTAATTCTATGAGCAAAAATTATACATGAAACCCTGTAGTAAAAAGAAAAGAAATATTTCAAGCTAAATTTCAAATAGTTTTTTAAAAGCGAAGCTTTTCTATAATTAGGGTCGGTCCGTCCGTACGTCCGTCCGTCCGTCCGTACGTCCGTAACGGATAGCTTTTTCCTTTAATTTAGGCATGTTAGAATTGTCCTATCGATTTCAAATTTTGCATGGTGATTCCTTTAGTAATTAGGTACGATTTAGAAAGCGTAGCAACTCTATAATCATTACCAAAATGTCCGTACGTCCATTTTAAACATGTTGATTTTTTTACTTTTTTAACAACAAATTTTTATGTGATCTAATCATCGGATTGATCTGATTTTTGGTATATTGATTCCTGGGACAACAAAGTATAATGTATTAAGCGAAGCAACTCTATAATCAAGTCCTAAAAATGTAAGTATGTCCATAAAAATTTTCCTGTATCAAGCAGTTTTTCAACAAATTTACTTACAATTTGCTTTGACTCTTATAAATTTATATCATGATAATTAAGTTCTAACACTATACAAGTGTTAATGTCCGTTTGCCCTACCGTTTCAGTGCTTCGCTTTTATGGATGTTGTCATCCTTGTTTATTAATAACTGCTTGCTTATGAATGGGTAAATATCCAACCATTTCTGTCAATATGTTTACCAATTCCAAGAGAACTAAAGAGATAAGACAATGACCAATAAATTGATGTGCATCCAAAATGATGACACACGATGTTACCCCTTCTGTAGATTTAAATTAATGGTTGGAACGTTAGAACACTTAACTTAATAAACCAACCAATCAAAATTCACTGAAGTCCCTAAAGATATTAAGCCAACCAACAAGAAAACGTTTTTATGAAAATTTGGGGACTAGTGTAATAAACAGCCCACTGTCCCCTTTCTCTCGCTGGCTAATACCCCATATCACAACTTTAACATGCATTCTTTTACTCTTTCATAATAACTATCAACCAAGCAAAGAAGATAAAGTATAGAATAGAATTCAGGTAGACGTTTCTGTCTGGCTAACCTGAAATAAAATTGGAACTTTTAAAAGTCCAACAAGTCAGTATGGCTTTTAGTAAAATCGCATGATTTCAGAAATTATCCAGATATATAAAATTAATGCCTTTTTGATTAATTTACTAAAGGCCGGACTGAAGGGCATTTGGCCATTCACAGTGGATTAAAACTTGATATAATGTGCAAAACTATGTACAAAATTGACTTTAAACGTGAATTTAGTAAAAGATGACTAAGAAATATTTGGACAAAAATAATAATATTGGCTAATTCGTTATATTTTCTTTTTAAAAAGTATTATTTAAGTTTTGTCCAAACTGGACAATCATAAAGTTCAAGTTGGTTATAAGTTTTATTGTGCAAGCGCGACTTTTCTTCAATTTTCCAAGAAATATTTTAGGTTTTCAATTCTATACTTTATCTTCTTTGCATCCAAGGCATAAAGTTTGTATGGCATAATCATGTCAAGGGTGCATTTATCATGAAAGTTAAAACTTTTATAGATTATTGCAATAATTGTCCAGAATACACTGGCACATACAACTGTCCAGGCCAGGCACATACAACTGTCCAGGTCAGGTACATATAACTGGTCATCCCACAACTACTACATAAGCAGCTCTGCAATCAAATATAAAAGTTACAAAAATTTATGAGCAAAATATCTTTATTCTCTCTTGATTTAAATTATACCTTTGTGGACAAATTTACCTAGAAAATTGGACATTTTCTATGGGTATTTATATGGTCCAAGTCCCCTCCCCCCCTCAAAAAAGTTTTAGGTTTAGCATAATATCAATTATGAAAAACCTAACATAACTTGTCAAAAACAACCACCATACATTTGAAAAAAGTATTACTAACTAGAGGTGGATTCTTGAAAAGAATAAGGGTCGCTGCTCGCTGGTGAGGCAAAATTGTTTTAGTGAAAAAACTACAAAATTAAATAAAAAAGGGTTATTACAATAAGATTTTGTTTCATCTTTGTAGATTTTTTATGTGAATTTGGAGGATTTTTTTTGTAAAAAAAGTTTTGCCTCACAAACGAGCAGCGACCCTAAACATTTTACATCAATTTATCGCTCAAATATAAACCCCCCTTTTTAATCCAAGTCCTTTAGTGATCAGGCACAGTGCCTTCGAAGGTAATTTGACTTTAGTGTCAGAACCTAAATTGGGACATAGTGCATTTCATTACCCTAGGTTAGGTAACTTCATTTCACTTTTCAATAAAATCTAAAATGCAGCGATTTTTCAGAAAATTAAATTTGAAAATTTTAAGTTCAATTTTCACCCACTTGGAGTTACCGCATAATCATGACTAGAAAAGCAAAGATTATTTATTTAAAATTTTGAACAACTTTGCTTTTATAAAGTTCTTCTTAAAACCACTCCTGAAGTGAGTTAATTAATGACCATTTTTATCAATTGCTTTGCTAAGGTCACGGAAATTCATCCTTTAATAAATCATATAAAGAGGGGCTTTATGACTGACTTTATAAAAGCAAAGTTGTTTAAAATTTTAAATAAATAATCTTTGCTTTTCTTGTCATGATTATGCGGTAACTCCTAGTGGGTGAAAATTGCACTTGAAATTTTTAAATCTAATTTTCTGAAAAACCGCTGCATTTTAGATTTTATTGAAAAGTGAAATAAAGTTACCTAACCTAGGGTAATGAAATGCACTATGTCCCAATTTAGGTTCTGACACTAAAGTCAAATTACCTTCGAAGGCACTGTGCCTGATCACTAAAGGACTTGGATTAAAAAGGGGGGTTTATATTTGAGCGATAAATTGATGTAAAATGTTTAAACTATTGTAAGTATTATATATGTATGGAAAGTTAATAGAAATAGAAGAGTAGAAGAATATTCTGAACCCTTTTTTCGTCAAATCTAAGAGAGAACATTCCTAGCAGACAAAAGTATTGTTTACTTTCGACTCAAGCTGATGTGGATTCTTAAAAAATGATAGACTCGCTATTCGATAGTGAGGCAAAATTATTTTTGTGAAAAATCATCCAAAAGCACATTAAAAATTTACAAAAATTAAACAAAATCATATGTTAATAACCCTCTTAAGATTTTATTTCATTTTTGTAAATTTTTTTATTCGATTTTGGAGGATTTTTCACAAAAATAATTTTGCCTCACCAGCGAGTTGCCAGCCTAACTTTTTTTTTAAGAATCCAACTTTGTTTCAAGCTTTCAAATTGTAAACGAAATTTTTGGGCAATAAATTCTGATTCCGCAAAGCTTTCTACTAAGAAAATATACTGTTAACAGCTGACTTTTATGTATGTATGAAATGAAAAAAAACACGCCTTCGTAGGAAAATGTGTACATAATTTCAACCAATGAGATCCAATGTAAATTCCGATGCGATTCTCCTATTGGCTCAATCAGACATTCCCTCTCTTTCTTAGTACCTTTATTGGAAAGTTAAATGAGCCATATGATAAAGAGTCCTCTCCAAGGTGTGCTCTCAGTTCCACAAAAATATACAACTCCGAATAATCCATTATCATTTTAGGGATGCTAAAATTACCCTAATAATTCCAGTAGCATAGCAACTCTATGGCAAGTTCCCAGTTGAGGAGTGAGATTCTACCCCATCTGAAAAAATAAACCCCCCCCCCCCGCCATCTATCAAATTAAACCCCCCCCCCCCGGCATCATGAAATTTTTACCCCATCTTATTATTTTGTCCCCATCATGTTAATTTATCCCCATCTTCATATTTTGTACCTCTCCAAGAGAAACACAATAATGTCAGAGAAGGGATAAATTATTGAACAGGGGACAAAAATGAAGGATGGGGTCTAAAAAGGAACATGGGGCCAGGATTGGAAGGTGGGGTCTGATTTGACAGATGGGGGAATGATTGGCAGAAGGGGAAATAAAATCTGGGTAGGGGGGAGGGGAGAGTCTGGAGGGGTTTGCGAGTGAGCCTCGCGCGAAAGAATTTATATTAGGGTAGCATAAGCTACCATACTCCACTGTAGTGAAGCTATGCCTTTCACTCTTCTATATTTTCCTATATTTTGAATAAAATTTGAAAATGCCTCTATTTATTTTTTTTATTTCTTTTTTAAGACTTTTTTTATACTAAATCACCAACATATTCTAATACTTTACTTTACCTAATATTTTAAGATAAAAATTTGGCTCCATTGAAGAAAAAATACAATAGTTTGTTTGAAATAGGAACATCTAGTGGCAGATTATTGAACTACATAATATACATTTTTCTGGATGTCAACAAACATGATGATTGGTTGAAAAACACAGATGGGGTAGCAAACAATGCTATGATATTAAAATTGAAGCAAGGGGTTTAAACTCACACATGGTGGTCAAAAAATTAATATGGGGTCATTTTTTAATGATGGGGGTAGTTTCAAGTGCTTATATCTGGAGAACCGTAAGAGATAGAGGCCTAGTTGCTTGACTGTGGTAACTCAGATTTACATAAGGAAGCCATTTATGCACATGGGGGACCAAAATATGATATGGGGTATTTTTTTCATGATGGGGGTAGTTTCAAGTGCTTATATCTGGAGAACCGTAAGAGATAGAGGCCTAGTTGCTTGACTGTGGTAACTCAGATTTACATAAGGAAGCCATTTATGCACATGGGGGACCAAAATATGATAAGGGGTATTTTTTTCATGATGGGGGTAGTTTCAAGTGCTTATATCTGGAGAACCGTAAGAGATAGAGGCCTAGTTGCTTGACTGTGGTAACTCAGATTTACATAAGGAAGCCATTTATGCACATGGGGGACCAAAATATGATATGGGGTATTTTTTTCATGATGGGGGTAGTTTCAAGTGCTTATATCTGGAGAACCGTAAGAGATAGAGGCCTAGTTGCTTGACTGTGGTAACTCAGATTTACATAAGGAAGCCATTTATGCACATGGGGGACCAAAATATGATATGGGGTATTTTTTTCATGATGGGGGAAGTTTCAAGTGCTTATATCTGGAGAACCGTAAGAGATAGAGGCCTAGTTGCTTGACTGTGGTAACTCAGATTTACATAAGGAAGCCATTTATGAACATGGGGGACCAAAATATGATATGGGGTATTTTTTTCATGATGGGGGTAATTTCAAGTGCTTATATCTGGAGAACCGTAAGAGATAGAGTCCTAGTTGCTTGACTGTGGTAACTCAGATTTACATAAGGAAGCCATTTATGTACATGGGGGACCAAAATTTGATATGGGGTATTTTTTCATGATGGGTGTAGTTTCAAGTGCTTATATCTGGAGAACGGTAAGAGATAGAGGCCTAGTTGCTTGACTGTGGTAACTCAGATTTACATAAGGAAGCCATTAATGAACATAGGGTACTAAAATTTGTTGGGGGTTTCTTTTTTCATGATGGTGGGTAAAAATTGAAAATAGGGGCCATTTGTTATGGTGGAGAGGGAATTAGGTTAAGTTAGGTTAGGTAATATTGAGGAGCCCTGCAAGGTTAGGCCCCCCCGGGGGCCCTAACCTTGCAGGGCTTTTCAATATTACCTAACCTGTGCAGGAGACCCTAACTCTGCAGGGCTACTCAATCTTAAACTAACCTAACTTAACCTAACCTAACCTAACCAATTTTAAACTAACATGAACCAACTAAACCTAATCTAACCCATTTTAATCTAACCTAACCCATCTTAACCTAACCTAATAAAATTAACCTAACCTAACCCATTTTAACCTAACCTAACCCATCTTAACCTAACCTAACCCATATTAACCTAACCTAACCCATTTTAACCTAACCTAACCTAACTTCACCTAACCTAACCTAATTTCAACCCCCAACCCAATCATAAAAAATTGGCCCCTATATTCAATTTTTGCCCACCATCATAGAAAAATGACCCCCATATTAATTTATGTACCCCCATGTGCATAAATGGCTTCCTTACTTTAATCTGAGTTACCACAGTCAAGCAACTAGGCCTCTATCTCTTACGGTTCTCCAGATATAAGCACTTGTAAGTACCCCTATCATGAAAAAAATACCCCATATCAAATTTTGGTCACCCATGTGCATAAATGGCTTCCTTATGTAAATCTGAGTTACCACAGTCAAGCAACTAGGCCTCTATCTCTTACGGTTCTCCAGATATAAGCACTTGAAACTACCCCCATCATGAAAAAAATACCCCATATCATATTTTGGTCCCCCATGTGCATAAATGGCTTCCTTATGTAAATCTGAGTTACCACAGTCAAGCAACTAGGCCTCTATCTCTTACAGTTCTCCAGATATAAGCACTTGAAACTACCCCCATCATGAAAAAAATACCCCATATCATATTTTGGTCCCCCATGTGCATAAATGGCTTCCTTATGTAAATCTGAGTTACCACAGTCAAGCAACTAGGCCTCTATCTCTTACGGTTCTCTAGATATAAGCACTTGAAACTACCCCCATCATGAAAAAAATACCCCATATCATATTTTGGTCCCCCATGTGCATAAATGGCTTCCTTATGTAAATCTGAGTTACCACAGTCAAGCAACTAGGCCTCTATCTCTTACGGTTCTCTAGATATAAGCACTTGAAACTACCCCCATCATGAAAAAAATACCCCATATCATGTTTTGGTCCCCCATGTGCACAAATGGCTTCCTTATGTAAATCTGAGTTACCACAGTCAAGCAACTAGGTCTCTATCTCTTATGGTTCTCAAGATATAAGCACTTGAAACTACCCCCATCATGAAAAAAATACCCCATATCATGTTTTGGTCCCCCATGTGCATAAATGGCTTCCTTGTGTAAATCTGAGTTACCACAGTCAAGCAACTAGGCCTCTATCTCTTACGGTTCTCCAGATATAAGCACTTGAAACTACCCCCATCATGAAAAAAATACCCCATATCATATTTTGGTCCCCCATGTGCATAAATGGCATCCTTATTAAAATCTGAGTTACCACAGTCAAGCAACTAGGCCTCTATCTCTTACGGTTCTCAAGATATAAGCACTTGAAACTACCCCCATCATGAAAAAAATACCCCATATCATATTTTGGTCCCCCATGTGCATAAATGGCTTCCTTATTTAAATCTGAGTTACCACAGTCAAGCAACTAGGCCTCTATCTCTTACGGTTCACCAGATATAAGCACTCAAACCTACCCCATCATGAAAAAAATACCCCATATCAAATTTTGACACCCCATCATGAAAAAAATACCCCATCTCAAATTTTGACACCCCATGTGCATAAATGGCTTTCTTATGTAAATCTGAGTTACCACAGTCAAGCAACTAGGCCTCTATCTCTTACGGTTCTCCAGATATAAGCACTTGAAGCTACCCCATCATGAAAAAATGACCCCATATTAATTTTTGGACCTCCATGTGTGATTTTTGTTCCCCATATTTTAAAACTTACCCCATATGTAATATTTTACCCCTATAACTCATAGTTTATTACCACCAAGCTTTGTTTTATACATTGAAAATTACAGGGACCAAAATTTAAGATGGGGTACAAATCACATGATGCCGGGGGGGGGGGGTTTATTTTGACAGATGGCGGGGGGGGGGGGGTTTATTTTTTCACATGGGGTAGAATCTCACTCCTCAACTGGGATGGTGCCCAACTCTATAAGCATTATCAGAAAGTCCGTGTGTCATTTTAGACATAATGTTTTTTTCAAACATAATCCCATTTTATAAACTAATAACGTTTTTTGTGTGTAGCTTAAGATTTTGATAACTTAATTGTTTTCTCAATTTTAGGGAAGGTTCACTTTTGTCTTATGGTTTTCGGCTATTTCATTTTTAGAATTAAGTTTTATTTTATTTTGCGAAATCTTTAGTTATATTTATAGCTGAACTGTTTGAACATCCTCTCATCTTTACTCTCTCACAAAAGGTATTTTACTTTGTCCAAAGAATAAAAGTATTTATAGATTGGCTCAAAAATATCTTATGAAACTTGAACTATATCCAGGTAAGGAGGGGACACTGGATTATAAATAATACCATCCTAAATTTATAAATACGTTATCTAATACGTTGGATTACAACTTTGTTGACTTCTATTGTAGTTTGATGGTTTCATAAAATTATCAATGTCCGATATTTTTATATGCAATAATTTGCTTATTGTAATTGGAAATATTTAGTATTCTTTGCCTTATCCTTTAAGACCCCTAATTATATCTCCTAGAAAATAAGTAGGATAATCTTTTTTTCGCTTCGGTTTTTATGGATCTTGTCATCCTTGTTGATTAAATTATTTATCACGCTAAATATAATGTAAGGGTAAAATTAAACTTAATTAACAATAAATTGATATGAATAGGATGAAGATGATTAAAGTCCCTCCACAGATTATGACGTCATACGATAGAATAACCAATGAGAGGCCATTCTTTCGTATGACGTCATAATCTGTGGAGGGACTTTGATCATCTTTGAATGGGTCTATGGAAAAAAAACGAATTTTGAGAAAAGTAACACCACCTTTATCTCTTTAACTTGAACACTTGAGCAACTATTGAATATTGGTAAAGGGAATAAAAAGAAATAAAGGATTAAAAAGATCAGACTTTTCGCGGATGTTAAAATGAAAAATTATTTGAATTATTTGTTAGACCCGAGGGGCCGAAGACCCGGGCAAACAAAACTGGTATAAATTTTATGACGAATGAAAATAGTATTCGTGAAAAATTGCTTGTAATACAATGCATACATGATTTTTCAGTATGGCAGGAAACCGGTTCCAATCCAGTAGACATAAATTGGTTTCGAAAGAATACTGAAAGTAAATAAAACTTTTTTTTATGTATTGACTACTTTTACTTATATATATATTGAAGATTTTTCAATATATTTAAAAAGCTAGATGACCAATCCCTATTAATTTGACCAATACAAAAACGATGTAAGGACAATCCGACCACTTGAGGTGTGTACATATTTTGGTATTAAAGTACAGTTTTTCAAGTGATATCACATTAATTAAGTGTAAGGTAAGGGTTGATTTTTTTATTGCAATGTTGTATCGGGTTTAAAACCATGACGTTGGGTAGCCAACACAGACTTTCAGAAAACTGTCGAACGGATTTTTAAATTTCACCCTGTGGACAAAGTTATTCAAGAAATAAATTTCGGTTTTGAATTTCGTCCCTGTGTGTTTTATTGCCATATTGGGTTGGATTTTTACATTGTTTCACTGTTAGTACATAATTTTTGGAAGATTTTTTTTAAATTTTGGGAGATTTAAAAATTAAAATTTTTTAGGAGGTTTTACATAAAAAATGTCGCATTAGGAGGTTTGTCGCAATAGGACGTTTGTCAGTGTACCATTTTTCTTTTTTTTGATCCATTTATTAAAGTGTTCACGAAGCTGGGAAAAAGTTGATATATGTCACTGATTAATGTTTTTTAAGAGTACTATTTTGAGAATTAAGTCTTAAATACTTCCCATTTAAAAATAAATCAAACTTTAAAAAAACGAATTTATTCCCTTGAAAACATCATTGTATTTTGAGTTTTATTATACATATCTTAAAACCTATCAAAATCGACAAATAACAATCTTTTTGTTGAAGTTTACGTGCAAATTTAGAGTAGAATGAATTCTTTTGTTACATACATATTAAACTAACCAAAAAAGTTTGTAATTTCTTTTTACGGGGAGATTAAACGATTTCTACCAATAATCAAAAAGATATTACCAAATATGGGTATAAGGTCAGCTGATTTATAGTTGTCGATTGTGAACATAGCACCCTCATCCTATCTCAATATTTACTACTTGCTAAAAAAGCTTCATCATACTGCAGAGCTAAAAATACGGTTAGGCCCCCACATAATTGGGGGATTTTAAAGTTTTTACTATAGATAAAATCTATAAAAGATATTTAAAAGAAACAATCTTTAAAACATGAATTAATTAAAGGTTTTTGCTATAAGCGTTTTCTGAGTACAGCCAGGTTGAATCAAATACACACACACACACACAAACATACATATGGACTCCACAGAACTTGATTGTTTAATACTTCAAAACATGGAATAAGATAAAGAGCACACAAATTATATTCTTTAATATTAATCTGTTATTTATGGATGTACATTAATTAAAGCAAGGCTTTTATCTTAATCCTAAACACAATGTAAAGATGGTTCCTGAGGTAATAAATCAAGTCAGTTAGCAATAAACCTATACAAAAAATGAAATAAAATAACATGTTTTTTCAGTTATGGGAATAAAATTATTTACTTTTTATAGCTTTTGAAATTTTCCCGTACTGGTCCAAACTTACAACTTAAAATACACTGAAGGGACTGCGACTTTTACAATATTCAGTAATGTTTGGTTTCTATACTTCAACTTAACAAAATCCGTTGGTACCATTTGTACCAACGAAAGATAAGGAGGGGGGACGGAGAATGGAAGAGGGAAACACGAGAATGGCCAATGTAAGTGAGTGAGTGTGTGTGTGTGTGTGTAAGTTAGGCTGCGGGCGTGTGTGGGCGTATAATGACAGGTATTTAATTAAATTTGACACATTACGAGGATTATTTTACGATGATAAAATGCTTATTTTATGCTATATTTATGCTATATGCTATATTTTATGCTGAATATGTGCAGCAAATAATATTTGTATATTCTATTTAAACATTTCAATTCTTAAATATCATTCTTTCTACAGATTTAAACAACTTTTCTTTTGTCTTCATAGCAACGCTTACGTATCGGAATTTAGTTAATCATTTTATAAAATGTAAGGAATTTTGGCATTAAGTTTTAAAGAAAGTTTGAATACAAATATTATTAGAGGTTTATTACCAAAATATTTCCTAAGTATTGATTTTTTTGTTTTTATCTGTAAGCGAAGAAATGGCTTATTTTCTTATAGTTTAATTGTTGCTAAAATTTTAAACATTGATTTCATGCGGAATTGATATCGGCATTTTAAACAGATTTTTTTCTAACTTAGTTGAACTTTTAAGGCATTACTCTATGAAAGTTACTTAAAAAATAGGAAAAGATAAACGAAAATGCATTTTGAAAAAATTAATTCGCAATCACTTTAGGTCAGATGTATTATTTTCTTAGGATTTACAAATTAATAATATGAGAAGCTCTTGATTAAAAAAGGGTATATTTGAAATCTTTAGGCCAAAATGGCATCATATCAAAATAATCCATTTTTCTAATAAGACTTCATTTAGGATACTTGGGCTAAAAGTTTTTATAATAAGTCCCTTTTTTATAAGCACTAAAATGAGCTTCTTAAACAGATCAAATAGTATAGATTTATATACAGACAACAACGCTCCTTCCTTTTTCAAAGACCTCTTTCGTCTGCTTCTAAATTATTTTCTGCTACTTGGCTATGTTAATTCAAGCGACACCATTGGTTGATTTTCAATAACCCAATAGAAAGCTTGCACAAGGTGGTTGCGATGGGGGGGTACAGTTATTTTACCCTTTCTCCCTTTAGTGTTTTACTCTTATGCTTCTTAATATGAATTCTAAATTTGACAGATTTTTTTCATGTTTTATTCACCATCTATGGTAATACATCTATTACTTTTCCAATGCTTTCCAAAAGTTGCATCTGGCAAAAAAAATGATTGATTACTTTATTCGCTAAACTAGTGCAGAATCTCTCGTCTAGAAACCTTTCCCCCCCCCCCTGTCATAACCTTTCCCCACTTCTAGCATCATAACTTTTCATAAAGAGTATTTCTTTGCTACTCAAGGTTTTATATAATAAAGGAAGGTATTAAAATTCTTAGAATTATTAATTTTGCATTCAAATTAGATTTAGTTCTTATTTGTTGAAGGGAAAGGGGGAGTGGCGATTTATCTAGGGATATTATATAGAAAAAATTCTGAGGATTGTCGGTTTCGTGACATCGCCTCTTAATGGGCGTTTCGTCGTATTTTCACAGTAGCTTTTGATTATTTTAGGTTAAGGTTAGGTAAATAATAATGATTTACCCGCAGGGTTAGAAAACTTCATCCTCCCCCCACAGGGGCTAGAAATATTAGAAAAGCTACTGTGAAACCCCCATGAAGAGATGTCAAGGAACTGAAAATACCAAAAAAAGAGCCTGCACTGCAATGGAGAGAAATATTAGTCAGTAAATCTTTAGGATTACAATGTGTATAAAATATACGTGGATATTATGTTAATTTAGGTTGCTAACATAGGTCTTTTTTGGTCAAGTCGTTCATCCCATAGAAGGGAAGGGGAATGAGGTAATGGGAAACATGAAAATCTTGTGTAACATGTAAGTAATAATAAATCTATTAGGAGTATACACAAGCTCACATACATATAGATAGACATTCTATTACTTATATAAAAATACACAGCAAGTCGAACTTTGTATAAAACCTTGTGAGGGATGCAGAATAATGAAGGTTTGAGTAGGCAAATATTTATCAATATTTTTCTTTTATGTAATGGACTAGAGAATATTTAGGACAAGCATTATTAATTGCAATAGACCTTATATATTTTATTGTATTGTATAAGGTGATAATGTTTTTTTTTAAAGATAAATCTTCAATTGAGGGAAGCTATACATATTTATCAGGTCCAATGATGGTTTTATGCTATTCTATTTTCAAATCTAAGCAAAACATAGATCTTAAGTCTCAACAAAATAGTACATAAATGCATAAATTTGTTGCAAATTGGCGTAAATACAGCATACAGTAAAAGAACATACTTTCATTTTTAGGATTTGATTATAGAGATGCCTCATTTACTAAGTATATTTGCGATTACTTTTATTTAATGAAATCTTCCAATTTTTAACATATACAAAACGGCCTGCTTAATTGCTTCAAGATCCATGTCAGATCTATATAGGAAATAAATGTCTATAAACGAGCTCAAGTTTTCCAAGGAATATATGATTAAAACTCATAGTGCTCCAATAATCCATAATAAACTCTCATTGCCCAGAACGATAAGACCCATTATTTTACTTTATTAAAAATAAATTCATTTTTTTCATTTCATGTTGCTATTTACCTTATATTGATGTATTTAATTTCTAATCATAAAAAAGAAAATTTAAATTTATAATATGATAAATTTAAGAAAACTATGTTTTAAAAGAATTCGATTGTGGCGACATTTTGTGTGTTCAAATATTAAACTAAAATTGTAATCATCATCATTTACCCTTTGGTGATGGTAATGTAAAGAAAAAAATTTAATTTAAAAAAATCTTTTAAAAATCATTTAAATTATTAAATATTTACTTTCTTTTAGATAGTAATGCCGGGTGATGAAAATAGATTTATTGAGAAATAGATATGCATATTAAGAGATATAAGTTTTCCGGAATTTTAATGTAGGGAGTAGATTTGAAATCTGCATCAAATTTTAAGAATTTTTTATAAAATTCGTTTTTTGTAAAATTCTTTATCTAAAAGCGAAAATACATTTTAAGTTAATTAATTTTGACCAATAGGATAGGTGGATTTTAAACTACCTGCGCTCTAATTGGTTGAATGATGTACGGCATCCAATCAGAGCGCAGATTTTTTAAATCCACCAATCACAGATGCCAAAATTAATTAACTTAATTTGTATTTCCGCTTTTAGATAAAGAATTATACAAAAAACGAATTTTATAAAAAATCCTTAAAATTTGATGCAGATTTCAAATCTACTCCCTACATTACAATTCCGGAAAACTTATATCTCTTAATGCATATAGAAAACTAGCCAATAGGGAGATAATTATATCGAGCCAACTCTAGTTTATAATATTGTTATCTGTTGTCCTAGGAATCATTATTCCAAAAATCAGATCAATAGGATAATCAAATCATATAAAAAAATTGACAAATAAGTTAAAAATCAGCATTTTTTGACTGGACGCACGGACAATTCCAATATGTCTAAATTACCAAAGGGAGCTAACCGTTACGGACGGACCGCCTGTAATTATATAAAAGCTACGCTTTTAAAACAACTATTTTAGTTTTATTATTATCATAATTATGACACTATAGTGTCTAGTTTTAACAAAAGGATAGACATATTAACAAATTAATACATGAGTACTATTTTAACCCATCAAAACATAAAATAAATATCATCCTATAATATAAAGTAACTAGAGTTGGCTCAATATAACTATATCGCTATTGGCTAGTTTTCTATAAGTACATATCTATTTATCTATTTCTCAATAAATCAATGTCCGCCATTACTATCTAAAAAAAGTAAATATTTATTAATTTAAATGATTTTAAAAATGTTTTTTCAATTATATTTTTTTCACATTATCATCACCAAAGGGTTAATATGATTAAAATTTTAGTTTTAATATTTTAACACAAAGGAAGTGTCGCCACAATCGAATTATTTTAAAATAGAGTTTTCTTAGATTTACTATATTATGAACGTATATTTTTTTATTTATGAAAAAAGGATTGAATACTTCAATGTAATTCAAATATCTACATGAAGTGAAAAACTTAATACATTCCATAAACAAATAGAATAAAGGTATTATCGCCTTGGTCATAAGAGTTTAATGAGGATTATTGGAGCACTATGAGTTGTAAACACTTTACCATTGGAAGACTCGAGCTCATTTATAGACGTTTATTTCCTATATAGATCTGTCATGGATCTTGATGCAATAAAGCAGGCCGTTTTGTAAATGTTAAAAATTGGAAGATTTCATTGAATAAAAGTAATCGCAAATATACTTAGTAAATAAGCTTTTTTGTCTGTAGCGAAGGATATCGCTAACCACTTAACCGATATAGTTCTCCTTTACAAAAAGGCTTTTTATAGGTCCTAGATAATAGGGGCAAGGCCACTATCTATAATACAAAGTAGAACGATGTCTGTCTGTCTGTTTGTGTGTTTGTACCAAAGGATCTCGCTAACCGCTGAACCGATCGGGTTCTCCTGAACAGGGTAGCTTCTCATAGGTCCCGGGAAGGTTTATAACTATTTTGGGGGAGGGTACCACCACCCTCCCAAGAGAAATCGCCCATAGAAAAAAATTTCCCTTCCCCAAAAAAGAGACTTCAACGAAACATAATCCAACAATTATTTCTCTTATTAGATATTTGAAATAAAAAGCTTTCTGAGTGCCACTAGAGGCCTCTAGGGGCGTAGCCGCTAGTTCATACATAAAGAATTAACAAAAATAAGAAATAAACATATTGATTTTTGATTTAATGATTTTTAAATTCTTTTGGGGATTTCAATTAAATCTTGATTGGGTTTTACATTTTTTAATTTTATCGTAATTGTTAATTTAATAAATCTATGAAAATAAACTTTTCTATACTTCTACATATTATATTATCTATGTTGTGAATTTCTAAAATTAACCAAAATATTTAGGTTAGTAAAGTTTAAGTAGCTCATTAATTGGTAATTTTTAATCAATATAAAACACATATTTTTGGTTTTGAGTTTTATGGTTTTTATACAACATTTTGCAAATTTTATCATGAAGGTTAAGTTATACTGGGGCGTCATAGGGAGGGAGGGCTTAATGTAGCTTATAACCCCACCCAAAATATTGGGGGTACCAAGTTTTTTTTTAAAAGTTGCAATGTTCAACTAAAAATCGTTTTAAAGACACAACCTAATGACACGCTGATGTCCAAGCTTTTACTTTATTATATTTCTATTGGGGGAGGGGGGGGGGGGAATAAAAATTTATAGAAGGGCTGGGGTGTAAGTAATTACCACCTCTTTTTTTGGTGGGGAGGGGAGAGGGTAATTAGCTTTGGGGTTTATTACAGAAATATGAAAATAATATGAAGAACATTAAAGCTTAACGCGAATCGCCAATACTTTTTTGGTGGTGTTTCAGATGTTTGGTTTCAATTTTTTGGTGGTGTCAATGGCATTCTGATGTTTTTAAAAATATTTTCGAGATGCCTATTTTTTGTTCTATAAAGATTAGATTTTATAATCCTATCGGTAACGGATTTATATTTTAATTTGTTGTTATTTGAGGTATTTAGAAAATTATTATAATCTTACATATAGCAAAAAAACGATTTTCATGTCTTTAAATGTAATTATATAACTCTTTTTTTCAATAAAGTGTGTATGAAAAATGCCTTCATTTTGTACTTTTCGTCCAACTTAGAAATAGGTTTTGTTAAATAAAATTTTCAAAATAAATTTAGAATGAATTGAAAAGACCAATATTCCCATTAAGGGATGGGATAGTGCAGGAATTAAGATGGTTACAAAACATTTGGAAACCCAAAATTTGTCTAAAATGAGAGGAACCACACTTAAAGAGAAACTTATTTATTAACAAGAATAACAACATTAAGTAGCGAAGCTCATAAAGGAGGACAGATTGAGGACAAAATTATATATTTAGCTGATTTTCATTTGTGGGCAGAATCTTGAGTGCAAAATCAACCCAACTACTTTTAACAAAAGTAGAGAAAAATATATTCCTAGAAATATGTTTGATGAAGAAGAGTATTATGGACAGAGTCGATGGACAAAGTAAATTAGAGTGCAGAAGGAGTTGATGCTTATTGGTCAGCGAAATCTTCATAAAAATCTAAGCAGTGTACATCTTATAACATTTATTCTAAAGATTTCCAACTGCCGCCTTCCCCCTTTTTTTTACTCATCCATTGCTCTAACCCTGTAGGGGGTGATATAATTGAAATACCAGGATTTTTTTCCATTGTATCATCCTTCTATCCCTGGGAGGGAGTGGTATTTTTGAAATAAAGGAAAATTAATTTCTCATCAATTGTTTTATCCCTTTATCCTTGGTAGGAAGTAGTATTATTAGAACACCAGGATATTAATTTCTTAACCATTGTCATATCCCTATATCCCCGGTTAAGAGTGGTATAATTGAAATACAGGATATTTAATTTTTCATACATTGCCATATCTCTTCATCCCTGGTAAAAATTTTAATAATACCAGGAAATTAATTTCTCATCCATTGTCATATCCCTGTATCCCTGGTAGGGAGTTGTATAATTGAAATTAATTTCTTATTCATTTTCCTATCCCCGTATCTCTGGGAGGGAGTGGTACAATTGAAATACAGGATATTTAATTTCTCATCCATTGCCATATTCCTGTATCCCTGGTAGGGAGTGGTGTAATTGAAATACCAGAAAATTTAATTTCTCATCCATTGCCATATCCCTGTATCCCTGGTAGTGAGTGGTTTAATTGATATACCAGAAAATTAATTTCTCACCAATTATTTTATCCCTTTATCCCTGGTAGGGAGTGGTATAATTGAAATACCAGGAAATTAATTTCTCACCAATTGTTTTATCCCTTTATTCCTGGTAGGGAGTGGTATAATTAAAATACTAGAAAATTAACTTATTATCCATTTTTCTATCCCCGTATCCCTGGTAGGGAGTGGTATAATTGAAATACAGAAAGATAAGTTTCCTATCAATTGATTTATCCCTTTATTCTTGGTAGGGAGTGGTATAATTGAAATACCAGGAAATGTAAATGAATTTTCCTATATTTCCCCTCGCTGGTAATTTCCATTCAATTCCCCAGAATTTATAGAGAAATTCCCTCAAAATCCCTAATCGAGCACAAAACCTTCCCCCCCTCATTTTAAGAATAAATTTAAAATCAGGTGGTTGTAGTTTTAGTGTGTTAGGTCGAGTTAGTTTAAGTTATGATGGTAAAAGGGTAGCACAGTGCCTTCGAAGGTGCTTTAACTTTAGTGTCAGAACCTAAATTGGGACATAGTGAATTTCATTACCCTAGGTTAGGTAACTTCATTTCACTTTTCAATAAAATCTAAAATGCAGCGGTTTTTGAGAAAATTAAATTTGAAAGTTTCAAGTTCAATTTTCGCCCACTAGGAGTTACCGCATAATCATGACAAGAAAAGCAAAGATTATTTATTTAAAATTTTAAACAACTTTGCTTTTATAAAGTTCTTCATAAAACCACTCTAAAGTGAGTTAATTAATGGCCATTTTTATCAATTGCTTTGCTAAGGTCACGGAAATTCAGCCTTAAATAAGTCATATATAGAGAGGTTTTATGACTGACTTTATAAAATCAAAGTTGTTCAAAATTTTAAATAAATAATCTTTGCTTTTCTTGTCATGATTATGCGGTAACTCCTAGTGGGTGAAAATTGAACTTGAAATTTTTAAATCTAATTTTCTCAAAAACCGCTGCATTTTAGATTTTATTGAAAAATGAAATGAAGTAACCTAACCTAGGGTAATGAAATGCACTATGTGCCAATTTAGGTTCTGACACCAAAGTCAAAGCACCTTCGAAGGCACTGTGGTAGGTTAAAGTCCCCAGAAGAAGTTAAGCATAGAAAAAAACTAACCCCTGCCTTTTAATCCATTTTTGTACAAAATAAGCCGGATGGGGGGGGGGGTAGTGTGTTCTGTGCTCCCAAGACATTATAAAGGAAAGCATCAAATTTATGATGGGATCAGATGTAATAACTGCTACTCAATTTGCTCTATCCTAAAATAAAGTTTTGTATATAATACTAAACTTCAACATTTACTTTGTCAAAAAACTGACAAAAAGAGAATGTCATGTTATAGGTGCAATGCAAAGTTAGGTATCAAGCAGGGATCTCAAGGGATAAGACTTTGCACTCCCAATTATGATAACAAAATTATCTTTATGAAGAGTAGCATTAATGGTCGAAATGTTTAAACACTGCACTGATAACTAAAAGCCTAAAAGTGTTAGACATTAATTATTTTGACACCAAAAGAATTATTTTGAGCTATCCTAAGTATTCACGTTTTTATCCTTGGTCAATTGACAGTATATATTTTCTCTATTTCACCAAATGTACTCTAACATTTTAAACCTTTTTTAGCGTAGCTACTATTACGATTATGGTGTTTCAGTTCGTCCGATGTAAAAAATAATTTTAAAAATATATGATATCATTTTTTCCTGATTTAAACACAATAACTGCAAAAACACGTTTCATTCAGTTGAAGATAAACTTTTTTCGTTTATTTGGAACATAATTGTCCTTTTTACAAGCTCCCTTTGAGTAACCACATACTGATGAGGCCAATAATAATTTAATTTACACCGGAGTTAAATTAAATATTCAATTTATTATTTATTTAATTTGTATTTGGTTGCATTTATTATAGAGGAGGGCCTAGAGGTAAAGGACCGTGATTCTTCATAAAACTCGTTCTGTAATTGGTACGCTTGTAAACTTATGGAGAGGGAGGGAGTGCATCATTCCCCTCCACAAAAACAAAAGTAATGGTTTAAGCTCTTTTTATTTACGTACCTAAACTCCTAAAGAAAAATTTACCTTTTAAAAATTTGAAATAATTTGAAAATTATTTCTATTAAAGCTTTAAGTTAAAGATCTTGTGAATTTAAGTATCTTTTGATTTATTTGTTAGACCTTAACAAAGCAGTTGACATATGCCTTTCTTTAGATTATCTTAAAGGATTTAAAACTTTTTAAACATTCTAAAATAATTTTAGAAAAAAAACTCAGTAGCATATACACTGAACAAAATCTTAGGAAACACGTTATAAGGAAAGGAAGGTTGCGGGTAAAATCCGTAAAAGTGTGTGTTTTAAGGCTTAAAAATAGTAGTAGAACGATAATATTCACTAAATATGTGTATTTCTTATTAAAAAGAACTTTAGACAACAAATCTTTATCGTTCTACTTCTGTTTTTAACTTGAATTACACAACCTTTACGGATTTTACCACCAACCTACCTTTCTCTTTATGACTAAAATTACATCAATGCGCATGTTTTAGTTCTATATTTTTTTATTTATACATGAAACATCATTATAATACTGAAAAGAAAATTATTCTGACAATCATTGGATAAAAGAAGAATATAACCCATAAACTACAAGAAACCTTTTAATAAAGATATTTTTTTTATACTTTTTTAGGTCGGTGCTATTAGATACAATTGTCCTTGTATAAAATTAAGCAAAGCAAAACTTAATTTAAAGTATAGCTGCATTTTAAAATGCATTTAAAGAAATGAAAATCGATAATAGATGAAGTTAAACTTTATTGAAATTATAAACAAATATCGCAGTTTATTAAGCTTTATATTTTTTTTATAGCGAAGCTATTGTATACATTACAATTTTTTGTCAGTCAGTCCATCACTTTGCCTGTCCGTATATGCATATTACTATAGAGGTAGTTGGATGTATTATTGTTAACTATGATATATTCGGCTGCTATATAGAATTGGCTTCTGAAATATTTAAGAATCTACTCGCCAAGAGACAGCTTAAAATGACTTTATTCAATAAAGTTGTCTAATGAGAGGCCAGTATACATTGTAATTTGTAATTGACTAATGGTAAAATATATACTCGCTTCTCATTAGTAATTTTATCTTATGACCAGGGGCGTCCAAGCTTTTTTATTTGGGGGGGTGAAATTTTGAAAATCCAAAATTTTGGGCAAATTCATTTGGGGGGGGGAAGGGTTAATCACCCCATTACCCCCCCCCCCCTTGGACGTCTATGCTTATGACGTCACCTTTTGGTGTTATTTTGCGTTTTCTATTGTATTATGTTATCCTTGTTTTAAATACTTGAGACAAACAAATGAACAAAACAAAATTGAAAATTGTTTTAAGTAAAACACACTTTACTCAAACTTTAAAATGATAAATTTAGAAACTCGATGGATGTACTATCAAAACTTTTCAAAATTAAATTGAACATTTTTTTACATTTTAGCTGAAAAAATTATATCCAACTATTACAAGAATCATTATGCAGATTTTAAAATCGAAAGGACAGTTATAATATGCCTAGATTAAAAAAAAAGCTTACGATTACAAAAGAACGAACGCAAGACACTAATTAAAGAAAAACTATGCTTTCTAAAAATACTCTATTTTATGTTGTTTTTTTTATATACCCATTGAAATGTCCCTAAAACCCTGCTAGCTAAAGAGTAGCGTGTGAAAGACATATTTATAAAACTTTTTAACAAAAACCATTTGGAAAATCTTTTATGGTTTGTTCATTTTAACTTCATATGAAACAAAGAAAACTGTTTTTAATAACATTAATATTCCTGAACTTTAGAAATATTGAATTTCTTTGTTGAAAGATAGAAATTAAACCCCTGTATGTGTATGTATTATCAAACATTATAGTACATTCAAATAAATCTTTTAAAAATCTACATATATCTTTAACATAAACATAGTAAATCACTTTTTTCATTTAAAAATCAATTGTCTTCCAATGCATAACTAATGAACGGACAAACAATCACAAAAGTTATATAGTAGATGCTAATTGATTTCAAAAATCTTCACAAAAATATTTGGCACTTTATCTGAAATCAGTCAGACACTTTTACTGTGTTCTTTTTTTTCTTATTTCAAATATGTAATTATTTTCTATGTTGCGTTCAAGTCACTATGTAAAAATTTTTTTATCTTTTTATTTTTTTTGTGATTTCTCTTGGTAGGATGGTGGTCTTCTCCCCCAAATTACATTCCCAAGACCTATGAGAAGCTACCCTATTAAGGAGAACCCGATTGATTCAGCGGTTAACGAGATCCTTCGGTGCAAACATATAAGCACACAAAATCACACAGACAAACATCCTGTTACTTTATTATAAGGTTTGGCATTTTATCTGAAATAGCGGCTGAAGAAATTACGTTTCTCCTTTTATTTAGAGTTTTAGAGTAGCATCGCTATTAAAAAAGGATAAAATCAAACTGAGACGTCCATAAAATATATGAATAGTTAATAGTTATTTCTTGCATCGTACTATAAGCAGCTTTCCGCGGGGCACCTCGGGGCTACAAAAACTGGTTTTAATCAACTGATTGAACATTTTTGTATTCGTAGAAAACTGGGTATAGTACGATGCTAGACATCGTTTTTTTCGTATGGATGAGAACTGGTTCTAAACCACCGCCGGATTCGAATGAATACGAGAAAACATTTAATATTTGAAATGTGTATGTGATATAAGACCTACCTATGATCTTGTGTGTAAAGCTTTATTGATATTCTTTCAATCTAATCCTTTAAATGCAAAGCTTTATTCTTTCACTGCAAAAAATAACAATACATGGAAATGTATTTCATAAAATGTATTTTACCTTTTTTATCGCATTCTAGCGGCTACGCCCCTAAAGGCCTCTAGTGGCATTTTAATTTTTTTTTTTATTTTCAATATCAAATTAAAGAAATAATTTGTCTATGTTATCAGCTGTTAAATTCATGTCTCTACGCAGCGGAAATATTTCAATTGTTTTCGATTTTATTGTGATTTCTCTTGGGAGGGTGGTGGTACCTTCCCCCTAATAGTTATAAACCTTCCCGGGACCTATGAGAAGTTACCCTGTTAAGGAGAATCCGATCGGTTTAGCGGTTAGCGAGATCCTTCGGTACAGACACACAGACAAACAGACAAACATCCTGTTACTTTAGTATAAGGATATCCTAGACAAATCAAGTTGTGAAATTATCTTCAAATGGATCTTTTCTTAATGACCCTACAGCATTACCTACTGCCCGACTAATTCAAAGTCACAAATATATATGCGTAATGCTCAGCGCAATCTTTACATAAAATGTCAGTCCTTTAGCTTAAATAGCAACCGAGTAAGAAAGGTTCCAATTTATCTAACACCCACAATAATTAGACTTGATGACTAGAAGTATCTCAAATAGAAATATAAGATTTAAACCTTCAATTGTCCTCAAAAGTATACATATATACAAACCAATTACCACCAGTGTTCTTACACAAGCTTCTTTTTGTATTTAGTCACTTTTGAACTTTATAATCGTATGGATAAAAAAACTTCACTCTCATTTTTTAACCTAACTAGAAGTCGGATTGCTACTATTAGTCCAAATATTAGAGGGTAAGAGAAATTAGATTGAAATTTATTGTAGATCCTTAAATCTATCAATTGTTTACCTGTTTGTTTTTAGAGTATACCTCTTGCCGGGTGCACTAAAGCTTAATCCCAACACAAAAAACACCATCCAAAACTTTTCTGTTATTGACAAAATAAAAAGAAATAAAAGTACGCGAATCTTTTAATCAAAGCCAATAGTTTGTTTTATTTCTAGCAGCACAGTGCACATAAAGTTTTAGCTTGAAAAATTGTTTAATTGATTTTGGTGGAAGTTTCAATAGTTTGACCCTTTTCTTTATAATATCGTGGCTTCTCTATAATTATTCAGTAATTTTCTTGTTGATATTTGTATACATATTTCGGATCTCCTGCAGTTCACGGTAAAATATTGCTGGTAACGAATATTGCAAAAAATCTATGAATTTTAAAGGCTGCTAGCTGCCAAACGGCTGAACGTACAGATCATACCTGCACACCATTTTATGCGGTATAAGAAGGCCTACAAATAATCTGGAATAGCCAAGATCCAATAAAACACAGGGAAAGCTTCACTGAAGAAAAAACGCGTAAAATAGACCTTTTTCGCGCATTTCTCTGCACTGCGAGATAATTATGCATTTTTGATTTATGGCTATTCCAGATTATTTGTAGGCCTTTTTATGCCGCTTAAAACAGTGTGCGGGCATGATTTGTACGTTCAGCCGTTTGGCAGCTAGCAGCCTTTAAAATTAATAGATTTTTGGCAATATTCGTTACCAGCAATATTTTACCGTGAACTGCAGTAGATCCCATATTTCTCTATAATAATGTACCAATGTTTAAAAGGGGATGGTAAAGCTCCAATAACCCTTTAACCCCCCCAAAAATATGTTACATATCTGTATAATGGTTTTGTTTACTTTTTAAAAACTATCGGTTGCATCCCCGGCAGCTAGGGGACTAAAAAATAGTTTTAACTATCCCAAGACTTTAATTTTTAAAAAAAATAGCTTAAAAGCATTACAGGACCTATGTAAAGCCTACCTATACTAGAGAACCCAACTTTTTAAAGCAGTTATTGAGATCTTAAGCTCCAGACAAAAAATAATACTTTATATATTAGGATAAGGATTGCAACATCCATAGAAAAGAAACCTAAATGTCAGACAAATGGGCTGTGTATACAAAAAATAGCCTAAACGCTACAGGAATCTACCAAGACGATTTTAACATGCGAAAATCTAAAACAACATCTTGTTAAATGTAACATTTAGAAGTTTGTTAGATTGTTATTGCTGCGCTATTTATGGACACCATTGTTATTTCTATTTTAAATCTATCGTAATGATTATTTTCTTTCCATGCTACATTAATATTTACTGTGTTATAAAACTGTTAATTGCTACGCTACTTGTAAATTTTTTCTTACTTATTTTGATGTATTTTAGCAATTCTTATGGACATAAGTATCCTTGTTTTAAATGTATTGAATTGATTGCACTGAAACCATACAAATGCAATATTTGGAATTAGATTACTTTATTATTTTATTCAAAAATATTTTTGAGCCTTTACATCATAAAACATGAAATAGTGAGGATTTTGAAACGAGCGCGGTGAAATGAAGAAGTTAACATGGAATATTTATAGCTTTAAGTTAAAAAATCTAATTATCAATTCAGGAGTTGGTTCTATAAGATCTTTGCCACAGGAATAATAAATATAAAAGCGCAATTTCTAAAAAAAAAAATTCAGATGTGAACCAATTATCAAATCTTTCAAGTGGTAAGATCAGCAAGTTCTCTCAAAGTGCTTAGCCAACCCCCTATTTTTCAGAAATAAAGCCGGCAGTAAGTTCAAATTTCAATTTTGAATGCTACGCTTAAAATTGATGACAAAAGGACAATGCTTAAAATACTTAGACTGGTTCAATACCTTATTTTTTCTTTACTGGAAGCCATTGGAATATTGAAAAATATTATGTTGGATTTCTGACACAGCTTTTGAACCTTTCATCAAGCTTTCTATCAAACCAAATGTTGCTGAAAAAAACGACTCAAAAAAAGGTCTTTTTAGGACTTTTAAATATTTTAAATACTAAGACTTTTGGCCCTACAAAAAAGGACTAAAAAAACTGTCAGTACCGACCATTATGACATACTTTTTGGGGGGGAATATCTTTATATTCTCGGCTGTTATTTGCTCTATAATTCACTTTATACTTTTTAAGCCTCTGATATTTTTTGATTCGATATATATGCATTTTATATAACAAGGATGACTCATCCACCATAAAAGCGAAGTTCTGAAACGGTATGACAGACGAACATTAACTCTTGTAGAGTGTCAAAACTTAATATACAAGATATAAATATACAAGTTTAGACAAAATTATACGTAAATTTGTTGCAAAACTTTTGAAATACAGAATACTGTTTAAGGACATACTGACATTTTTAGGACTTGATTAAAGAGATGCTTCGCTTATAATAGTGTACTTTATTGTAAAAGGAATCAGTATCTAAAAAATCAGATCAATCGAATGATTATATCACATGAAAAACTGTTGTTTAAATGTTAAAAATCAACTTGTTTAAAATGGACGTACGAACATTCTGGTAACGATTATAGAGTTGCTACACTTTCTAAATCGTACTTAACTACTACAGGATTCAATATGCAAAGTTTGAAATGGATAGGAGAATTCTAACATGCCTAAAATAACGAAAAAAGATATCTGTTACGGACGGACGGACCGATCCTAATTATGGAAAAGCTTTCCTTTTTACAATGGACAGGCCTAGAACTGTATGGCTAGAAATTTGTATAAAAACCTGCTTATCTCGATACCACCAACGTAGTGGGGCACAAAAACAAATAATGGCTTGACATGCATGGAAGTGTACGTGTACATTATCATAAGTAGTAGGATGTGTGTGTAAGTCCAGTGAGATCGCGTAAACGATTTGTCTAGATACCATCAACATAGTACAACAAAAACGAATAATGGCAGTTTGAAACACGTTTCCTATACAATGAATTAGTTAGATGATCATGTGTATTATGTATCAAGTGCGATCTCGTAAACGGCTTATTCTAAACTAGCGGCTAAGACCCTAAATGCTTCTAAAGGCACTTAAAGTGTAATAGGATAAGTCGAGCCCCGCACATTAAGCTTAGTTTTGAAAAGAAAAGTAAAAAATTGCGGTGGTATTTTTTCCAGGAGCGACTACTTTTTGTAGTGTGTTGGTTGTTAACCACCTCTAAAATATTTATGAACCTTCCTTGGAACTATGAGAAGCTACATTGTAATGGAGAGTCATATCGGTTTAGAGGTTAGCGAGATCTTTTGCTGTACACACATATCTAAAGGGTACAACCAACATAAGACACAAATCAGTGGGATGGGTGTTTGTTGAGATTTTTAACGGTTGCTTCATTTCTAAGCTACAGAGAAGCTTTATACTGTTTCTATATATATTACTAGCGACTATGCCCCTAGAGGCCTCTAGTGGCACTTTTTAAAAATAATACGTTACCTATCTATGTTGCGTTCAAGTCTCTAGGTAAAAAAAAATAGATTTTTTGTGATTTCTCTTGGGAGGGTGGTGGTACCCTCCTCCAAAATAGTTGTAGACTTTCCCGGGACCTATGAGAAGCTATTCTGTTAGGGAGAGTCCGATCGGTTTAGCAGTTAGCGAGATCCTACAAACAAACAAACACAGAGACATCCTGTTACTTTATCATAAGGATTATAGAATAGGAAGGATTTGGAGGGTAAAAAATCTCATCTTTGGAAAATCCGCTCCTTTTTAACCAAGTTTATTTTACTTAGACTTTTTTTATTTTAGAATTTTGTTAGAAGGCGATTTTTTTGGTCAAAGCAACTATAAACTTTTTCCTATTTCTTGTCCGTTTTCTTAATAGTGGAACGCGAACAACTTTTAGTAAAATTGCCAGGGGGTTTAAATTACACTCACCCACCCACACACACACACACACACACACACACACACACACACACACACACACACACACACACACACTCAAACTCACTTTTACTAAAAAATTTGAATTGACCCAAAAGGGGTAACTTTCAGGGGTAAGCATCATTGGGGAAAGATTAAAAGGGAAAGGGCGGGAAAGTGTGCAAAAATTTTCAATGCCACGGGTCCGACCAAATCCCCCAATCGTTTAAATATTTTCCCCTCCCCATCTCTTAAATCCCCCCTCCTTTTAAGGATATAATTTGTATACTCTATCTATCTATTCTACAGTTGATATCACTTTAAGTTATCTAAAAACTAAAATGAAACTATAAAAGCATTTCAAGCCTCGCGTGTCATGTACATGTCAAGTTCTTCAATGTCATCACATAAACAGAAAGTTTCTTTTTATATCTTTTATCTTCCCCCTTTTCTCACCCCCCATGGCTGTATGTTAAGTGATCTGAATATCTTCTGTTGGTTTGATGAGATGTACATAGAAAGATGGGTGAAATGAGAGAAAAGAGTGAAATACTAATTCCGCAGAAAATAAGTTGTTTAGTATAAGCGCCCAAATCTAAAATGTATTGATTTTTATCATTAAATTCTATCAAAAAATCTTGACAACAAACCATCATAATAACAAAGATGAAAATCAGATGAAAATTATATTAGCCAAAAATCATAATAGCAAATCTCGATGCTTAGAAATTTTCAGTTAATTTGTTTTTACAATTATTTATGGAAAAGAAAGTGATTTGGAGATTATGGGCGATTTTTAGTAATAAAGTGTTATTTTTCCGTAAAATAACAATTTAGCTATTTTATCATTTGCATTTACTGTAATGAGTACTATAGCCGTAGCGCCCCTATCATCTTGGGACTATGTTTACAAAGCGGTAGAATGGGGGCGAAAATAGCTTTCATTCCATTCCAACAACTTAATTTTTCAATTTAAATAGCTTAAAACCATACTTAGACCTATTTGAAGCTTACCTAAAAGTACAGAAGATATTAAAATCTTAAACTTCACACAAAAATACCTTACCACTTTGTATGATAGGATTGGTATTTTTACGGACGTCATAGCACATCGAGAAAAAGCGTCTACAACGTCACAACCCCCCAAAAAATGTTTCGAGTTACAAATAGCCGGCGTGTTCGGATCAGAAACCCGCGCAAAAGTCACTTTCTCTGCGCGTATATACCAGCCTCAGTCGCGCAAGTACGCTAAATACGCTCACATATACGTGCTCGCACGTACTTTTTGTGCGCATTTTTTAAGTTTTGTGAAATTTCAATACAATATTTCAAGTGATTTAATAACGTGATTTCTTAACTTGTGACCCAAGGGAAAAAATTGTTGAAAATAAAAAACAATAACTAAATTTCATGGTATATAAATGTTATCATAAAAGTATATAAAATCGTGTGTTTTAATTTCAAGGCTGATAATAGCCTTAGCACGTAGTCTTAGTTACCATTTCCTAGTATTCTACCAAGGGGAGGGGGATATGGCAACTAAAAAAAAATTATTTCGCCCCAAAAGTTTCCGCCAATCAATACCAAATGATTTCTAGGCGATCATGTCAATGGAATATTGATAATTTTGCTGGTAACTTTTCTATCAATCAAAATTACTTATTCTTGCATGTTAGTGTATGATGATTTGCTGTAATTGTAAGAACATATACAGTTACAATGTAAAGAAACATGTTGACTAGCAGAAAAGTTATTGGAAAAATAAGATGAAAACTATATACTATGGTTTTAAATATTTTATTAGTTCATTGATAATTAACAATATAAACTACTAAAACTGATAAATAGTAGTAAAATAGCCCAAAACCATCCCATGACTTAAATTTAAAACTAAAATAGACTAAAACCATATCGAGATCTACTTGAACCTTCCTTAAAATGGAGAACTGTATCTGTTCAGTTGTCATCGAAATATTAACGGACAAAAAACCTTACTACTTTATATCATAGGACTATAGCGTAAGCACCCATATGATAAGATAAATGATAACTTATATTTTTCTCTGTTGCTCTATCCCTCCAAATTTGTTTCCTGTCACAGGTTTACCATATTACTATTACAGGCTCATTTTATCATACAGCCATTTCTTAAATACTTTAAACAGTGTCCTTTGTATGTTGGATTAACCTTTTATTCGCCCTCCTTAATAGTATCTAATTTTATCATACCACCTTTTCTTAAATACTTTAAACAGTGTCCTTTTTATGTTAAATTGGCGAATTGATACAACCTTCTTTATATTATCTAATTTTATCATACAGCCATTTCTTAAATACTTTAAACAGCGTCCTTTGTATGTTGGATTAACCTTTTTTACCCCCTCCTTAATATTATTTAATTTTATCATACAACCATTTCTTAAATACTTTAAACAGCGTCCTTTGTATGTTGGATTAACCTTTTTTACCCCGTCCTTAATATTATTTAATTTTATCATACAGCCATTTCCTAAATACTTTAAACAACGTCCTTTTTATGTTAAATTGACCTTTTTATACACCCTCCTTGATAGCATATAACTTATCGTACATTAAATACTTGTAACAATGTCCATCAAAATATTGAAATCTTCTTCCCTAGCCTCTAAAAGTTTGTAAGGGGAAGGGGCTAAAAATAGGACATCAGCCATAAATAATATTTTGTTTATCATCATTAGGAATAACATCAATTTATCGTTCATATCCCCCAAGATAATTTACATTTGTGGGGGGGGGGGGGGTTAACTACCCCGAACAAATAAAAAGGAAATTACCATAATATCCTATTACTTTATCAATGTTGGTTAAGTTACCATGTATAGCTTAGCTTTACTCGCATTCTTAAAGGCTAAGTTGTAAAGCTTGGTCAGTTTAATATGTTTTATGTGTAAGTGGCAAGTTTTAAATATTTTGTATTACTTTATGTTCTAAAACATTGGATATGAACGAAAATTTGATTAGTAAATATAATCTTTAATGGGAAGGAGTGAGAAAAACCTTACTTAATGAAATAAAAACAGCATTTTAGAAAACTATCATATTCTCAAACTTATTTTAGTACCAATTATCAATTAAACTTCAAAAAATTTTATTCAAATGTGAAATTCTGTAGTTATTTTTTGATAATTTTTCTTGTAATTTCAAATTGTAGTATTTTAATGTTTAATTGCTGAAATGTTCTAGAAATCCACCAACTTTAGAAGCAGTTTTTTGGCAAGGGGCAGGTGGGTTATTTTCCTTTGAATATAATTATAAAACTTTTGTACAAAATCAGTCTACTGGGTGTCTATCATCATTATTCCTAATCACCTATATTGTCCCTTTTGACCTTTTCTTTTCATTCGATACATGTCCTTGAATCAATCAATGTGTTTTTTTCATCAATTTACCAAAATACAACAATATTATCATTTAATATGGAAGCTTTTCATTCTTTTTTTTCCTTACATGGAAATGTATAGTAAATTCTGTATTAATGAAAATAATCTTTATTAAGACGAAATGTATTGATTTTTTGCATGTAAAATTAGGAATTGACTAAGTAAGAAACTTCATATTAATTTTAAATATTTTTTTATCCCGTAGTATTTAACTGTTATCAAAGGCATAATTTTACACGTAGGAACTAAGTAGAAATTTAGTTCATTGCCCACTACAGGGCTCTTGAGAGCGGGGGAGGGGAAAGTCGACCCCTCGATTTTTAATTGTAGTTTTAAAAAGAAAAAGTAAAACATTTTTTTTGGGGTGGGGGGTTATGAGGCAATTTCTCTTGTGAGAGTGGTGGTACCCTCCCAAAAAATAGTTATACATACTCCCAGGACCTATGAAAAGCTACCCTATAAAGGAGAACCATATCGATTTAGTGATTAGCGAAATATCTTTCAGGAAAAAATTTTAAGGCTTTATTTAAAATATACTTATATATTTTAGAAAAAGAATTAGTATTGCCATTATCACATTTCCAAAATCTCAATGGCCACACACACAAACACACATCCTTCTTCTTTATAGTATAGTATTATTTACTATAATATTAGATATGTTGTATAAAATGTTGCAGTGCAAAAAGTTATAAAAATCAAACCTGGGTATAGTTTTAAATTTATAGCTTAACTTTAAGAAGGGATAGTCAGTTTTGGATATGTTAATTGTGGCTTTTTTGATAGTTTTTGAAAAATAAAACAGTGTAACTTTTGATACTAGGATTGGGCCAGATATCCGGCTGATTTTAAATGCCAGATATCCGGTTATCCGGCCGTATATCTGGTAATTTGCCGGACATCCGGCGTTGGCCAGATATCCGGCCAAACCCTAATTAATACCCAATTCCTATCATTTTTTCATGCGACCATATCTCAAAATGAGGGCGTTGTCCCCCCACCCCTTCAATAAGTCTTAAACCTTCCCTGGACTAATGCAAAATTTTCTTTAAAATTTTTAATCTATCGTTCCATCCAGTTTATGAGATATTAGCGGCTACGCTTAAAATTTCTAGAAAAGGTTTAAAAAATAGCTTATAACCATTTCAAGACTGAATTTAAAAATTAAAATAGCCTAAAGCTATCACAGAACCTATGCAATGTAAACATTGCCTCAAAAAGAGAACCCAATCAGTTCAGTAGTTATTAAGATTTTAAGCTTCAAACAAAAAAAAAACTCACTACTAACTCACTACTAAAGATGATTAAAGTCCCTCCACAGATTATGACATCATACGATAAAATAACCAATGAGAGGCCAACATAAATTTTTTCATTGGCCAATTACAGTGTATACTGGCCTCTCATTGGCTATTCTATCGTGTGACGTCAAATTCTGTGAGGGGACTTTAATCATCTGCAAACAAAAAAAACTCATTACTTTATAAAATAGGATATACAGTCATAGACAACCTGTTACTTAAGTAGATATGATTAACCGCAGCCGCAAACCAACACAGCTAATGCGGCTGGTACTACCTACTGGGCGAACCAAATTATTTTTATAAAAGCACCCAAAAGCAAAACACAACAACTTTTTCGAGAAAAAAAGTTTGAAAAAAAATTTGCATGATATTGGATAATATATTTTGTTGAAAGAAAATATCGGGACTATCCCGCTAGGCATTACTTGATCCCATAATTTCCCCTCTTTATAAAAAAAACAACAAATTATTTGCGGGGCTTAAACACCAGTGTGTCGACACCTCTTTTAAAATTGTAATTGGGAAGGCCTGCTTTTTTCTTACCCCCACCCCCCCCCCCCCCCTTTTGGTAAATCGCTGTGCTTACTGCTGTTGAGAACACCTCTAACCTAAACCAGCTATGCTAAAACTATAATTACTTAAGCTTTGACATTTAATATTCCTACCCTTATTTTCATATTTACTAAAAAATTTTATGGGGTTATTAAGTGGTCCAGCATCTCTTTGAGGGGCATTTGGCAAAATATTTACTTTTTAAAACATTGCACTTTAATGTTTGAAGCAAAAGTTTAATTCTTTTAAATGATTTGAGTTATCTTTTTTTATATGAACAATTGCAAATTGCAATTGAGTTCCGCAGTTTTTGAATGCAGGGATAGTTCATCTGAATAAAAAAAAACATTAAAATCTTTCTGTGAAAAGTATAGGGGTTTGACGTTTGTCCGTTGAGATCTCGTTAACAAACTCATTTTTAGATTTATGTCTTGGGGTGGTTTTAAGCTATTTTTCTCCCTCCATAGACTTTGTGTTTACTAGCATATACAGGTTTATGAAATTGCTTATTACTGTGTAAAAAAATAAAATTACTTACTAGCAGAAAAATTGGAGGCATAATATATTTTCTTTAGATTAAATATCCCTTCCTCACTTTGTATTTGTGTGCATCGCAAAGCAATTCTTAAAAATAAAAGTTGTGTTATTGAGAATCTATTAAATTTGGCCGCTCAACAGTCAATGACTAATTTTTAAAGGTTTATTAAAAATACAATTAGATTTGAAGTTTTATATTTATTCATCTGGCAACTATTTGACTTGATGGTCCTTACATTTCTTTTAAAAATGTTTGGCTTGTTTTGTGTGTTAGTGTATCCTGTAAGATCTCAAAAACTGCAATTTTGAGAAGAACTTTTTTTTATTTTTCCTAGAAAGGTTTTCAGTTCTTTTAATTATGATGAGTTAAAAAATATTTGACCTCTCCCACATAGCCTTATTTCTACTAGTAACACTAAGAACTTAAAATTTTGGTAAAAATCATCTATAATATAAAGTAGTGCGATGTCTGTTTGTCTGAAGCTTAAGATCTCAGTAACCACTGAACCGATTGGGCTCTACTCTTCAGGGAATATACCTACTGGTCCTGGGATGGTCTTAAGCTATTTTCTTGGGGGGGGGGGCGATACCTCCCCTCCCCTCCCTCAACCTAGTGGATAAAGGAACTGACCAATAAATGAGTTTTATGTTAGCCACTTGAATCGACAACAATTTTTCCCTGTCATAATATCCACGTAAAATTAATTCTATATCCATGCATTGCTAGTGTAATATATTTGTTTATGTTTAACTTCAAACAAGAAGCTCCTTATAGTGCCCGTAAAAAAATACGTCATCCAATACAAATGACCAATGACAGACAAATACACAGACCAAATTACAAATTTAAGGCCAGTATACATTTCAATTAACCAATGCAGGTAGGCAAATAAAAAGCTTCTGATACAAGCTAATGTCAGCAGTTAGGGAGATCTTAGGACACAAACTAACGGTCAAATGGATGAACAGACTTTTGTAATGTTGATATATGCCAACGAAAATTTAATCTGTATTGAATGACCTCTAGAAGCTGAAAAGCTGAATTACCTGCAAAAAGATAAATATGTACAGGGGGCAGAGGATAAATTGTAACAATTTACAAAATATAAACGAACAAGTAAAAAATAGTTATTTCTCGCATCGTATTATAAACGGCTTTCCGCGGATATAAAAGTACAATTATGAGATTAAAACTAGTTTTTTTAGCCCCGAGGTGCCGAAGGCACCGGCTAAAAAAACTGGTTTTAATCTTATGATTGTACATTTCTATATTCGTAGAAAGCTGGATATAATACGATGCTAGACATAGTTTTTTCGTATGGATGAGAACCGGTTCCTATCCACCGGATTCGAATGAATACGAGAAAACATTTTCTCACAATTTAGAAAATCTAACATTTGAATTATAATTATAGTGATTTTGGAATTGCCTAATAGGTTTCTAAAAAACTGAAATAAAATTATGTTTATAGGTAATTTATAACTTTCCAAATTGCGCCCCTCCTATCATATAGTTGCTATGTTTTCAAAGGAGGGCCGAAAATAGCCTTTCCAGAGACTTCTGTAAAGTAACCCTATCATAGAAAACTAAATCGGATCAGCAATTACCTAAATCTTCAGCCACAGACAAAAAAAGTTCAACTTTAAATATGTAATATAAAGATTTTGTACAAATTACATTGGGTCCCCTGCATGTACATATGTGCATGCTATAAATAACTATATATCGGTGCATCTTGTTCAAGAAAAGTAAAGCAATGCTTAAATTGACATCTGAAGGTGTATGTTAACAGAAATAAAGGGATCTATAAATGGTTAAAAATAAAATGCTAATGTATGTTTAAGGGTGACAACATAAAAAAAGGGAATCTCTAAAAAAAATGTTTTGGACAAAATTGCCTTAATATAGGATGTTGTGTAGGAACATACTTACATATTTAGTACTTGATTATAGAGATGCTTCGCATACAAAATTGTACCGTGTTGTCCTAGGAATCACTATTACAAGAATCATATAAATAGGATAGCTTTATCATAAAAATTGTAGTCAAAAAAGTTGAAAAACATTATGTTTTAAATGGACGGACTTACCCTAATTATAGGAAAGCTTCGCTTTAAAAAAAAATTCCGTAACCTCTAAATAATTTGTACTGTATTATTGTAGTTATAAATATTATTGTAAAAATATAATAATCAATCTTAAAAAATAAAAAATCTGACATTCTATTGACTCAAATTTGCATAATACAGTAATAATAATTAGCACAGATATTTTTGGATACACTTATAGAGTGACTTTTCTGTAAGAATTCTCGTAAACAATTATTTTCAGAATAGATCTATAGTATAGATGTATGTACAGACAACTACCTCCCTTCCTTTTTCAAAGACCTCTTTCGTCTGCTTCTAGATTATTTTCTGCTACTTGGCTGTGTTAATATAATCGACACCAATGGTTGATTTTCAATAACCCAATAGTAAGGTTGCACAAGGCCTTACAGTTATTTAAGCCTTTCTCCCACTAGTGTTTTACTCTAATATTTAAAGTTTTATAATGATCAGACAACTCTTTCATGTCAAAAATAGAAAATGACTAATAAAGAAACCTCTCTTTAAAAATATATTTACAGACTGAAAAATATTTTTGGGTACTTTTTGTATTAGAATTTTGGGTACTTTTTTTTATCCCTTAATGCCGGGAAGAAAAAGTATTCAATACATCTGATACAAAGTTTACCCTTTTTCTGCCCAAGTCAAGTATACACTGCAAAAAAAATGTACTCAAATTAATTTAAAAACTTTAATACTTTTGATTATTTTATGTTATTTGTAGGCCTAATTAAGCCAGTATCGTTGATTTTTTTCATAGACTGTTAAAAGGAATATCAAAATGTCATATATTTATGTTGTGATGTCATATATTTAAGTTTGCAGACCATATGTTAATTGTTACTCTTAATTGCTCTTTAATTGCTCTCAGAAAGAATAAAGAGAAAATATATTTAAGTCAGTTGATATTGAGAGTCCTAACACAGAACATTATCTGGTTTGGGTTCGAGTCTTTATTAAGACCAATACAGCTATTTACAGACATCCTACTACTTTAGATAGTTTGCATAGGCAGATATTCTACCCCTTCAAAGTGCATAGTTAATTAATACGTTGTATTAATTAAACAGACAGTCATCCTGTTGTTTGGTGTCCTGATATACAGACAGACATCCTGCTACTTCAGAACTATCCAGCTTTGAATAATCAGTAGTTTTGACTTATTAACATATTTAATCATTTCTAAATATAGTATCAATATATAATCTTATTTACTCAAAAACTGCATTTAATCCAATATAATAAATACTTGAAAATCTGTTTGCATTTTGAATTGAACATTAAGTCTACTCTATCATTAGCTTATGCTGTTTGTCTATATCACATTTGGCGCAGTCTTATTGTGCTACGTGTTATTTAGACCTGCTGCTGAGTTAAGGGTGGGGGAAGTGGTGTTTAATTTGAAGTCACTCACTTTTTGAGATATTTTTTTATCTCGGATTTTTCACAGTTTTGTTTTAGTTTTTATATTTCTAACTTGATTTATATTTCAGGTTTCTGTGGAATTTCATTCTTTAACTCTTTTGATCTAAATTTCACGGCGGATCTAGTTCCAGTGCTCGGATATGGCTGATGGAGAAAAAGGAGAGCGGGGTAAAACTGAAGGCAAGCGTGGACGGCCGCCTAAACGTCCTCGGGAGAATGACAGTCAGGATGATGATGGAACTCCCGAACATTGGGAGGAGGAGGATGCTGCGGCTGAGGATGCTGGTGCAGGTGCCAATGCGAATGTGGAGTTGGCGTTGGGCGAGGTGGAGAATGACGTTGTGCCTGAAAGCATAAAAAAATATGTTAGGGCAATGTTGCAGGAGCATACGACTGTCAAAGATCAGGTGGATAAGTTAACGGCGGCGAATAAACGGCTGGAGAATAAGGTGAAAGAGTTTAAGAACTCTGATGAGCATAAGAAGTTAGGTTATGATGTTGATTTGGCTACTATTAAGAAAAAGGTGGCGCAATTGCCAGTGGATGGGGATATTAGCGGTTTTTTGTATGAAACAAGTATGGGGGCTAGTGTATCTGCAGTCAAGGCGACGGGGGATGATTCGTTTAATACATCTTTCATTAATCGTTTGAGTGTGGAGGCTAAATTGGATTCTACAAATTTTGAGGCTAAAAGAGGGAAAAGTGCTCCTGGACATTTGAAGTTTTCGCAGATTGAGTTTTTAGGTCCTGTTGGGAATGGAAATTGGATGAATGTTCGTGAGAGTTGTCTGACCGAATATGAAAATCAATTGTTGGATATATTTCCTTTAATTGAGGAAAGGGCTGACGTGCTTAAGGCCTATAAAAAGGTGGCCGGCGGTAGTGTAAGCCAACAGACTGTAGAGGAGCAGTTTAAGGAGTTTTGTCTTGTAAGAGGAGTCAAGTGGGATAGTGATTTTGTGCGGGATGCTCCATTTTGGGATGGAAACATTGATTTTGAGGATTATTTCTTATCCTTATGGAGGGTTGCTAGGTTCGCAAAGTTGGAGGATCCTATGCTTTTCAAGGACATCCTGTACAATAGGATTTTTGAGTGCAAAGGGAAGAAGATGGGGAGGTTGATTACGCCGGAGGCTAATGCTTCCTTAAGTGCTTTAGGTTATTACCTGTTGATAAGAAGGTTGGTGATACCCTTTGCTGATACAGAGTCGGCTACCGAATTCTTTTACGCCCTGAAACAAAAGAGTGGTCAGAATGTGGATGTGTTTTTCAATGCTAAATTGCGTCTGTTTAGGCTTATGCATCCTGGTCAAATTTCTAGACAATCTTGGCGTGATTTCTATAATAATGTGGCTAAGAATTTGCTGTTTTCTGATTTAGCTAGAGATATGGCTAATTTCATTGAATCTATGCATTACCTGGAAGATTACAGTGCTTTCTTGACTTATTTGATTCGCAGAGGTCAGCATTATGTAAGCTGGGCTCGTTCTGGACACGTATCACCTGAAAATGTAACGTCCTGTTATTCTCAGGCTATGGAAGGGTTGAGGCTAGAGGATTCTAGGGAGGTGAAAGCTAGGCCTGTAATCAGTGAAGTGCATGTATCTGATATGGAGGGCAGGACTGAGATTGGCGATAATAATGCGTGGATTGAAGGGGATGATGATATTCCTTGGGATCAGGTTGAGAACGTGATTGGGGCTCTGAATTCGAAGGCTAAAACTATGATTTGTTGGTATTGTGGGAAAAAAGGTCATGTAGTGGCTAGTTGCTGGCAGAAGAGAGATGGCAAGCCGCCAGCTCCTGATTCTCGCATAGGAAAGACCAAAGCTAAGTTTTTCTCAGCCGGTAGCGAAAAGAAAGAGGGTCCTGGAGTGCCTAATAATAGGGTAATACCTGAGCAGTTTCTGAAGAAGACAGTCAATCAGGTGGGGCCTGTTGTGGATAGGTGGGGCAATCAGGTGGGGCCTGTTGTGGATTCTGAAAAGAGCAGAGATGAGAAACAGTATGAGGCTATGATTGCTGACATAGCCAGAAACAATTTCCAGCAATATCCTATGTAATGGATATGATTGATTTGATGTATAAATCTCATTCTAGGATGAGATTTATAGATCGTTCTTTTATTCATATTCATTATATAGGCTATAGTACTGTAAATAGTTAATTTTGCTGTCTTGTATTTACATTATTGCTTTCAACTTTATAAAGCATTACTGTCTTGTTTATTCGTCAGTCAAGGTGTGATCGTGTTAATGAAAACATTATATATATATATTTATATATATATATATATATATCTACTATATATTATTTTTTTGATAAGTACCTATGCAAGGTTGAATACTTCGAGAGGTACTTACCTGTATAAAAAAAACTTGGAGTGTAGTGGTGTGATGCTGGTAGTTTGGGAGATGTACAGGATTTCATAAATTGAACAGTATGTTGGCGGCTGGTGACAGATGAGGGGCTGACTGCTGTGTAGTGGAATGATGTATATCTAAAATATATGGATATATTAATTATAATGACTAGTGTTTTCAAGAGATTGTGAAGTTTTTGAAGATAACGAAAATGCCTATTTGTGCGGATTTAGAATTTCTTGTGCCTGGGGCTGATATTCCGGTGAAGGAGTTAGGAATTATTGATACAGGAAATAATTTTAATTCTTTGATATCTAGAGAAATTCTTGATAAACATGGAGTTGAGTTTTGTCCTGCTAAATTATCAGCATATTCAGTAGATTTAAAGAAAGTTAATATTATTGGATATGTTGAGTTGAAATTTAGATTTGCTGGAACTCAAGCTGTGTTTACGGAGATATTTTATGTACCTGAGGTGACGAGTAGGTTGGTAAATCTTGGATCTGATTTCCTGAAAAAGAATAAAATTAATATTTGTTTGGATGAAGATAAGTTTGAATTTTGTGGGGAATCTGTTCCTATTAATTCCTGTTTACAGAAACAGGTGGTGGCAGAGATACAGAAAATTCCTATTTTGTCCGGACGAATGAATTCTGAAATTCCATCTAAACCTACCTTGCCAGGGATAAAGGAGGGGGGTGGGTTTGGAGAGTTATATTCAACGAAGTATAATGTGAAGTTGCTGGATAAAACTATTCTACCGCTGTGGTGCATGTGACTGGATTAAAGAATGATGGGCTTTGGTACGTGTCCCCTAATTCTTCTAAGATGACAAGTGGCAATGGGATTATGATTATTGAGGGGGTGTATCAGCCACGGAAAGATGGGTCCTGTGTGGTTAATGTGGTTAATGCGTCAATAAAACCTATTACCTTGCTGAGAAATGTGAAGATGGGGCATTGTTTCATCATGGATAATCAAGATGTTACCTGTAATAAAACAATTAATGAATTGGATAAGCCAGAAAAGTTGTCGGGGCAAAAAATGCATGAACGGGTACAGTTTATTATTCGAAAATTGAAGTTAGATGAAAACCAGATGATTAAGGAAAATCCAGAATTGAAACCCAGGATTATTAAAATTTGTTTGGAAAATTTTGATATCTTTTCAATGAATGATTCAGATATTGGTGATTGTAGATTAATGACATATAATATAGAATTGTTACCTGGAGCTAAACCTGTGAAGGCCAGAAATATTCCTTTGAATCCAGAGTACGATGCTAAATTGAAGGAACAGTTGACCAAATGGCTGGATGCTGGCATTATTGAGGAGGGTTTCTCGGATTGGTCCAGTCCTATCTTTGCTGTGAAAAAGAAGGCTGCACCTGGAGCAGAGGCTAAGTTGAGGTTTGTCATCGATTTCCGCAACCTCAACAACGTGACTAAGCGGGTGGCGTGGCCGCTGCCACTGATCTCGGATAATTTGACGAAGCTGGGTTCTGGCAAGGTGTTCAGTACTCTTGATTTGACAGCTGCCTACCATTCGATGACTATGGATGAAGACTCTAAACCGTTAACAGCTTTTAGTGCAGCAAACAGGATGTATTTGTTTAACAGGTTGCCATTTGGGTTGTGTAATGCACCCAGCCTGTTCTGTGCTCTGATGGATAAGGTGCTGTCTATCTTGCCAGGTATGTATGGATTCTGTATCAGCTACTTGGACGATCTGATAGTGTTTTCATCAAGTCCAGAGGAACATGTAGAGCATCTGCAGGCACTGTTTCAAGTTCTTCGGCAGGTCAACCTGAAATTAAATTTAGATAAGTGTGATTTATTGACTAGAGAATGCCATTATTTGGGACATATTATTAGTGCCGATGGATTGAAAATGAATCCTGCATATCTGGAACGGATTAAGGATTGGGGCAAGCCTAGAACAGGGAAGGAGTTGCAGAAATTTTTGGGATTTACTAATTATTACAGAGGATATTTTGCTGATTATGCCAAGAGGTCGTGCATGTTGGATAGTCACAGGAATGACACTATAATAAAGTGGACAGAAGAGTTGAACAGAGTATGGACTGAATTTATGGAAATGTTCAAGACTGAAATGTGTAAAGGCTATCCTCAATGGGATAATCCTAATCTTTTTATTGTGGATGTAGATTATAGTTCTCAGTATTTTGCAGGGATTATTTCGCAAGAACAGGATGGTGTGGAGAGAGTGTTTGGTGTCTGTAGTAAGAAGTGTAATGCTGCAGAACAAAATTATCCTTCCTATAAAGGAGAATTAGGTGCATTAGTATATGCATTAAAGAATTTTTTACACTTTTGTAGGTTTCGTGAGTTTTTGGTTCGGACAGACAGTATTTCACTAGTGCATTATAAACGTTGGGCTAAAGGATCAATAAACGGTGTCACCTATCGATGGATAACTTTCTTGCAAAGTTTTGACTTTACAGTTATCCATCGACAGGGGACTAAGCATGTGAACGTAGATTATTTGTCGAGAACTGAGTTAGATTGTAAGAATCATCGACTGAAGGATTGTCAGGAGTGTAGAGAGACAGATAATAAAATTTTGGATCCTTACCTGGATGATTCACCATTTCTGGATCAAATCTACTCTATTATGCAGGTACATTCTGCAGAGGATGAGGCGGATGTTGAGTTTGTCTGGCAAAGTAGTCTTCAGCAGGACGAGATCCTAAATGAAATAAGGTTATGGATATTGGAAAGGAGACAGTTGTCGTCTTATGAGAGGGCGGAGTTATCGGGCAGAAAAGAACTATTGTACAATCTTATTGGCCACATGTATGTGCTAGAGGGGGTTGTAATTTTCAGACAGCCTTTGGCTGAAGGGGGTTTCGTCGAGAGGCCTGTAGTGCCTCTTTCTTTATACAATGATATATTTGATTCAGCTCATGGTGGATATGGTTCTGGACATAGAGGTGTGCAGGAGACAATACGTAAAATAAATGAGAGATTTTTTATGCCTGGCGTGAACAAGTTTGTGGAATCGAGAATACGAAGTTGTATTACATGTTTGAAAAAGGCTGGAAGTAATCCTAAACATGTTTCACCTATAACTCATTCTGTTCAAAGTAGTGAAGTTTTTGCTAATATGTCCGTAGATCTGGTTGGACCTTGGACTCCATGTTATCATCAGGGACAGACGGTTAAATTTGTCCTAATCATGGTTTGTCTATTTTCTAGATATGTTTTTACATGTCCGTTGGTTGATGCTAAAACTGAAACAACTGTAAAGGCTATATTGGAAAATTTTGTACCTACCTATGGTTTATTTAGAGCTTTGAGATCGGATAGAGGTACAAATTTTACAAGCAATGTGTTTAAAGGCGTGATGAAAGGATTGGGGGTGGATACTGTCCTAATTCCCCCCAGGAATCCAAATTCGAATCCTGTAGAGAGGCAAAATCAAAGTTTGTATGCTGCTTTGAAAGTAGATGAAAATCATGGAACAAAGGACTGGGCTAAAAAATTACCTTTGGCTACGTTAGTGATTAACTGTTCCAAGAGTACTAGAACTGGATATTCTCCATTTTTTCTGGTTTTTGGTCGGCAGCCACGTATTCCTCTCGATTTTCTATCACCAGTTCCGTCTGCTGAATCTTCATCCTCGCGGTCGTATTTGGAATTTCTGAAAAATATGGAGGATGTAATTAAGAGAATTTCTACAAAATCCAAGTTATATTTAGAGGTTCAAAATAAACACAGAGTACAGAGGGAAGCATTAAGAGTTACAGATGTTTGTTATGCTTTCTTTAATATTGTAAAAACTGACGTGTCCAAGAAATTACAGTCTTTCTATGGAGGGCCGTTTATTGTGGTTAAGAAATTTTCGGATGCATTGTATGAGTTGGCACCTTTTGGGAATAATCCCATCAAGAAAAATCAGGTTGTAGCTAGGGATAAAATTCGAAAAATTCATGCTCGAACGGAAGTTCTAGGGGAGGAGGTTAATTTTAACGTTTTTCCTTTACCTGAAATTTGTCCGTCCGATGAGATATTTTTGGAGGTTGACAATATGCCTGTAGAGAAAGAAACTGTAGAGGAGAGAGAGAGTGAAGATGTTGTGTATTTGTCATCTGAAAATGATGGTTTTGAGTTGGCAGAGGAAAGACAGAGTGACGAGATTCAGGAGAAGGAGAGTGAGGTTGAGGTTGATAATGACAGAGTTTCAGAGAATGAGAATAGAGAAATTATACCTGTAGGTGAAGGAGTAGAGGTGGGAGTGACAGATGAATCTGTGGTGCCTGCTCCTGTAGCTGAGGGTAATTTTGACGAGGTTGAGCTTCCATCGGAACAATCGTTTTTGACTACGGCGCCGCCACAATCTTCACCTGAAAAATTAGTTACAATTAAGAAAAGTGGATCACGGGTGGCGAAATATTTATGGGACACTGGGAGGAGGTTAAGATCTCAGGTAGGGGGTCCTGTGGTACATGTTCAGATAGGAACTCGAGGACGGAGAAAGTAGGGAAAGGAGAGCTGATAATAATTATTTTTGAGAAAAAAAAAAATATTATTAAAATACATATAAATATTTTAAAAAAAAATATATTATAATAAGAGTTCATGAATTGTTATTTGATTATTTTAATAACAAATATGTGCTGACAAAGCTAGTAGGTAGAAAGTTGCCCTGCAATGAAAGGCTAAATCAGTTGATATTTGCGGGTGAATTGGTGAACAGTTATCAGCTAATAATGTCTGGTCATAATAATAAATTTAAATCAGGTAAATATTTTTTAATTTGGGGATTGTGTTTGTTACCTTGTGGTGCTGATGTGATATCTGTGCAAGTAAAGGAGTGTGTTGGCGACGGTCCTGAGTTGAGGGCTTCAGAATGTACAGTATTTGGTCAGCATGAGTTTAATGGAACAGTCAGCGGTCATCTGTTAAAAAAAGTTGGAGTGAGATTTTTGCCCGCGGTACAATGTCACGTCGACAGAACGGTTCACACCTGGTATTGCGGCAAATATAGCCATCTACATTTAGGGGCACCAGCTGTTGTTAGTAGTGATGAGTTAATTTCTAGTGAAGATTGTAAAAGGATGGAGGAACAGAGGGTGTTAGACATAGATGGACGACGGTTGCCTGTAGCGTTTTATGACCGGTCACTGACTTATTTCATAAATGGTAGCATCCTGTATGATGATATGATGACGTATGGGATTGACCCTCAGTGCAGAGGAGATGGTATTTATTTAAATAATACCTTTGTGCCTAATACTTTTCAAGAAGTTCAGATTACAAGTTATTTGAAAAATATACAAATTTCAATGTTACCTGATAACAGTTGTTTTCTTGAGGACCAGTTCATTGGGGCACACTGTCTGGAGTCTGATCTGCGGCTTGGGCTTGATCGAGTGATAGTTCACAATAGATCACAGGAAGATAGACGTTATTTTAGTTATTTTCGGACTGTTGAAATTGTAAATTTAACTTTGTTTACATTTTCTAATATGGCGGATGATGCTAATAATCAGGGTGGCCAAAGTTGGTTGGCGATTTCTCCACAGTTTTCGTTGGGATTAAAACTGGGGAAAAAAGTGGAGTTTTCTGACTTTCTGACTGATTTGCATTATTTTCATACCAACGTTCCTGATGTAGTTTTGTGGATTACAACTGCTAAAAAGAATTTCTTTCCTTGGATGCGAAAAAAAGAGGAGGATGGTGCTTTATTATTACAGTTAACTTCTTCCTATCATCAAGTGGAAAGGATTTTACAGGCAGAACAGGGGTGTTGGGAGAATAATTTGTTTCATTCCAACATCAAGCAAGTCGGAAATTTGTTGGTACAACATCTGGGGGAGATGGAGCTTGTGTCTGTATGTAAAAAAAGATGGTTGAATGTGACTATAGGAGCAGATTTGCCGTGTTATCTTGGTCATTTTTCTCTGTTTATGGATGATAGAATTGTTGCGTCAAATTTTCGCGTTATCGGGAAAACAGTAATTAAAATTTGGCATCCCTGATAAATATAATTTATGTAAAGTATTTCGTTTTGAATGTCGTCTTATATATGAAAAATGTTAAAATATTAAAATATTAAAATGTTAATATTTAATTATTGATTATTATCAGGAAATGGAGATGGAAACGAAAGGCGGTATCAGCGGCCGTCTGCCCCACCTCGGCGGGAGGAGCGTGAACCGTCTGTTGAGATGTTGGAAGCTGGCAGATCTAATCGGCGGCATGTTGTGTATAGAAGAGATGACAGGAGGCAGTATGATGTAGAATCCCCCAGGTATGAGCCTGGATATGATGATGAGGACGATGTTGGCAACGTGAGTCTTGAAGTTGAGCTTGATTCCAGGGATCGTTTGCCCAGTGATCAGAGTGGTTCGGAGATAGACAGTTGGACTGAGCCTACTACGGACAAGCCTGAAAAGGTGGCAGATACTGGTTCTGGTGATGGACGGCGCAGATTTGGTAAGTTTGTGCCAAGTCAGGCTGCTGGGTCGGTCAGGTCTAAGGGAGCCAGCAAGGCTTATAATGATGCTGGGGAAGGTACTTCCAGAAGGGGCGTGGTCAAGCGGCCTGCTGGGGCAGATTCTCTTGGGCCTAAACAAAAGAGGGAGTTACCAGATTTACGTGCTGAGGTTGAAAGAAATAAGGCTGAGCGCAAGAATGACAAACGTGGCTTGGCGCCGCTCAGTGATGAAGATATAGGTAAAATCAGTAATTCTGTTGCTGTGACTCTAAAGCCTATGATTGAGGAAAAAATTCGTGAAGCTGTAAGAGAATCAGTCAAAAGTTTGAACACTGCACAGAAACTTTGGCAGACGGACAGTCATAATCGGATTAAAGATATGTTGGCCTCGCATAAGAGGGATCTAATGGACTGTATAAGGAAGGTAGATACAGAGATGCAGCAAATGGTGGCTACTACTGCACAGCAAAAGACTTCTTATATGGTACAAAGTGTACAGACAGCAATGACTGATAATTGGGAAAGTAGTTCAGCCAAGTTGGGACAGCAGGTGAGCCAACAAGTGGAAAGTGTTTTGGCAGGACAGGGAACTAAGGTTCAAGAGGCGATTACTGAGATGGCGAAAAAAGAGGCTGAAGTGCAAAGGCACTTGTCCAATATTTTTAGTGAGCTTAGCGAGATCCGGCGCAGAATAAACAATGACTTACCGGCGGCGTCATTTTGGCAGTTGCAGCAGGCTGGAACTTCTGACGGTGCTGGGGCTGGCAACGGAGTGATGATGGTCTCGGGAGGTGTTCAGGTCACTGGTGGCGTTGAGATGGAAGTGGCAATGTCGGCAGATGGGTCAGCGGTTGCTGCAGAGGTGGCTGTTGCGAATGATACCGCCTCAGCGGTAAATGATGCTGTGATGGTGGCTGTAGGAGGGCCTGTAACTGCTGCAGCGAGTAATGCTGTCATAGCGGCAACAGTGGGCGTTTCGGCTGAGGTTGGTGGAGGGGCGCTGAACACTCCTCCTCCAGTGGGTGAAGGAGAGGAAGGACTGGAGGCCGGGGTTAATTTCGATGTAGGTTCACCCAGTGAAGACATTGATCCTAGTTTATTGGATCAACCTGATGGATGGTGAAACCATGCTTAGCTGGATGGTTTCAGAAGGGGGTAAATGTCATATATTTATGTTGTGATGTCATATATTTAAGTTTGCAGACCATATGTTAATTGTTACTCTTAATTGCTCTTTAATTGCTCTCAGAAAGAATAAAGAGAAAATATATTTAAGTCAGTTGATATTGAGAGTCCTAACACAGAACATTATCTGGTTTGGGTTCGAGTCTTTATTAAGACCAATACAGCTATTTACAGACATCCTACTACTTTAGATAGTTTGCATAGGCAGATATTCTACCCCTTCAAAGTGCATAGTTAATTAATACGTTGTATTAATTAAACAGACAGTCATCCTGTTGTTTGGTGTCCTGATATACAGACAGACATCCTGCTACTTCAGAACTATCCAGCTTTGAATAATCAGTAGTTTTGACTTATTAACATATTTAATCATTTCTAAATATAGTATCAATATATAATCTTATTTACTCAAAAACTGCATTTAATCCAATATAATAAATACTTGAAAATCTGTTTGCATTTTGAATTGAACATTAAGTCTACTCTATCATTAGCTTATGCTGTTTGTCTATATCACATAGATTTCGCAGATTTCTATTGTTGCAATTTTAAGAGTGTTTTTGCAAAGAGCACTGACAACAAAGGGAAGAAATTAGCTGATGAAAATTTTGTTATGTGCAACTACAAGTAACCAATGAATGAAAGAAAGCTTAACCTTGGTCAAGTTGACAGGGATCTAAAGGGATAAGACAATGGCCAATAAATTTATGTACATCCCCAATGATGATACACTAAATCACCTTTTCTGTAGATTACAATTAGTGGTTGAACACTAAACTTTATGAATAACCCAATCAAAATTCACTAAAGTATCCAAAGTTGTTAAGCCAACGAATAAGCAAACGTTATTATAAGACTTTGGGGACCAGTGTAATAAACAGTCCATTGTCCCCTATCTCTCTATTTGCAAAGATTTTTCTAAAGATATGATGTCTAAATTTTCATTAGTTCTAAGGGATAAGACAATGAAGATGAAACAATTTATATCCCAAATGATGATAAACATTCATGTAGATTGAAAGTTGGAAAGTTTGGACTTTTCTATAGTTATACCCATCTAATTTAATTTTTAAAGCCAATGAATTAGAAAAACGTGTTATAACTTTTCTCCAATGTTTCCTCCGTCCCCGGAAGGTAAAACAAGTTGGATCACTGGCTAAATAAGAGATTCTTCCATATACCATGCCATTTTGTCAACAAACATTTTTTTTTGGTTTGTGTAATAGGGTAAAACACTAGAGGGAGAAAGGGTTAAATAACTGTATCTCCCCATCGCAACAGCCTTGAGCTTGAGTTTTCTGTATATACATTTATACTATAGATCTGTTGTTTATGTAGACAATTTAGTATTTAAAACAATTATTATGAATTTTATTAATAATATACTTTGAACAGATAGGCATGCGAGCTTATTAGCCTCAAATATTATGTTCAAAATTATTCTAAAAAATTCCAACAATTAAGTCATGACTATAAGCTTAATGTTGAAATAATGAGACCACAAAAGCTTAACATGGAGTGCATATTTGTCAGGGATTTTGAACTTTTAATTACACTGGTACCCAAAGTTTTCTCATTTATTGGCTTAAAAACTTTGGGTTCTTTTAATTAATTTTCATTGGTTGCTCCAACAGATCTATAATATAGATGTATACACAGACAACTAACTCTCTTTCTTTTTCAAAGACCTCTTTCGTCTGCTTCTAAATTATTTTCTGTTTCTTGGATGTTTTAATATAAGAGACACCATTGGTTGATTTTTAATGACCCAATAGAAAGGTTTCACAAGGTGGTTGCGATGGGGAGATACAGTTATTTAACCCTTTCTCCCTCTAGTATTTTACTCTAATGTTGCTCCCAAACTAGTAAAGTCTAATTTTTTATTAAAAACTTTCAATCTAAAGATGGAGTAATTTTGTTTATCATCATTGGAGATTTTTATAAATTTAGCCTCCACTGTCTTATCCCTTAAGATCCCTGATATTTACTCATGTAATTACTTAATTACCCCCACATTTACTAACTAATTAAGTTTACGCCAGGGAGGGAGGGGACACAAGCACATGAATTAATCCACAATATAATCATCCTCCAATCCTCCAAAGAAAGTCATACACTATCAAGAATCTAGGGGGGAAGTTAACTTTATCATCCATTAACATATCCCTGTATCCTTGATTAAGTTTACTCTTATTTTTCAAGAAACAGCAAAATGACGAAAACAAAAAAGGAACAATGTTGTATATGCTGCAAACAGTTTACCTAATTAATTTTCATTTCAAAAACTCAATATTAAAAAAAAATTAATTTTATAAAAGAATCTAAACCTTATACAATAGTAACAGGATGTCTCTCTGCTGTTCTGTCTGTCTGTGTGTACCTAAGAATCTTACTAACTGCTGAATAGATATGTTTCTCCTTATCAATAGTGCTTCTCATAGGTCCTGGGAAGTTTTTTTGGAGAGGGGCGTAGAAATGTGTATTAACTAAAGTTGTTACAAAGACCTTACGGGACACACAGACATACAGACATCAAACTCCTTTAGAATGTAAGATAGAGGTTAAAGAAAAGAAAAACATTATTAAAAATGTATTGTTAATTATCTAACACCTTTATATACAGCTTATTATTTATTCCAACAATACAAATCATAAGTCTTTATAGAGAAAAACTGCACATTAAAAGCAATGTTAACTAAATTAGACTGACATAGAATAAGATGATACTATTTTTTCAAAAAAGTATAATGCACAAGTTGTTAGTGTACAAAAAGAATACATTTTGTTTCAATAAGGATTATTTTGACTAGTAACAATGTTGTCTGTATATTTTAGGTTATGTTAGGTTAAATACGGGTAAGAAGCGCCCCGCAGGGAAGTTAACTCAGAGGAGTAGAACTTTACGGAAGGGCTAGAAATGTCATTTTGAAAAAGTAGCTTTCGGTGGACTATTTATAGGCGTGAGTGAAAGCCCCGTAAATTTCACTTAGGTTAATTGTAAAGTAAAGAAACTTATTTGAAGATCTAAAAGTTAAACTAGCTAGCAATAAAAGCTAGCCATGAGTTCATTCCCACATATTATCATCTGTTTTTAAAGCAGGATGATAGTTGAACAGTACTAATATGGTATTATATGCTGTCCTGGTGATCTGATAATGTGGTGTGGGCGGTTTCCATCATATAGCATTTCTTATGCTTATTTTAGGTTAGGTTTAGTTAAGGTTATTAGAACCTCCCAGTGAAGCATCCCATTGGAAATGACCACGCAGGGTAAGAGCACCTTGAAGAAGCTAGAAATATATTATAATAGTGGGGGGGGGGGGGGGGGGGCACCATGATTGGAAATGATTGCCAACCAGTGATAGCGTATATCAGTTTTCTTTCATTTACATTTATAGCATTAATTATAAAAAGTGTGAAGGTTCTCAACTCATCTAACTTTTGCATGGATCAATTCTAACATCATCAACTTAATCGGACAATTCCATTTTTTTTTTAAGTAAAGCACCTATAACCCATTCTTGTGAGATATAAATCTTTCTACAGAGATAAGACAATGAATAGATGTAAATCCCCAAGGAATTTACACCTTTTGCAGATTATAATTATTAGTTGAAAACTTTTACAGTGTGTTTTTTTTTATGAGAACTTTTTTGAAAGCAATTTTACCCTACTTATAGTTATCAGAATTTAATGATTGATGGCTTATTTTCTTCGTTTTTTAAGGCAATTATTAGAACACCAAAAAAATATTTAAGTTTTTATTTTAAAAGTACAGTAAAATCTAAAATTCAAAAATTAGGTGCCAACATCTAAAAATGGTTTTAGCGCATTTTTCTTATGCTCAAAAAATCTACCTTTTGCAAGAATGGCTGCTAAACGCTTCAAAATATATATAGATATAGGGCTAAAAATGTCTACAGATACTATTGAGGACATGTACTAGAACATATCAAAGTTTGAAGGTCATATCTCAACCAGGGAGGGAGTACTGGCCCCCCAAAGTCGACTACAGAAAATCCAATTTTTTTCTTGCAAAGGGTAGAAGATTTAGGCATAAGAAAAATGCGCTAAAACCATTTTTAAATGTTGACACCTAAGTTTTGAATTTTACATTTTACTGTACTTTTTAAATAAAAACTAAAATATTTTTTTGGTGTTCTAATAATTGCCTTAAAAAACGAAGAAAATAAGCCATCAATCATTAAATTCTGTAGGGTAGAATTGCTTTCAAAAAAGTTCTCATAAAAAAAAACACACTGTATAACTGCTAGTTTAAACAAACCAACCAAAACCCTGCAAGTTTTTAGTCCATCGAATGAGAAAACGTGTTTATAAAACCTTGGGTACTAATATAAGTTACTGTCCAATCTGTATCCCTCCCTGCCATACTTATCTAAAAAGACGAAAAAAGTCGCTCAAAAATTTATGACGTCATAAAAATGAGGGATGAGGAGATGAGAAGTAGAAAATAAAACCCCTAAAAAAGATAATCCCTCATTTTTATGACGTCACATTGAGCGACTTGTTTCGTCTTCCTTATCTATCTGACCATGCCTAAAGGGCACCAATAAATCTTATTTTCTTTGACAAACTGAGAAGTATGGGGAGGGCGACAAAATTGGTCCTAGTTGCAAAATATGGTATTTTCCCTTTTTCTTATTGTGTTATTGTTATCTCTTTTGATTTTGTTTTATTATATAACTCTCATTCTTGTTCAAGAACAAAATTAAACATTTAGCATTGCAATAACATTTGATATTTCAGTAACAGGATGTCTATATGGTCAGGTCATGTCTGTGTCTGTTTGCTAGTTTCTCATATGTCCTGGAAAGGTTTGTAGCTATTTTTTGAGAGGGTAACACCAACCGCCCAAGATAAATTGCCCCGAGAAAAAATAATTAACGATGAAAATTTTTATTGGCTTTTACTTTTGAAAACTAAAATTAAAGGCGTGAGGGGGGGGGGCAATTTTAACCCATACCCCACCTTAAGTAGATGCTAGAGAAGGAAAAAATAAGAAATGAAATATCAATGAGAAAAGTACAGAAATGAAAAGACAGGAAATATTCATAATGAGAAATGAAACAAAAAAGCTAAGGCCTAAGTTTTCAAGGTTAGGCCAGACCACAATAATTTACAAGGCGTTGCCCCCCCCCCCTATGAACCCTCCCATCCCCCATCACTAAATTCGTAGCCATTTCCTGGCAACTCCTCCTTTTTTGCTTCCTCTTTTTAACCGGGTGTTGCAACAAAATTGCCACTTTTTTAAAGGTAATAAAAGTAAAGATATTAGATTGAAGGCTTACATCACTTTTGACCCATTGAACTAACTCTAGCTCATTTAAAACATATCTCATGTGGAGACAGCGCAAAATTTCACCCAAAAAATGGCGTCATACAATAAAGTTGTCCAATGAGATGCCAGTATACATTGTAATTGACCAATGGTAAAATATATACTCGCCTCTCATTGGCTATTTTACTGTATGACGTCCTTTTTTTGGTGCCATTTTGCGCTGTCTCTCTGATGTGTTGTTTTGGATTAGGATAGGTTAAGTAAGTTTGAAGAATGCCCACAGGGCTTATAACTTTACCGAGTTGCCAGAAACAATAGGAAAGAGAGGGTGATTTTGTACTTTTTTTTAATGATGAATTAAAAGACAGAAAAAAACCTAATACTTTAAAATTTTGGATTAAAAAAAACATTTTGTTTTAACACTCTGATTTGTGATTGAGTATACCACAGGGTTATAGTGATCTATCATACAGGGATCTTAAGGGATAAGGCAATTGAATATAAATTAATGTTCATCCCCAATGATGATAATCAAAATTACCCCCATACATTGAATATGAAATTTTGACCACAGCTAGATTGTAACCAACCAAACAAAATTCAAGAAAAGCCCCTAAAGCAAGAAAAGCCCCTAAAGTTTTTGAGTCTATAAATTAAGTACGTGGTTACAAAACTTTGGGTACCAGTGTAATTTACATTCCTACGACTCATCCCTCCCTCCCTACAACACCATAACACCCCCCTCCCTAATGAAACAACCCAGCCCCCTACAATACAATGGTCGGTCTGTACTCTATGCCTATATGTAGATGACTGCCTATAATGAAAGTTGAAGGGATAGAAAAATTGATAGGAAATTTGGTACAAGAAAAATACAAGATAAAATATAAGTAAATAAATTTCACAGAAAAAAAAAATATTTCATGTTAGACCTTGAATGAATCCAAAATTTTATGAACAAAATTGAATAATTTAATTTTTAATTAAAATGAAGCTTTGTTATTTACCTACTCAATTCAGATTGATTCTTTTTATTGCGATGAATATACTTAAATTTAATTCTATGACTATTAAATTTATCCCTATTCCCTGAATGCCTATAGTCTTCCGTTTTCAATTAAAATTCGGCGTTTTTTGGGTGAATATAATCATTAGACGCAATTATTCCCAAAAAAGCCAAATATTGATTAGATGTTATCATAAATAAAGGCATTGATTATTGACTTTTAAAAACAATATATTTTTTTTTTAAATATGTGAAATGTCTTTAAACCATAACAGAAATCCAATATGATAATCTATTTTCTTTAACTATGACAATTGCAACAAAAATTACATACAATTTTGTCTAGAATGATAAATTTATATTGTGTATGTTGTCATCCTTGTTAATTATCAAAGAAGTATTAAAACTATTTAAGTAATGAAAACATTTTCAACAATTTTTTTTGTGGGCAGAATTAAAGATGTACAGCCCTGTATCCGTGGTGTTACTGCTGGCTGGATTATTATCCACACAGATTCCTGTTTCTGGAGATCCTAACCCTAATCCACAAGGTAACATTTTCTTTGTTAAATTTCAGATGAAATACAAAATTTGGGTATAGTTCCTTTCGTGGCAACGCCTCTTAAGGGGCGATTCGTCGTATTTTGAAAATGGATTTTGATAGGTTAGGTTAGGTTATATATATATGGGTTAGGTGATTGCCCCGCAGGGTTAGGCAATTGGCCCCGCAGGGTTAGAGTCAACCGCAGTGGCTAGAAATAGGAGAAAAGCTACTGTGAAAATACGAAGAAACGCCCCTTAAGGGGCGTTGCCCCGAAAGGGACTATACCGCAAAATTTGTTGTGTACCTAAAGAATAAACTTTCTAGTTTTGCTTCGAAATAGATTAATATCCGCTGGATTAGAACCGGTTTTCAGCGATACGATACGATAAATAACTATTATAAACGTTATTATTGGCACAGCTAAACTTACAAGTTAAACTCTCAGTATGGACTAATTTAGCTGTTATGTAAGATAGGTGTTCTTGTTTTTTATTTCTACGAGACAAATGGCATAATTAACTAAATCAATAATCCTATCATAATTATAATCATTATGTAAATACATTATTGTGTTTTATTATATAAATAACTACTTCATTTAGGCATATACTGTACTAAGTGTTTTTATTTGTTTGCAATTTATTCTACAGGTCTTAGGGTTGGTCAAAAGAATGTATTTTTGGAGCTCTAGTAAATTAATTTAATTCGTCATCTTGAAGATTTTTTCCTGTTTTGATTGGCGGATTTTCAATACAGTAATAAAGTTTTTTTTTGTAGTTATGAATTGAGTTTAATTAAATTCAAAGGACTAAGCCGCTAGTTAATCTACTTAATGAAGAATATTAACCTAACTTTTTTTATATTTTAATTTATTCTTTGAAACATCATTAAATGTTAAGAATTAAATTGTCAACTTAATTAAGTTTGTAAATGCTTAATTGTTGTATGAATTAGGGTTTATAATTATGTAAATGTGTGTATTGTTAAACTTAATGAGTATGTATAAATTGTATACTATACCAGGGATCTAAAGGGATAAGACAAGAGCTAATAATAATTGGTTTACATCCCAAATGATGATACACAGAATTAATACTCGATATGTAGATAACAATCAACTTAATTGAACCAACCAATCAAAATTCAATAAAAATCCCCAAAGTTGTTAAGCCAACGAATAAGAAAACTGTATAATAAAACTTTAGAGACTAGTGTAATAAACAGACTAATGTCCCCTACTCCCTGATACTATCTACAATGATACATATAAATACACACAATTGTAAGCTTCACGTAAGCCTAAATTATATACACATAGCTAAAAACCTACTTACTTGTCAATTTGAGGTGATTTCAAATCCTAAAATAAACCTGTTTTTCGGCCTAGACATTTTCCAAATTCTTACTTTTAATGAAAAGCATCATCGATACTAAGTGCTTTTCCTATGTGTGGGATTCTATTTTTGGGGCATATTGCCATAAAATCAATGATCTTGACAACAATGATGAATTTCATTGTTTGATATATGTTTAAATTGCATTATGTCCTTATACCAGTGCAGTGGTAAAAATTTGTACATGTTGACTTTGTCGTTTTGATAACAAAAAGTGTCATGATGTTGAAAAATACACAAATAACTTATTGATTAAGAAAAACACCATGTAGTTGAACTTTTGCTAGTTGTCAAAATAAACATCAAAATTTGATTTCAATTTCTCATGTCCTAATGAACTTTCTTGTTCTTGCTGTTGAACGAAATGACTATTGAAAATAAAATAAAAATGTAATGATAATTCTCAAGAAATATTAGCAAGTTTTTTTTCTGTGCTAAAAGGTAAAGCTAACATTTAATGAAACAAAAGAAAATTTTCTCACACTTTACCATTGATAAAGGAATAGTGAATTGCATGATTCACTTAGAATTATAATATTTTTTTTTCTAACTAGCCTCTAGGGGCTTTTCCCCAAGAGATAATTTAAAAAAAAAAGTACTTATGGTGCTGCTCATAGTCTAATGTGTTCCCAAGAAATTTTTTTTTTTTTTTTTGGGAGGGGGTGTCCCACCCCCCAAGAAAATAGCTTAGGACCACCACAGGACCAATAGGTATATACCCTAAAGAGTAGAATCCAATCGGTTAAGTGGTTACCGAGATCTTAAGGGACGGACGGACAGAGAGACAGACATAATTATACTTTGTATTATTGATTGAAAAGAAGAACTCTTTTAAATAATTACAATTAAATTAATTTTTCTTACCCCCATTCAAGAAGGTAGTAGTTAAATTAAAATCTACCTTGATTAATTATGAGGAGGTTTATTAAAAATACTTTTATATAAACACAATGATTTTTTCCAAATAATTATTGCGATAGTTTATTATTTATTAGCGGATGCGCCCCTAGCATCTAAAGACTCTGTATTTGAAAAGCTAGGAAAGGACAAAAATAGCCTTAAACCATCCCAAAACTTAAATCTGGAATCAAAATCTGGAACATAAGTGAACCATCTCTTAAATGGAAAACTCAATCAGTACAGCAGCTATCGAAATCAGACAAAAAAACATTCTACTTTTATAAAATAGGATATAAAATTTTTTGTTTCAATGTATTTTCTAAATTTTTGGCTAATACATATGACAAACAAATGATCCCTTTCATCCGTGAGATATATTCTTTGAACTTCCTTCATGTCTACAGGTATTCTTGCAATGCAGCTGATAATTTTTAGCTTCTTAAAAGATCAAAAGATGTTACAAAAATAGAAGTCTAACAAGGATTATTTTTGCTGCATTTTTTACTTTTAGTATTCTACAAAAAGCGTACCTATCTTTTTTTCAAATGTCTACAAGCATGTATAAGCAACTCTGATTTATTTAAAAACTCTCAATTGCAACTTGACTTTTTATTTATTAGCAGCTGCGCCTCTGGCATCTAGGGTCTTTTTGATTCTAAGAGAAAACGATGGAAAGAAAAATAGAATAGGACCATCCCATGACTTAAATCTAAAATCTACTTTAAAAAATAGCCTAAAAATATCACAGGACCTATGTTAGGCTTCCCTTCAAAGGAGAGCTTAATTAACCAATTTAATTCGCTATTATGGTATTTTCTTATTTTTGACAATGAGTGTACATTATTTCAAGACCTTATTAACATTGTAAATTGTGGTCATTTGAATTTGAGTTGCCTATTGTGTACACAGTTTTCTCGGTGTTTCCTCATCCTATCTCAATATTTACTACTAGCTAAAAAACTTCAAACTTCCAAAAAATTCAAATTTTGAATTAATAAACTATTTACACATTATACATATAAAATTTTAATTTTTGAAATTTTGATTCTTTTGGAAGTTTGAAGCTAGTAGTAAATATTGAGATAGGATGATCAAACACCGAGGAAACTGTGTACACATTTGGCAACTCAAATTCAGCTGACCTGTAAATTGTATATTGTAGTACACAAACTTTTAAACTTTGTATTTTATAAAGCTTGAGAAAAAAATACTAATACAATAAATTTATGACGATACACTTTTCTCATTTATAGGATCGTTCCTTCTCTTAAATTGGGGTTTGCCATTACCTTCATCTTGCTATTTTAAAAAAACATTAATCTCAGATTCAAATTATAAGAGAGGGAATAAGAGATATGACAATGAACAATAAATGTCAATGGTTGACTTTAATTTTTTCGGGGTTTAAGGTTTGATCAATGTTTTGTGTTTTTAAACTATTCCACTAATTATTCAATCTACGAAAAGGATAATTTGTATCTTGTTTATGTAGGTAGGAGAATAATTAATACTATTGTCTTATACCTGTAAACTGTAAATGATGATTCTAATCTTCTACTCCCGTCCATTTAAATTATTAAGGCTTGTTATTGATATCAGGGATGATCTAAAGGGATAAAACAATGGCCACCCCAATGAACAAAAAATTACCCCTTCTGTAGATTACAATTAATGATTGAAACGTTTGGACACTTAACCAAATTAACCAACCAATGCAATGGGAATTTAACAAAAGTCCCCGAAGATATTAAATAAGAATAGTTATTTCTCGCATCATATTATAAACAGCTTTCCGCGGATATAGAATGTACAATTATAAGATTAAAACCAGTTTTAAACTATGTCTAGCATCGTTTTATATCCAGCTTTCTACGAATATAAAAATATACAATCATGAGATTAAAACCAGTTTTAAAGCCGGTGCCTTCGGCACATCGGGGCTAAAAAAACTGGTTTTAATCTTATAATTGTACATTCTATATCCGCGGAAAGCTGTTTATAATACGTTGCGAGAAATAAATATTTCAAACCTTGTACAAAAATATTTGAAAATCTGTCTATAAAATTGCAGTAACCTAAATTGTTATCAAAATTACAATAATTTGATAATTTTCTTACTGGTTTGTCTGGGATCAGGAATAAGTTTTTGATTTATTTTGATTTTATGAAAAGGGGTTGTAAACTATAATTAAACCATCGTATTACAGACAGCTCTTCTCGGATATTAAAATGAAAAATCAAAAGATTAAAAAATGTTTGTTAGTCCCGAGGGACCGAAGGTCCGAGCTAACAAAACTGGTAATGATTTTATTATTTATATTTTAAATTATCTGTCATTTGATGTTATACAGATCTGATCTAAATGTAGAAAAGCTTTACTTTTAAAACATTTTTTTCCTTTAGTAATAGGCTGGATGACCCAATTTGTAAGCACACTTTTACCTATGCAATATAGATTATTAAACTTACAATATCTATGGGAATCTGCTGGCAATTTCGGATATCCAATTTTATACCTCATAAGATAGGAAGACAGGGTTAGGGCACATCAAAACTTTCAAACAGACACAAATTAGAGAAATCCTAAAATGCTGCTAAAATGTCACGTGTGACGTCATAAAAAGATAAGAATGATAGGAAAAGTGGGAAAGGAAACCCCCAAGAAAGAGATGGATTTTTATGACGTCACATGTGACATTTTAGCAGCAGTTTAGGCTTTCTCACAAATTAAAGTATTTGAAGTATAATTGAATTAAGATACATACAACTTTTCTGAATTTTAAGACTTTATAAATCGTCAATATTCTAAATAAAGGATACATTTAATCTGTAATCTACAGAAGGGATAATTATGTGTATCATTATTGGGGATGACCATCAATCGGATATTGTGATATCCCTTTAGATCCCTGAAAAAATTAAGTATAATAATTTTTTCTTGATATTTTATCAGCTAACAATAATAAAATTATTATTTAATCCGGATATCAAAAATGAAGCATATCAAATTTGGAATGAAATAGAGATTTAATCTTAAAGCTTATAATATGATGTATAAGAATAGGACTTTGATCAACCGTAAATAATAATAAGAAATATAAGGAAAATAATCCTAAACTTTCAAATTGTAAGTTGTTTATGTTTGTCTAAAAATATCTCAAAAATTGTCTTTTCTTATATATGGAAGCATTTTTATATAATTAGAATATTTACCTCGTTGGTACGGCTACTATCCTAAAAGTTCTGTTCTTTTAACTGATATAGAATTACTTGGATGTTGCACCAGATTTTCATGTACTCTGATAAAGTAGTTCTAGCAGCTGGCAAAAAAAAATGATTTCCCCCCATTCAACCCATCCCCTCCCCTCCTACTCGATGAACAAACTTACCAATAAAGCAGGTCTATATTAGCAAGTTGAATTGAAGACACATTTTCCCCTGTCAATATATCCACTTATATCCATTATTCTGATAATTATCATCAGAACTGGTTTGAATACAGTGGAAATAAATATGAATAAAATGGAAATGTGTTTAAGAGTAGACAAATAGCCATACATTATATGTGATGCTAAAACAAAAGCTCTGAGGAAAAAAAAACAATAGAATAGCTTGAAAATGAAAATCATTAAAAGAATATATGCTTTTAGTAGCAGTAGCGAAACTTCTTCATAAATTAAGTTTACTCTACGTCAATCATTCATTTCGTAATGCTCTCAATGAAAAATAAAGAAATTGACTTCATGTGTCATGTGTGAGGTCAAAAATATACGTCTATTATCCATCTCATTTTTAAAGTTTCCTTTCCTTCTTTTTCTCGTCCTTTTAAGACGTTTTTTTATGACGTTACACATGACACTTTTCGTATATCCAATAATCAATTACGATGTCATAGAATTCTTAAAATTTATAGTTTTTCCATAAATATTATTTTTTTTCAATATCTTTGAGAAATTTTAGTCTTTTATTCAACCAACTTGCTACGCTTGGGCAATTATTGTGCTTGTTAAGAAAAATTATTAATAATCTGATATCAAAACTGCAGGACATATATTTTTATTGTCAAATAAAACCAATTATTAAACAATTCAAATTTATATTGTCTTTCGAACCAAATCTGTCATTTTTAGACAGCTAAGAGGGTCATTTACTTGTCTGAAAAGGCGCGGAGTCGAGTTACAGGGATAAAGGATGTGAATTTTTCTCCCAGTTAAAGAGTATTACGTTTTTACTTTATTGTTTTTACTAGCGGCTACGCCCCTAAAAGTCTCTTTGTTCAAGTCTCTTCGATACCTATCTATGTTGCGTTCAAGTCTCTACGATATCTGTCTATGTTGCGTTCAAGTCTACGAATATTTAAATTTTTTCTATTTTTTGTGATTTTTCTTGGGAGGGTGGTGGTACCCTCCCCCAAAATAGTTATAAACCTTTCCTGGACCTATGAGAAGCTACCCTGTTAAGGAGAACCCGATCGGTTCAGCGGTTAGCGAGATCTTTCGGTACACACAAACAGACATCGTGTTACTTAGTATAAGGAGTATCAATAACGAGCTTTTGAGGCTTTATACTTAAAGTAAGGATAAACCAAACCATCGAACCTAGTAATAGTGTCTAACTTTTTATCTTTGTGACGTAAAAAAAATCCATCTCTTTTTTAGGGGTTTCCTTTCCCACCTCCCCTCTCATCCTTCGATTTTTGTTACGTCACAAAGATAAAGAGTTAGACACTATTACTAGGTTCCAAACCATCAGGCGAGCCATAAAGAAGTTTCTCTGAAAAGCTCAACGTATTTTGTTCGGTGGTTTTTGTAAACTTTCACACACTAGAAGAAACTTAGATCTTAGAAATGGATAGTTTAAAATAATAGCTTCAAACCAACTCAAAAACCTATAGGTACAAAGTTTAAATAAAACACAACAAAAGAAAAAACTATTCAAAGATATTTTGCTTCAATTAACATATTTTATACTAATTTTTTTTCTGGCGGTTGTCATATCCCTTTTCCCTGAGTGGAGGAACTATGATATCTTATGTCCAAAGATGTGTATAATAATAGACTGTTGCCCTTTCCCCCATCCCCTGCCCCACCAACCATTAGGGATGGTGCCCCACCCCCGCACCAACCTATAGGGATGGTGCCCTCGCCCCCCTGGTGCGACACGACCCTGGTTTTGAAGTTGAAATCCCCCCTGGGGGAAGTTTCAACAATACCCTGATTTGGAACAATCTATTTACATAGATTCTTTAAAGATTTTGTGCTCTTTTGCTTAAGCTAAGTCATAAAAAGCAAAATAATATATTTGATTGTTGTTAAGAAGGTGTTATTATAATTTTTAATCAGTATAGGGGGAAATGCATTGGACTATAAACAGGCTCAATTCATTCCCAATAAAGTTGATAAATTTGAAGGAAATTTGGAGAATGCATTGGATTGGTTGTTTGTAGGCATCTGTGATAGATGCCTTTACCTGAAACTAATGGTTGCCTTAATAGAATGAAGAAAAGAGAAATTGTTATTCAAACTATCTTATTCAATGGGGTGTTGACATCCCTCTGTACCTCCATTTAACACACCATTGCCTTAAATAGAGATATTATATAATTTTTCTTTTTAAATTTGATTTAAGTCACAACAGCTTAAGCTAAAATATTTTCTAATGTGAGAATGTGTTTTAAAGTTATGTTAAACATTTTAGTGTTTACCCAAAATTTCAGATTTTAAAAAAATTTTCATAAAAAATCTTCAAAAAGTTTTGTTAAAAAATCTATGAATTTTTGCCTAACGTACTCTCATGACAGACATAAATATATTATAAAGTAAACATGCTAGTTTGGGATATTTTGCTGATTTGAAAGGAAACAAGAGGATAATATGGACATTTAAATGGAACAATATATATATTACTAGCGGCTACGCTATTACTCGCGGCTATTGATTTCAAATTTTGCATTGTGATTCCTGTAATAGTTAGGTACGATTTAGAAAGCGTAGCAACTCTATAATCATTACCAGAATGTCCGTACGTCCATTTTAAACATGTTGATTTTTTTACTTTTTTAACAAATTCTATATGATCTAATAATCCGATTGATCTGATTTTTGATATACTGATTCCTGGGTCAACAAAGTACAATATTATAAGCGAAGCAACTCTATAATCAAGTCCTAAAAATGTAAGTATGTCCATAAACATTATTCTGTATCAAGCAGTTTTTCAACAATTTTACTTACAATTTTGCTTCGACATTTATATTCTGATTATTCAGTTCTGACACTATACAAGTCTTAGTGTCCGTTTGTCCTACCGTTTCAGTGCTTCGCTTTTATGGATGTTGTCATCCTTGTTATACATATAAAGATATAGAGGGAAAGGACTGACATTTAGTTTTTGTTTATATCCTTGAAAAATAAATTAACAAGGATGATTTGAACTATAAAAGCAAAGCTATACCAATCAGACAATAGACAAACCATCAATTGTAGCAATATTTCAATGCAATTTATGGTTTCAGAGATCGAACATAACCCAAATTATATATCTAAATTCTGAGCAAAAACTTAACGTTTATCTGCTGTAAAATTATCAAATATTTAAGGGCCTTAATATTAGTTCAGTCATTATGATACTACGTTTTTAATATCTTTCCATATCGTCATATTAATCACTATTTTAAAAAAAAATACAGATTAATTTTGACGACCAAAATTAATCACGTTTAAAAAAAAATTCCATATATAGTTTCTTGATAAACTTTTAAAAATTTTCCTTGTTTAAAGGCAATATAATTATAAGAAGTTTCGGACGTAAGAATCCTTATCTAGAGAAAATCTTTGCTTTGAAAAACCACGCAGGGTGTTGCACTGTTGTTCTACAACTTGAATATTCAATATCCTGAGGTTTTTTTAATTTGGAAAGGGATAGTTCCATGCTGGAGGATTTGTTCTACAACTTGAATATTGAATATCTATTGTTTTTTTTTTATTTGGAAAGGGATAGTTCCATGATGGAGGATTTGTACCATTAAAATTTACAATCCATATATAAAAAAAATATGATGTTTTTTCTGTGTGTATGTCTGTACAGAAGGATCTTTCTAACCGCTGGACCAATATGTTTCTCCTTTACAATGTAGCTTCTCATAGGTCCTGTGAAGGCTTATAACTAATTTAACTCCCCTAATTTTTATTTTACTTTTTATATAACTAAATTCGAAATTGGGGGTATATTTCCAACCCTCCATCGACAAATGCCTCTAAAGCAGATTTTGATTCCTAAGATACAATATTATGCTTTATTTCAATGCTTCTCTTAGTTATAGAGTAGCTGCACTAATATAAAAGAATCTAAAGCTGATTTTAATGCCCCCAAATGATATATTGTTATGCTAAGCAAGCTTTATTGTAAAAATTTAAAGAGTAGTTGCGCTACTTAAAAAGGTTCTAAAACTGCTATTAAAGTCTCTAAAAGATACAATGCTATGCTAAATTTCAATGTTTCTCTTACTTATAGAGTCGCTGTTCTATAAAAGAATCTAAAGCTGATTTTAATGCCCCTAAATGATATATTGTTATGCCTTGCGAGCTATATTTAGGACATTCATTCCAATCCTTTATGATAACATCTAATCTAAGCACTTGCACAGAATACCAGCACAGCTCAAAATAGAGAATTATGGATAGGTCAATTTAAGATTAAGTTTTCAATAAAAGCTTACAAATGTATTCAATTATATGACAATAACCTTTTCATTCCGAGCACAAAAATGCTACATGTTTTAAGGTTAATTATGGAAATTATAGCATTTAAAAGCAGGCTATAATTTTTAAGTCATTTTGAAATACTTTACACAAAACCATCGAAAATCTACTTTATTCCAGGGGGTGGGGGAGGGGGGTGAGTGCACCTAAAAATCCTTATTAAATTATTACCCACTGTTATCTCTGAATCTAGGAGTTATTGTAACTGTACCTTTCACAAAAGCTAAAATCAGAGGAACAAAAACTTGTCTTTCTGACCCCACCCACCCCCGTACTAGGGTTAAATGAAATGAGAATCAACTAAATGAAATATACATCCAACATATTATAATATAAGATAAGAGTAATATGGATGCATATAGATTACAATCTAATATGGTAGCATAAGTATTATAGACCTCATTATTTTTATATATTGTTTATGCTTTATAGTCATCTTATTCATGTTTTACGATGCTAGTTGTTTAGTTTAAATCTTTTAAGAAGCATTAAAAACGAAATGAATTTAAGCAAGCCCTGAATTTAATAGTAGGGCAGATTTGACAAGAACCAATATACCTTTCATATAATAGAAAAGGATAAAAAAGAAGCATTTCATTTAGTTGATCATTAATTCAGCTTTCCAAGAAATGTTTTAATAAATTAAAACACAAGTTATTGCCTTTTTTCTGCAAACCAGGAAATTAATTTTTATGTGTGTGGTCAAAAATTGTTTGACCACACTGTAAAATTCACACACAATTTTTTTGTCTGTTTGTTAAGATTTTTTTAATCACTAAACCGATAAGGTTCTTCGTTTTTATTTCGAGAGCTTCATATGGTTATAAGCCACTCTTTACTCTATTAAAACAGAGCCCCCAGATGCTAATAGTCGCTTTAGGGCTTTGTAATGTGCTGTAACTACTTCAAAGTAAACAATGACATGTTTTTTTAGAGTGTATGTATGTATTTGCAACTAATTAACTGACTGAATGAATGCATAATTGTTTTTTTTGCTTATTGTTTTGTCTTATCTGAATATGTCAGATATCAGCAAGTTTAGGATAGGGCTAATTAAAAAAAAAATAATTGAAATTTTTTATGAAAATAAAATTTTAATGTGTCTTTTCATGTAAGGAATTTAAGTCCCGGCAAAAACTGTTGTAGTGTTGAAGACATGAAAAAAAAACTTACTGCTGCTATGTCAGGCGCTTATAAGGGTAGGCACACTACCTTTATCAATAGAAATGTGTAATAGTTATTTCTCGTATCGTATTATAAACGGCTTTCCGCGGATATAGAATGTACAATTATAAGATTAAAACTAGTTTTTTTAGCCCCGGGGTGCCGGAGGCACCGGCTAAAAAAACTGGTTTTAAACTTATGATTGTACATTTCTATATTCGTAGAAAACTGGATATAATACGATGCTAGACATAGTTTTTTCGTATGGATGAGAACTGGTTCCTATCCACCGGATTCGAATGAATACGAGAAATATTCTTAAAACTTACTTCAACAAAAAATTATAAACTCAAATGGTTGAACGGTTTTATAACGTCAAGAAAGTAGATTACCTTTCCATAAGTCCCATAACTAATGTCAGCACTTTGTATTGTGTAAGACATAACAATTCCAGATATTGAAAAAATCTCATAATTTGCTATTGGGACAACCGTCACCACTCCCATTAATTCTGACCTAATAAATTACAATGCTATATGTTTACGATATAGTGTGTAATAAAAGTTGTATCTGACAAATTATCTGACATTATAGACTAGAATCTGCCTTATCTTTTATTTATGTCGACATTCTGATCAACATCAATTATTACTACTTGAAACCGATATCTACATGTAGTGCTATTATATGATATATATTGACTAAATTTAAGTTCCTATGTTGATATTAGAGCAGCTTAAGGAATGAGACAATGGACAATAAATTAATGTACGACCCAAGGTAAGATAAACAAAACTATCCTTTCTGTAGATTGAATTATTGGTGAAAAAGTTTGGACACTAACAACTTTGAGGACTAAATTAATCAATTTACAATTAAATGCTCCCTCCCCCTCGCTCACTACTAGGATATATTCTTTGGCAATGGGGGATTTGTGAGGGTTCCACTAACAAGAATGAGGGATGTTACCCAGATACAATATTATGTTAATCAATGTTCGACAATATTTGCTAATTTGTTAATTAGTAGCCGCTCTGCTAATTACTAGCTACATTATGTCCAAAAAAACATAGACAATTATGCCCATTAAGAATAGATTTATTATTAGTTGGATCTTACACCAGATTATCAGGATCTCTAATAATGTGAATTTTGCAGCGGGCTAAAATAACGATCCCATTGGCATTCCTCCAATCCACTTTAACACATCCACTCCCCATCTACTGGATAAAAATAATCAAAAATCAATTTGTTCGCTATCCACGTATATTCTACATCCATTAAAAACGGCCTATTATTTTAGATAAAACGTCTTTAAATCTAATGTAATATAGGGAGAAAAGATGTAAAGAGTTCATACGCATAAGAAAAATAGTCCTTAGAAGAAATACCTAAATTAATTTAACATAAATAAGGATAAAAAAAACACAAATATTATTCAACAAAACTATAAATTACAAAAAGAAATTGGAAATCAAATTGTATTTTGAAAGACAATGGCTTTGAAATAATATTTCCAATGTTCTCCCCCCCCCCTTACCTCAATTTTCCTCAATTATATTCAGGCTTTGCCTCCCCTCCTATAATTTATTTAAAAGAAATTAGAATATTCTAGAAAGGTAAAAATGTAAAAGTTAACTGTTGACCTCAAAATATCCATGGTTGGGGGTAAAGGGGTGTTTTCTTACCTTAAACTTTGAAACCACTTATTTTAACCCTCCCCAAATTTTTTTCATAAATACATTAGATTACCCCCTCAAATCTTTAAAACCCCTAATTTCATCACCCCTCAAAATAAAAGGCTTGGACGTTACTCGTTAGGTCCAAGTTTTTTGTCCTACACAGGACCTCATAGGTTAGTGTACTCACCATTTAGGGGTCTTAAGGGATAGACAATAGAATGTAAATTGATGTAGAATCCCAATGATTTATATTATCTCTTGTGTAGGTTAAAGAGTTAGGACACTGCTAATGTATCCATATCAATTTAAAAAGTTTACAATATAGTATATAAACTACAATAAAAGGAATTATATGAAAATATCATATTATATTGTACAGGCAACGTCTTAACTCTTCAATTGAGTATAAAAATGGGAAGGGGGTAAAGAGGGGGTAAAAAAGGGAAGACGATAGTGTTGCCAGAACAAAAAATACAATTGGCTATTTTTTTATTTTTTTACTTTTTTTCAATTTTGCTTACAATGGATTCGTAATATTTTTCTGATTCTAAAGGTATATATGAACCCATGTTTTTTATGTCTGTTTGAGAAAATATTTAGGTCTAAAGTTTTTATTAAACCGAGGTTAAAAAAATAGATTTTTTCAATAATTACTCAACAGAATTTTAAAAGTAAGGTGTCAAATTAAAGATCTTACTATTTTTATTCTTACTGGCCATTTTCTTCTTTTATTTTGTTGCGTTTTAGTACCTTAAAACCGACTTAATTATTTTTTTTAAAAACTTAAATTACTTAAAAAATAAGAGGTCTACAAAAAAACCGATTGCATATCTGAATTCTATGAAAAATTTTACATCTACTACTTACTAAAAGAACCGGCTAGCTATAAAAAAAAAGTTGATACACCTTCTTTTGTTATTAGTACGGAACTTGTGAACATAATTAATGATTATTCAATTCTAAAATATTGACTCTCTTCAAATCTAACTTTTATTCTCCTAATCTAAATTTCGCATTTTGATTGCTTTTCCTATTCTTTGTTATTTTACTCCCCTTCCTCCCTTTAACAAAACCAGGGAGAAATGGATGAAAAAACTACTTTCAGTTAAACTACATCCCTTTATTTCTCCCAATGATATCCCTGAAAATATGGGGGGGGGGCAGTTTTATGTTCAGTTGTTTATCACTTCAGGCCGGTTAGGTTTTGTTATTTCTTTGAGAACTAGGTACGGTAGCCCCACAGGGTTAGGGCTTCAAATATTGGCTCAGGATTAAAGTTTATTTATAAAATAAAGGGGGATGGTTCGGTGCTGGATAGGTACTTTGTGAAAAAGCCCCAATTATAAATAAGATTTTTGGATAAAACATTAATTTATGTCCATTTTCTTATCCCTGTATCCCTGAAAGAAAAGTAAAAATATAATTGGAAGAATAAGGTTTTCATTTCTATATTTCAGGATTTTAAATTTTTGCAAAAGGGGGGAATTTGTTTCAATATTTTGATTTCTATTCTTTTGATTTTCTTTTCTTATCAAGAAATAGCAGATATTTCCCCCCTCCCCTCCATAAAAAAGTGTTTGTAGAGATGATAATTAGAAGCAGCTTCTTGTGCCTAATAAAAGATGACCAATGATATGCCAGTATACATTGTAATTTAACAATTATAAAACTTATACTTGCCTATTATTAGTCATATGTATTGTATGACGTCATTTTTATTAGGCACTATTAGCTGCTTCTGGTAATTGTATTTTCGAGGAGTATTTCTTCACCAAACACTACAAGAAATAATAGCCTAAAACCTTATTTACTAGTACCAATACCAAGATGTTGTATTAAGAGTTTTGGAAAGCTTCCTTCATCTCTTGTAAGTCCCCATTTTCAACATAACACAAATTTGTTTCTAAAAAAATTGTTTATAACTATTAATGCTTTTTTTCAGGTAAGCTTTCGACTGTCAACATGTCATTGTTCTGTTGAGGAATTTTTATTTTCACAGATAAAACTTAACCAATTGTTTGTCTGTTTCTCTTATTTAACAAACAACAGTTTACTGTTCTTTTTAGTTATATAATTCTTATTATCATTGTTTTATTTATATAATTTGGTTTAAAAACAAGGATAACAACATCCATAAAAGCGAAGCTCTAAAACAGCAGGACTATCATCAACACTTGTAGAGTGTCAGAACTTAAAAATCTGAATATAAATGAACAAAAGTAGAAACAAAATTGTTAGTAAATTTGATCAAAAACTGCATAAATACAGGATAATTTTTAAGGACAAACTAATACTTTTTAGGACACTCTTGTAACGATTATAGAGTTTCTTTCTAAATCGTACCTTACTACTACAGCAATCAGCATGCAAAGTTTGAAATCAATAGGACAATTCTAACATGCCTAAATTAACGAAAAAAGCTATCTGTCTCGGAGGTACGGACGGACGTACGGACCGACCCTAATTATAGAAAAGCTTTGCTTTTAACAAACAAAATAAAAGGTATGCAGGTTTTTGTTTCAGAGAGAGAATGATCTAACAATAATTAATTGTTGCAATTATTCCATGCAGTTACATTTAATGTGTGTGTGTGTGTGTGTGTAGGTGTGGGTGTGTATGTGGTATGTTGAGTATATGTAATTGTTAGTGTGAGTACTCGAAAACTTTTAGGGCGTAAATGTAATCAAAATAAAAGAGAAAACTTTTATATAAAGGGTGTTAAAAAAAAACTAAGCGCTCACAATTTAAACCAATTTAAATACTTGGATATAGACCCCATCATGTTTTTAGTTTTTTTAGCCGTTAAGAGTTGTACCTACTGCTGCTATGTGAAACAATGGAAAGAGTTAACCCTTACAGATCGGGCCTCTATTCCCACCTTAATAGATCGGGGGGGGGGGTCATATTGACCCCCCCCCTCTATCTCGGCTTCTGTTACAGATAAAGACGTAAAATTTTTTTCTGGTGGTTCATGTGTATTTTTAGAGAAAATTACCTTTTCTAGTCATAGCGATCAGGCCGCTCCTTAGCCGCTTTTTAGCGGCCAGCCGCTAAATTTTAAAACAGCTGTAGAGCGGCCAATTTTGCAGCTAGGATGACCAAATTTTAGGTCGAACTTTTATTTTTCATAACAAAAAAATTACTTTTTCTGATCATCGCCAAAAAACGGCAAATAACGGAAACCGCCATTTTCGGTGGTTACGGCGGTAAAACGGCGGTTGGCGCGCCAATTAATATTTTTATCTGTTAATTATTGCTCAAGGATTTACCAAAAAAAATTATAGGTCTCTAGCTGTAATAGAAGCCACGATATTCATGATATATGTATGTAGTAAAAGCCGGACAAAAATCGGTCATGAAGTCGGTCAGGGTGCGATCAAACGGTCATAACACCACTTTTCTCATTCACCAAAAAAATTTTAGGTTTCTACCTTATAAACAAAGTCATAATGTAGAAATTAAGATTTATTTAGAATTTTTTTAAAATTTTGGTGCTACCCAACCGACTTTGACCGGACACCATGACCGACACAGACCAGATATCCTAATAAAATCAACTCTTGACGTATAATTACTAAACTTAAAAAGTCATGAAGTCACAACTCTCTATCTTACCTACAAAACAAGGATGACAACATCCATAAAAGCGAAGCACTGAAAAGGTAGGACAAACGGACATTTACACTTGTATAGTATCTGAACTGAAAAATCGGAACATAAATGTATAAATGTCTAATCAAAATTGTAGGTAAATTTGTTGAAAAACTGCTTAAAAACAGGATAATGTTTATGGACATACTTACATTTTTGGACTTGATTATAGAGTTGCTTCGCTTATAATATTGTTCTTTGTTGTCCCAGGAATCAATATACCAAAAATCAGATAAAACGGATAATTAAAACACTTGAAAATTTGTTGTTAAAAAAGTAGAAAAATCAACATGTTTAAAATGGACGTACGGACATTCTGGTATTGATTATAGAGTTGCTACGCATTCTAAATCGTACCCAACTACTACAGGAATCATCATGCAAAGTTTGAAATCGATAGTACATTTCTAACATGCCTAAATTAACGAATAAAAGCTATCTATCTCGGACGGACGGACGGACGGACGGACGGACGGACGTACGGACGGACGGACGGACCGACCCTAATTATAGAAAAGCTTCGCTTTTAAAAAATGACATTGAAAAAATAGAGGGAGGGGTCAATATGACCCCCCCCCCCGATCTGTAAGGGTTAAGGGAATATTATAATATGTATGTATTTTCCAATCTCATATAGTAGTTATCCCTATTATAAAAGTACATATACCTTTTTTTCGCTTTAGTAATTGAGAGAAACAAAATAATATTTAACATTTAGCTATCCTTAATCCCTGAAAAGCAGGCAGTCTAATTGAGAGATAGATAAAGAGAAAGGAATAATGAGAGAGAGAGATAAAGAGATTGGGATATAGAGAGATATAAACCTCTGTGAGACCTTATTGGTATTATTATTTCAACAAAAAATTTAATTGCACACAACCATAATTTCAAGTCGTGAAGCTTTACATGGTAGATAGAGGTTATTTTTAGTAATGTAACTATTTTTTAGATTGCAACTAAGTTCGGCAGAAAACATTTAAAATGTGTGTTAACATAATACTACCACATTCAACCATAGTAATACTCCTCAAAAGGTAGTTGCACGAAGTGCATTTAAGCTTGAATTTAGTAAACTGGATATTTTTTTCTGTTTAGTAGTTTAAACTACATCAATAGGACATACATTTGAAAAATTTAAATTTTCTACCAGGTAGTTCAAAATATATCAAGATTTGAAAAGCATGTTTTTTGATATATGCAACTTATATTGCTGTCCTGTTTTCACAAAAAAGCATGATGAATATTTTGGTAGTGCCTAATTGATTGTTATTTTTTAATGGATAACATTGAAATAGATGTCAACATAATGATTCCTAGTACAACAGGGTATTACAGGAATTACATGGTATAAAAGTGAAATAGATGTCAACTTAATGATTCCTAGTTCAACAGGGTATTACAGGAATAATATGGTATAAAAGTGAAATAGATGTCAACATAATGATTCCTAATTTAACAGGGTATTACAGAAATTATATGGTATAAAAGTGAAATAGATGTTAACATAATGATTCCTATTTCAACAGGGTATTACAGAAATTACTAGGTATAAAAGTGAAATAGATGTCAACATAATGATTCCTAGTTCAACATGGTATTACAGGAATTACATGGTATAAAAGTAGATTAGATGAGAGTTAACCTGAATGTGTCATTGCCCCATACATTTACAAACTAGAAGGCACAATATAATTAATTACGGTTAAACCACAACCTTCTTCACCCCCCTTACAACTCTTTTTCTTCAGAATATTAATCTTTACTTTTTCGAACCTTTCCTTATGATGAACATTGTTTGGTTCAATTCAAAAATTTAAAAAAGGAATTTTGATGACAAATTTCTTTAGAAATACAGGTTTTTGAAGGGCTCGCCAGCCGCGCATAGGACCCAAATTAAAACCCGATGTGTGGAAAAGATAAAATTCTAAAACTATGGATTGTCTGTTTAGGGAAAGGTTTGGATATCGAGTTGAATGACAATTTCACTGAAGCTTAACGCGTCTAACGCGCGGCTGCCAAGCTCTGATTTTTGGCATGTTGAAATTGTAGAGATTCATGTTTGTCTAATTATCATAGGAATCATAATAATTATGCCTTCTAACGGAATCTTTAGGGAAGGTTCGAAATCTAAAAATAGAGGAGGGTTTTAGGTGCTCCACTGTCATTTTGATGAAAATTACCAACTATTTTCCTGATCAATACATAATGTATATTGGCAGATATAAGCATAGTCAAACAGAGAGGGAGGGGATAATGGGCTGTTTTTATACTAGTCTCCAAAATTTTATAATGACTTTTCTGATTCGTTGGTTTAACAACTTTGGTGACTTTTAATGAATATTTTATTGATTGTTTTATTAAGTTGAGTGTCCAAACGTTTCAACCTCTTATTATAATCTACAGAAGGGGTTATTTTGTTAATTAACATTGGGGATGTATATCAATTTTTCGGTCATTGTCTTATCCCTTTATATCCCTGATAGCTATACAAATTTATCAGTATATTAACTAAGGAACATAAATACAATGGTGTCCAAAACTTTTCTTATAACATTGATTTTAATAAACACGATTCTTATTTGTTAGATCTAAAACTTTAAGTACTTTTATGAAATTCTATGGTTGGTGAAAACTAGCAACATAGACATTTTTAACCAATAATTTTAATCTACAAAAGGGATACTTTTGTACAGTTTAATTTTGGAAAATCAATTTATCGGCAATTGGGCTATGGCTGCTTAAACAAAAATAAAAGCTTCTAAGACGGCTCGATTAATAGAGATCTTTTTAAAAACGTTCTGAGCAAAAAATATTGCTTTTAATAAAAATTAATAAATAATGCTCTTAAAGTTAGAAAGCAGTTTATACAATCACAAATACTTTAAGAGTAGCTTCGCTACTAAAAAACTATGTGAAATATAGTTGATCTATCTGAAATCTGAAAATCACGATTGAATAATAATTTTAACCATGACTAAGGAAATCTACTTGATTGTGTTTATAAGCCCAATTTTTCAAGAAGGATATATTGTTCTTTTTATTCATTTTTGTACAATCTTATGGGACAAGACAATAGACGATAAATTGATTATGATAAACAAAATTACCCCTGCTGTACATTATAATTATTGGTTGAAAAGTTTGAACATTACTTGTTTGCATAATCTAATCAAGATTTAATGAAAAATCACCAAAATTTTAACTCAACCTTGGGTACAAGTTTAATTTGCAGTCATATATTCCCAATTCATTGGTTTGTTGTGATATTTCTTTAATTTCAAGGCTGTTATTATAAAAATTTCTACTCCTACAATCAAAATACGTATTATAATTTTAATAGTAAAAAATTGTTAATTTGTATAAAAAAAACATTATTTTTCAATGTTTACCTCTTACACTTTTGGAACAAACAATGCGCCAAACAAAGGAGTTATTACTTAAAAGTTACAGAATTACCTCTACAAATGAATTAATTTTGCTTGATGAAATATTCTTTGTCTTATGCTTGAACCTATTGATCAATTGAACTCTTAATAAAGCCTAGTAAACAATTTCATGTACTTGACATGGCAGTTGTATGTTAAATTTTAATTTTTCTAGTATGGCTTGTTTTCCTAACATGCCATACTAAGAACTGAATGCTAAGCCATTTGCGATTACCCGCTCGTATCTCCACCTTAATTGCGTCATAACAAATGACGTTAAAACTTTTACTTATTACTTATACGTCAGTAGGGTGCCATTAATAGTAAGAGTAGGCCTTGGTTCAGAATAGGCGTAAATCATTTCCTTGCACAGTTAGAACTTTCAGACAAAGATCGTGCAATCAAAGGGTTATTTTTCTGCAATAGTTTGGAAGTTAGTGCCTTAGGAGCTGTAAAGATCTTGCAAAACTTTATTATAGACCGTTCGCAGAAGTATTAATCATGTATAACCATATGTGCGAAAGCCAATTGTTATTTAACAAATATGGAAAGTACTCCTTGGACAACGCAGTCAACAAACTTACAAAGTTTTTGGGTCACAATGCAATTTAACTTTCAACATATTTCAAAATTGTCTGTGTTTCTCAGCTTTATTTGTGTGCATGTGTGTGTGTGTGTGTGTTTTGGTTAGGCCTCTTTATCATTTTGCCTTTTGTAGTTTTCCGTGAACTATACATATATGTATATCTATAGAACAGATCTATAGTATAGATGTACATATATACAGGCAACTACCTCCCTTTCTTTTTCAAAGACCTCTTTCGTCTGCTTCTAAATTATTTTCTGCTACTTGGCTGTGATAATATAAGCGACACCATTGGTTGATTTTCAATGACCCAATAGAAGGGTTGCACAATGTGGTTGCGATTGGGAGGTACAGTTATTTAACTCCCTTCTATGTTATTTTATTTTGACGCGACTTTAAAAAGTATCAATAAAGTATTTTCTGCCATGCTTAGACATTATTTATCTTTTCATGGCAGGTATAGCTGGCACCAGAAGTATCAGGTTCAACTAAATTGTTCCTCTGATTTAAAACAATAACAAAGACCAAAGTGTGTTAAAAATCACCCATGTGACGCAAACAATGGGGATTATACATCTCTTTTTTTAGGGGTTTTTGTTTCCCAGGTCTCCTCTCATCTCCCTCATTTTTATGACGTCACATGTGTGATTTTTAACACCATTTGGTCTTTACTCTTTGCCAAAACAATTTGTTGGTATGTGTTTGTTATCTAAATATGTAGGAAGGATTATATTTTATCTTTGATGATTTTGAAATTTTATATGCTTTTCCACTAATCCACTAAATTCTGATAACTAAACACCCACCCCCCTCTTATAAAATAAATTTTACAAAAGGAACAGTAGATTTTTCCTATGCGATATCAGGGTTTACCCAGTAAATAATATAACCTAAACTGTCCTAAACCAATAAACTAACGAATAAAAAACTACCCAACCTTATTTAATTAAAAGGGGAGGCGGCAATGCTCAATAGAATCTTTGAGGAAAACGCCAAATACGTTACATGAATTTATCTGCCATTGACCTATCGTTGTTAGAAATAACATTAATAATTAATTTTCTAAATTAAATTTCAATAATATTTACACTAAATTGTAGTTTTAGTATCAAAATATCATTTACTGCATCAAATCTCAAAAATATTTATTTAATTTTCTCGTATTCATTCGAATCCGGTCGATAAGAACCGGTTCTCAGCAATGCGACTATGTCTAGCATTGTATTATATCCAGTTTTCTACGAATATAAACCAGTTATTTTAGCCTGTGCCTTCGGCACCTCGGGACTAATAAAACTGGTTTTAATCTTATAATTGTAAATTTTATATCCGCGGAAATCTGTTTATAATTCGATGCGAGTGTATAACTATTATAATTTGACGTATGCATCTCTTTAAATAAACGTGATGGGATAGAAAAGGCTTTTCAAATAAAGTAAAATGATTTGGTACTTCCCCACAGAGTGCATGCAGTAGTTTTTTTTTACTATTATTTATCCTTACAGGGGATCCTAACCCTGCGGGGCCTAAACATGCTCTGCACGATGAGGGAATACGCCAATTTTCAGGATGGTAGAGGGCATGCATAATAATCTACAACCCTTTCTCGAGTCCTTACCATATTACAAGCTACAGAAAAATTTACTCATAATAATTTATCCAACTTCCATTGTCCTATCCTTCCTATTCCCTGGCACAAAGCGCTTTTATCGGAAATTGGTTTGTTGAACATGAATTCTTGGTTTGTGTGTCATAGTTAGATAACTTAACCCTTTACATCCGAAATCCAGGGGAGGAGGGAGGGGGTTGGAGTCGGGGAATAAACATGAATAGGTTGAACATGTATAGTTTATTGTGTGAAACGTGAGTTTTCAAACAAAATTGTAAGTAAATTTATTGCTTAAACTGTTTTTAACCTATTTTTAAAACGTATATAAAAAATATACTATAACACCAGTAGAATCAGACTGCAGAGCCTAAATTTGAATAAAATCCCCAATAAACTTTTTTGGAGGGATTTAAATATTAATTTTTACTGTTGCCGTGATCATTTTGACCGAAGCAAAAGGTTTTTTTTATTTGGGTAAAATTCGTAGCTTTTATAGTGTTTTGCTTCATAAATATTGTATTCTGGTATAGAGTAAAATTGGGCCTTATGATTTTTCTATAAAAATTAACTAAAAAGTTAATTCTGTATAATATATCAACGAATTAACATTAACATGTTTGTGTTCTCTCACTTATTTTAAAAACATAAAAAATGGCTGTAAAGGGTTAAATGACAACAAATGTTTATGCAATACAACAAATTTATTTTTGTCACATATACAAATGCGTTATAAAATAAGATTATTCAAACTTATTTTTTAAAATAATTTTAAAAAGAATGTATCTTTTATGTGTATGGTTTTCATTCTTTTCATTTTAATTAAATAAAAATTATTTAACTACATTGGAAATAAGTCCCTTTGTGAAAACACTCTTTTTTTGAATTGTTAGGAATTGAAATAAAACAAGACTTTTTATTGGTTAGATTTCAGAATTATTTGTTTTATTGTAAATGTTAGATTTTTCAATGAAATTAATTGTTTTGGAAAAAAAAAAATATTTCCAATGAACAGAGTAATGTTTTTTTTATTGTATCAATATAAAGTGAATTATATAAAAATGTTCTGTAAGCCACAATATTACCCGAAGTAAAAAAAGAGCTTTTGCTCCGGTCAATATGATTACAGCAACACTAAAAATTAATTTTAAATCCCCCAAAAAAAGTTTATTGAGGACTTAATTCAAATTTGGGCTCTGCAGTCTGATTCTTTAGGTGTCCTAGTATATTTTTGACCCCCCATTCAAAAATAGGTTAAAAACAGTTTAATTACAGGATACTGGTTGTTGACATACTTACATTTTTAGAACTTGATTATAATGATGCTTCACTATTAATATTGTACCTTGTTGAAAAAGGAATCAGTATTCCAAAAATCAGATGTATAGGATTATATTTGTTAAAGTTAACGATCAACATGTTTTAAATTTCTGGTAACGATTGTAGAGTTGCTACGGACGGACCGACCCTAATAATAAAAAAGCCTCCCTTTTAAAGCTTAAGCTTTTTTATATGAAAACTTTTCTGCTCGTCTTTAAAGGGTTACTATACAGACGATAATCTGAATGACCTTGTAGGCAGTAAAATTTGGATTAAATCCTGTAAAGGGTAATGGGGTAAGGGGAATTCAGGGGTAAAGGATTAGTGATATTTGGATTAAATCCTATATTTAGATACCCCCAATTATGATATACAAAATTACCCCTTCTGTTGGTTGTAAATATTGGTTGAAAAGTCAAGACACTTCAAATTTGAAGCCAACCAACCAAAATTCAATAAAAGTACCTAAAGTTTTTGATCTAACAAATAAGACAATTATACATTTAAACGTTATTTACCTAACCCCTGACTCCTGCGGAGGTAGTCTCATCCTCTTATCATTTTTATGTTGGAACTTAGAACCTTTATCAATTCTGACACACCACCACTGCACTGGGGGGATAAACATGAGATTTGTCATTTTACACATCAATTATTTTACTTTGGGTTTCCACTTTAATATTTTAGATAAATTACATTTTTTCTTAGTGTTAAAGATAGTAATGGGAATTTTAGATGCATAACCATTACAAATTCTACAAAATAAAGCTATCAAGAACGTTCAAGGAGAGTAGGGATGAAATTTTACAATTATTTTGAATTATAATCCCTCCCCCCCTCCCAACAAAAAAAAGCTTTAAAGTTTTTACAATTCAATTGAATTTTTACATTTGATATATTAAAATGTTTGTTTACAACATAAAACATATAATTGTTTACGGTAGGACAAATAAGTTTCACCTTTTTCAAAATACTGTAAAATTCTCTCTTTGGCAGCCTTATCAAAAATACAGGAAAAGCTCTGAAGGAAGATTGTTTTATCTACATAAGTCTCCTGTCTTGCAGGGTCCGTTTGACTTTGATAATGTTTTTTTTCTAGTATGTGTAAGGAGATCCTAGGGTGTGTGATGGTTTGATATTGAATAATAAATTTTCCAATATATGCATCTCACTTGCAGATCAAAATACTTTCAGTGTGACAGATATTCTTTTTCTAGTTGGTCAAAAATAAAATAAATTCATTTTTTCAGTTTTGACCACTTTTCTTCAATCAATGCTAGGTATATTGTGTTATATCTAGTGTTTCTTACAGTCTGAGATGAAAATTAACCATTTCTGTTTTTATGCCAAGGCATTTCCTTTAAGTTTTTATCAATGTCCTTCAATATCAAAAGCATTATAAATAAGGTGTTGAAAATAACTGATGTAAAAGTGTGTAGTAAATCATAAGAATCATGGAATAAAACTATTACTGTTTTTTGCCTCATACATATTCCATTATGCTTTATTACCTTAACACTATACATATGAGGTAAAAGCCTACTCTAGAGTGAAAAGTTTTGTAGTTCACAGACTAAACCTAGATAATATATTCTGTTACTCTAATATGCCTCATTCCCTTTATCAAAATTTTGTATTTTTCTGGCATATTCCCTTTAAATCAAAAGGTACTAAAAATATTTGATACAAGCCTACTCTGGAAAGATTTGTTGTACAGTGTATACCGAGTTACGCTATTCTTTTACTGTATCATGCCTCATTCCCTTATCAAAGGTTTATATGTTTCTGGCATATTCCCTTTAACCCAACAATACAAAAAATATGAGGTACAAGCCTACTCTAGTGTGGAAAGATTTGTAGTGCACTGGGTATAGGAAATCATAAGTCCTAGTAAGAAAAAGTGCACTCATACTTCACTCTCCCTTTCCAGCAACCCTCAAACCACCAGGGATCCAGGGATTGATAGATTTGAATTTCTTTGTTCAAAATTCTAGTTCAGTTGGGGAGGGGGGGAGGTTACTGCTCCCTAAATTTATGGAGGCAAATGGTTCTAGTTTAAGCCTTAAAACTCTGAATTACACCTTCTTCTTTTTGTTTAGTTTTATTCTTAACAGATTTTTTTTAAGTGGGACATCTGCCATTAGCAATTTTTTAGAAAGTTCCAATAATAGTAAAATAAGGAGAAATGTATTGACCCATAAACCAACAACAATCTAAACTTTTCATGATATTCTTCTTAAGTTAAACTTGAAGGTGAACAAAGCAAATATACTTTGTATATACCTTTATTCCTGATAGAAAAAATGTACCTCCCTCAAAATTTTTCATTTCCCCAAGAATTTAAAAGTAATAATTGCTTTTGGGAAGCTTTTCCATTGCGCAGGTTGTAATCCCTTTTCTACAGTAAGGTTTATTTACAAAATTTGTACACCACTTCGCCCATCTGCAGTGGACTTCTGACACTCTGATCTTATTAAATATGCGGTTGAATTTATAGTTTTTATACTATGTATCTCTTACTTTTCTATATATTGAAAGCATATTTTCAAGTTTGATATCGATAATTAGCTTAACTACTAAAATAGCGTTACATGTAGATGAAACATAACAATATAATGACTTTAATATAAGCTGGTAACTGGTATTTTTAAATTCTTGAGAAAACTCAAAGTGTCATGTGTGACGTCATAAAAATACATCTCTTTTATAGGGTAGTCCTTTCCCACTTCTCCTCTTATTCCTCCTTTATAGACGTATTTTTATGACGTCACACATGACACTTTGAGCTTTATAGAATTCTTGAATTATGAACATAGAAATGCTGTACAAATAATGAAAATAAATCTGACCATCTCAAATTCATCAATAATTGTTATTTTCTGAACATTACAATGCTGTACAAACAATGGAAATAAATCTCAGCATCCGTAATTCATCCATCACTCTCATTTTCTTTTCTGCTCTGATTCTTGTAAATTATATTAAAATAATTCTCTTCTATTCAAGGTTAGGGATAGGACAATGGACAATAAATGAATCTTCCCCCCAAAATATTAAGACTAGTTTTTGTCTTGGCAGCTAAATATTATTGAAAGGGATGGGAGAGAACAATTCAAAATTCTTTAACCTAATAATTTAATCTTGCATGGGATTCATTTTGTCTGTTATAATTGGGGGTGAAATCAATTAAACGTCAATTGTCATGTCCCCAAGTCCCTGTTTTATGAGCTTCATATCTTTTTACATTTCATTTAATATTTCTTTAGAGGAATAGAAATTTATTCCAATCAGAAAAAAGGAAAAGAAGTAAAATAAAACAGCATTAAATAAATTTTTTAACTAAAAGCAAAAAAGATATAAAAAAGTATAATGTTAATATGTTTTGTAGACAAAACGAATGATATAATACATAAAATCAATTAACAATACAATAACAAGGATGACAACATCAAAGAATGTAAAGCTCTAAAACCAAAATTTTAAATACTGTATATATTAACTAGCGGCTACGTCTCCTAGAGGCCTCTAGGGGCATTTGAGGAGGGGAGAGTCGAATTTGATAACCCAATTTCTTATTTTAGATTTTAAAAGAAAAAGTAAAAAATATATAATTTTGGGGGGGCGAAAAAAAAATTTACTGGGGGGTATTTTTCATTTTTTTGGGGGGGGGGTGTTAAGGAGTGTCCCATCCCCAAAGAAAATAGTTATAAACCTTCCCGGCACCTATGAGAAGCTACCCTGTTAAGGAGAACCCGATCGGTTCAGCGGTAATCTAGATCCTTTGGTACAAACAAACACACAGACACACAAACATCCTGTTACTTTAGTATAAGGATGTGGACAAAATCACTGTTTTCAGACATAAATTAAACCTACTTCCATAGTATTCAAATGTGCATATATAGATGCTACGCTGTTTTTAGAAAGCTGACCTACAATTAAAATTGTTTATGTTGGCTGTATTGCATCTATTAAAACAGGTTAAGATATCGACTATCTCATATACAGACATACGGACTTGCATAGCCTTGATATAGATAAGCTTCACTGTTAATAATACAGAATGCAACAGTAATAAACTTGTGCTAGGCATATTATATCATGATTAATAGTTCTACTTATACAGGGATATATGTATAGGTTATAGGAAGATAATATTATATCATGGTTAATAGTTCTACGGATCTACTGAACGTACCGATCATACCCGCACACAATTTTAAGCGGTATAAAAAGGCCTACAAATAATCTGGAATAGCCAAGATGATGCACAGGGAAAGCTTCACTGAAGATAAAACGCGTAAAATAGGCCTTTTTCGCGCATTTCTCTGCACTACAAGATAATTATGCATTATTGATTCATGACTATTCCAGATTATTTGTAGGCCTTCTTATGCCACTTAAAACAGTGTGTAGGCATGATCTGTACGTTCAGCCGTTTGGCAGCTAGAAGCCTTTAAAATTCATAGATTTTTTGCAATATTCGTTACCAGCAATATTTTACCGTGAACTGCAGTAGATCCAGTTCTAATTATACAGGGATATAGGTATAGTTAATAGGAAGAAAATATTATATCATGATTAATAGTTCTACTTATACAGGGATCTAGGTATAGGTGATAGGAAGATAATATTTTATCATAATTAATAGTTCTACTTATACAGGGATATAGGTATAGGTTATAGGAAGATAATATTATATCATGATTAATAGTTCTATTTATACAGGGATGTAGGTATAGGTGATAGGAAGATAATATTATATCATGATTAATAGTTATACTTATACAGGGATGTAGTTATAGGTGATAGGAAGATAATATCATTTCATGATTAATAGTTCTACTTATACAGGGATGTAGTTATAGGTGATAGGAAGATAATATTATATCATGATTGATAGTTATACTTATACAGGGATGTAGTTATAGGTGATAGGAAGATAATTTTATATCATGATTAATAGTTCTACTTATACAGGGATATAGGTATAGGCCATAGGAAGATAATATTATATCATGATTAATAGTTCTACTTATACAGGGATCTAGGTATAGGTGATAGGAAGATAATATTTTATCATAATTAATAGTTCTACTTATACAGGGATATAGGTATAGGTTATAGGAAGATAATATTATATCATGATTAATAGTTCTATTTATACAGGGATGTAGTTATAGGTGATAGGAAGATAATATCATTTCATGATTAATAGTTCTACTTATACAGGGATGTAGTTATAGGTGATAGGAAGATAATATTATATCATGATTGATAGTTATACTTATACAGGGATGTAGTTATAGGTGATAGGAAGATAATTTTATATCATGATTAATAGTTCTACTTATACAGGGATATAGGTATAGGCCATAGGAAGATAATATTATATCATGATTAATAGTTCTACTTATACAGGGATCTAGGTATAGGTGATAGGAAGATAATATTTTATCATAATTAATAGTTCTACTTATACAGGGATATAGGTATAGGTTATAGGAAGATAATATTATATCATGATTAATAGTTCTATTTATACAGGGATGTAGTTATAGGTGATAGGAAGATAATATCATTTCATGATTAATAGTTCTACTTATACAGGGATGTAGTTATAGGTGATAGGAAGATAATATTATATCATGATTGATAGTTATACTTATACAGGGATGTAGTTATAGGTAATAGAAAGATAATATTATATCATGATTAATAGTTCTATTTATACAGGGATATAGGTATAGGTTATAGGAAGATTTATCATATGATGATTAATAGTTCTACTTATACAGGGATGTAGTTATAGGTGATAGGAAGATAATATTATATCATGATTGATAGTTATACTTATACAGGGATGTAGTTATAGGTAATAGAAAGATAATATTATATCATGATTAATAGTTCTATTTATACAGAGATATAGGTATAGGTGATAGGAAGATTTATCATATGATGATTAATAGTTCTACTTATACAGAGATATAGGTATAGGTTATAGGAAGATTTATCATATGATGATTAATAGTTCTACTTATACAGGGATATAGGTATAGGTGATAGGAAGATAATATTATATCATGATTAATAGTTCTACTTATACAGGGATTTAGGTATAGGTGATAGGAAGATAATATTATATCATGCTTAATAGTTCTACTTATACAGGGATATAGGTATAGATTATAGGAAGATATTATTATATCATGATTAATAGTTCTACTAATACAGGGATTTAGGTATAGGTTATAGGAAGATAATATTATATCATGATTAATAGTTCTACTAATACAGGGATTTAGGTATAGGTGATAGGAAGATAATATTAAATCCTAATTAATATTTCTACTTATACAGGGATATAGGTATAGGTGATAGGAAGATAATATTATATCATGATTAATAGTTCTACTTATACAGGGATATAGGTATAGGTGATAGGAATATAATATTATATCATGATTAATAGTTCTACTTATACAGGGATATAGGTATAGGTGATAGGAAGATAATATTATATCATGATTAATAGTTCTACTTATACAGGGATATAGGTATAGGTGATAGGAAGATAATATTAAATCCTAATTAATATTTCTACTTATACAGGGATATAGGTATAGGTGATAGGAAGATAATATTATATCATGATTAATAGTTCTACTTATACAGGGATATAGGTATAGGTGATAGGAATATAATATTATATCATGATTAATAGTTCTACTTATACAGGGATATAGGTATAGGTGATAGGAAGATAATATTATATCATGATTAATAGTTCTACTTATACAGGGATATAGGTATAGGCCATAGGAAGATAATATTATATCATGATTAATAGTTCTACTTATACAGGGATATAGGTATAGGCCATAGGAAGATAATATTATATCATGATTAATAGTTCTATTTGTACAGGGATATAGGTATAGGTGATAGGAAGATAATATTATATCATAATTAATAGTACTATTTATACAGGGATATAGATATAGGTGATAGCAAGATAATATTATATCATGATTATTAGTTCTACTTATCCAGGGATATAGGTATAGTTGATAGGAAGATAATATTATATCATAATTAATAGTTCTACTTATATATAAGGATATAGGTATAGGTGATAGGAAGATAATATTATATCATGATTAATAGTTCTACTTATACAGGGATATAGGTATAGGTGATAGGAAGATAATATTATATCATGATTAATAGTTCTACTTATACAGAGATATAGGTATTGGTTATAGGAAGATATATTTTTGCTAGGCATAGCTAAAAGAAATAAAAACTTGTGTAAATAAATACTAATCTGAAAACGAATCTAAATTATATTCAATTGTCCTACTCCTATATTCCTGAGCAGAAACACACTAAGCTTAGGATACCAATTCTATGGGATTATATCTACACTATATCAACCTTTAATAGGTAAACAAGGATGATAACATCTAATAGCAGTGGAGATATTAATCATTACTATTATATATGAGCAATTAGAGTAAAAAACTAGAGGGAAATGGTTAAATAACTGTATATCCCCTTCGCAACCGCCTTATGCAACCTTTCAACTTGGTCATTGAAAATCAACCCATGGTGTCGCTTATATTAACACAGCCAAGTAGCAGAAAATAATTTAGAAGCAGACGAAAGAGGTCTTTGAAAAAAGAAGGGAGGTAGTTGTCTGTATATACATCTATACTATAGATCTGTTTATGAGTATATATTAACCTATGATAGGTAAACAAGTGTGTTTTATCTAACCGTAGTGGAGTTATTAAATATCTCTTTATGTTTATTAATTATGTATATTTTCTTTCAGGTATGTTAATTTTTAAAGAAATATCATCAAATACATTTTCATTGCTTTATCCCTTAACAGTCGGGCCCCTTGCCGCACCTTAATCGGTCGGGGGTGGGGGCTTTCAACGCCCCCCCCCCCTATTATCTCTAGAGCTAGAGGGCTAAAAAAATTTGTGCAAGTCCCCTGTTTGATAATGAATTTCAGACCTTAAGAAAGTCAAAGTAAATTTTCGCTTCCTTCACCCTTTTATTTAACAACCTTTGTTTTTAGGTCCTTTTTTACTTAAAAATCTCAAACTGCTGTAATTTTCTTATTTTTGAAGCTAAAAGAAGAAAATATTTATCTTTATGTAAATTTTATATGAGAAATATCAAAATTTAAATTTCAGCGGCCGCAGCTGTAATTGGCAGTGGCTGCAGTCGGCGGATCTTTATGAAATTTTAATGCATTATGTAGACATGTAAGAAAAACTTAAGTTTGAATTTTTAAAATTTGAAGTCTCTAAGTCAAAAATTGCGGCCACAGGAGCCTTTTAAAGATTTCTGGAGACCTGGAGGATCAGGACCTGCAGGATCATACCTGGAACCTGAAATTGACTTGAACACCTGTATTTGATATGAGGAAGTACTACTAGAGAATATTTTAGTATTTTGGTAAGATAAAATGCTTTGTTTAAGCCACATAAAAATTTGCTCTTTACCTGGATGACCCTGCCCGGTTTTCTGGCATCCTCTGCCCGCCAGGATAGAGATTTTCTAAAAAAATTTCAATTCTTAGTTATGTGTAATACCCATACTTAAAAAGTCACGCAGTTTTGGCTCTTTATCTTTCACACACAGAAAATGAGATAGAAAAAATCGTAGGGAAGGGGGGACGTTTAATGCCCCCCCCCCCCCCCGACCGTTAAGGGTTAAATGACAGCAAAATAAAGACTATTTAAGACATATATGTAATTAGATGTACTGTCTTGTCCATATAGCAGTTTAGGTCAAGTATGATTTCCAAAAAACAAAAGAAGTTTTAGAGATCTTAAGCTGGAGACAACAGGTGGGGACATAGATTTATTGACTTTAGTCTATTAATACTATCCTGAAAATACAAATTCAATTAGTTATGTTATAAACATACATGATAATTTCTTAAGTATTAAACTATTAATGTTTTCAGGTCAGGACTTTGGTGTATTTAAATAGGCAATGAAGCTCAATTCTTAAATCTTTGGGTTTATGCTTAAAGAAGCTTAAAAGGAATATTACTTGGTTTAACAATCATGTAAAAGTGTATGATAAAATAGAAACATAATTTCATGGAACCATTATTAAGTCCTTTGTTTAGCTGGCTAAGTGCCGTAGAAAAACCTATCATTTATCCTATACACTACACAATTTCACACAAAAGGAACCCATTTATACCTGAAGTGTTTTTTGGTGAAACTCCCAACTCACTAGTAGATTCGCTCCGCACTCTGTGACTCACTAAAGGCTTTACTTTGGTCTTGAAATATGTTTATTCTTTCACAATTTTATCAGAAGTGAAGTCAAACAATTTGCCGCACCAAACACAAAAATGAAAGACTTTCTCATTTGGGATAAGGAAAAATCAGAAATTTAATTTAAATTGACAAACTCAAAGCTTCCCTGAAAAGAGGATAAGACATGTAAGTACATCAAAATTAAGTTGGTTGAAAGATTTGGACAGGGCTAGATTTGATTTGATAAAACATTTTTAACCAACAAATAGATAAACGTGCTTTTAAAACTTAGTTAAAAGTATAAAAGGCATGGATCCATTTAGTATGGCTTCGAAACCGATTAATATTAAAACCGGTTCATAGCTATACTGAAAAATTATGCATTGCATTGTATTGCAGACACTTTTCTACAAATATTTAATTAAAAATTATAATATTAATATTAATTTTGTTACCTCAAATCTAGCAAAACTGGTTTTAATCCTATAAATTTTCATTTAATATCCGCAGAAAACTGAATATAATACGATGTGTTAAATAGCTATTATTTTACCATTTGGATATTCATGATTTGATTTTTTTAAATAAAAAAAATTCAAGAGTACAAAGCTAGAAATCATTTATTTTGTAAAATTGTTTGCAGTATAATATCAAGCATACCTTTTCTTATGCGTGCCAAAACAACAGGATTTGTAACCATGTTATTTAAACAGTCTTCCAGGTTATATGCCTGCTCCTTCCATTTTTCAAATTAAGGTCATTAGTAGACTTTATTATATTTAAAATTTGTATACAACTTTGAATTGTTTTTCTTGGTTGGTATTTAAATTGAATTATAACCTAATGAAAAAGACAAGAAACGATAAATGTATGTTAATCACTTATTTTGATAAACATAATTATCTCTTCTGTAGATTAGAATTATTGGTAGCAAAGATTACACTCTGATAATTAGAATTAATCAATCAAGTCAATATTTTTAAATGGTCCATTAGAATAAAACATTAGAGGGAGAAATGGTTAAGTAACTGTATCTCCCGATAGCAACCACCTTGTGCAACCTTTCTATTGGGTCATTGAAATCAACCAATGGTGTTGCTTATATTAACACGGTCAAATAGCAGAAAATGATTTAGAAGCAGACGAAAGAGGTCTTTGAAATAGGAAGGGAGGTAGTTTTCTGTATATACATCTATTATACTATAGATCTGTTAATGGTCCTAACATTTAAGGGCATCTATTGCGAGAGCATTGGCCCTAAATTCCTGTTTTTTTCCGACCTTTAATTTTAATATCCTTGTTGATATAAGAGGTGAAAATTGCGCAGTGTGTGTGTGTGTGGAGGGGTGGGTGGGTGTGTGTTGTTGAACCATTGATTGTTTTTCAATAATACGGTTCAACTGCCAATTGAATATAACTCACACCTAGCCCGGTTCAGCAGACTATTATATCTATAAATCACATTATGATTGAGTGAAGCTCACACAGCCCAGTTCAGCAGACTATAATACAAATGGATCACAATATGATAAATACAACTCAACTATCCCAGTTCAATATACCATACTATGCACGAATAACAACTTCTGTTTAGCCTATAATCAGCTGTAAAAAAATATTTAAATTGAAATTGAATTTGATAATACAACAAAAGAATAAGTAACATCCAAAGTGAGTGTAGCTCATACATATCAATCAATCGACAGACCAACGGGACAGAATAAATTCTGGATACAGTAAGGGGAATCTACACAAAAAAAACAGATGTCTATCTTAAAAAGAGGCTAAGTAAGCAATTTTCCCAATAGCATTACAGCCAGACATACTTTTCGAGTAGCTTTGCTGTAAAATATATAAAGTTCATAAAATATACTACTATAAAAACGATGAGCGGGTGTAAATAAAAAAAATCTATCTTTTAAATCTTTTAATGTGTTCTCTTCAATAATGATTATTGAGACAAAAAGTATTATATCATATTATATTTTCCTAGATGAACTATCCCTTATGGGATATGGATATTAACCCTTACTCTCAAGTAATTAAATATTTATAAATCCCGGCTTTCAAGTATAATCATCAGGAATTTCCCTTGAAGCTTCTCAGAACCATACAACCCAACCCCTGGTTTGCTTTTACAAAATGAAAGTTAATGATATTTTAATTTCCTTCTAAGATATTGTCTTTTTATATCTATCTTTTGACCACATGGCTTGATAAACAAGTTTGCAATTTCTTTAAAATCATTGGATAACATGTTTGTACCACCCAGTACAGATTTGATAAAGGTACCCAAAGTTTTCAAGCCAATGCATAAGAGAACATTTCTTTCAGTGGTATTTTTTAATTTAGGCTGGGAAGTGTGGTGGGTTGCTTGTTCAGCTGGATAAGATATTGCTTAATCATCTCAATTTAAATCTTTGCAAAAATTGTTTTAAAGTTTTTAGTAGAACAAGGAAGAGAACACCATTAAAAGAAGCCTATTTTATTACAATATTGTAAAAAATGAAAGTGACAACGATTCTGGTATTGAGAATTACATCGTATTATAGACAGCTTTCATAGGATATTGAAATTAAAACCAATATTGTTAGCCACAATGGGTCGAATGCCAGGGCTAACAAAACTGGTATTAATTTTATAGTTTTTATTTTAATGTTCATAAAAAATTGTCTGTAATACAATACTATACATGATTTTCTAATATGGCTGAGAACCAGTTCTTATCCAGGGGATTTTAATTGGTTTGAAGCCATACTTTGAGAAAAATTTTAAAAATAAACACAATATTCCATTTAATTTGGCTATAAATCCAAGAAGCCTAAATTTAAATATCTAATTAAAAAGATTTGTATATTTTTTATACCAGTAATAATTAGTTGCCTTCATAGCTCATTTATAGAATGTAGGTTACTTGATCCATATGTTGTGGATACGATGCTCTCTGAGAGGGGTGGGGATTTTGTTGTTGTTTAAAATTGGGAGTTTTTGTATAGTAAAAGTTGTCGCAAATATAGGTATTAAATGATTCACTATTTCAAATAATGCAAGTTGAAAAGATATTTTGACAAACACACCTTATTTATAGAAGGGCCTTGCTGATAAAAGATAGTTTTAAAGTTTTTAGAAAAAATTGGTAACTTTGTTTAACTTTTTCTAAAGCTTAGACAACTTAAGATCTTTTCATCATTTAAAATTAGGTTAGAAACAGTTTTCACTTTTATCAATAAATTAAAAGTGAAAAGTAGCGTCCTTACTCCATGACTGTAGAATGTTTGTACGTCTATATTATAGAATGTTAAATAGTATTTCTTTTGAACAGATTTGCTCTAAGACTGATTTTACACTACTTATTTATATTCCATTGTTCTAACAGGGATATGATAATGGCCTAAAACCCCCCTATTAATTTAATTATTTTAAACAAAATTACTAATTAATATGATTTGGTGAAAAGTTTGATCACTGACAGTTTTCAAAACCACGTCTCAAATATTTTTAAGTCATCAGAAGAGAGAATGTGTTTATAAAACTGTGGGTAAAAGTTATTTGAAATTTTCTACTTTGTTTACATTAGTTCCAAAAACATTAATTTCACAGGAAAAGTACTTATACCTTTAGAAACTAGAATTATCAAGCTTTCTAATATTTTCTAAATTTATGTTAGTTATATTGGTTTTACATTTACCAATATAAAAGTTTATCCTCCATTGTCCAATCCCTGAATACTTTATTATGACTACTAGACCATATATATTCGTCTGTATGTTTGATAATGAAAAGAAAAAAGTAATATGATTGGATATTATACACTTGTTGATTTTTTATAATAGCCATATGACTGACAGTCTATAGCTAACTCTGTTCAATCTGGAAGTAAAAGTTGACATAATTCTATGGTTTTATGTCGACATTATCACATTTTGTAAAAATTATTCATGAACACTGCACTGGCTAGTATTGATGTTTTATTATTTTTCTTTTAGAATCCTATACAGCTTAAATAAGTCTAATATTGACATTCTGTATTATTTTAATAAAAGAACAGAATATACCAAAAATTAAAAGGCAATAATACGTAAGAAAGTTAGGATTAGACCACACTTAAAACATTTCCTGTAGTTGAAAATACTAATTTTATATTGATTAATATTAAAAGAATACAAAAAACAATGAATTTAATCGTCCCATGAATTTGCTACAAAAAATAACGATGACGTACAGAACCTTAAAAAATAGATTTTAGATATATGCTAGTCTATTAAAAATAAATTTGCTTGCTAAACTAGTGAAGGAAGCAAGGCTAGGAAGCCGCAACCGCATAAAGAATAACTTTTTTTTTATGGTGGAAATTATAATCTAAAGCCAACAACTAACAAGGATGACAACATTCATAAAATCAAAGCCAACAAAGTAGATAATTAGACAGACTTAGTATGGAAATTCCTACACATTAAGACTTTATCATTCAGATGCTTCGATTATAACATTTTGTCTAAGGGGTTATTTTGTTAATTATAATTTGGGATGTACAATGTACATCAATTTATAGTGAACGTCTTATTCCTTGACTGCTACCGAACTCTGAAAGAAAGTAATTATATTCCATTAAAAGGTCCATAAATCTCGCAAGCACTATATTTAACAATATTTATCTAATAAAGAAAATATGTTCGTAGGTTGTCTCAGGAATGTAATGGACGTGACGTTTTATTAAACCTTAACGGTTGGGAAGGGGGGGGGGTTTATAATAACATTGTCGTGGCGGGCATAAGATAATACCATACCTGACAAGAGTATCCAAGTTAGGAGAATGTTAGATGAAGGTTATTCAATTATTTATAAGGTTATTTATTACATCATGAATGATTTTAAAAAGATATTTCTACTTTTCTGTTTTGAACTAAATAATTCTAATGTGTTCCATTACATTATGCAATCAGTTTGCATTACTAGTTTTTTAGATAATAGCGGTTCGCCCCTAGCCTCTAGCCCGATAGGTTCAGTGGTTACCGAGATCTTAAGGGACAGACAGACATCAAGCTACTTTGTATTATATATAATTTGAGTCCTGTAGGCTATATTTTTTCATGATTGGACGAGATCTGGTGTGCTTAATTATTTGTTGAAATCTCTTATTTTAACAACTGACAAACCCTTCCCCCCCCCCCTTTATTTTCATGTATCGTGTTTCATAATGTTTCATTTAAATTCAAATGAAGCCTTTGCTTAGGCCCTTCTATACGTGAATTTTGTATAGTGAAGAAAATATCTATTTTGTACATAATTGATTTTACCAGAATAAAGCTATATAAGAAATATAAGGAACAAGGAGCACAAAATCCATAAAAAATATTCGACATCTAACATTAATAGCAGCCAGAAAATATATGATATTCATCTTTACTACAGAGTAAGATATGGACGTTCGAACATACTAAGTAAAAGTTTCGATGCTAAAGGAACGCCAGGGAATCTCCTCAAGAGATTTTAAACTTTTAACTTCAATAGCAGCCATTAATAGTTAGCCATTTAGCTCTAGTAGCAGCCGAGAAAACCATATTACTAACATACAGACAGACAAAATTTGAGAGAAGATTCGGGACTAAAAATATAAAGGATAAAAAGCAATATTCTGAACGTCGTAAATTGATTTTGAGGGTTCATAAATCTTTATTCCTTGAAAGCGCTAAAGGTGGATCAGTTCGATACTTGAATAGAGTAGTGTGTTGGGAGAGCAATGTATTTTCAGTTTAAGATCCTAATTATTTTGTAGCTCAGCTCTTCAGCTCTCTCCTTCATTATGACGGACAAAATAGCCTCAGGACTTTTACTGAAGATAAATAGCCTCAACTGAGGCTATTTTGTCCAAGGCTATTATGTCCGAGGCTATTTTGTCCGAGATCCATTGAAAACATTCTATTCCAATACACAATAATCCATGAGCGCATCTAACTATTGAAGAAATGGGTAGGTGTGTAAAACTTTATCTATCCAATTTTCTCAGGAATAAATGTTCAGTATTTATAATTTTCACATAGCTAAGTATGTTTTTATGTTGAGTATTTGACATTAGATATAAGTGGTCATGATTGACATATAATTGCCATACTGACATTATAATTATATTCATTATGTCGACTATATAGCATTAGATAAAAGTAGTTATAGTTGACATATTATCTTTGTTATCATTAACAGATCTATAGTATAAATATATATACAAACAACTACCTCCTTTCCTTTCTCAAAGACCTCTTTCGTCTGCTTCTAAATTATTTTCTGCTACTAGACTGTGTTAATATAAGCGACACAATTGGTTGATTTTCAATGATCAAATAGAAAAGTTGCACAAGGTGGTTGCGATGGGGAGATACAGTTATTTAACACTTTCTCCCTCTAGTGTTTTACTCTAATTTATTTACTAAGTTTATTTGCGATAACTTTTATTTAATGAAATCTTCCAATTTTTAACATGTACAAAACGGCCTGCTTAATTGCTTCAAGATCCATGTTAGATCTATATAGGAAATAAATGTCTCTAAACGAGCTCAAATTTTCCAAGGAATATTTGTTTAAAACTCATAGTGCTCCAATAATCCATAATAAACTCTCATTGCCCAGAACGATAAGACCCATTATTTTACTTTATTAAAAATAAATTCCTTTTTTTTAATTTCATGTTGCTATTTACCTTATATTGATGTATTTAATTTCTAATAATAAAAAAGAATATTTTAACTTATAATATAATAAATTTAAGAAAACTCTGTTTTAAAAGAATTCGATTGTGGCGACATTTTGTGTGTTCAAATATTAAACTAAAATTGTAATCATCATTATTAACCCTTTGGTGATGGTAATGTAAAGAAAAAAATATAATTTAAAAAATCTTTTTAAAATCATTTAAATTATTAAATATTTACTTTCTTTTAGATAGTAATGCCGGGTGAGGAAAATAGATTTATTGAGAAATAGATATGCATATAGAAAACTACCCAATAGGGAGATAATTATATTGAGCCAACTCTAGTCATTAATATCAGCCTTTAATTTATTTTTTAGCAGAATAAGATCATTACGAAGCTTCCCTAAGTATTACTCAAATGAGCTGTTCTATAAATTTCATGTACACATACACACACATTCTACTACTTTAGTATATATACCTATTCCTTTTCGCCAGAAATTTATAACCCCTTACTTTATCTGAAATGTTTTGATAGAAACAATTGTTTGAATCAAACTCTGTGTCTACTCTTCATTTTATGGTCTGTCCGTCGTCTGTATCATTCAGTTTTAATCAAGCATGTTAGAATTGTCATATCGATTTCAATTTAAAAAAAAGAATTCCTTGTGCAATAAGGAATAATCTGGAAAGCATAGTAATATTATTATCAGGAGGTCAACATGTTTAACAAAAAAAATAAATATGGTGATTCCTAGAACGAAAAGGAAAAATTTATAAGCTGTATCTGAAAATGTAAATAGTACACACATTATGTAAGTTGGTCCGGATATCCGGTTTGGCCGAATATCAGGTTTGACCGGATACCGAATATTTAAACTATCCGGATACCGGATATCCGGTTGATTTATATTGCCGGATATTCGGTATCCGGCCGGATAACTGGCCAACGCCGAATATCCGGCAAACTACCGCATATTCGGCATTAAAATCAGCCGGATATCCGATATCAGGTTCAACCCTAATATAATGTTAGCTTTGCTGTTATGGATGTTGTCATCGTTGTGATTATCCAAATATAGTAGTAATTCCTCATATTGAAAACTATAAAGAAAAACATAAAAGATGATAAGTCATTTTTATGTTGAAATCAATGGTTATGGACATGGTTAAAGGGTGTTAAAAAAAATGCGTAGATTTTTAGAATTCAAATTGCGCAGCTTCTGTTAACCCTTACAGATCGGGGATGGGGGGGGGGGGCTCAAAGAGCCCCCCCCCTCTAGTTTTTTCAATCTATTTTTTTTTGTAGGTAAGATGGAGAGCTGTAACTTCATGACTTTTTAAGTTTAGTAATTATACGTCGGCAAGAGTTGATTTTATTAGGATATCTGGTCTGTGTCGGTCGTGGTGTCCGGTCAAAGTCGGTTGGGTAGCAAAGAAAATTAGAAAAAAATCTAAATAAATCTTAATTTCTACATTATGACTTTTGTGTATAAGGTAGAAACCTAAATTTTGGTGAATACTTAGATATCAATGACCATCTGAGAAAAGTGGTGTTATGACCGTTTGACCGCTCCCTGACAGACTTTATGACCGATTTTTGTCCGGCTTTTACTACAGACATATATCATGAATATTGTGGCTTCTATTCATAGAATAAGGAGGAATAGAAATGAAAACCCTAAATATTTCTGGGAAATTTGAAGGAATCTTTGACTTGCGCAGTAAAGACAATAATGATAAAGTACAAATCACAATGACTAGTTGGACAAAACTAGAAAAGTTTAATTTGTATCAACATCTAATATAAGAAACATAAGAGCGCAACCTAGTTTTATAATATAATACTGAGACCAATATTTTGTTGTAAATTTTCTTACATAATTATTTTTTAAGGCTTAATATGCACATTAAATTCATTTTTAATCCATTGTGAATAGGGAAGAGGAAGCTGGATTCTTGGCTACATGGCTTTTAGTAAATCATTGGAAAAGAAATTTATTTTGAATATTTTTTCTGAATAATTACTGAAGTCATGTTATTTACTAACAGCCTTGTAGCCGTTTTGGTCTTTCAAAAGTTCCAATTTTACTTCAGGCTAGCCAGGCAGAATCTTCTACCTGGATTCTATTCTATACTTTATCTTCTTTGCTTCTATTACAGCTAGAGACCTATAATTTTTTTTGGTAAATCCTTGAGCAATAATAAACAGATAAAAATATTGATTTGCGCCGCCAACCGCCGTTTTACCGCCGTAACCGCCGAAAATGGCGGTTTCCGTTATTTGCCGTTTTTCGGCGATGATCAGAAAAAGTAATTTTTTTGTTATAAAAAATAAAAGTTCGTCCTAAAATTTGGTCATCCTAGCTGCAAAATTGGCCGCTCTACAGCTGTTTTAAAATTTAGCGGCTGGCCGCTAAAAATCGGCTAAAGAGCGGTCTGACTGCTATGACTAGAAAAAGTAATTTTCTCTTAAAATACACATGAACCACCAGAAAAAAATTTTACGTCTTTATCTGTACCAGGAGCCGAGATAGAGGGGGGGGGGCTCTTTGAGCCCCCCCCCCCCCCCCGATCTATTAAGGTGGGAATTGGGGCCCGATCTGTAAGGGTTAATAGTAGAAAAATGTTACCCGTAGAAGTCTATTTTTAAGAAATTCCTCTGCTACGTATAGTTAGGGAGCTACGTGTTAAAATGTTCCAACTGACTTAAAACTTGACTTGCGAGTAAATTTTGGGACATTTTACCACCTAGCTCTTAGATTATTTGTAGCAAAGGAACCGTTCTTATATTCTTAAAATAGACTTCTTAGCGGTTCTAACGGTATGCGTAACATTTTTCTACTATCAACACAAGCCGCGCAATTTGAATTTTAAAAATCTACGCATTTTTTTGCACATCCTTTTATAAATAGCGAAGCAAAAGTACAATGGTATTTTCAAATAAATTCTATGGGAGAATGAACGTAACCGTGGCGCAACATGTAGGCCGTTCGTCGTCGGGAAGGTGATTGGTTCGAATCTCGGTCCGACACCGCATCATTGCTAAAGACGTTGAAAATGGTTAATACTGCTGCTATAAATAGTTAGAGTATGGGGAATGCTTTAGCCCAAAACAGGCGCAACTCATTACCATGCACAGTTAGGACTTCTCTGACAAATGTCGTGCAATCAAAAGGTTGGTTGTCTGATGGGTGTTGATACCCTATGCAATTGAGCACGTTACACTGTAATTAAAAATGCAGAGTATGTTCAAATGAGACGTGGAGAGGACTTGTACCCGAAGTGTCACTACGTCCCTCTAGAGTCAATGTGGGAAAATATGAATTTAAGAAGAAAATAATGTTATAGAAAAGCTGCATTTTAATTAAAACTGAAGCAACTCTTTTAATATCCATGTCCATTTAACTGACTAATAAAATGTAAAGAAGAAAAAACTGTTTTAAGTGATTGCTTTTCTGGTTAAATATTTTCCTACTGTGTTGGCATACGGTCTTACTGTACTGGTACAGTTTTATCTTATTCGTTGGCCTGAATAATTCAAATGAGTGACTATGTACAATTATTATGATAATGAAATAAAGACTTGAGTCATGTATCGATATAAAATTAAATCTAGAGTGTAACAATGATGCATTTTTGCAATTAACTATTTTCACAATGAACTTTTTGTATTGAAAAACTTTGTCCTAAATTGTATTTCTCAGGAAGAGATGTTTGATCTGAACAGAAACTATTTTGGAACCAAATTTTATACCAGTTTGTTATAGTCTGTATTATATTTTAACCCCTGATCGTTGCTCTTCGCGGGGAGGTGATAGGTTCGAATCTCGGGCCAACACCGCGTCATAACTAAAGTAGTCAAAAATGGTTTTTACTGCTGCTATGTCAGGTGAATGTCAGGGGAATGCCTTAGCCCATAAACAGGGGCAACTCACTACCATGCACAAGTTAGGACTTCTCAGGCAAGCAAAGGGTTGTTAGTTTGATGGATGGTACTTAACCTAATATCCTTGGGTGTCGCATCCCATTACACGTGGATGTTGCTCTGGATTCTCTTGATGATCATTGAAATCGAAGGAAAATCCCACCCTTACGAGGTAATGGTAAATCATGTCTGATTGACCATCTACTATCATATATCTATTGTGTCAGCAAAGTACTTTCTGGCTACACACATAGAGATCTAAAGGGATAAGACAATGGCCCATAAAACTAAAGTATCTCTCCAATAATGATACACAAAATTACTCCTCTGTACATTACAATTAATAGTTGAAACGTTTGAACACTCAACTTATTTATTCAACCAATCAGAATTCGATGAAGTCCTAAAAGTTGTTAAGCCAACAAATGCGAAAACGCTATTTTTAAACTTTGGGGACTAGTGTAATAAACAGCCCATTGTCCCCTCTTTCTCTGGGGTACACAGAAATTCATTGGTATAAGGTGCTAAACTACTCACCCTATCTGTTAATGAATAGTCCTCTTTTATTGTATAAATGTATGATTAAATTTAAAAGCTTGGCTTAACACTCCTAGAACCAATTGATGAACTCATCCCTCCCTCCCCCCCCCCCCCCACACTTCATCAACATATTATTTTCAGTAGCGAAGCTATTTCATAAGTTTTCGTGTCTATATGTCTTTTTTGGAAAGTCTGTATGTATGTTGATATGTTGGGCTGTCTGTCTGCTATTATAGAAGTAATGGTCCGTTGTTTTAAATCTTAGAAGAAGAATTAAATTTTTTGAATGGGGGTGAGGGAGGGGTCGAAGTGTTAAAAAGTTACGTATGTGATATGTCGGAGTTCGCATGTGTTTTTGGTTTAGGTGTTTCAATGAAGTTATGTTAGTCATGGGGGAGCCCCATAGGTTAAAAGCTACAGTTAAACGTAACATTATAGTGCTTTTTCGAGTTCTACTGATATTTACCACCTAATGATTCCAAAACTTTTTTTAAAGGGAGTTTTTTTTAAAGCCATTGTGTGTGTGGGGCGGGGGGGGGGGGCGGGCTGATTAGAGTCTATTAAAGATTAAAGGGATTATTCTAAAAGGTTTGATGAATATAATTTTCTGTACATTTATGTATTAATTTCATTTAGTTGAAAGACTCAAATTTTAAATTAATTTCATTTCTATTTTCAATTTATTACATGAAAATACAAATTATTAATGGTATTTTCATTTAGCGAGGCTGTTAATGATTTAAGAAACTATTTATGCTAAATCGAACTAGGAATCACTATTTTAAAAATCAGGTTAATTGACTATTTGATTTTGGTCAAAGAAGCTAAATATTGTTGAATATCGACGTGCAGACATTTTGTCCGGTTTATATAGTTGATGCGCTTTTGAACAAGATTTAAAATCGGTAGGATGGTTCTAACATGTCTAAATTTAATAACCTTGGAATTTTATGATAATTCCGTATACGGATGGATATACCTTGGATGTAAAAAAGATTTGCTTTAAAAATTACTTCTTTTCATTAGTTATTTTTCATGAATAATGACTTTGATATTAATTAGTATAAATTTTGATTAGTGGTAAACAGATTTTATGCACTATTAAGTAATTTCCTTGTTCGGTAATTCAAAACCCTAGCCACCCCGACCTCTTAAATTATTGTCAAATTGATTATATCCTTATATGAAAGTAACAGGATGTTTGTCTCTCTGTACTTAAAGATCTTGCTAACCGCTGCACCGACATTTACAATGTAGCTTCTCCTAGTTCCAGGGAAGGTTTGTATCTATTTTTTAGGTGGTACTTCCAAAATCCGAAATTATTTTTGACAAAGTGAGTCCCCATCCACTAACGCATGTGCCTCTCGAGGTCTCTAGGGGAGTAGTCGCTAGTTGTTGATATACTTTTTTATTTATTAGTCATGCTTCTTTTTAGGTAAGTGTGATTGGATACTGAAAAGCCTTGCAAGCTTAAGGCTCTGGATGCTCAGAGATTCCTGCAACGAATAGGAACAAGAATAGAAAAAAAGATTGTGTGGGGGGGAGGGGGGGTCAACTGGCCTAAATAGGATTCAGTATTTTTTTCGTATTAAAATGAACCTGTAGGTTAATTACTAATATGAAGTAATCATTTTACTACTGGAAAACGTTTATTAACCTTTAAAATATGCATCTTGTTAATGTTAGACTTTTTTATTGTGATTAGATTTTGATGGAGATAAAACTAATTTATAGAAAAACCAGGAAAATAGCCTGAAAGATACTTTAATGTAGAAATAAAAAATACCTTTACCATCACAGGAGCTCCCCTAAAGATACAAAAAAAACCTTACTACTTTATACAATAGGATAGCAACTGTCTCGTTACTAGATCTTGATTTCTATTAATGTAAAGTCGGCATTTTTTGAGCGGGCATGCGGAAATTTGCAAGATATTTTTGTGCGTGGCTTGTCGATAACATAAACTATACGTCAATAATGAATTGTGATTGTGTTGACTATAGTATTCTTTCGTGATTAATTAGACATTGCAACCCTTCGACATTTGGCGAAACAGCGTAAAGTGCCTGGTTCGTCCTTTTCCCCTAAACCGATTCTATGAATAACTTGTAGAGTAGCTTTACTGGGGAAAAATCCAACCCATACCTTAAATTATGTATTTATTCTAATGAAAGTAAGAGATTATAAAAATATTATCAAAATTAGACAAATTTAAAACAATTTAATATAACTTCTAAGTAAAAAAGCTTGTATAAAGACCTACTTATTAAAATGGGGAAATAAGATCTATAAAACGAAGACCCTAAAAGATAATATTAGAGAACATAACCCTTTTAATAGAATGGTCATAGTACAGCTAAAAAATTATTAGCAAATATTGTCAATATAAATTAACATTAGTAAAACAATACAAGAATCATAAAATTAGAGGTTTCGTGATAAAAAACTAAATTAAAAGAATGAAAATCTGTAAAAATTAAAGAGGACATTGAAAAAACATCATTAGAAAAAACTAATTCGAAACCAATAGTTTAATGTATTCTTGATGTAAAATAAAATAAAATGTGATCTTACTAATTTATGAAATGAATATTGTGATTTAGTTGAATTATACACACACTATTAAATGCAAAATCTTAAAAATCAGGTCGCCAATTTTTAATTAAACATAAAAATCAACACAAAAATAAAAGTCATCCTTTTTGTCTCTCCTTTTTGCATAGGCCTCAGGCCTATAAAAGTGAACCTGGAAGAGAGAAAAAGTCAGTCGTTTTACGGAATTATTATATCACACAAACTCTTTTTAAAATTCTAAAAATTAAGGGAAGACTCCCTTCTCTTGCTTTGGAATTTTCTTGAGGGTCTTGGCGGCTCAAAACTTAGGACTTTTCATTTAAAACACACCTAAAAAATAAAAAGTTTTTGTTAGATAAATTCATAATACTTTGTTAAATAAATTATAGAATATCATTTTGATCTTGGTCAATTGAGATAAATTTAAGGATAGGGCCTTCTTAGGGCCTAAAGGCTTAGGCATCCGGACAGATAGTTATCTCCAAATTTTCTTCTGAAGAGAACTCCTATAGCGCGGTACTAGGTACCAGCAAGTCGCAAGTCACTACGGGGCTAAATAGGAATAACACAGGGAAGGTACAGTGGTGGCTCGGCTACCAACGGTTGATGATAGCACGCTATCTGACGGCCGATACTAACAACTGTATCCTCCCCCAGCTTCTGAAGTATAGGAAAGTTGGAGATCGTTACCTATTCGGACAATTTAACATTTTCGGATTAGAACTCTAAATAAGTTCACGTCTTAAAGGTAGTTTTGCTTTGTTAATACTCTGGAAGATCGGTTCGGAGCTAACCTAGTGATTTTCTTACCTGACAAAGGTACCTAACAAAGAATTTCACGCCTCACGGGGATATAGGCAGCAGAACGGAATGTTGTAGTCATGTTCGCATGGCTCTAGTAATCACAACAGATACTTCCAGTCCAAAAGTGTCGGCAAAGTTAGCTACCTAGGAATAAAAAAAAATTCTTAGCACAAATAACAGTATAAAGTTATCGATAATATTTTAATACCATTTTCGGAATAGGGCTTATAGGCAAAAGACTATCCCTTAAGTATATTTGGGTTTAGGATCGGTGTAAAGTAATACCACCATTCTAAGGTTAAATATATTTGTCAAAACAGGGATTAATGTGTCGTTGATCTGGAAAGGAGACATTGGTGAGAGATTGTAGTCCTGTGAAAAAGGATTGCATTTGTCCCTGGAACCCGGAGGCGACCCATAAAATTGGTTCCGTTACCGGATAAACCCAGGTAAGATTAAACTTTTTCCTTTTAGGAGGGAGAGGGCAAGGCCACTAAATAAGTCTTACCAGTAAAGCATCCATAAAAGCACAGCTCTTCATTGACAAACAATCATTCCATGTGTAGTGCAGCAGAGCATAGGCCACGCACAATGGTGCTCCATTTATCTTTGATTTAGGCCTCATTCCATGTGTAGTACAGCAATGCATAGGCCACGCACAATGGTGCTCCATTTATCTTTGATTTAGGCCTCATTCCATGTGTAGTACAGCAATAACCTAAAATGGATGATATTATTATTGATCAATTAGAAGATGAAATATTAAATCCTCCACCTTATAATCCAGAATATGAACCTGGATTAAATAATGCAGTAAATCATTATCTAAGACTGGAGGAAATACCTAGTGCTCATGTTAGGCCTGAGATTCACTCAGCAACAGCAATGCTTGTCTTAGGCAATAGGCGACAAAATCGCATATTAAATAGGCCTCAAATACATTTACAAGACATTCCTCCCATACATGAACATGAGCCAAATATTCAAGTAATAAAACAAGAAAATAATGGAAATAAACCCCAAAATAAAAAAGTAGTTAAACCAACTTCAGATTTTTCGGGTTATGAGTCAGAATCTAGCTATTATAGTGAGGATTTTGACAGACAAAAAAGTAAAAAACATTCTAAAAAAAGGCCTGACAGAATGTATGATCCACTTAACCCACATGGCAATGAGGACCAAAGACGCCATGAACAACATCATGATAGACATGAAAATCGTTATAAACACGATAAAGACAAAACTAAGTCAAGTAAAGAAAGACAAAATAAAAGAGACAATAGTGACAAAGAAGACAGACATAAAGACAGACAGAATTTCTCTATGCCAAGGAGAATGAATAGACGTGGTAACAGTAGTGGTCCTAGCTCTAGTTCTAGCTCTTCAGATACGGAGTTAGATAGAAGGACTCCATCTACCAATAGAGATAACAGAAATAGAGAGACAAGACAAGAAAATAACTTACTTGGAAATATCTTATCTGAATCTCAAATGTGGCAACTTAAACTTCTCCTTCATGAAAACACATCCATCACTGACCTAAATACAGCAAAAATAATTAATCTCATACCAAATAATTTAGTGTGGGGCAGTTGTCAACACGAACGTATTCACAGACAAGTCAAAATATTGGGTAAAATCCCACCCCAATATGGAGAAAAAACTAACAATTACACTTTTTTTAGCACTTTTAAATATTTGGAGGAATATGAGATCCCTTTTACTCATAGTTCCTACAACAATATTCTCATTCACTATTTTAATGAAGAATCAAGAAAAAAATTAGATATTTTAGAAATAGACCCAAATACCCTCAGTGCACAGGATTTTGTAAAATCGATCCTAACTACCATAGGTGCAGAATTACTCCACCCGTCAGACTATGAAAAACAATTCTACACTTACAGATTCACTTTAGAAGACCAAGACAAACCAAATAGAATAATAATATATTTGGCAGCCATGTTGCAAAAAACAGGCAATAGTCATGAAAATCAAATGGCTAAACTTAGGGAGAAAATATGTACCTATTTGGTACCACCATTATTGCAATCTGCATTTTTGACATCCACTAATGTTCCTTACATTACTAAAGAGACAATCTTAAGCTGGTTTAGCAATAACAGAAGCTTTTATAACTCAGCCATTGAGAGAAAAAGAAAATTAGACAGACAAAAAAATGCAAATGTAAACCAAGTAGAAAAGGAAAAAACTTGTGAGCATTGCCAAAAGCCTCACTATTCTAGATACTGTTTAAAACATCCAGATGAAGCAGTTAAAAAAGCAAATATGGAATGGTGGTATAAAAAGAATAAAGAAAAAGCTAACAGTATAGTTTGTTTATTGTGTAATTCTGACACCCATGGTAGTGGGGAGTGTTTCACTTTCCCTAATGTCAATCCCTCCAAAGACCAATGCCCACGCTGCTTAAATTATGGTGTATCAAGATTATACCATCCATTGTCGGCGTGCAAATTCCCGCCAACAATGGAAAAAAACTAGTAGGGCAGCCGAGTATTTCTCAAGAAAGCAAAAACATACAATTACAGATAAAAATACCACAAGTTACGGATTCTTGGGACATACCCGGCACCCCTATTCTAGGGAAAAAATCACCTCAGAATCAATCTGGCCCCAAAATCAACATTTCTTTGTCCATTCAGATAAACCTGAAAAATTCGGATATTGATTATCAAAATGAAAATATAAAAATTAAGAATGTTGAAGTACTAGAATGTTCGACTACCCAAAATAGTGTCAATAATAATACCCAAAATAGTGTAAATAGTAATAATACTAATAAGCTAATAGAAAATATATTAATGGAAAGTCAAACATCTAATACTTCAACATTAAACTGTTCGTCTATAGACAATGATTTAAAAATAATAGAAAACTCTGTTGTTAATAATCCAATAGATAAAATTAATCCGCCAATAATTACCAATATAAAAGAAAATGTGTCTAACACAAAATTAGATAAATCCCCTAATTACGCGACGGATCAAAAAATAAGTCAAAAAATTGAAAAATTATCTAGCAATAAAATTTCTGTTAATTTGTCTCAACAATTGCTATGCCCAGAGGTACAAATAGACAAAGTCGATTTAGAAAATAGTTTGGGGCAAAAAGAGGAAATAGACGAACAGATAAACATCAGTAAAATAGAAAGCAAAGAAAATTACCCTGAGGATTTAGATGAGCAGATAATTGACTACTGCAAAACTATTCAGTCCTCCTACAACACTGACATATCTGAAAATAATAGAATTAAAGAAAAATCAGATTTTAAAAGTGCATTGTGCATGAAAAATGGGGCCAGAAACACAAAGGCTTTATCATGGCTCCAATATCTTGAAGACTTTCCTTCTCAAAATAAATTCATGACAATCATGTTAGTTCTACTAACAAGTATGGTGATTGGTAGTACTCTTGCTTCATTTGGCTTATTATTTTTTATCATTGCATACATTAGTATGTCAAATGAGAGATTATTACTCATTGCCATGACTGAACGCGGAACCAACAGGATTGATATGAATAAGCATGAAACAAAGCCGGAGTCTAAGCCAATTAAATCGAGCAACCGTTTAATTAAAACCCTAAATAAAATAATTAATGTTTTAAATTATATTAGGGTTTATCTAGCTAAAAAGATAAGGTATAAAATAGCCATTATCCAAACGTTTTAAGAATCTCCAGATCCCATTCTTAGAACTATACAATGAGACACAGAGTTTCATTAATAAATTTATAGTATAAATGTATAAAGAGCATATTATTTGATTTCCAATTGCAAAGACCTAGAGCGTTGCAGACAAAAAATAATTCCATTAAATTTTGCTTTCTAAGTATAGCTGTTTAATGCTTTTTACTGCTTTTTGAAAAAGAAAGGGACAATTTTAGTAAAAAATTGTCATTTCTGTCTAAACGTATGTGAAGTATCTAAAACTGCCATTATATTCATAATCATCTTTTCCGATTTACAATACTGCATTTTTAAACCTAGTTATTTGTGATTAATAAGACATTTTTTCCAAATGATATAAATACTTTGTAGCAAAACAAAATTATCAAGTTTTTAGTGACATCTAGCGACAAATGTAGAACTAATATGTTGCAGATGTTACCAAACTTGGTTTTTGCCAGTATCTACGTTGTTATCGGCAAATTAACTATGTCCTTATTTCAATTATTGGGTTATTGTCAGTTTCAAGAGATCAATAGATAATTTTCAAAATAATTTTTAACAAATGAACAGTATTTAAACTATGCAAAAACGAAATTAACTAGGCAAAATGCAGAAATCATTATAGCTGAAACATAGATGTCCAAGTAAAGGGGTAATTGTGTATTTGTCCCTTACACCCCTCAAGTTTTTTTTAAATACCTTACATTACTCCCCTTGAACATATAGAAATCCTCATTTTACCCCCATGCTAAGTAAAAAGCTTGGGCGTCCTTGTGTTAACATTAGTTTGCAATTTGCTCTTGGTTCTTTTGCCAGCACCCGGCTGTATTTACATTTTTAAATGAATCAGCTTATTTCAAAGACCCAACCAAAAGTCGTGTAAAAGGTCTTTGAGAAGGGGTGGTTGTTACATATACTATTTATTGCTCTATATACATTACTTTAATGCTTTATTTATAAAAGGCAAGAAAAAAAATAATAAAAAGAGTTGAACAAGAATAGACATGATTATAACTATAAAGTAGGGCAATTATGTGTGCTTAATAAAATGAACAAATTCAGCAGAAAATTAAAAAATAATTACAACGACAATTCTAGTTTTAGAGCAGATATGCTCTCTAGTATTTATCAAGTACAGACATATCTAGTTATGTAGCAAGCTGCAACATACAATCAAAATTATAAAATAACTCCCCACAAAACTGCAGAAAACATATAACCTAGAGATAAATTTTTCTTGCTTAAAAAACAATAAATTCCTACCTGCCTATACCTCCATTAGTATCCTCAAGCCCTTCACTCTTTTTGGAAATATGTGGCTGGCTAAGCTCGAGCACCACTCCCCATCTCCAAGCCAAAACAGGTTCCTTAACTTCGGAGATACATTTCTTTCAGCCAGCAGGGTAAAAGATACAAATCTGCAGACAAAAACCGGTAAAATCTGCGGAGGTCCCAAGGGAGGAATTTCACAAATAACCAATTTCAGTTCTACTGTTTCTTCAACAAAAACTCGATCCTCCAACCACAGGATATTGAACAGGCATGATACCTAAAAATAAAATACAAGAATTAGTAACAAATAAATAAATAAGCTATTAAATTTTTGTAATAATCAGAAAACACCACACAATAATAAATTAGAATGACACAGTACTTTTGAAATAATAATTGGAAAAAACTTACTAACAGAAATGTGTCATCCAAAATTACAAGACCTTATTAAATAAGCATGAACTTAATCCCAAAAGAAATAAAAATTTCCATAAGAAAAGTCTAACTAAATCCAATTTCCATAAATTATGTGTTTATGTAGCAAAATAGTCCAACAAATTTATCATCCATTGTCTTATCCCTTTAGATCCTTGTATAATTAAATCCAATTTTCATTAATTATGAGTTAATAAACTTCCAACAAAATATCGTCCATTGTCTTATCCCTTAAGATCCCTGAAAATAAGCCTAATTTTAGCTAATAATTTTTATGAAAATGAATTTATAAATTCTGAGGTCTATGACCTAGTTCTGAACACATGTGTTGATTTTTAGACATGTGCGTTAAAAATCGCTCCAAAACATACATTTAATTCAACTTTTTACAAACTTTTAAATACATTAAATTGATTATCTTGAATTTTCAACTGCAAATTATACAACTTTATAAGACTGAACTGATTAGGCTCTCTATCTGGTATAAGTTTGATTTAAGTTTCACTTTAGACTTAAAGATTTTATCTTTTTTTTAGGCTTTACAATTTTTAAGGTAAACCACAGTTTTTCCATTACAAAATAATTTTAATAAGTCATACATGATAAATTACCACCTGATACCTCTAAAACCAATGCTTATTTCTCCATTTTTAACTAAACTTTTAAACAATTTTGATACATCCCAATCACTAATTAATAATTTTCCTATTCTTAATCAAAAAAGGCTAAATTAATCCGGGATAAAGGAATAAACAGAATCTTTAATGATTTTTAAATATTTTTAGAATAAACAATTAGAGTGTGCATTTCCTAAAGACGAGAAGTTATTAGCCGCGGCTGTAAAGTCCCGCAAATACAGCGTCACCGCTCAGGGTGGTTCTACCACCTGTATTTGTCAGGGCATTCCCGCCTATCCCAGCCACGCTCAGGTGGACAATTGAGAGGATTGACAATGGCTGATAATTTTTCAGGAAGGACAGCTCCAATTGAAGGGGAAAATAATTATATTGGGCAATATGAAACCTATCCCGAGGGACAATACCAATCTGTCCTAACCAAAGCCTTAAGGAAGCTGATGTTATCAGCTGAACACATAGATTTCCCATCCAGAGAACTAATGCAATTGGTTGAGAGGAATTTGACCGTTTATACCCCAAAATACAGACGTCCAATTACCCCATCTGAAATGATAACTTTGTGTCCTAATCAATGTAGTCGATGTTAAGAGATAGCAGTGTGGCAAGCTAAAATGATTAACTATTAACAACCTTTCGTTCTTCTATAAGCTAATTAAAATATTGTTCATACTTTTTACAGCACTAAACATCTATGGCATTGTAAAAGGTTTTAAGAACCTAAATATGAGTTTAAGCCTTTCCCTAAGAATATTCTTATAGGGGCGCAGCCAATAGTTGTATCATTGTGTAAAGGATAGGGCCTTTATGCTTTGAAACATGTATTTCTTAGGATGTGTAGATAAAATGGCGAGTTTTTTTTTTATATTTTTGGCCTAAACAAAGAATATTTCTAAATGCAGTTTATTTTTTGAAATTAGTTGTTTATGGAAAATAAATTGAATTTTTATAGTAAAATTTGAAAAACTTTATATGATAAAAACTTTTCTGAGGGTTCTAATATTATTAAACTGATAGATAGTAAATTAAGGAAATGCTTTGCTCCGAAATAATATAAATAAAATTTTTGTGTAAATGCATAAATATAGTGTTGAAAAAAGTTGACACATGTCAAGATAGAAAACAGACCTCATCAAAATTATTTTAGTTTTAATTTAAATAATGCGTATTTTGAAAGTACAATTTGCAATATTTAAACACACACACGCAAGCCTAAGATAAATTAATAACAATTTCTAAGATTTAGGACAACTTAATCTTAAATTACTTTCTAACATTTCTTGAAAGCAGTTTTTAAATCGATTTGCCTTAAAAATAAATTTTTTTTCTTATTCTCTTTAAAATAGGAAGATAAAAACGCCGAATAATTTTTCTGTCAATTTTGGCAAAATAATAGACAATTATTGGAAAAATTCGTTTTCGTGCGCATAAAAACAATCAAAATTTTTGCGTAATAGAATAGGTTTTAAGCTATTTTTGTAATTTTTTTATTTCTTTACATATCCTCAGTGTTTATGGTACGATTTCCAGATTTTTTTTTAGTTGCAAAATAAAATTTCCTGTTGTTTAAAGAAAACAGACAAGACGATCAGACTTCCTTTTTGCAGGTTTTTGGCTATTTCTATATTTTTACATTTTCCCCCATATTTTTGGTATTTTTGGACCAGTCTTAAAACTCTTTAAGATATCATGATCAAAATAATTCTTCCCATAGTTATGAGCATCCTTTATGTAAGTTACTTTGACCGACAACATTATATAAATAAAAACAAGTTTTAGTGTTTATTTTACCCAATAAATCAATTAATAAATACACTACAAATCTACTTGTAAATATTACCATCAATGACCTTTTTGTGTTTCGCTATTTATAGATGTTGTCATTCTTGTTTTGCTACATTTAAAATATTTACTTCACTTATAAATCCTCTTTCTTGTAAATTTATACATAAAAAGTTACAATTGCTAAGCCATAAAATTTTAAACTTTTAAAATGAACAAAAAAATATAAGGTCATTTAAAAACAAATGGGAAACTACACATATATGTTTTAAAGCAGAAATTTTACACACCACAACCCAACTGTTTCCCAAGCCACCTAGGCGGAACACACACGCAGGCTATATAGCTCTAAAATACATTATTCAACATCTAATAATAGGCACACACACACACAGCCTAGTTAGCTGTAGAGTACACTTTGCTAGGCCACTAAACTACACGCACAACCAGTGCCACCTAGGCACACATACACACACAGCCTAGTTAGCTGTAGAGTACACTCTACCAGACTAAATAGCGACAAACACACATCTACCCACTTAGCTGAGAAAAAAGTACAATGAGAAAGCAGAAATCAGCTGCCTATTTTTCTTCTAACCAAATCGGTTACACACATACACTAGCCTGGATAGCTAGAAAGCTAACAGCTGAAATAAAACACAATTATTAAAACAAAACTTGCAAAAAACTCTAAATTAAGAAAATATAAAACAAACTGGATGACACATGCACATTTCACACAACATAAAAATAAAATCAACATAAATAAACTAAAACTTTACTTATCAATATTTTTTTTACACACACCTTGATTTTTCACCTTACACGACACTCCTTAATAAAAACAAAACACCAAAGCTATCAGTATAAAACAAAAAAGCGATATTAATTATTTCTCTCTTTCTGTCGACCCTTCTCTTTATCACTTTCTTTCACTCTTGTCTTAAATCTATAAGTCAAAAGGCCAATGTCTCTTATGTCAATTACTCTATAGAAAGACAGAAAATAATGCCTTATATGTTTTATACAGAATGATATTAACAAAATAAATCTAGGTTTCTAAAATATAAACCACCCTCCCAACTCCCAACAAAATAAACTGAAAAATAAAGCAACTAATAAAAATCACTCTCAAATTTATCTCTAACTTATATTAAAACCCCTCCAATTGAGCAAATTTTTTTTGCAAAGGGGGAGAAGTTATTTTGCTAAGCAAATAACTATCTAATTATAAAAATATCAGTCACATATTCTGCTTACATTAAACAAAGTCTAATCTTTTTGCTTCACCTAAAATAAGAATAAGCATGCATGTATCTTACCCCCCAAAAAAATAATACTAAAGGAGTATTAAGGGGTCTTCTTTTAGCTTCACAATCCTATAAAAAGGGATGGGAGCACCATAGGCCCTAAAGGACCAAAATAGAAGCAAAAGGAACACTTACCTAGAAAATCAGTGTACAGGCTACTCCGCCTGCAATCAAATATAGGGCGGTCTTTCACCAGTTACTTGATCAGCAATGCAATGTTGGAACCACAGTTGTTGTATTAAAACTGGGAGCCGAGTAGATATGACTGAAAAAACAGAAAAAATAAATATTAAATCAAGCTAAAAAATATTCTACAAAATATAAGCTGTAAATAAGATCATTTAAAAAAGAAAAGCACACAGAAAATAAGCCAAAAGAAATTCACACTTAAACATTACATCTAAAAATCTTAGGATCTAAATATCTGTACTATTCTACTCTTGTTCAGAATACTTTTTTTTCTCATCATAAAATCCATTATAAATATAAACCAATTTTTTTATCATTCTATGAAAACTTATACAGCTCATAAATTACGAATAAATAAAATATTTTAAATTAATACCCATCTAAATTGAGTCTAAATGATAATATCATTACCTCATAACTGCTATCTTAAGTAAATTTTGTACACCAACAACAAAGCCCAATAAGTGAGAAAACGGCAGAACAAATAGCTAAACAGCTACATGATAATCTAAAACAAAGAAAAAATAATTGTAAAATGAGACAATAATGAATAAGACAATAGTAAAAAACCAAAAAACTTTGTAATTAAAACACCATTATTTTAAAATTAACAACAAGATAAAATTATTAGTTGTTTTGAAGAAACACAGTCTCTTATCCAATATTAAATATGAGTTCGATACTTAAAAATTCATCAAAGAATTATAACTTACCAAATAAAATAACAAAACCAAATTAGAAAGGATCTCCTACATCGTCATCCCACAAATAGCGGCAAACACCACGCTTCTTGGAACCTTGTTCCAGGACAGGAACATTCTGCTCCATGTAGGTTGTCTTGGCGGATAAATAGCGGCCCAAACAAACCCCAAAAAATCTCATCTTCATTCTCAAAACAACTGAAAAATAAGAACAATTAAAAAATATTAAAATAGCTATACAATTTTAGAAAAATCAATCTTTTAAGTATCGGTCTAATACTCCATATATCTATTGTATCATTAAAAAAGCTATAATTTAAAAGTGAAAGAGGATGTTGCTCTTATGATGTAAAAAACTTGGCAAGGTGTCTAATCACATTGTCGTCGGTGTGCAGTGCACAAATCTAAAAAACGTTTTATTCTTTGCTCAATAATCTTTAAAAATTATTGGAAGAAAAAACAGCTTTTTGGACCACAACACTACCACACCACCTCCTAAATTAAATCAAGATATCCATGTTTTTAAAAAATGTAAAGCTAAGATAGATACACACTCTACTACTTTAATTGGAACAATAATAATATTTAATAATTTTATTTCAGGTTTCTAACTCTTTTATTATAGGATAACACCAGAAAAAACAGCTAGTAATCATCAATTTCCTAGGATCCGAAAATGGAGAACCATATCAGTCTCATACTTGAGACAAAAAACCAACGAATGACTGTTAAAAACTAAACTACTAAAGACTTCAAATATTTTGAAATGGTCCATTTTTATCTCTTCCTAACAAAAATATTCAAAAAAAGAAGACGGCATTTAAAAGTTTCAATATTTTCAATCAACCTTTTTCTCCCCCTGTAAAGAATATTAAAAAACTTTCTCTTTTTCAACTATCAGGGAAATAGGGATAGGAAACTCAACAGAGAGCTGAAAAATTTAGGTGAAAAACACTCAAATAATATATATTTCCCATTCATAATTTACCCATTACATACAATGATATACTTACTTTGTATGTGTACCACAACCCACTAGTTGGAGATGTAGCAGTGCGGCAAGTGTCCCAGAATGAACAGCTGACAGTGGAGCAGTCAGGGAAGCTATTAATACTCGTTTATTCAGGTGGAATACAGCGGTTCTAAACAACCTAAAATAAAATAACAAAATTAGGTTGTTATAAATGAACTACAAATAAAACAATAAAGTATAATACATAAATAAAATACTAAAGTTTGCATTGCTTTGTTAATTCCTTTTTAAAGTCTTTTTTCGATTTAGGGCTTTTCAGAATAGTACATTTCATTAAAACAATCCAATGGATCATTAGTCAAAGAATGAAAAACTTACTTACATAATTAGGTGATATTTGGATAGGCCGCAATCTACACTATAACTTTGATTCCAAATTCCAAATTGTTTTTATAAATGTTTTGAATTGATTTAAATGCGTATTCTGTACTAAAAAATAACAATTTTCTTTAAGTTTTTATGTAAACTGTTTTCCCTTGCCTCTAGTAAGATGGCCGACGGGCGACGTTAGACTGATACAACGAATATAGAGATTTGAACCTTTTGCGCGTCATAGGTTAATCACATATATAGATTGGATAATATTTTTCTCATTTTTATTTTCTACAAAATTAAATATTCTTTGCTAAAAATGAATTTGAAAATAAAAATGGCTTTTGCATTAAACAATTACATTTTAGTATAAATTTAAGTTTTGTAAGTAATTAACATTATTTCCGACACTTAATTTTTGCTCTGTGGTGAAGAAATAGGTTGCGTGACTTTACCTTGACATATTTTAAATTATTAAACTTTAGTCTTGTTAGGGAAGCCTTCTCTCAGTCTTCGTGGGGTGATTTGACTGGATTCCTCCTAAATATAAAACAGTATGGCTACCAGGGAAACTTATACTTGTATTAATAATAAAAGAATTAAGACTCTATGACAATCTCTCAATATTTAATACCTATTTTGGGAACTTTCTGATGACTCATGACATCGAGAGATTGAAACTAATAAGTGAGAACAAAACTGGGAATATGATATTGCTTGAAATTTATGCAATAGCAACTAACTTTAGGGTCTTTTTGACTGTATAGTCGGGTTTTTAGCTATTTTTTTTTATAAAAGGACTTTTTAAGAGTTTATTATTTATATCTGAAAGGATCTAAGTAATTTTTACAAAATTAGAACCGACTATGAGATAAATGTAAAATACTTCACATACCTACTAGCGGTTACGCCCTTAGAAGCCTCTAGGGGCAATTAATGTGTGAGGTCTTTTCACCCATAATAGTTTACAACCTTCCATAGACACATAAGAAGCTTCATTGTAAAGGTGAACCATATCGGTTCAGCGGTTAGCGAGATCTTTCGCTACAGACAAAAAAGGCTTACTACTTTATAAAATAGGATAAAATCAATAAAATATGTAGCTTTTGCTAACGCGTAAAAAGAACTATAACAGTTTAAATAAAACTACTCTATAACTAGCTAGATATGGAAATAAAATAAAATAACAAAAGTAATTGTTGGAAAAATATTTGGCCCATAACAAATAAACTAAAACAACCCAGCTGCTCTTTAAAACAATTTCCCAAGAAGTTGATGTGGACCTTATATTTTTTTCAACACACATAATGTTATATAATGTACAACTAGTAGAAAGGAGATGAATATGACGAGGCTATCATATTTGTCCACTTGACATTAGTTCCATATAGTAAAACTAGTGTTTTAAAGGTCATAAATAAAAAGATTACAAATTTGGTACCCACCAAATTTAAGCGCCAGAGCTGCGACCACGAGGCAAACCAAGAACAAAATGGCAGCCAAAAAGCGTTGCCTACTGTGGGGTCGACCAAGGAGACCCAAGACAAAAACCGCTCCTAACTTCAGCAAAAAGCGCCTGAAAAAATAAAAAGAAATATTAGGTTTTTTTCCAAATTCTAATTCTAATTTTAAAATAACTCATAAAATTCAATCATTGAAATAATTGTGCTCAGGTCATAATTCAGGAATGATTGCAATTCTATGAAAAAATAAAAACTTAAAAAAGATACTTTTATAAATACGTGTAAAATTTAGTCTAATGGAACATTTAATTAAGGATTTACAAAAGGAAGACTAAATATTATGCAAATTAACATCTGTATTAATCTAAAAACAAAAACAAAAAAATATGAACTTTGGGAAAATAGTGACAAAATGACCAAATTTTTATAAAGATAATTGTTTAATGTAATGTCTTTCTATTCTTTAACTCTTCCCGATAAAAATGGATTAATAAATAAGGGATAAAAAATATAAAGACAAATTATGTAATAATAGTTTAAATTGCTAAATAGTCAACGCATAAAGAAATTAAATTTTAGCCTTAAGAAACAAAACAAAATTTAGTTTACCAGTAATGGTGTACTTATTTCTTCATTAATCAACGCCTTTTTGTTTCAACATTTTTACCAGCCAAAGCCGAGTACACCCAATTTTATCAGCTTGGTTCAACATGATAATCTAAACAATATGTTACAATTGAATTTTAACTTATAAAATGCATATTATAACATGTACATATATAAATATAATCACGAAGGCTTTTATGAAACTTTTACCGAAATTTTGAGCGAAAACTAATATTTATCACCAAAAAGAAATTAGCCGTTTAAAAAATTATATATTTTTATCATATTTTTCACTGAATAGAGCCTAAAAAGGCAATTTTTAGCTTAATTCTTCCCTTTTTAATGAAAAATTTCCAGCGTCTAGCTACCATAACAAAATTAGACGCCATTTAATGCGTCATATAAATAAAGTGTTCAAAATTAACGCGGCATTCATTACATCCGTGCGCTTACCAATGTAGGTAAGACGACCTTAATGTTTTGGTATAAGTTTTAAAGGGTCTTCTACTTTTTAACATAGTATATAAAGATATTAATTGAAAAATAACTTAAAATCATGTCTTAAAGCCATAATATTATATAAAGAAAATTCGTCTGTGCCAAAAAACACAAAAAAATTATTAAAATAGTAAACAAATAATATTCTATGATTTAAAACACCTCAAAAACAAGGCTGTATGAAACACGAGTCATTTTTAGCCTCTTGAACGTGTTATAATCGAGCTTTTCTTTTTGAGGGGGGTACATGGTTCGTCCTTTTCCCCTAAACCGATTCTATGAATAACTTGTAGAGTAGCTTTACTGGGGAAAAATCCAACCCATACCTTAAATTATGTATTTATTCTAATGAAAGTAAGAGATTATAAAAATATTATCAAAATTAGACAAATTTAAAACAATTTAATATAACTTCTAAGTAAAAAAGCTTGTATAAAGACCTACTTATTAAAATGGGGAAATAAGATCTATAAAACGAAGACCCTAAAAGATAATATTAGAGAACATAACCCTTTTAATAGAATGGTCATAGTACAGCTAAAAAATTATTAGCAAATATTGTCAATATAAATTAACATTAGTAAAACAATACAAGAATCATAAAATTAGAGGTTTCGTGATAAAAAACTAAATTAAAAGAATGAAAATCTGTAAAAATTAAAGAGGACATTGAAAAAACATCATTAGAAAAAACTAATTCGAAACCAATAGTTTAATGTATTCTTGATGTAAAATAAAATAAAATGTGATCTTACTAATTTATGAAATGAATATTGTGATTTAGTTGAATTATACACACACTATTAAATGCAAAATCTTAAAAATCAGGTCGCCAATTTTTAATTAAACATAAAAATCAACACAAAAATAAAAGTCATCCTTTTTGTCTCTCCTTTTTGCATAGGCCTCAGGCCTATAAAAGTGAACCTGGAAGAGAGAAAAAGTCAGTCGTTTTACGGAATTATTATATCACACAAACTCTTTTTAAAATTCTAAAAATTAAGGGAAGACTCCCTTCTCTTGCTTTGGAATTTTCTTGAGGGTCTTGGCGGCTCAAAACTTAGGACTTTTCATTTAAAACACACCTAAAAAATAAAAAGTTTTTGTTAGATAAATTCATAATACTTTGTTAAATAAATTATAGAATATCATTTTGATCTTGGTCAATTGAGATAAATTTAAGGATAGGGCCTTCTTAGGGCCTAAAGGCTTAGGCATCCGGACAGATAGTTATCTCCAAATTTTCTTCTGAAGAGAACTCCTATAGCGCGGTACTAGGTACCAGCAAGTCGCAAGTCACTACGGGGCTAAATAGGAATAACACAGGGAAGGTACAGTGGTGGCTCGGCTACCAACGGTTGATGATAGCACGCTATCTGACGGCCGATACTAACAACTGTATCCTCCCCCAGCTTCTGAAGTATAGGAAAGTTGGAGATCGTTACCTATTCGGACAATTTAACATTTTCGGATTAGAACTCTAAATAAGTTCACGTCTTAAAGGTAGTTTTGCTTTGTTAATACTCTGGAAGATCGGTTCGGAGCTAACCTAGTGATTTTCTTACCTGACAAAGGTACCTAACAAAGAATTTCACGCCTCACGGGGATATAGGCAGCAGAACGGAATGTTGTAGTCATGTTCGCATGGCTCTAGTAATCACAACAGATACTTCCAGTCCAAAAGTGTCGGCAAAGTTAGCTACCTAGGAATAAAAAAAAATTCTTAGCACAAATAACAGTATAAAGTTATCGATAATATTTTAATACCATTTTCGGAATAGGGCTTATAGGCAAAAGACTATCCCTTAAGTATATTTGGGTTTAGGATCGGTGTAAAGTAATACCACCATTCTAAGGTTAAATATATTTGTCAAAACAGGGATTAATGTGTCGTTGATCTGGAAAGGAGACATTGGTGAGAGATTGTAGTCCTGTGAAAAAGGATTGCATTTGTCCCTGGAACCCGGAGGCGACCCATGCCTCCCAAAAAAAATGAAGTCATACAATACAATGTACCAATGATAGGCAAGTTTGAATTGTAATTGACCAATGGTAAAATTTATACTTGCCTCTCATTGGTCACTTGTATTGTATGACGTCATTTTTTGGCGGCACTTTACGCTGTTTCAAATTTCACAAGCATATAACCACTTATTAGCCGGGCTTTCATGAATTTTGTCATCATTTCACGCTCAAATATTGCATTTTTGAATCAGTAGGTGGTAGACTCAGTAAATTATTTCTCACAGAGTCAAGATATTAGTAAGTACTATGGTTTATTATCATACAGGATGTTTCAAGTAAATTATTCCTCACAGAGTCAAGATATTAGTAAATACTTATGTTTATTATCATACAGGGTGTTTCAAGTAAATTATTCCTCACAGAGTCAAGATATTAGTAAATACTTATGTTTATTATCATACAGGGTGTTTCAAGTAAATTATTCCTCACAGAGTCAAGATATTAGTAAGTACTCATGTTTATTATCATACAGGGTGTTTCAAGTAAATTATTCCTCACAGAGTCAAGAAATTAGTAAGTACTCATGTTTAATATTATACAGGGTGTTTCAAGTAAATTATTCCTCACAGAGTCAAGATATTAGTAAGTACTCATGTTTATTATCATACAGGGTGTTTCAAGTAAATTATTCCTCATAGAGTCAAGATATTAGTAAGTACTCATGTTTAATATCATACAGGGTGTTTCAAGTAAATTATTCCTCACAGAGTCAAGATATTAGTAAGTACTCATGTTTATTATCATACAGGGTGTTTCAAGTAAATTATTCCTCACAGAGTCAAGATATTAGTAAGTACTTATGTTTAATATCATACAGGGTGTTTCAAGTAAATTATTCCTCACAGAGTCAAGATATTAGTAAGTACTTATGTTTAGTATCATACAGGGTGTTTCAAGTAAATATTCCTCATAGAGTCAAGATATTAGTAAGTACTAAAGATTATTATTATACAGGGTGTTTCAAGTAAATCATTCCTCATAGAGTCAAGATATTAGTAAGTACTCATGTTTATTATCATACAGGGTGTTTCAAGTAAATTATTCCTCCTTTAGTCAAGATATTAGTAAGTACTTATGGTTTATTATCATACAGGGTGTTTCAAGTAAATTATTCCTCATAAAGTAATGATATTAGTAAGTACTAATGTTTATTATCATACAGGGTGTTTCAAGTAAATTATTGCATATTTTAAATCCATATACATGTACATCTAATTTTTTTAAAAAGAAAAATTATGTTTTATAAGAAATTTTCCAAGACAACGCACCCTGTAGATTTTTTGGTTTGACAAGTTTATGCATGGAGATTGTTTTGCATATATTCAATATGCAGTAACAATGTCGGGGTCTTAACATTCACACAAAAATATATTTTTTACAAAAAGTTTATTTCATCTTTCAGTAAGATAAGATCTAGACACTTAAAGTATCATTTATGCTAATTTATATATATTTACAGATTAAAATTAATCATTTGATTAAAGGACCTTTATCAGAAAGTCTTTAATATATGGAGAATGCCTAGCGTTAATTCATTCTGATATTTGTCACACTTCTGATATAGCCGCAGTAATCTCTCTAGTGTGACGTGGAACAGACACTAGAAAACGCCGAAGACGTAGATTTATTATTTGCTGATTTGTACGGGCACCTATTATGTTTTCTTTTGCCCCCCTTGAGCAGCTTATTTAGTAGAGATGTAGAAATGTTAATAATGTGATAGATCTGCCAATCTATTAGTTTATTTCATAGATCATAATAGTTTTTATATACTATAAGAAGAAAATTACTCAAAGCTCATTGTTTAAAGAAAGATTTTGAAAGTTTTAGCAGCTAAGTAAATCCACATTCCCATAATGGATGGACGGTCTAGCAATGTTGTGGCTTCGTTTTTAAAACTTTCCTGCTTCAAATCAAATAAAATGTTTCTTTAAAAAAAAGTAATCATATCTATGATATAAGAATCTTTTTTTTCACTCAGTGAAATTATCATAAGAAAAGAAAATTTGCCAATCTGATATACTATAATCAATTTAAAGTCCCCACTCTTATTCATTGGAATTCATAAGATTATTTATGGGAGCCAATGTTTTTAAGTAGCAGCACGGCCCCGCTACAATTTATGATCTTACCGGTTGGAATTTCAGTTAAACTAAAATACACAGCTTTTATTTTTAACCCTGTTTAAAACTAAGAGGTCATAAGGCTAGGGCCATAATTAAAATCCTTAGTAATGGTAATTTTACTTCATCTATTAGTGAACCAGAAACTTATTATTTTATGGGAAAAGTATGCATGATACTAATTAAATAATCAATTAATACTAATAATACTTTCAATATAGAGAAAAAAAAACATAATATCTAATTGTTTTTAATTGTCTCTTAGTAATTAGATTTTTTCTTTCTTTTACAAGTTAGCTCAAATACCTATAACCTCTCAATGATATTTAACGAATATTGCACGATTAAACCGTGGGTTAGCTTGTTATGTAGGTTACTTGAAACTATAATGTTGATAGTAAAAGCCTACATATATCATCCATGTTAAACTTAAAAGTATTTGTTGACATACAAATTCAATAAATCATGGTGAACATATAGTATCTCGTTGAAGTGCTATTTTGACTTCATTTGATATTAGAATATTATTGATTGATTGATTATCCATAGATTCTAAATGTTTGGAGCTAAGTCGTCACGAAATAGGTTGACCCATGCTAACTCCTTATTATCAATGAGTTTGGAGTGTGTCCTAATGAAATATGCTCTCCACAGAGGAGATGGGGATAATGGTTGTGTTGAAATTATTTACCTGACCTTTGGCTATTAAAACCCCTTAATAATAAACATTCTTATACAACCAGGGGGGAGTGAACGTTTTGTTAATGAGAAATTCAAGTCAACACATGGATACTTTAACTCTAACTCTCACCACTATAGTGAAGACCCTATAGTAGCGACGCAATACATTATAACATTATGCTAATATTTATTCCTAAGTTGTTAACATTATATTCAAAGTTTAACAGGATTCTCTTGAAACCTACACATACACCAATGTTTTTTGTAGATGTTATGCAGTTTAGATCACCAGTTAGAAATTTTCTTAACTGAATAAACCTTGAAATGCTAGCAATATCACTTTACAGAAAATTGGACCACTCTTATGTAATGTAGAAATATCTGTAAAATCTAAATACACTCAGTTTTGACTAAATGGTAAGAATTAAGAATGGAATAAAATAAATATATTTGTGTATCTCTCAAGCAGATCCATCAAAATTCTTTACAGTTCCTTAGCACCTGAGATGTACCAACCAATCCTAAACTAACAATTATAAAAGACTTGTACATTAAGTCCTTGCATTGTCGAATGGGTGTCAGTTTTTATGAGTCGGTCTTTGTTCTATCTACATATCGATAATACAAAGTAGAACGATGTCTGTCTGTCTGTTTGTCTGTTTGCAGGATCTCGCTAACCGCTGAAACGATCGGGTTCTCCTTTACAGTGTAGCTTCTCATAGTTCCCGGGAAAGTTTATAACTATTTTCTTGTGGAGTGGGACACCCACAACCCCCCAAAAATGAAATTACCCCCTCCACGAGAACTTTTTTTCTTTTTAAAACTAACATTGAAATAGTGACGTCGATTAGGATAGAGGCTAGGGGCAAAGCCGCTAGTATTTTAATTAATTAAGAAGATGATTTACATATGGGTACATTTGAAAGTTACTGGAAATTGTGAAATCCTTTTTTAGTGTGCAACAGTTTATGCATGCATCCAATACATCCTTATACATAATAGAGTTAACATAGAGCAATCCAATCTTTTACACAACAGAGTTATAATAGAGTTTATACATCCATCTATCCCATTCATATACGCAATAGAGTTAACATAGAGTTTGTGCAGACATCCTAATATACAATAGAGTTAACATAGAGTTTATGCATGCATCCAATACTCCCTTATACATAATAGAGTTAACATAGAGCAATTCAATCTTTTACACAACAGAGTTATAATAGAGTTTATACATCCATCTATCCCATTCATATACGCAATAGAGTTAACATAGAGTTTGTGCAGACATCCTAATATACAATAGAGTTAACGTAGAGTTTATACATCTATCTAATACATTCATACTTATATATATATATATATTATATATAGAGTTATAGTAGAGTTTATAAATGCATCCAATACATCCTTATACACAATAGAGTTAACATAGAGCATCCAATACATTCTTGGAAAAGAGTTTATACATACATCTATCCCATTTATATATACAATAGATTAACGTAGAGTTTATACATCTATCTAATACATTCATACTTATATATATAGAGAGAGAGTTATAGTAGAGTTTATAAATGCATCCAATACATCCTTATACACAACTCAATAGAGTTTGCATAGAACTTATATATACATCCTTGTATACAACAGAGTTAACATATAGTTTATGCATGCCTCCAATACATCCTTATACACAATTGAGTTAACATTGAGCATCCAATACATTCTTATACACAACAGAGTTATAATAGAGTTTAAACATCCATCTATCCCATTCATATACGCAATAGAGTTAACATAGAGTTTATACATCTATCTAATACATTCATACATATATATATATATATATATATATATATAAGAGGTTAACTCACAAACAAAATATGAATTTTACATATTTATTCAGACATTACAAATTGTTTCGTGCATGTTTGCACTCTTCAGATGTTAATGTAAAACTAAAGTTTAAACCAAATTTAAATTTAAAGGATTTTTACAAATATTTTCGAAGATTTTTTTAAACATAATATTTAAAAAAAATATCCATATACAGCAGCACCAAAAGTTCCATCGAGGTTAATAAGAAATGTTTCTTTCTTGAAATTCTTCTTCTTGATCTTGTAAGCCATGAGATGACCAGTCTTGCCAGGTGCTGCGTGAAGTTGGTCATGATGGGGGGGGGGGGGGGGGAGATTCTTCTTCAGGATAGTGGTTGAAGGAAATCATTTTTGTTTCAGAGCGTTGATTCAATTTTGATCAGAGATCTCAACTATTTTAATAATAGGAGACTAGTTTCATCTTGCAAGTGAAGGTATCAAAATTGTTACCAGAGAGTTCTCAATACATAATGTAGAGAATAATATAAGAGGTTAACTCACAAACAAAATATGAATTTTACATATTTATTCAGACATTACAAATTGTTTCGTGCATGTTTGCACTCTTCAGATGTCAATGTAAAACTAAAGTTTAAACCAAATTTAAATTTAAAGGATTTTTACAAATATTTTAGAAGATTTTTTTAAACATAATATTTAGAGAGAGAGAGAGAGAGAGAGAGAGAGAGAGAGAGAGAGAGAGAGAGAGAGAGAGAGAGAGAGAGAGAGAGAGAGAGAGAGAGAGAGAGAGAGAGAGAGAGAGAGAGAGAGAGAGAGAGAGAGAGAGAGAGAGAGAGAGAGAGAGAGAGAGAGAGAGAGAGAGAGAGAGAGAGAGAGAGAGAGAGAGAGAGAGAGAGAGAGAGAGAGAGAGAGAGAGAGAGAGAGAGAGAGAGAGAGTTATAATAAAGTTTATAAATGCATCCAATACATCCTTATATACAATAGAGTTTCATTTCTTGATCAATCTTAATTATTTGACCTTTCATTTCAAAACTAAAACTAGTACTTAGAGGTTTAATTTAACCCTTACATTAATATATGATATTTAGTCTATCTTTTATTTACTAAAGCTAAAAGTTTTTTGTTTTTTCTTGATCAGTCTATAATATTTGGTCTATTATCCTTAAACTGAAACTAGTATTTAGAGGTATAATTTTGGTACTACATCAAACACTAGATACGTCAAACAGTAGATGCGACAAACGCTAGACAGACAAACAGTAGATGCGTCAAACACTAGACAGACAAACAATAGATGCGCCAAACACTAGACTACGACAAACAGTAGAATTTTTAATTTCGCGACAAACAGTAGAATTTTTAAAGTGCGACTAACACTAGAAGCGACATACGCTAGAATTTAAACTTTAAAAATATTCTGGATTTTTTTTGTTAATTAATACTAAATTTATATTACTATCAATGGGGGGATCTACATGATAAGATAATGGCCAAAAAAACTATGTACAATATACATCCCTTATTGCGTAAAATTAGTGGTTGAAACGTTTGAACACTCGACTTATTAAACCAACCATGCAAAATTCATCAAATTACCAAATATTGGTTAGCAAACGAATAAGAAAACTTTCTTCTAAAACTTTCGACCCAACTCCATTTTTTAATTTAGTATTTTTTTAAAAATAAATTTTTTTTGGGTGGGGGGTGTAATTATTTTTTAGGTGCAAAATATCTTGGGATGGTGGTAGTACCCTCCCTCAAAAACGGTTTAAAACTTTCTGGGACCTATAAGAAGCTACCCTGTTAAGGAGAACCCGATCAGTTCAGCGGTTAGCGAGATCCTTCGGTACAGACAAACAAACATCCTTTTACTTTATTGTAAGGATTAATTCTAGCGTTTGTCGTATCTATTGTTTGTCTCCTTTAGAAAAAATCTAGCGTTTGTCATATTCTAGTGTTTGTCGCATTCTAGCGTTTGTCGTATCTAGCGTATGTCGTGTCTAGGGTTTGTCTGTCTACTGTTTGTCTGTCTAGCGTTTGTCGCATCTACTGTTTGACGTATCTAGGGTTTGCCGTAGTACCATAATTTTAACCCTTGATCAGTCTACACTATATAGTCTATAATTTAGTTACTAAAGCTAATGCCTTCAGGTTTTATGTTAATCTTAGAGGCACTTGATTTTCTATCAAGTTAGTGATGCAACATCTTTTATATAACATAGTAAATTACATTTGGATAATGCTTCAATTTACTTCTTGACTACATAGATAGCAGGACTTTCAGACAAAAGGTCATGTAATTAAAGGGTTTGCTGTCTGAGAAAAGTCGAAACCACACTGCAATGGACGTTAAAAATGGTTCTTAATGTGATATTACAATTTAGATTGTGGGGATTGCCTTGGCCTTAACATTAGGTGCAACTCATTACCAAGTACTTTAAGGACTTCCAGACAAAGGTCGTGCAATCAAATGGTTTGTTGTTTGTCATAGTTGGGATGTTAGTACCCTGTGACCTACTATAAAGGACTCACCTAACGACATTATCAACTGCTCCAAGAGGTATAATTTTTTTTGTTATTTATGGATATAAATGTTCTTGATACTCCAAACAACAAATCTTTCTAAGAGACATACGAAGAAAAAAAACTCGTGAAATGACAGAGATAGTTTATGTATTACCCTACCAAATCCACATTAGTGTCGCTCTATCGGAATAAACCTATTAAACGTCGGTGATATTGTTATATCAACATCATGATATATCAATTCTATTAGATGAAAAGGTTTTTTACTTGTCTGTTAAGATTTTGCTAACCACTGATTCTATTGAGTTCTCTATTTTAGAAAAGCTTCTCATATGTTACTTGATTTTAAGCTGTTTTAAATACCCTATATGCTAAGGAAGCAGCCGAAAGAAATTATACCTATGAAAAAAGAATTACGTTGTCTCCAATAGCAAATAAAATATTTCTGTTTATTTATTTAACACTACAATTTAAATGTATTACTAATAATGAAAAGACAATGTTTATTAAGTTCTGAAAAGTCCCCAAAGTTAATAAGGCAATGAAATATTGAGCTTGTATATAAACGTTTATTAATATTATAAACGTTATTATATGTCAACTAAGGTATCAAGGTCTAACACGGAGCAATATGTTGAATATAATAAAAGATACTAAATGTCATTGTAAATGATATATTTGCGCTAAAAAGTGACTTCAAGCTGGGCCGACAGTTTTTTTGGGCACAGCAAACTTGACAAAGTTTCAAAATCAAAATATTATTTATATAGCTGATTTTTATTTATGTGATTCAATTCTAAAAATACCAGGGATCTAAAGGGATAAAACAATGGAAAATAAATTGAAGTAAGATAAACAAATTACCCCTTCTGTAGGTTAAAATTATAGGTGAAAGAGTTTTGTCATTGGTACATTTTAATCAGAACAATCATATTTTAAAAAGCTTTTTGGGTTTTCAGGATAAGAATAGCAAGAAAATTAAAAATAATATGATCATTTTATACTGTGTACTTTTTAGCTTTTAAATGAATAAAAATGCATAGAGTAATGTAATTTACTTAATTAGTGTTTATTTAATAACTTAAAAAAAAATAAATCAATTTTTTAAAGGTATAATTGTCAAATTAAAGAACCTATAATTAAAAAAAAAATGTTAATACCTTTTTTAAGAACAAGAGATATCCTAATATATAAAGTAATAAATGAACCTTAAGATTTCAATAATTACTCAACCTGACGTTTTCACTTTTTCAGGGAAGCTTCATATAGGTCTCAGGGTGGTTTTATGCTATTTTAGTTTTGGAGTAAAGCCTTGGGTTTGGGTTTTAGGCTAGTTTTGATATAAAAACAGTTCAAATTTCTAGCATTTAGACTAGAATTAGATGTCACATTTATTCAAATATTTGTGATAAGTTCATTTAGTATTTGTTTTTTAATCAAACTTACTCTATTAACAGTCTAATGTCCCCTTTGTAAAAATCAAACTGGTTGTTGATTGAGCTACTATAAAATTATGGTAGGCTTGTATTCACTCCCTCCCTGTGTTTTAATTTGCATGATGTTTAGTTGATGAGTGTTTCTATTATCAGGGATACAGGGATAAGACAAGGGAGGATAAATTATTGAGAAAAATTTCATGCCATGTACCTACAACAACTAACTTTTTAATGTTAGATTAGGTTAAGTAAAGATATGAGGAGAGTACTAAAGGCTACCGGCTTTGAATTCCCGTTGCTTAGTTTATAATAAGCGAATAGGGTTGATTATTTGATGCATGGTTCAAGTTATTATGTCGAACATTATTCATTGTCCTATCCCTTTCTCCCTGATTTCTATTAGATTATTTCCTGTTATTTTTAAATTAACTATTTATAAGGCCACGTCATCATACTGTCACAGCATTTAGCTTCAGCTTTTTATAATAAATTAGTGCATGCGCCCTTACCATCTAGAAAGGAAGGGAGGTGGGGCAGTAAAATAGCTTAAAACCATCAAGGTAAAATGTGAAGCTACTCGAAAAATGAAAACTCAATCGGTGGTGTTGTTAATGATATATTAACTAACAAACAAACAAAACCTTACTATACCAGTTAATTCATTCATATTTTTTAGAATATGAGTCAGAATCTAAAGGGATATGACATTTTATGATAAATTGATGTTCATCCCAGATTATAACAAACAAAATGACCACTTCTAGGATAAAAAAAACCATTTGTTTAAATTTGAACCTACAAGAAGTCTCTAAATTTCTTAAGGCAATAAATTTATAAAAATAGATGAATGTGTGTGCGAATGGGGCGTTTGTCCATATTTAGGTATGGAGACCGCTCTTCTATGAGTACTACTAAAACCTAATTTTAATGCAATACACATAGACATTCTCATCGTCGGTTCGCTTGTTTAGAATGCTTAACCCTCTATTCCCACAAGTATAATACGAATTTGGTTGAGCTGGTGGAAGCTCAACCAAAGACCCACGCGAAGTATTATGTTGCTTTAACCTAAGAATAAATGGTTGGTTTTGATATTCGATCAGAATCATATAAGTATATTAAGTATTAAGGAAGGAAAATGTTTTTATAAAGTGTATTTATATCACAAGTGCATAAGTTAAGTATGGAAATATTTACAGGATAAGTGTTAAAATTATAAGTAGAGTAGGACAGAAATGTGCCCTAAGTCCCAAGCAGTGAATTGTGCTAAGTGTTAGAGTTCTAACATAAGGCCTGAGCTCAATTCATGCTAAGTACTAAGGGGCCTAAATTTAAACTACAATGCATGCCAAACAACTAAGTCATTACCTTTTAAAGCCAGAAAGAGAAGTTGATGGTAGGAGAGTTAGTAAATAACTGAATAAATTCAAGAGGTACATGCTATAACATTAGCTCTGGACCAGGATTTTAGTGTTTGTCTGTGCAATTAAATATCTGTGTGTTAATATGTGACGTAAATCAGGCATGGTTGTAGGCATACATATATGTACTGGATGTTTATATGATTACATTAACTATAAACATAATATCTTTAATAAACATATACTATTAGCAAATCACATACAGATTACCATGAATAGGCTGTCGTTACCTGTATTTGGTGTCATATAGGTAGAGACAGGCCTATGAATGCATAAATTGATACAAATAATGCCTTGGGCCTAGCTAAAGTAATTGTGTCTTGCCCCTGAGTGCTACTAGTTAATTGCAGGGCACGTGTCAATCAAAGGTTCATAATATGATCTATAAAGTGTTGATTTTATATCAAGCGTAGATAGATAGTTGTGGATGCGAAGCATTTCTGTAAAAGTCTCATATGTACGTTCAAAGAATTTGAAAATTGAGGATCGCATCTCCAATGGGGGTAAGTTGTTAAAAAAGAAAAAAGAGAAAAAGAAAAAGTTTAGTAGTCCCAGTATATAGGCATATATAATAAACTATAATGTATTCCAAGCTAAGTTAAATACGCTTTCCATTAAGAAAGTATGATTTGCGTAGTTTCATAGCTGGGTATACAAGATGATAAACCTCCCAAATAGAATACATTCTTTTCTTGAGGGGTTTAGTTTTATCTAACATTGTCACATCAATAAATGTTTTTGCGTTGGTTGTTCTGGATAGTTCAGCTTCTTCTGATGATGAACTAGGTGGTGAAGTGCTCTCGTTCGAAGTGTAGGTTGAGGTTGGGGGTGAGGTAGATATGTAGCCAAGGGCGTCCACTTGTGCTACCTCGTTTCCATTCTCGTCCAAGGTGATTGAGTGATTTTCCAGGTCATAGTAGAGTTGGTTGAGGTCATTGGTAGAGAGGGACAGTGTGCTGCTGGAGCTAGTGTCACTATCGGTCTCCACTCTACTATCTTCTCTGGTAGTCAGGGCTGTATTTAACAAGAAATTCCTGATGGTGATGGACAGGTTCTCTGAGAATCCATCGTACTCTGGTGTGGTGATGATGTTGTTGTTCTCGTCTATAGTGTCAAGGTGTTGACAGGAACACAACCGCAATCCGTCCAAGGTAGGGTGGTGGTAGGGCTCCAATACTCCATGATCATCTAGGTTATCTCCAGGCTGGTCCATGGTAGATCCTAAAAAGAGTTAGTGCACGTGCTCCAACCGGTTTCTTGGGGTATCCTGGCTATGGTAATCTAAACAAAAGAAGTTTTAATAATCTTTTATTAATCCTTTTATCCCTGGGATATTCTAGGAATTCTTTCGTTACAGATAGACCTATAATGGATTGGTTAGTTATCTCTATTTCTGTTAAATATAACTGTTTCCTGAATATAAACAATATTTTATATAAAAATGTATAAGTACAATCAGTATTTACATATCGTATTATTTTCTTTGGTTACATTACTCGTATGTATATAAAAATATAAGTTTTTACTAACAATAGTTGGTAACCCTTTGTTTGTATATTTTGTATATGTACATATGGTTTATACCATTGTTGGTATTAGCTGTATTTATGTTATTTTTAACATGAATAAATTTTAATCATTTTAAAGACTAATATCTTACATTACGTCGCTATCAAGTGTACCTTTTAGATTTAATATCTACGAAATATATCGTTCGACGTCCGTAATTAAATTTTACGTAACAATAAGTTGTCAACCCTTTGTTTATGTTTGGGCGGTCAAAAGTGATAGGGGTTGGATTTGAGCGAGGTTATAAAAAGCTGGCGGCCCAGTAATTATGCTCATTTATATAATAATTGTCTTTGCGAGCGGAGCTTGCGTTCGAGCGTTTAATTTTACCACTAAATTCCAAGAGAATTTATATAAAAGTGATAAAATATAGTAACCCGTTTGTTTTATATGAATGTTTTTATGTTATAGATTGTTGATATGCCCATTATTGCATTCGTTAGCCGCTATTTAAGACTCAAGAATCTTTTTTTTTTTTTTGTCGATAAGACCTTTATCACTGTGTTTTTTAAACGAAAGTGGGTTAGAAGCAATATGGGTACATCTTCAATATATGACAATTTTATTCTATATAATATTTGTAGTTTTGATAGGACATATCTGAGTCATCAGGTAAATTGACGTACCTTGTTTTGTTTACGTTTTCCGTCTGCAAAAGTTAAATTCGTTCATCGTAAACAAAACTTATATTGACACAGATATGTTCCATCATTCTATTCGTTTTAACTTTTGATTACAGCGTTCCCTTTTTATAATCAAAACTTATTGAGTCCTGATTCAAATCTTCTAAAACAATTTTACTATAGGTTTTAAAATAAGATTTTCTTTTTACTTAATTCAATTATAATGACGCTAATTTATAGATTATTTACGTTACGAGTAACTCAACCATATTATAAAAAAAAATGGTCGCTTACAAAAATTATATTTAGCTAGCTTTATCGAAAGTGTTTTTGAAACATCAGTGAAGATACTCAGATTTAGCTAGTATATAAGTTTTTAATTGCTTAATACATCATAATGAATATGTTTTTGATAGCTCAGCGATAGCTATTTTTAAGCATTGAATCATGTAAAATTAATTACGTATTCTTTAACTTAATTGAATCTAATAAAACAAAGTTTTAATGTTTGAATAGCTTAACGATAGCTATTTTCAAGCGTTGAGTCATGTAAAATTAATTACATATTCTTTAACTTAAAGAATTTTACTTTTAGATGATAAATCAAAGTTTAATGGTTAGGAGGTTCAACCATAGTTGCTTAAAATACAAAAAAAAACATTCGTGTGTACAGTCTTTTTCATAAAATCAACTTTACTATATTGCCTTTCAGAATCACTAGTCCTCTATTTTAAATTTACATTTGCTCATAATGTATGTGCCTGACAGCCTGGACGCGCATCAGAATATTAAGGAAAGATTCGAGGAATCAATGAGGGCGGCTGCGGCCACTCTTGCCAATTCCTCGTTTCTTGAAAACTCCTTAGACGACTCGAGTTCAGTGTACAGCGACCAGTCTGGGATGCCAAGCCTTGCTGATGTCGATGACTATGGGGGTACAAGTACTGTAGAGTCCGAAAGGGATCAAGGGGAGATGTTCGGCAACGAGCATCTCTCACTGATGCTTAGTAGAACGATACAAATCATCTGGTCTCTCCTCAATTCGGTGATGCAGAACTCCTGCAGTGACATTGGTGACGATGTTGCCGGAGGTGATTCTGGGTCTGCCGAGTTGGGGAGAGACCAGAAGACGAGTCTGGACACATTCAACATGGATGGCTTAATTAACATGTTGTTGGGTTTAGGCTTGTTTTCATGTGCTCTTATAGTAGTCTTCTTCGGCGCTGTAGGGCTTGAGACTCTTACACGTATTGACAACACCTCAGACAGGTCGCTGGCTCGCTGGATAAGAGATGTATGTACGCGCCTCCGAAACATAGGCGTCAGGACCATTGAGCTTCTTCACTGCGGTAACAGGACCAACAGGACTAGATCTGGGGCTATGTCGCCAACTGCGGAGCCGTCGGACACCATGTATGAAGCCGCGTCCTCTGAGATTGATGATATTCTGTCGGATACACAGGTGAGTTGTCTTCTGTTGTATATTCTTTTTTTTGTTTTGTATAATTTTTTTTTTTTTTTTTTTTTTTTTTTTTTTAGCCACCCGTTTTGTCTAATAAAGCATCATGTTGTTGCAGGGTTGTTCTGTCCTATTCTCACTTCCTCAACGTTGACTTTCGGCTCTTCCATATATATCGCTCACCGTTTGTCGTCATTTTATGTCGCCAGAGAAATCTGCTCGGTTACCGCAATTAAGTTGAGATACCAGTTAACATTTACTAAAATCTTAAGTAGCAACCTAATATTATATCCCTCTGGGAAGGTTAAGAGTTTACTCGTGCCGTACGTTTCTCATTGGGGTTTTAAATGTTAGATCAAGACTTTAATGTTTTCCTTTTGTTTTAGGCTCCCTCTGCTAGTCCATCGACTCCAGCAGAAGTAAGGTCCAGAATTGGCCTGTTTGCCGTACACTGTTTGTCTGCCACTGAGGATCGGATTACTGGAAGAAATGTGCCTGTGGGCTTGGAAGCCTCGACGGGAAGTCCTGGCTTCCGTCCGTTGATCGTTGATCAAACAGAGCGTTTACATGTAAGTATCCATGCTTTAGTTTTCTATTAATTTTCAGAAAGAGGCTGTATATTTGTACACGTATCTAGAGGTATTTGCAACTAAAATTCTTTTATTGGTAGAATATTAATCTTAAAATGTATGGTTGCATAAGCATTTTTGAACCGATCTAAGATTTTAATTCTAGTATAAAGTGGGTTGAATTGCTACCTAATCATATAGCTTTACAGGATTTTAGGCATTCTCATTTCCTGATTTACCTAGACTCGTTGTTGGCGTTGCGATTAAACTAATAAGATCTATTATATTTTAGGCGACCAACTCCATCCCCCTGGCACAGTTTTACACCAATATGGGGAGGTGTAATCGAGTCAGCTCTGAGAGGACAGCTGAGGGATCCAGCGACAGCTCTTCCTTGAGCTCTATTATGTGCTTAAGTCGCATTGAATCTCCTTCTGCAGCTGATTTGTCTGTGGTAAGTTTGATAAGCTCTTATAATATTTCTTCGTTGCAAAAATTACGTAACTTAGACTAGGCTGTTTAGCTCAGATAGCTATGCTTTTAGACAATAACTTTACTTTAACTATGGTGTAATTTCTTCCTAATAGTTAATAGCAAGATTCTAGATAAAGTATTAGTAAAAATTGACTCATAAACATATATGGATTAACGTTGATAAATTTTCTTGTGAACATTTATTAACATGATTGTCTAATAATGTCCCTTTTCTTAATTTTAGGATGCGGCCAGTTTAGTCCCACTGGTTGACGATATCGAGGACCCCGATCTCCCGCCAATTAGATTTAATGCGGTGACTGATGAGATCGAGTACCCCACTCCACTGCGGGTCCTCAGTTTAGAACGTTTGCGCCGCTCCATGCGTACTCCAACGCCTGCTATCTTGGAAGAGATAACATCAGTGGAGAGTAGCTTCAATTCAGCTACGCATTCCTCAGATAACAACAGGACAGAGGATTCCGGCGTCGAGGGAGTCCCTTGACGTCGGGGTCCCATGTTCCCTAAACGTACGCCGTAAAGTGGCGCTGTTAGCTTGGTTGAAAATATGACATACAAATTTTAAGACAATGACCAGTTTTAGACAACATGTGACTAAATTTACAGATTTTCTATTCTTATGTAACTAGTCAAAATAGTAATCACTATGAAGTAAAGACTTTTGTTATTAGACGTTATGACTTTTTTTATACTGTACAAAGCCAAACATTAATTTACACTTCTGCCATTATATTATGTATATATATGTTTAGTCTGTAAGGATATTTAGTATGTAAGGAAATGATTATAAGGTTGTATTTTCTTTATGCCCATAATTTAAAACTTCATTCAATTCTTAATTACTTTCTTCGTAAGCGAACTAATCCTTTTTCTTTCTCAATAGTATATTAACAACTGTAATTACAGCCTTATGTCGCAGTTTATTCATTCTTGTTAGCTTGTAAGGGTCATGTATATATAGATATTTAATCGAACTCGCAACTCAGTACCTTTTCTCTAAATTTCATTTATATCCATCCCTGTGCATTAATCGTGAATTTTAATTGTGCTGTGATATAGAGAGGACTTGTAAATAGCATATATATTTTTTTTGTAACCAATATCTAAGTAGACCGAAAGACTGACGTTTAGACAAAATCATTTACATACGCTTATTCAAGTATTTTTAAGAAAACTCATGTAAAGACTGTTTGTAACTCAAGTAATTAAAGTAATATCATTGATTGGATGATCTCATTAAGGAAGTTTTATTTAATTAGTAAGGCTTAGAATAAAAGGCGTTTCCCTTTTAAATTTCAATACAATAGTCATAAAGTTTAAAGTCTCAAGGTAAAATGTTCTTATGTCCCTTTAGGTTTAAAACTAAGTCTTAATTCCAACAAGTAGAGCTAAATTTTTGGCTCACGTTGGCTTGTTGTTAGGCTATGTGCTTTTTATATGCGCAAATTCAACATTTAACGTTTGATTAATCGTATTAGCAATCTCGAAGTTTTATTATGTGCCAATATACAGCTTATGACCAAATTATATTAACTAAGATGTTAAATTGTCAGAAAACTTCTTACTATCATAATGTTTTTCCAATACTGTAAAAATAAAAATTTATGTTCTGTTTTCAAAATTGATTTAAATTTAAGTTTTCACCAAAGAAAAATATTTGTCAAAATTTTTATACCTTTCTAAAGATTATTTACTTTTGTTTAAATAAATATAGCAATTTTAAGTAGCGTATACACTGTTATTTACTGATTTAGTATTTGTTGTGTACAACTCCCGTTTACGTAGCTACTCTATAAGTATTATTGTCTGTTCCTTAATTTAGTTAGATACATAATTAAAGTTTATTTTTGCAAGGTGCTTAGTTTAGCTTACATTCACTTGGTTTATGATAACTTGTATAAATAACAAACTTTCTTGTTATGTTCTTTTTGATATCTCTACTATGATTTATGCGATTAATTTCCTATCGTTTTCAATAATTACATAGAGATATATGAGAATATAAGTATTTTACATCAATACACATATGTACAAGAGGTTTTATCATATGCAAAACTTTTATATCGTTAGGATACGTCCGTACGTCTTTGTTTAGAAATCAGATTATAAGAATCAGTTGTAATCTAGTTTACTCTTCGTGGATAGTGGGGAGAGTACAATGTCCAGAAATAAGAAGGACTGTGTCTCTCAGATTCTCTATTTGGCGTGCTACTGCCCGTAATTCGTCTGTTATAGTCTGTCGGTTTCTATACTCTTGCTGTCTATACCGTATAACCAAACGGTTGTATGCGTCTCTATAAGTGTTTCTAAGTATACGACAATGCAAGTATCGTACAATACGACTAGGTTGGCTGATTCCACAACTAATTTTAAACGCTAACATTTCTTTAATCATCGTAAGCAAGTTATAACAATATTCTACTAGGTTTGCGAAGGTCTCATGTAGAATTCGTTGTGATCTAGGCATAGGCTTTCGGAATCTAGTTTGCATTTTATAACTTTTGTAAGATATTCTGTTAAGACTTACGTGTTATGTGATAACTGTAGTACTTCACAAGGTTGGTGATTTCCTCACTTGTGGATATGTTATAGTAAACTGACTCAATTTCAGGGTAAAATTTAAGTTATCGTTATTGTTTACTACTACTAAAATTCTGAGTGGGCGTTTCCTGTCCGAAGTTATAATTAAAGTTTTTGACATATTTTTTTTGTATGTAGAGTGGTTATTGTTTCTAATAACTAATCAACTCATCATAATTCAAGGCGTATATATATAGGTTGCCTATTAGTACTGCTATGTTTGTACACTTTGTACAATTTGTATTAAATGTTTTTAAATAGTTTTTGTGTATATTTTAGGGTGCGTATTTAACATTTGTAACATTCGCATTTTTGTACAATCTGTATCAATCGTTTGACTCTGTTTGCCTATACAGATTCAAAACTCTCTATATGCAAATTTTTTTTATGTAAGTGTTTTTGAAGGGATCGACTCTTTAGTCGACGTATATTGCATATAGTTGGTCTCCCCGCTGAAGAGAAAAGATGTATATTTTACCACTGAATATATAGCCTTGAGTGGGAAAATTTACATGAATATGATAACTTAGTTATCAGATTAGCATAACATATTATCATATTGTTCACAAGTTTACAGGGTAAATGGAAATGTAAATTATGGTTGTGAACTTGTGCCATTCCGAAATCTGACATGTCTATCATTTATTTTCCTAAGTCGTCGACCTCCGGTAATAAATACGGAATCGAGTGTCATGTCCTCGTCAGCACTTGAGTCCTCTATGTCCGAATCAGAATCTAATGGTTTCTTATTTTGTGACACTTCTTTTCGTGTTTCTAAGGGTGAGTGTGCGCGTATTCCTGGTTGTGGATCTTTTGAATTAACCGGAAATATAAGCGGAAGTGTGTCATTTTTAACTAATGTGGCTATCTCTTGATTTGTGAGTTTATTATAAGGCTTTGTGATAATATCCCTTATTTCCTCTGGGAGGGTGTCAAAATGTTCGTCAATTGGCTTGAACTTTTTGATTTCGTTGAAAGAGTATTTAAATATTTCAGTCTTCTTGTCAGAAATTCTTTCAAGCGTGCAACTGTTAGGGCTTACATCTAAAACTCTATAGGGTGAAATATGATAGATAGGTCTAAGATTGGGGTTAACACCAGGTGTAATAGTGTTATTTCTAACCAAGACAAGATCTCCTATATCAAATTGTTTGTGTATGCGGGTTTTGTTAATATACTTTAGTCTTGCCTCCCTTCCCTTTTCAATAGCTTTTGCTGAAATGTCCAGGTTTTCTTGTATACCGTCTGAGAGGTCTTGCACATAAGCTTCTGTGCGTGCTATTTCAGGGTGATATTCATCCGGTTTTATTGCTCCAAAGAACAATTTAGACAGGGAGCTACGTGTCCCGAATAATAATTCCATGGGTGAAAATCCAGTTTTTGGTATTTTAGTGCAATTATATTGTCGGACTATTAACGGTAGTAGATATAACCATGAGGTCGTTGAGTCTTGCGCTAGAATTTTAATGATTGGCCATTTTATTACTTTGTTGCTAGCTTCCACCAATCCTTTAGAGGGTGAAAAGTACGCAGTAGAATACAAAACTCGGATGCCAATAGAAGCAAAGAATATCAAATTTTGCTTTTCTAAAAATGATTTTGCATTGTCACACAATATTTGTCTGGGGGAGAAATTAGGATAGAAATAAAACATGAATTTGTCTATAAATTCACGGGATGTGAGTGATTTCATGGGATATGCAAGAATCATTCCTGTTAGTTGGCAGACTATAGTGAGGATATGATTATAACTACGATAAGGGGGTAAGGATTGTATGTAGTCAATACTTACACATTCAAAAGGTCTTGAAATTGTACTATAAGTTCCTACTTGTTCTAGTTTTGTAGATGAATTTTGAAGTTGACAATTTAAACAAGATCTAGTGTAATTTCTAACATATTTCTTAAGATTAGGGTGGAAGAAATTTTGCATATTCAAAAGCATTTTAATTTCTCCACTATGTACTAACAAAAGATGAGTATAGCATACTAATACTGGTAGTAGTTTGGTTGGGAGATAAACTTTTAAATCTCCTTTTATTTTTGTAAACAGAATCGTGTCTTTAAGTTTGTAGTTCTGTCGTTTATAAGTGTAGGTATTTGATTTAGAGGTTAGACAACGTGTGTAAATATCAGAGTATTCCTCTTTTTGGTTTGCAATTATATTTTCTATGCTAATCCTTTCTTTTAGGATTTCCAAAGGTCTTAGTACTTTGCCTATAACTCTATGTTCTGCGGCAAGTGAATTTATGGTGATTTTGGGTTTTAGTTGCTTTGGCTGCGGGGGTTGTTCATCATAACCCAAATAGTCGGGGTTATCCATAATGAACTGTGTCCATTCTTCAATAGTCCAAACTTTATATTGGGGTAAGCTATCTTCGAACCCAGATTTAACAAATTTAGGTAGGGCTACCTTTTTAATGCTTGGTAAAGTAGCCTTATATGCCCTTGTTAAGAAATCTGCCAAATTGTCTTCTCCTCTCAAGAAAGACATTGTTAACTTCGGTATTAGAGTTAACAGAGTGGTATTCCACCTTTTCAACTTATTAACGGCTGTTAATGCTTTAGGATTGAAGAGATAGTAAGCACACTTTGCGTCTGTTAACAAAGTACATTCACAGCTTGGACCTATTAGAGTTCTAAACGAGTTTGCTGCATAAATAATTCCTAGGATTTCAATGTCTATGATATGTAATCTTGACTCAGCAACGGTAATTTTCTTTGAGGTGTACGCGATAATTTCAAACATAGACGCTAAAGATTTTAAATTAAAGCTATTGGTTGATGAGACCATTGCGGGTCTTACTATGTGTTGCTCTTTGTGTCCATATAGTAAAAATACAAAAGGGGGTTTTGTTTTGTCTGAACAGTGTTGAGTGACAGGTTTGGCACCCTCTATATTTGTGATAACTATCACAGGACGGTACATAGCTACACTAAGAGCTTCAAATATGAGTTGTTGTGGATCTAGATATACATATCCATGCTCTAGTTTGCGAATAAATTCTAAGAATTTATCCCTATCATTATTAAATACAAATTGAATATACTTTTGTCTCAACATCGTAGAACGTATAATTTTTGATGCTCTTTGCAGGATAGTGGTCAAAGGTGTTTGAACTTTATTTAGTTCTAGAAGCAATTGTAAAGATATCCCGAGACTATTGTGTACAGTGTCTTCAGGATAGCCCAAAGTTTTACTAGCCAAATATTCAAACTCAGGTGGTCCATCTTCAGACATACGCTTCGCATAATCCTTAATGTTTTCACCTTCATTCTGCAAAGGTAGGGGTAAAATTGGTAACCTATTATCATAAATAACATGGTGTACAGGGTCATCGAAGTTTAGCCCAGGGGGTAGGGTTTTAGCCTGTAATTCTGGTGTCACTATTTGCGCTAAGACTGCCGAATATGAGCCAGTTGAGGTGCCGGCTGCGTCTGATAAGATAATCTTAGGTGCCGATAAGTTAACTAATTTGCTAAAAATTGGTCCTGAAGCTAAAGCTTTCTTAATGTCTTTGAATGCTTGTCTTTGTTCTGGAGTTGGGACAAAAGTTTTACCTATTCTAGTAGAAGTAAGTGAAGTTAGAATATGTGTAGGAGCCATAATATCGAATCTTAAATGTTTATGCATACTTTGTAGTACTCCCATAAAAGATCTCATTATAGTAATATCAGTAGGCATGGGAATATTTAGAAGTTTTTGTACTCGCCTTTGATCTACACAGCAATAATTATGTGAAATGAAGAACCCAAAGAAATTTACCCTACTTTTAAAAAGTTGTGATTTCTTTAAACTAATCTTTCCTTTATGCGTGTGTATTCTCCCCATAACTTTCTTCAAAATCTTAAAATGTATATTCAATGATTCTGATCTAGTTTTAGCTAGTTCAGTTGAGACAATGAAATCATCGTAAATGTGTTGGACTTCTGGGATAGGTGAGTATACCATCTTGGCTAAATCACCGTCCATTACAACATTACCATTTTCATCATAAACCAATTCCCAGTGTAATATCTTTTCCATAAAGCGTGATAGACTTTCAGGTGAAGTCTTAATGCCGGTTGGTAAGGATGCGTGTCTAAAAGCTCCTAATGGGGTTGCAAACAATGTTAGGTCTCTGCAAGAAGGTTCTAGCGTTATACTATGAAAGGCGTTAGCCATGTCACTACTACTATGCACAAATTTATCCCTTAGTGACTGAATCAAATTTTCTGCTGTGGGTAGCAGTGCAGGTTCAGACTGCAGACAAGGATTCAATTGTTGAAAATTTACAATTAAACGAGGACAGCTCCCCTGATCCGACTTTGGAATCAGATATGCTGGGCTTGCATAGTTGTTATAGGAATCCCCATCCAAATTAGCTCTTTCAATGGTGCCGTTCTTTAACAAAAACTCTAAAATAGATTGCATTTGCATTTTCTCTACGGGTGATAAATAATATAATTTCTTATGCTGGGGTAAAGTTTGACCAGGTTTTAGTCTAATTGTATAATTGCCTAGATATTTACTCACGTTACCTCTATCAGTAGAATGTGTAGATATGATATCAGGGTAAGATTTTAGGAATATGTCTTCTATATAATGTCTTACCTCTGGTGGATAGTCTGACAGCACCACAAGATCCTCTGGTTTAACAAACTGATCCTTAGGCACACTGTAGCCAGTAGGTTCTGTTACGTAGTCCATGAGGTTATCAGATTCAGCTATATGTTTTAAGCCAAGTTCAATAACGTCATCACTATTTTCAAAAAGTTTATTCTTTTCAGGATCTGGTGTAGTTAGAATTTCATCAATATTAGATCGGTAATCAGATAAGGCTACTCCTGGTACTGGAGTGTCATTGTTTATAGCTGTAGGATTCGGTATATATCCATCAGCTAAAGGGAAAGATCGTTCTACCAGATTGATGGCGCTGTATTTTGGTAGCTATAAGAGTTGGACTGAATTGTTTCTGGTGTCTAGTGAGATCTGATTGATGGCTGGAGCCGTAGCTTTCTCTGCGTGTTGTTCCAGGGCCTGTACAATCTCATCTAGCTCAGTTGTCACAGATACATTGTGTAGGAATGATTGTGTGAAATCAAAGTCTGTGGTGATTTCCTTGACTACAAATTGGTTGCTGGGTTCCAAGTATCCGGTGATAACAGTGTTAGTGATTGCATGTTCAGTGACATTTGTTATCATTGCTCTTCCACTAAGTTGTCCTCGGTTGTTTACAGTCAGTTGCGTTTGTCCAGGCTGAATTTTGATTCCTCCATTTCTATCATTAGCAATGTGGTCATCGCTGAGAATGACTTTTGTTCCAGGAGCTAAGTTGAAGAAATGGTTGATGTTCATTTCTATAGTCTGAGTTTCATTAGGCTCAATTTTGTCTATTGTCCCTGTGCAGAGTTGTAACTCATAATCAGAACAGAACAGGCTATCTAGTACTCTCCCAGGATGGAACATAGAGTATAGATATGGTGCTGGCGGGTGATTATCCGCAACGAAAGTCAACCCTAATTGGAGATCTCTAATGCCGTTCATTCCAATGATCATAGGTGTGACATTCTTGTGTTCCTCAGGTACAATCATAAATGGTACTGGTCTATAGATGCCTGAGAATTGTGTGAGACGAATCATGAGAGTTATTTCTCCAGCTACTGGGATTTTGTGTCCAGAATAGCTGACAAGAACCATGTCACTCTTTTCCAGATGGTTCTTAACCTCATTTTGTTGTACTCCAAATAACATACCAAAATAGCTGGTTGACATGATATTTCTGTCTGCTGCTGAGTCAAACAAAGCTGTCATGTATACATCGTAGTTTCCATTTGACATACAGCCGGAACAGTTCAGGTACATTTTCCTATTTTCATCCATGATAGCTGCAGAACTATCTACCGCTAAAATCTTGGGGTCGTTTGGATCCATTCGAACGGTGATAGCGTTAACCCTACCTGTTCTGCCACGCTCCTTGGATTGTCCATTGGCTTTGGCCTCAACCCATTCTTCATATGCCTGTCTAAACACACCACCAGGTCTTACTTTACCACTATGGTACAGTTCCATCATTGCTGGTCGTCCAGGGCATAGGTGTTGCGCGTGGTATAGGTCTTTGCCATACTTCTTGTGACAGCTTGGGCAGTATCCGGATGTTAGTGCTGTTTGATATTGTCGTCCTTGGTCATCGCACAGTAGTCTGCATCCATCTGATATTTTGTGGGAATTTTGACCACATGCACCGCAGTAGCGCTTATTGGATGTACCATAGGAGATATGATAATCTTGTTTGGTGTTCTTTTGTGGTTGTCTATCTCTATTATCCCTGTTTTCTCTGTTGTAGGTTTTAGGATAGGCTGGTTTAGCAGTAACTTCTCTAACTGTTGGCCTTTTATAATAGCTTGACGTAGCGGCAACTTTAGCAGGCTGTTTATCTCTGTTCATTCTTGTATCCCTGTCATGTGAGTAGTTGGTGTTGTTTGTCTTTTTATGAAGCGATAAGTCTCCATTGTAACTGGCTGATACACCATTCTGCTGTAGGTCCAGATCTAGGTCTTCAGTTCTAGGATACATGGAAGCGGTCAACTCATGATATGTAGGGGATCTTCCAAGATCATGTGTGAGATTGTGATGGTTTTCAGATGCTATATTGCGGCTATTTGTTGGTAAGCTACGTTTGAGTGCCTCCACTGCAGTTATGTTGAATACATTCTGTCTTTCCTTCTTGTCTGTATAATGAACAGCGGCTCTGCTGGCAAGATTCTGAATTGTACTGACAAGCTTAGGGAATGACATGGCTTTGGTTCCCTTAAAGGCTATCAGCTTAGCTTGAGCTTCCTGTGGGCTGATGAGTATATCATACTGTAGCAGTAAGCTATTGTAGACACTTTCAATAGATAGTCCAAGATTGAAACTCTGCTGGATAGTAGTATATGCTTCGCCAGTTGTGGTTCTAAGCATAAAGGTTTCAAATTCTGATCTTGAGAGGTTACATAACTCCTGAGCAGTGTTCATCTCTGATAGGTAATCAGTAATGTAGGGTGGTTTGCCATCTCCTTTGAAGCAATGCTTGAGAGGGAAGGTTCCATTGGCTAACTTAAGCTTCTGATCGTTGCTTAGGGTGCTCTTACTTGCATAGCTGCTTGGTGGTTTAATTCCAGTTTGGTTGGTGAAGTTACTGAAGTGTCGTTGAGTGCGTTTGTCGTTCTCCTCTTGTACAATACGCTGGGCCTCTAACTCAACTTCACGTCTTTGTTCCTCTTTGTATTCCCTCATACTCTGTGTGTAGTTGGTACAGAAGTTCCTCATCATTTCTGAGTCCACACGTAGGTTGGGGTTACAAAGTCTTATTGTATCCAGGAATTGTGGGAACAGGAAATTTCCCAGAGGATCTGATAGTGTTGCTCTAACATATCGATCTCTGATCAGTGCATCTGGTGAGTCCTCTCGCATGGGTATGGATCTTACAGATTCCCTGTCTGGTTCTGGCGTCTTGGTTCTCTCACCATTCTGTTCTGGTTCCTCCTGGTTGGGCATTGGTTCCTCTCTTCGTGTATCATCTCCTGCAGAAGCTGCATCAGCTGACGGAGTTCTTCTTCCAGGCGTCGTCGAGCGTCCTCGACGTGGAGTGTTCGCTTTTTCAGCGTTGTCATCTTTCTTACTTTTATTAAATAATGGCATTACAGCTAGCTTAAAGCTTTTAAACTTTCTATGAGTTCTTTAAAGAAGCTTATGAGATGTTGTACTATTTTAGGATTTAAATAGCAGAGGTACAAGAAGAAAACGACTAATGCGCTTAACGTTAAAACAATCAGGAATTGTTTACAATAACAAATTTTTCTTTTAAAATTGTTAAATATAGATGAGTATGTATTGTCTACTTCACCTACAGTTGTTTCTACGTCGTGAATGCTTGCGTGTGAGCTTGGAATCTTATTCTGGAGTGTGCGCTAATGCACTCTTATCCTTAATTAAGCTCAACTGTAGAAACACTTTTACTTAGATTTATTCTATGTTTGCTTACAAAGCTAATGTGGGTTGGTTAGCTATACAAATTAGCTATAAAGTTAGATAGAATGTTAAAGTTTGCAGCGAAGTTAATTTGGGTATGCTAATATACTATCACAAATTAACTGTTATTTTGCTTAGGCGTCGACTTTTCCTAGCAAATGTTATTGTTGAGAAAAACAGCAATTTATAATCCTTGTTGAATTCTTACTTCACTCTAAGGATATGTAGCTTACAATCTGCTTATTCCTGTAAGGCTTTATGAATATAACTTACTAAGGTTCACTCCCAAAGGATCGTCTATATTCTAATAGTATTGCAACTGTTTTGCCTGAATATCAAAGATCTCGCACCCAATACTTATAGTTGTATTAGGGTATGCCTACCAATCCTATTAAGTATTATTCGCGAATTATTATGGGGCTTCACTTGTGATTTCAATCCTTATAACTATATTATTGAGACTCAATTTAGATTGTCCTATATATATGAATATAATCAGTTTGTTTTCAAGGTTATTATAGACCGGATGTGCTCCACTTAATTAGTGAGAACACAATATTCTATGTGTCTTACTGAAGTGTGATATCCTACGCAAGGTGATCAATCTATACGCTGGAAGTTGTCAATCAAACTCTTTAAAGTAGACTACAAGGTTGGTGTTATTGCTTGGTCAAATATTATTGAAAATCAAATTAGCTGAATTAGTGCACTTTTTTTTCTAAAAAAGGTAACAATTTTAGATTATAAAGATTATGAACTATATGTACACACTTTATCTTACTTGGTTATAGACTTTATGCTAATAATCCTAAGTAAAATTAAATTTTCTCAATGGTATAAAAAGAAAATGTTCTTTCTTTGTTTTAATCCGGATGTTTATAAAGACAGTAGAGTACTTCCAATATTACTTGCTACTTCTTTTAGAGACGTCCCAAGACTCCCAAGATAGGCTGCTGCAACCTTTTGCTGCGTTTGGTTACTAGAACTTTGTCTCTTATAAGTGTGCTTTTAAATTACATATAGGGCTTAGGTTGTTGACTATACTTTTAAATCACTAATATTCACTATCACTAATGATTGATGGTTTATAACTCTTCTCAAGTTGTCTGTTGAATTCTGGCGGCACATGAAATAGAAATTTTAGCATTAGCAAAGCAAGTAAAAATTTAGTTTTCATGTCCTACTTATTGTTGAGTGAACTGTTTATTGTATTTATGTATATGTTTGTAAAGAACATACAAAAAATTTCTAAGTTAAGATTGAATTAAAAACTTTCTAAGTCAAAATAAAATAGAATCACTCTAAGTCCAAAGTTGGAAAATTTTGACTAAGTCCAAAAAGTTTCTAATGAAATTATTCTAAGTACAAAATCAATAAATTTTGGCTTGGGGAAAAAAAAATCTAAAAATATCTTAAGTACAAAAATTAGCAAATTTTGACTAAGTCAAAAAAAAATTTTTCTTATTGAAATTATACTAAGTACAAAGTTAGTGAATTTTGACTAAGTCCATAACCTTTCAATGAAATTATGCTAAGTACAAAATTAGTGAATTTTGACTAAGTCCATAACCTTTCAATGAAATTATGCTAAGTACAAAATTAGTGAATTTTTTCTTGAGACAAAAGAAATAGAATTACTCTAAGTCCAGACGTGGAATATTTTGTCCGAGATGAAATTTCCTAACAGTTCATTCACAACGCTACTTTAGAGATTGCCTATAAGTCAAAAGAAATAGAATCACTCTAAGTCCACTGTTGGAATATTTTGACTAAATGCAAATCTCGCTAAGTTAAGGATTTTAAAATTATAAAGTATTAGAGTGTTAGAATTATCCTTCACCAAAAGAAATAGAATCTCTCTAAGTCCATAATTGGAATATTTTGGCTAAGACAAAAATACTCTAAGACAAAATTTTCTTTTAAGTGTGGAAAATGAAATTTGTTAATCTAATTGGAAAAATCGTAATTATTACAAGTCCGAATTTTGGTAAATTTCCAACCAAATTCACAATTTCATAAAAATTACTATAAGTCCAGAAATTCGAGATTCTCTCTGTAACAAAAGAAATAGAAACGGTGCTAAGTCCAAAAGTGGAATATTTTGCTCAGAGTCTCAGGAAGTCTCTGGAGTTATTTCTCTGATTGCATACAGCAATTTGTCTACACTTATATCATTCCAACCGATCGATGTTGAGAATATCTTTGAGACTTTGAAATATTTTGTTTAACTCAAAATTTTAGAGGCGATAGTTATTTTGATACATCCGCATATAAATCAGAATTGCATTAAGAATATAAGTCCTAGGCATGTATAAGTAAGTGCAAATCTCAGAAAATCGGTTCTAACGGCACCAAAATATTAGTACAGTCTAACTTGAGTATAAATGCTACAAGTTTGTAATAATCTTTTGGCCCTTTACTACGACTCAAGAGTACTAACTGCTTTCGGCATATTGTTTCAGAAACATGGCTCCAAAGACAATATGTATCCCAACTAACAGCGTTTCCCGTGTTCTATAGGATTTGCTCCTAAGTTTTCATTTAATAAGACAGTTCAAAATGGTCCTTTACAAATAGTATTTTGATAGCTTATAAATGAAAAGTTACTCCATGCTTGATTCTTAATAAGTTCTGGTTTAAGTATCAAAGATTCAAGTATTTCAACACTTAGAGAATTTTCGAATAAGTAAAAATCATACTAAGTCCGAAGATTTATATATACTCCGCCACCTAGCACAACTCCTAAATTTCAAAATTCTGACTAAGTCCAGAAATCAAAATTTTGCACGTAGCTCAATCATAGATTATTCCAAATCAAGTGTTTTACTAAAGAGAGGCGGACATGGAGGTGCCGGTGTGCTGGTATTCTCTAGGGCCTCTAGAGTGTCAACCAGTGCGAGTGTCCTTATAGGGCGGCGACCAATGGCCACAAATATGCTAGCATTCTCTAGGGCCTCTAGAGTGTCAGCTAGTGCAACTGCTCGTACACGAGGCTCTCAATTGCATTTGTGTCGTGCCTTTCAGTCCCTATCTCTTCAAACGCCTCATAGTCCTAACCTTGCTCTCAAATAGTATCACAGGTTTTGGTAAATCCGATTTTGCCATAGCTACAATTATTCGATTTTGGTAAAAATACCTGCCTTAGGCGGTTCGGGTACGGTAAGGAAAAAGAAGAAGAAAAAAAAATTTATGAAGTAAAATTTTTTAAGATACAACCGGTAAGTTGCACCATTGTGTGTGCGAATGGGGCGTTTGTCCATATTTAGGTATGGAGACCGCTCTTCTATGAGTACTACTAAAACCTAATTTTAATGCAATACACATAGACATTCTCATCGTCGGTTCGCTTGTTTAGAATGCTTAACCCTCTATTCCCACAAGTATAATACGAATTTGGTTGAGCTGGTGGAAGCTCAACCAAAGACCCACGCGAAGTATTATGTTGCTTTAACCTAAGAATAAATGGTTGGTTTTGATATTCGATCAGAATCATATAAGTATATTAAGTATTAAGGAAGGAAAATGTTTTTATAAAGTGTATTTATATCACAAGTGCATAAGTTAAGTATGGAAATATTTACAGGATAAGTGTTAAAATTATAAGTAGAGTAGGACAGAAATGTGCCCTAAGTCCCAAGCAGTGAATTGTGCTAAGTGTTAGAGTTCTAACATAAGGCCTGAGCTCAATTCATGCTAAGTACTAAGGGGCCTAAATTTAAACTACAATGCATGCCAAACAACTAAGTCATTACCTTTTAAAGCCAGAAAGAGAAGTTGATGGTAGGAGAGTTAGTAAATAACTGAATAAATTCAAGAGGTACATGCTATAACATTAGCTCTGGACCAGGATTTTAGTGTTTGTCTGTGCAATTAAATATCTGTGTGTTAATATGTGACGTAAATCAGGCATGGTTGTAGGCATACATATATGTACTGGATGTTTATATGATTACATTAACTATAAACATAATATCTTTAATAAACATATACTATTAGCAAATCACATACAGATTACCATGAATAGGCTGTCGTTACCTGTATTTGGTGTCATATAGGTAGAGACAGGCCTATGAATGCATAAATTGATACAAATAATGCCTTGGGCCTAGCTAAAGTAATTGTGTCTTGCCCCTGAGTGCTACTAGTTAATTGCAGGGCACGTGTCAATCAAAGGTTCATAATATGATCTATAAAGTGTTGATTTTATATCAAGCGTAGATAGATAGTTGTGGATGCGAAGCATTTCTGTAAAAGTCTCATATGTACGTTCAAAGAATTTGAAAATTGAGGATCGCATCTCCATGAATAAACCAACTACCTATGGACAATTATCAAAGAAGAGATGCATCATAAAAAAATACATAAATCAAATTACAATGGAAATTATTTAAATACATAAGTCCATAACTTATTTTAATAAAAACATAAGATCCATATCTTGTAAGATAAACAACATAAATATGGAGAAATGAACATAAAATTTGCCAAATGTCCACAATTTAACCAGTTAGGTACATTAACTGATGTTATATACTGGATGTGAACTAGAATTTGGTTCGGTTAAATATAAATGTAACTATGATTTATAGACAAGGATGACTTGATAACATACATAAATAGCGCAGCAACTATATAGAACAGCCAAACAGACAGACGTACAGAAGTTGTAGATTTCTATCTCTTAAATAAGCTAGGCAAATTCTTCTCTTTCTCTTTCAAAAGTATTAAGGCTTTTTCAATACAAAGTTATCAATTCCTGTACCTAGCTGACAAGAGTTTACTTGAACATAAAAATCGTAAATGTTTGCCAATATTTCATGGTGTGCCAATAGAGAAACTTAGTTTCGATATTTTAATGTTTTAATATTGTACAAATATATATTTACAAATGTATTTACTCAGTTTTAATCCTATTAAATAAAGTAGTAAGGTTTTTTGTCAGAAGAATTAGCTTTCAATAAATACGAATGAGATCTTCACTTTTGGGAAGCTTAGCATAGGTATAGTGATGTTTTTTTTTCAATTTTAATTTTCTTATGGTTTTAGTTTGTTTTTATCTGCCATTTCCTACTCCTTCAAATAGGGGCGCGGCCACTAGTTTTTTAATATATTACAAATATATATTGTGTAAATTTAGAAAAAATTTTATTATAGGTAAGTTGAAATTGGAAGCAACTCTGAAAATCACAAGTCATTTGATCCTGTTGTTTTTGAGATCTTAATCTGATAAATATTGCACTCTTAGGAAAATCTTTTGTCTTATATTTTGATATATATATATTTTGGCAAATATCAATCCTCTTTTAATTGAATCAGTTTTTAGGCTCTCTGATTAGCTTTGTTATTATTATGTGTAAACAATTGCGGCCTTTTAGAAAATTGAATCATTCCACACTTTTTTTTTGATAATTATCTATATATTTCTCGTATTTATTCGAATCCGGTGGATAGGAACCTGTTCTCCTTTATACGAAAAAACTATGCCCATGCCTTCGGCACCTTGGGGCTAAAAAAACTGGTTTTAATCTTGTAATTGTACATTCTATATCCGCGGAAAGCTGTTTATAATACGATGGGAGAAATAACTATTCTTACATTTTACCCTGTCTGATTAATCAACATGGTCCATCTATGTAGCCCTTTTTACCAAGAAGGAAGGTACCCAAAGTTTTATAATAAAAATATCTCATTCGTTTGCTATAAACTTTGGGCACTTTTATTAAATCTTTTTTTTGTTGTACATAAGTGAAGTGTCCAACTTTTTCCATCAATAATATTAATCTACAGAAGGGGTGATTTTGTTTATCATCTTATCCATTAAGATCCCTGCCTATTTACCATCTTTTTTTTAATGATTAGCTAAACAACAGGAGGGCTCTGTTATTCTTTCATCTAGAGATTAGAATACTCAGTGAGGTTGTTCAATAAATTTTATTGTAATAAAGTGGTGGCATGATATTTGCAGAAATAACAGATCTATATTATACAACTACTACCTCCCTTTCTTTTCCAAAAAAAACTCTTTCGGCTGCTTCTAAATTTTTTTCTGCTACTTGGCTGTGTTAATATAAGCGACACCATTGGTTGATTTTCAATGACCCAATAGAAGGGTTGCACAAGGTGGTTACGATGGGGAGATACTGTTATTTAACCCTTTCTCCCTCTAGTGTTTTACTCTAATACAGATAAACGATAATATAAGATAAGAATATATAATTATTCTTCAATCTATTATTTTTTGGTTACAAAAAGCAAACTTGTTTGCATAAGAATTATGGGAATAACACATAGCGCATATACTCGTCGTTTGGGAGGTGAAAGGTTTGAATATCGACCCTAATCGCGTTATAACTGTAGAGAGGATAACTTGGACAAAACATATTACCATCAACAATTAGGACTTCCAGACAATGGTCGTGCAATTAAAGGGTTGGTTATCTGCAATAGTTGGGGTTTTAGTGCCTTTGGTTATTATGTAGTTATGAATCTACCTTTTTACAAGACCACTCAAGAAATGTGTTTTGTCGTTTCATCTCTTTATTACATTGTAGTCAATCTAACATCCTCATTAGTAGATGCAATCACAAATGAGAAAGAGAAAAGTATGTTTATTAAGTGTTCATTGAAAACTACTGAAAAAATAAAAAGATTACACAAAAGAACGTGTCCTAACTTTCGTGATTTTAGTTTAACCCATTATGACGAGCTTCTAAAGTTTAAAGTTTTTATTCACCGGGGTTCAACAAAGTAGATTTTTTCAATAATTACTCTACAGAATCCAAAAAGTAAGGTGTCAAATTAAAGATTTTACTATTTTTGTTCATAATGGCAATTTTCTTCTTTTTTTGTTGCGTTTTAGTACCTTAAAACCAACTAAATTTTATTTAACTTAAATAACTTCAAAAATAAGAGGTCTACAAAAAAACGATTACATATCTAAATTCTATGGATCATTTTAGATCTACTACTTACTGAAAGCACTGACTAGCTATTTTTTTTAAAATCACATAAGTTAGGACACGTCTTTCAAATTAGCAAATTTTCAAAAACTAATTTTACTGTAAAAAGTTTATGTATAATATGGAAGTACTGTAAAAGCATAGATTAAATATGAAACATAGTAAGCCATATATGAAACTTTTTCTGAATTTTTTATTTGAACGAACACTTTTTTATTAATGATATGACGAATGAACAATTCTGTATTGGGATTAGGAAATGATACAATACAATTATCAGATGATCAAAAGAAAGATTTTGCCATGTAGTTTTAAAGATAATAATGTTTGATAATTCTGTTCTATTTGTGTAATTTTTTAATGTGGCTAACATATATTCATCAAATAATTTAATTTAATTTTTATCATAGCAATTAGGTCAAAATGATTCGCTAAAAGTTACTGAAATATAACAAAGTAAATAATTTTATTTTATTCAGAGTACTTTTATCATAGATGTAAGGAAAATGTTTTTAAAACGTAAGAGTGTTCTTATTAAATCAATTTTAAACAAAGAAAGTCAATGATTAAAGCCAATGTTTAAAAAAGACATCCAGTAAGGAAATATTTTGTTTATTATTCAAAAGAGAAAAAGTACATTTAAATGAATCTTATAACTTTAGTTTCCCTCTTCTGGAAGTAAAGGCGCGTGCACATGATTTTGCCAAGAGGTAAATGCGTGAATTTCACCGAAATTGTTCACATATTCTACATAATTTTTGACTCCCTTCTTAAGGCACAATTTAATAAAAAATTTTAGTTATAGATGGGGATGATGGCGGTATCCCATTATACCCCCGCCCCCAACGCACGCCCCGGTTCAAGTATGAAGTAAATGACCGTGTTCCGAACCAATATCAAGGATTGCATCAGTTTTATTGAAAATACCAGGGAGAGAGAGGGGACATTGTGCTAGTAATCACACAAGTACCCACCGTTTTTTCTTTTTCGTTGGGTAAAAACTTTGGGTACTTAACAGAATTTATTGGCTGTTTAACTATAAATAGCAGAGATCAAACGTTTCAATTAGTTTATTCTACAAAAAAGGTAATTTTGTCTAACATCATCTGGGATTTATAACAATTCATCGTCCATTGTATTATGACTTATTATCCCTGCTTTTAATGAAAATACTCGTAGATTACTCCACACACCGTTTACTCTACATAGTACATTTATCCAATGATTTTTTTTATAAGGAAGGGAACTTTGGTAGAGTTGATACATAACATACACAACAAAATATTTACAATAGACATTGAATATATGTGGATATTATGACAGGGAAAAAATTGTAGAAGTATAGTCCATTTTGTGGCAATGCCCCTTAAGGGGCGTTTCTTAATATTTTCACAGTAGCTTTCTCCTTTTGCTAGGCACTGCGGGGGTCTCTAACCCTGTGGGGCAATCTCCTAACCTTGTAAGGCAGTCACCTAACCCAATATAACCTAACCTAAAATAACCAATTAAATCCATTTCGAAAATATGATGATTCGCCCCTTAAGGGGCGTTGCCAAAAAAGGGACTATACCCAATTTTTATCAGTTTAGGTTGCAAACATAGACATCATTTATTAGTCAGCTTGTTCATCCAGTAGGAGGGGAGTGAATGGGGTAAAGGGGGAGGATGGGCGGATCACTTTTTTAGCCAGCTACATGTTTCAACTTATTAGAGTACATGATAATCTGGTGAATGATCAAAGTAATACTAAATCCATTACAGTAACAATATGCATAACTATCCACATTTTTTGTTGAGACACTGTTGTCTATGAAAATGATACCCATAGAATATAAGGTTTTCGGAGTATATTTTGATCAATGTTTTTAAAATTGTAGCATTATGTGAGGCTTTGAACTATTCTCAAACATATTACTTTAATAATAAATTTTAGAGAAAATTTTTAATATTTTAATCACATGTTTACATAGACATTGGTTGCAACTTACAATCCACAGATTAAGTGATTCAAATTCAAGCTTCTTTTAATAATTTAGAGATTATTTTTAAATTATTGTTTCTTAATTATGTACTTTTTTGTCACTTTATCATTTCTAAAGAAAGGTTGTTATTCGAGAAAAACTAAACTTATTAACATATATAGATATACATAGATTGATTTTTTACATCATCAAGACATGTAAATCATAAGATGGGCAAAACTTTTTATGATTTAGATATTTTGCTTCCTTTTTCTGACTTGCATAGATATTTTGAACAAACATGTTTAATATGTCTTTGATATGTGTGAGATTGAAATAAGTATATGTTTAGTAAGTATATCACATGACACAATTTGATTAATTTTTATATTGAATTCATGAGTAGCTTCACCAGCTGAATGAAAACATTTTTATCATTACAGAGTACTCTTTATTCAATTAACATGTCTGAGTGTCATTACCAACCAAAACTTTTACCAGAACTTGAGTAAACAGCAAAGAAAACCAATTAGCAGCAATTTTGTTGGATTCTGGTTTATATTCATAATAATTCAATTAGCGGAATGTAAAAATATTTATCTTTTTCATTGAAAACATATTTAATGCTTCTCTTTTAGCAGAAACTAAATTCTTTTCAATATATTTGTGTGTAATGAAATTATGTGATACTTTGGTAAAAAAAAGAAAAGCAGACTTAAAAACTAATCTTAGTGTATGTCTGTGTTTGATCAAGCTTGACATTAGTTTTTATTTGTACCCTATTCCTTCAATGTTTGCACTCAATAAAAGAAAAAAAAACTTTTATATTCTAACAATAGATAATACAACTGAGTGAAACATTAGAAAAGATCATACAAAAGAAATATAGTTTTCTTTGCTTAAAATGACTTTCTTATTTACTTCCAACTTGATTTGTAATTTAGTTTAATCAATCATAAATAATATTAATATTATGTTATTTTATAGATGACATAGTTAAACCTCTGGAAATTTTAGGCTATTCTAAAGAAGTTTTTGGTCAACCATTTTTATATAATTGTTCTAGTTGTACTTGTTTAGGTTGACCCAAGAAAAGTCTATCAACCCCCAAAAGCCTTTAGTAAGCTGGGGTATACACTTTTTAAAATGTTTGACTCTATAGTTTGCTTTTCATTTTAAAAATAAGTTAAAATTCAATGAACAAATTATATCAGGCAACACACAAAGAGTTGTAAGTTTACTGTTTAGTCCCCGCAAGTCCCCGCAAAGTGGTTAATTCCCCATAACATTTTACTAAATTTGATTTGTTTTGAAAATGTGTGTATAACAATAGTGTCGTGCAAAGTAGAGTGACAGCTCTGTAATTGAAATGCAGTATTAACAATGATTGCAGGAAAGGGGAGTAAGTTCCTCCCCCCACAACACCACTCCACTCATTTAATCTTTAAGTACTCTAGATTACAGTACATGTACATTGAATAGAATAACATTTAGAAGTTGCAAATAGTGGATTTTCTAATTTAATTTCATTTAGTGTTTATTTAATAATGTAATGAAAGGAAACATTTTTTAAAGAAAAAAATGCAATTCTCTTGTATTATACAGGGTGGATAAATTATTAATTCATTTGTCAAAAATGCTATAAAAAAAGACAAATATTATTACAAGGTGGCCTCCATATTCACCTCTTCTGTCCTTATTCTTAAGCTTAGAATAACATATTTTGTTATATTTTGCCTACACACAAATGACCAAAATAAGACTTTCTTAAAAATTGTGAACCAAGTAGTTTAGATATTTTAGAGATCTTAAAAGACAAGAAAACAAACGGAAATATCTGTTTTGTTTAGTTTGCCGGATATGTAGTTTCTGAATTACTTATATACAAGAACTATTTATTTATATTACAACATGAATTAAAGGCAATTTAATCTTCACAAAACATTTGATAAAAAATTCATGTAGATTTAATTTTTCAACAACTGGTGATGACTGTTGCATTTTTTTGACATTATCAAATGTATGGTTATGTTATTACTCAAATATGCATATCATCTGAATAAAAATCTTAAACAAAAGAAAATTCGATTTAAACAAAGCACTTGACAACAAATACCACTTATGAATGATGCAGTTTTTTTTAGGCATTTAAAATTGTATAGTTATATAATTAAATGTCCTATTTCCTGCCGGCCAAACCTATGACCAGAAAATGCACATGAATAAAATTTAGAAACAATTTGAGCAAGGGCGTGCATAGCATAGAATAAGGAGGAATAGAAGTGAAAACTCTAAAAATTTCTGGGAAATTTGAAGGAATCTTTGACTTGCGCAGTAAAGACAATTAGGATAAAGTACAAATCACAATGACTAGTTGGACAAAATTAGAAAAATTTAATTTGTATCAAAATCTAATATATACTAGTAAAATTATTTTGATCTTCAAGATTTATAATTTTGTAATTTAGTGTAACACACTTGACTTTGGAACATTTTACATTAGCTCTATAAAATCAGAAGGTAATTATTAACCTATACATATAAATATATGATTGAGACTATCGCCTCTGATGCACACCTCTTATAGGAGTGGAGACAGCAAGAATTGCTTGGTCGTTTTAGACAAAGATGAAAAGTCACTTAACATTATGTTGTTTTAATTTTGGTAAGTTTGATTGACCACATTTGTAATTTTCAAGGGTCAGTTAAATGGGTACAACCCCTTCCTCCTTCCTCCCCCCTCCCCCCTACCACAAGTTAATGTATGGATGTAGTTGAATCATGTATAAATCAGCTGTTTAAAAACATACATAAGAGCGCAACCTAGTTTTATAATATAAATACTGAGACCAATATTTTTTGTAAATTTTCTTACATAATTATATTTTTTAAGGCTTAAAATGCACATCAAATTCATTTTTAATCCATTGTGAATAGGGAAGAGAAAGGTGGATTCTTGGCTACAAGGCTTTTAGTAAATTATTGCAAAAGGAATTTATTTTGAATATTTTTTCTGAATAATTACTGAAATCATGTTATTTACTAACAGCCTTATAGCCATTTTTGTCTTTCTAATGTTCCAATTTTATTTCAGGCTAGCCAGGCAGAATCTCCTACCTGGATTCTATTCTATACTTTATCTTCTTTGGTGCATAGCCTTTTGAATATGCCCCTCTGAAATGATATAACCTGGGGGGAAGTGTAAAATTATTTTGGGGCTATTTAATGGAATGTTATGGAAGTTGGGTATGTTTAATCTACACTTTCTGAAATTGTAAAGTATGGGGGTGGTATACTCCCCACTTGCCCTGCTCGCCCCAAGGTAACGCCTATGTGTTTGATAATGCTGAGCATATTTTAAATGCATTTTATATATTTGAACAAATATTTGCGAAAATTATCCCAAACATTTAGAAAAACAAATCTTATTTTACCTATATACCTACTTACAGACTGATTACTGATGTTAATAAGTTTAATAGGAAAACTAAGTTAAGCTGTGTCTATATTTCTACAAAGTTATCAGTCAAAATAACACCTTAACTTTGATTACATATTTTTTGTTTTGAAATCCTCACAGTGCATTTTAATACTTAAAATACGACTTCGAATCCTTTTAGATAACTAGTCAAAGGGCGTAAAAAATAACCTTACCAAGACTAAAATCTAAAACTAAATTTACCTAAACCCATCCCAGGACATATGTGAAGCTTCCCTAAAATTAGTTTCTCGGTTCAGTAGCTACTCAAATCTTTAGCTACAGACAAAATAACCTTTATATAATAAGATAGCTAAGAAGCCACTAGCTTTACAAAAGAAGCCTAATTTACAGTATATAAAGGGGATATCTTAAATGTTCTTCTTATACTTGATGGGATATTATCAATATTTGTAGTAAATGTAAAGGTACATGCATACATACAACATACAAACACGAATATGTAAATATTAAAATGGTTTTCTCCTATTGCAATATCCATCCATATTCCATATCAAAGTTTTTTTTCCCAAATGATTTGGTTATTTTATTATCTTATCCAAAGATTTTAAAAAACTAAGTAAGAATTGTTATATGCTAAACTAGAGGCTATGTCATTAGAGGCCTCTAGGGGCACTTGGGGAGGGTAAATTTGATAACCCAATTTTTTATTTTAGATTTCTCTGGGTAGGGTGGTGGTACCCTTTACCAAAATAGTTATATACCTTCCCAGGACCTTTGAGAAGCTACCCTTGAAAGGAGAACCATAGCGGCTCAGCGGTTAGCGATATCCTTCAGTAAAAACAAACAAATAAACAAACAGAGAGACATCCTATTACTTTATTAAGTTCTGTGTTTTTGTAAGTTACTAATATAAGTACAAGATGCTTTAACTGCAGATTTTAGGAATTTAGTATTATCAAAATTATTTCTATAACGATCATGGGAAGATTTATCACCCCTTATGGGGGAAGTTTTCCTTATATCTTTCCCCCTCAGTATAGGTAAAAGCCTTTATCAGCTGCTAAATCATATAAATGCTTTCTTATATAATCTATGCAATAATTGATTACAAGAATAAATAATAAGTGGCACATATATTCATAATAATTATTACAAGGATGACAACATCCATAAATAGCGAAGCTCAAAAATTAAAGAAACTTAATCTTCATTTGTCAAGTAAAAATTTAGACTTCTACCTTGAAAAGCAGCTGAGAAAAAAAAAATAAATTTGTCATCATCACTATTCAGGATAACCAGATGAATAAAGACAGTTATTTAGTAGATGCCTATTGATCAGAGGAATCTGCCGTCAATTATGTAAACATTCTTGCCAGTAACATTTTCTTCAATAGACGGACAGACGTACATACAGTAAAATTTAGAAAAGCTTTGACATTAAAAAAAATATGATATTATTAGCTTGTTCTACATAATATGAATACTAATAGTGTCAACAACATACAAATAGTAAGAACATGGCTATTTTTAAAAGCGTAGCTTTTCTATGATTAGGGTCGGTCCGTCCGTCCGTCCGAGACGGTTAGCTTTTTTCGTTAATTTAGGCATGTTAGAATTGTCCTATCGATTTCAAACTTTGCATGGTGATTCCTGAAGTAGTTAGGTATGATTTAGAAAGCAACTCTATAATTGTTACTAGAATGTCCTAAGTCCATTTTTAACATGTTGATTTTAACCTTTTTAACAACAAATTTTTATGTGATAAAATTATCCGATTGTTCTGATAATCGTTTAATAATCGTTCTTTTTACATATGTTTTAAATAAAACGTGTTTGTTGAAAAAATGGGTTTTTTTATATTTGAAATTCCCTAAGGTCTAAAGCTAAACATATAGCCAGCAAGAGATAACAGGGAGGGGAAGGACAATGAAATATAAATCATTTACAGCCTCAAATTCACTGCATTTATATCCACTAAAAGGCAGAATTTAAAATATCAGAATTTCGGATATATTTTTTTTTCGTCCATTGTCTTTTACCTGTAGTTGTATAGTTTTTTTTTCTGGCCATTCAAGTGTTCATTTTATATTCATGCAATTTTTTGCATTAATTCTTTTAAAAGAATATAAAGTAAGAAATACAAGAGTTTGGTAGATTTTTTGTATTATTATTGTTGCCGCATTTTTGTACAATTTTATAATAGAATGGATTGAAAATATATTATAACAAGGATGACAACGTCCATAAAAGCGAAGCACTGAAACGGTAGGACAAACGGACATTAACACTTGTAAAGTGTCAGAACTGAATAGGCAGATTATTATTGCATAAGTATAAACAAAATTGTAAGTAAATTTGTTGCAAAATTGCTTAAATACATAATACTATTTATGGACATACTTACATTTTAGTACTTAATTATAGAGAGGCTTCGCTTATAACATTGTACCTTGTTGTAATAGGAATCAGGACTACTACAAGAATCACCATGCAAAGTTTGAAATCGATAGGATAATTCAAACATGCCTAAATTAACGAAAAGAGCTAACCGTGACGGACAGACTGACGGACGAACCGACCCTAATTATAGAAAAGCTTCGTTTTTAAAAATATTATAACAATTTACATGTCTAATCAATTTTTCAATGTTTTCATTACATTAATGCAACTTTCTGTTTTAAGCCTAATTTTTTAAATTAAATTATAAAGAATTAATTTACTTTTTTTACATATTGTCAAAAGTAAATTCAACGAAAAAGCTATATAGTCGATATAATTCAAAATAGTATGCCAAATGTTAATCTTAAGCCTAACTAATTTTAAAAAGGTCTTTTTTTAAAATTGAATGAAATAGGTCACCATAACATATGAAAATGCCTTGTTTTAAAGTTTGCTTTTTAACAAAGATGACAACATCCATATAAGAGAAGCTCAATTTATAAGACAGAAAAAAACGCTCTCATAATTTATCAATTAGTGTTTGAAATTAATATGACATTTATGACATGCATAAATGAACCATCAAAGCTATCCGTCACAAATGTACGACCAACTGACGAAGATGATTAAAGTCCCTCAACAGATTATGACGTCATACGCTAAAATAACCAATTACAGCCCAGCCTAAATTTTACCATTGCATTGGTCAATTACAGTGTATACTGGCCTCTGTTGTTCTATCGTATGACGTCATAATCTGTTGAGGGTTTTTAATCATCTTCCCAACTGACGAACCGGTCCTAATTATAGAAAAGCTTTGCTTCAAAAATGGTATATAATTATGCATAACCATAAACTCATTATAAACAAAAAAAAATGCAGAGTAGAACTAGGAGAAAATGACTGACTTAAATGCATATTTTTAGTGCTAAGTGCAGCGGCTATGCCATAATTAAAAGCAAAGCTTCTCTGTAAAGTGATGTAGTGTTCTTTAGTTGGGTATGTTGATGGTATTATTTTTGAAAGAATTGTCTGATTGTAATAAAACTCATAATTCATTATTATTATACGCGATTGTTTGATAATTTGTCATAATTAAAAAAAAGATTCTCAGGAATGTTAACCAAAGAGTTTTCTACATACCTCTATTTTATGCATTTGAGACTCAATTAAAGGTTTATTAACTTTTTGGGGTTTATAATATTCAGAGAAAAGCTAACTGTATTACTATTAACGTAAAACAATAGAGGGGGGATTGGTTTAAAAAAACTGTATTTCTCAACCCCGTGGAACCTGTCCTGTATTTTAATTAGGTCTTTGATTATCAGCCCATAGCGTCGGAAATATTAACACAGCCAAATCGCTACAAAAAAAAGCGCCAGAAAGCAATTTTTTAGCAGACGAATAAGGTCATTGGATTCAAGTATTTGGCTGGGTTATACATCTATAATTAAACATTTATTATATCACTCGACTAAGTTGGATATCATCATTCTTGTTGTATATATTTTTTGCATAAAAACTAAGAAAAACATTGTTTTTGATATTGTAATGGTAATAAGAACTAGGGCATTACATAACCAATAGCATCATACAATACTATTTTTACATAAATAATGCAAAAATCATGAAGAATAATTAATTTTAAATAGAAAAAAAATATTTTTGGGGTATTTTTTAAATTGCGAGATTGGAGGAAATTTCCCTATAACCTGAATAACATGGGACATAAAAGTAGCTTCACTGAAAAAAAAAGATATCAATATCGGTTCAGTGGTTAGCGGAGTCTTCGGTGGGAAGCTTTTTATGATGCCTATAAAATATGACGTCATACTGGCTTACCATTGGTTAATTGAAATGTTTACTGGCCTGCCATTGGTAATTTAGTCTGTGTATCGGCCTATCATCGGTAGTTTATATTGTATGGCGTCATTTGTATAGGGGTGTTATAAAGAGGTTCTTTGGTACGTATAGACAAACAAACAGACTTTCCTGTTATATGTGAAAATAGTGGTCTATATAGTAGCCTCAATATAATATAAGGGTAGGGGGTAGGATTGATGATTGATATGATGTAAAAATAATATATAATTGACTATTCATCAATTCAGTATATTACACATTGTTATGAGAAAATTTATTCTTAAGTTTTTTTCTCTCGTAATCTTTTAATTGTTCATTCTATATCCGCGGAAAGCCGTTTATAATACGATAAAAGAAATAACTATTTTCGTCAGGGGCGTCCAAGCTTTTTCATTTGGGGGGGGGGGGGGGGGGGTAAAAATTTGAAAACAAAAATTTTGGGGGTGCCAACGACACCCCCAAGCTCATTTTGGGGGGGAGGGTAATCCTTATATCATAGAGGTATTTTTTTATTTGGGGGGGGGGGGTAAAATTAAAAATCCAGAATTTTTTTTTAGGGGGGGTAATCACCCCTTTATCCCCCCCCCCTTGGACGTCTTTGATTCTCGTATCACTTCGAAATATTAATATCTGGTTTATTTAAAGCGGTTCTCAGCCATACTTAAAAATTATGTCTAGCATCGTATTATATCCCGTTTTCTACGAATATAAAAACTGGTCTTAATCTTATAATTGTACATTTTATATCCGCGGAAAGCTGGTTATAATATGATGCGAGAAATAACTATTATTGTTTCCAATAAAAGATATCAATTTAAATAACCCATCATAAATATAAGAAGCCTACTTAAAAAAAATCAAACCAATTGCTATTATCATTACTTGGTAGTTTTGCGGTCTATATCCTTCATCTAATAAATATATTTTAAATAAAATTTCTGTTGTTGATTACTCTATAATAATGTAACTCTATTATCAATACTTGGCAGTTTTGTGGTCTGAATCCATCATTTAATCACCATAATACAATTATAAATAACTAGGACAGTTACTAACGATAGTAGCGCAGCCAGGGAATCTTAAAGGATAAGACAAGGAACAAAAAAATCGATATACAATGATAAACAAATTCTACCTTTCTGTAGATTAAGATTATTGGCTAAAAAGTTTGGACATTGCTAGCTTTTACAAACAATACCCAAAGTCTTTTAGATAAAAAATTAAGTGATATTTTTTATAATAGTTTGAGTACCTGTGTAATTTAAATTCTAATGTCCCTTCCTCTCCCGTTTCTATTGTAGAGATATTAAAACATATAAAAAGTAAGTATGATATAGCTAAAGACGTACAGACAGTCATGACTGACTTGTAAATTAGTTACACTACATACTTAAACAAAACTGGGTCTTTAAGAGATTATTGTTCCAAGAATAATTTTAACACATAAAAGCAATACATATTGTCCACTTTGGGCTAGAATTGTATCAAGACAAAAGTAAGTGCCGAGCCCTGGGACCTATGTATTGTGAAAATAGACATAAAACCATGATGATTCCTGGCAAAACCAAAATATTTCAGCGGGGGCTTTTTGAGAAAATTAGATTTGAAAATTTCAAATTCAATTTTCACCCCCTAGGAGTGGCCGCATAATCATGACAAGAAAAGCAAATATTATTTATTTTAAATTTTGAACACCTTTGCTTTTATAAAGTCTTTCATAAAACCTCTCTATATATGATTTATTTTCGGCTGAAGTTTCGTGACCTTTGCAAAGCAAGTGATAAAAATGGCCATCAATTAACTCCCTTCAGGAGTGGTTTTATGAAGAACTTTATAAAAGCAAAGATGTTCAAAATTTTAAATAAATAATATTTGCTTTTCTTGTCATGATTATGCGGCAACTCCTAGGGGGTGAAAATTGAATTTGAAATTTTCAAATCTAATTTTCTCAAAAAGCCCCCGCTGAAATATTTTGGTTTTACCTGGAATCATCATGGTTTTATGTCTATTTTCACCATACATAGGTCCCAGGACTCGGCACTTACTTTTGTCTTGATTCAATTCTAGCCCACAGTGTGTCCCATTACGAATTTATGAATTTAAGAGAAACATGGAAAGAAAACGAAGTTTCGGGTTTCATCGCATTTTCACAGTATCTCTTCTCATATTTCCAGCCCCTGCGGTTGGCTCAACCCTGCGGGGCCTATCTTCTAACCCGGTGGGGCAATCATTAACACTTAACCTAAAATTACCTTTCAAAAGCTACTGTGAAAATGCGACGAAACCTACAACTTCGTTTTCTTTACATAACCCTGATAATATATTTTATTTAGTACTAAAACCTAATAGTATTTATTTACTTTCAGGTAATTGAAATTTCAATTAGGAAATTGTGAGATGGCGGCGGGGAGGGTGGTGGGGATACAGTGTTCCCCTTCACCACTCAGAAAAAAAGAAAACCTGCCAAAATACCAATACTAAGTATATCGAAAAATAGCCAATTCATATTAAAGATATTTGGATTTTTGAACTAATTGATTTAAAGCAGGGATGGAGGGGACATTTGACTGTAAAATATACTTGTTCCAAAAATTTTATTACACGATCTTTTGTTTAATTAATATTTAAGTTTTAATTTGGTTGCTAAAAGTTACAACAGTAATTTCCATCTACATAAGGATACATTTTATTTATCATAATTTAGTTGTAAATCAATTTATCACCCATTTTCTTATCCCTTAAGATCATTTTTAAATAGTATACAGTTGATCAGTTATCCCAACAGATCTATAGTATAGATGTATATACAGACAACTACCTCCCTTCCTTTTTCAAAGACCTCTTTCGTCTGCTTATAAATTATTTTCTGCTACTTGGCTGTGTTAATATAAGCGACACCTTTGGTTGATTTTCAATGACCCAATATAAAGGTTGCACAAGGCGGTTGCGATGGGGAGATACAGTTATTTAACCCTTTCTCCCTCAAGTGTTTTACTCTAATGTTATCCTTCATAAATAGAATCGTTTATAAATTTCAAGTATTGAAAATATAACAATGTGCTTACAAGTATTAATTAAGTTAAGAACAATACCACCAATTAACTTTATTTTTTCTTCCTTCCTAGTTACACTTTTTAGTAGCGTTGCTGCACTATTTTTCGAAATGCCCATCTGTCTGTTCGTATGTAAGTTTAGGTAATTAAATGATTTTCTCAACTGCTATTAAAGATAGAGTTCTGAATGTTTTTGAAGATTTCCTTAACCTTCGGAAACGAAGTTCTTTATAGTGCCTATAAAAAAAATGAAGTCATTCAATACAAATGACCAATTATAGGCAAATATACATTCTAAATTACCAATGGCAGGCAAGTATACATTTTAACTGACCAATGGTAGGTCATATTTTATAGGCATTATAAAAAGTTTCCTTGAAAAAAATATTGGAATTGTCTGTATATTTTTTGGGATAATGTGATGTATTACTTATTGAGATATACTTCTGAATTTTTTTTGTGAAGATTATCCAAATCAATTAACATTTGATCTACTTTCTTGCTTCGCTTCTTTGTATGATAACATCTTTATTTCTTCCTGAAATATTTTGTAGACAATTGGTGCTTAGTTCAAAAATGACAACAATGATTGGGATAATTAATAATTCTGTGAGTCATGGCAAGGACAATATAATTTACTGGTTTCACAGGAGAAATACGTTAAATAGCTTAGAACCAGCACATGATCAATAGGTATAAAATTCTATAAAATGCACAACCTGATCGGTTCGGCGGTTATAAAAATCTTAAGTTTTAGACAGACGGACTGAAAGACAGACAAACTGTATAGCTTGAATTATTTATGTAATTATGTTCCGTAAGAACTCGTAAGGTTGTACCAATATTCCGACAAACACAGTATTGGTAGTACAGGTTTTTAGCTCTTTAGCGGTTAGGAGGGACTTGCTCAGTTTATTAAACATCAGATTGACAACTTAAATACATATTTGTTATTAAACTTATTTCTAAAAAATATCAAATGTACTCTCAGAGCTGCTTATAATGAAGTCATTTAAGATTTGGACACAAAAAGAAAACACACAGGCACACAAATTTTGTATGGTCAAGAGGACGCTCTTTAAGAGAATATTTTGTTTTAATGTTGAAACTGTATCTACACATCTTTTAACAATATTAACTAGAAAAACAATATTGCACTAAATTTTATAGTGTCTCCAAAAAAGTGGACAAATGTTTCGACTTTGGCCAGACTATGTTTAATAGTTTATGTCTTAGAAGGGAATATGACGTTATTCTTTTGGGACACTATAAGCTGCTTCCTAAACCTAAGCTATTTTAGAACATTTCATAGGAATAAGGCTATTGTTGTGATGACAAAATAACAGCATTAATAATAGATTATTATGAGATTTTTACTATAAAACAAAATAGCATACTGTCCTTTTTCTGTTGTCTTTTTATTTCCCCCCGGGAAGGTTGTTGTGTTAATTAGAAACAATTTTGTCCAACAATATATCAGGGGTTTAGAGATAGGATAATGGAGGATAAAATAATCTTTCTACCAATATTTCCTCCCTAGGAAAGAGATAGGGCAATGGTCGATAAAGTAATTTTTCCCCCGGGAAGGTTTTTGTGTTAGTTAGAAACAATTTTGTCCAACAATATATCAGGGTTTTAGAGATAGGACAATCAAGGATAAAATAATCTTTCCCCTCATATTTCTGCAATTAGAAACAATTTTGTCCAACAATATACCAGGGGTTTAGAGATAGGATAATGGGGGATAAAATTATCTTTCCCTCGAGTTTCTTGATTTTTAGGAGAGGAGGCAATCTTTTCGGGAGTGGTGTGTTCACCCTCCAGAAAAATGGATTAAAACCATAATATGATCGGTAGGAATATTCCCTGAAAAGTATGGCCCCGTCGTTTTAAAGTAAGTGAGATTTTAGGCTTTATCAGGACGTACAGACTGACAGATAGACATCGTTCTACTTTATGTTATAGATTTAAACAAAAAACACATTGAAATTTATATATACACATTATATTAGCTATGGCCACTTCAAATAACACTTCAATCTTTCATTCGATATAAGTCATGAAGGGAAGGGACATTGGACCATAAATTACACTGGTACCTAAAGATTTATGATCAGTTGGCTTAAAATTGGGAAATTTTATTGTGTCTTGATTTGCTGCTACAAACTTGTCGTGTCCATTCCAAACTATTCTAACTACAGAATGGCAATTTTTTTTTTATAATAGTAAGGGGTGTAAATCTGTTTTTCGTTCATTGTCCTATCCCTTCAGATGCCTGAATATCCATCCATATAATTCATACATACTGCTATCTATCTATCAAGCTGCGTATAAAAAAATTGAGTATAGTCCCTTTCGTGGCACCGCCTCTTAAGGGGCGTTTCGTCGTATTTTCTCAGTAGGTTTTCCTCTATTTCTAGCTACTGCGGAGCCAATTGCCTAACCCTGCGGGGTGATCACCTAACCTAACCAAACCTAATATAAACTATCAAAAGCTACTGTGAAAATACGACGAAAATGCACCCCTTAAGGGGCGTTGCCACGAAAGGGACTATTCCCAAAAAAATTGGGAAAACGCACTTCTTTGCAGTCAAAAGGTCAGAATATTTTCTCCAAGAAAAAAATGGTAACCATTACAAGCAAGCAATTTTGGTGTGCTATAAATTTCGCATATTAACATATATCAAATCGCGGATAAATATAACAGTATATAAATACAGAGAGAGAAGGGCAATGGGCCGTTTATTACACTAGTTCCCAAATTTTTATAGTAATGTTTTCTTATTCGTTGGCTTTACAACTTTGGGGACTTTAGTGAATTTTGATTCTTTAAATTCAGTGTTCAAACTTTTAAACCACTAATTTTACGCTGCAGTTGGGTTAATTTTGTGTATCATCATTTGGAATGTACATCAATTTATCGGCCATTGTCTTATTCTTTTAGATCCCTGATATGAAGTGTTGTTTAATGATAATAATGATAAAAGGGTGATTAGGGGCAATTTATGCTGTAGTAATAAAATGCGGTGAAACATGTGCGAAAATGATTGTATGCCAACAATTTCACGTATTGCAAAAATTTTGCTAGGATTGCATAATTTTAGACTTTGCATGTGCGAGCCAGTTTAACTCAAAAAGTCCCCCCCCCCAAAAAAAAAAAAAAAATACACCAAAAATATGTATTTTTTTGTTGAATTTCAAAGACAGCAATTTTTGCAAGGACCATTCCTATGCCGATATTGTTATCCTTTCCTCTGTTAAATAAACCAAACAGTCGTTATACACATCTTCCCTTAGAGTTATAGGCTCATAGTACAATTCGTTTTATTCATGTATTAAAAAATACAGATACTTCTAAAGAATCTTGAATTATTGTTAAAAAGTGTGTAAATAAAAAGAAACGAATTAAATAGTATTTCTTGATGTAAATTAATTCAATAAAGGTAAACGTACAAACACAATAAACTATAGAGTAGGACTCGTACAAAGCATACTTGAAGAGAAAGTTACAAAAAAAATGTTAAAAAAAAAGTTATGCTCGAATTTAGTGTTGAAAAAAAACCTTTGTGGGTGGATTCATGCATAAATGAATGATTAAATTAACATAAAAAGGAAAATATCTTTTTAATTAGTTCTAAATATTCATATTATTATTAATTCATTATTATTCATTCATATTATATTCATATTTTTAGTTAAAAATATTAATATTTTAGACCAGGATTATTGTTTTTCTGTTTGTAAATGTTCATTGCTATTTTGTTATCAAGAAAGAAATAAACTTTGCCGCAATGGATTCTTACATCAGATTACCATTACCTCTAATAAAGTGAAACTTGTAGCTGGCTAAAAAAAATTATCTCTCCCATCTAACACCTTTTCCCCATCCGTACCCTTCCTACTAGATGAGGAAATGACCAATAAATGATGTCCATGTAAGCAACCTAAAATGACGACAATTTTTCTCCTGTCATAATATCCAAGTATATTCTACATTAATATTTTCTTCTAATATCCTTCAAAGACATTAAAAACGATTCCTACTGCTGCTATGTCAGATGCGCACCATAAATAGTTAGAGTAAGGGGAATGCCCATAGACAGGCGAAACTCATTACCATGCACACTTCTCAGACAAAGGTCGTGCAATCTGGTTGTCTTTTGGATGTTACTTAACCTAATATCCTTGGATATTAAAGTATCGCATTCCAATACAAGCGGATGATGCTCTTGATTCTCTAGATGACCACTTAAAAATGAACACATTACGAGGTAAGGTAACATATTTACATATAAATTTTAGGCAATAATCCTTTTCCTTTCTCTCTCAATTGGATTGGTTTCTAATGCAAACTCTCTTTACAAACTTTAAAACCCAATTTCGTGGCAACGTCCATTAGGGGCGATTCGTCGTATTTTTAAAATGGCTTTTTATAGGTTAGGTTAGGTTATATTTGGTTTGGTGATTGCCCCACAGGGTTAGGCAATTGACCCCGCAGGGTAAGAGCCCCCCCCCCCCCAGGTTCTAGAAATAGGATAAAAGCTACTGTGAAAAATACGAAGAATTGCCCCTTAAGGTGCGTTGCCACGAAAGGGACTATACCCCAATAAAATATCTAGTGCCAGATTCTGTGTGTGACAAAAATTGTAATTAGATAGATAAAGTTTGTAAAAAATATGTCTCATTATTCAAAAGAATGTGTATATAATGTACATTCTTATCTTATCTGATATGTCTGTATGTACAATAAATGTACGATGTTTAACCCAGACAACTAACTCTGTGGTGGGGACCTTTTTTGTCTGCTAGTAAATTGCCTTTCCGACGATATTGGCTCATATTCAAAGACCTAGTTGAAAGTCGGCACAGGGACCCCACCCCGTGGATAGAGTTAAATATAGTTCGCCCCCCCCCCCCCTATTCGTTTACTTTAATGTCTGTACGGAAAAATTTCGCTAACCGCTTAACCGATATGACCCTTTTAATTCAATGGAGGTTTTAGAGGTCCCAGAAGGTTTATTTTTAATATGGTACCTCCAAAATATATATTATATAATATATCCCTCATAAAAATGTGTATTAGAGTAAAACACTAGAGGGAGAAAGGGTGAAATAACTGTATCTCTCCATCGCAACCGCCTTGTGCAACCTTTCTATTAGGTCATTGAAAATCAACCAATAGTGTTGCTTATATTAACACAGCCAATTAGCAGAAAATAATTTAGAAGCAGACGAAGGAGGTCTTTGAAAAAGGAAGGGAGGTAGTTGTCTGTATATACATCTATACTATAGATCTGTTGGATGTGTAATAGTACTTATAAACCTCCTGTTTTAGTTTGTCATTATGCATCCCTTTGTCCTTGTTTGCAAGGACAATGTTTAACCAATATTTGAACTCGCCAATGAGATTATATTTTATTGTGTTTATACAAAATATAAGATTTAATAAATAGCATAATTAACTATTTGTTAAAAGTTAAGTTAGACAAATTAATTGTTTTTGTTTCTTAAAGCATAGGTATTTGTTAATACAAAAAAATAATTTATTGGGGTCTTTTCTGAACATTGTGTAACGATCCATTTGGCCGTTTATATATAAAGGCAGGATCGTTGAAAGAAAACGAAGTATCGGGTTTGTCGTATTTTCACAGTAGCTTTTCTCCTATTTCTAGCCCCTGCGGGAGATCTAACCCTGCTAGGCAATCATTAACATTTACCTAACCTAACCTAACCTAAAATAACCTATCAAAGGCTACTGTGAAAATAAGACGCAACCCACCACTTCGTTTTTTTTCCATGATCCTAAATGCATTTAGACTGACATTCATACTGTTTATTTGTAGAATAATATTTTGAAACGTTTTTCAAATTTCTTAAGATTTTACAGAAATAATTATATCTTTATTACTAGAACACTTGTTTTGTATGATGAGTGAAGGTCAATAGAAAATTAAAATTTAAAAATCAAGTCAATTTTATATATCTACCTTAAGTAAGTACATTCTATACATTTGTTGTTATTTTATTAAAATAAGAATTAGTTTTTATATTATTCTATTATATTCTACTAACGGCTACGCCCCCTAGAGGCCTCTAGGGGCACTTGAGGAGGAGAAGTTTTTTTTTTTTTTTTTTTTTTTTGGGGGGGGGGGTAGGCCCCTCCACATTTTTAATTTTAGTTAAAAAAAATTCGGGGGGGGGATTTTTATTTTTGGGGGGGTGTTGGGGGTCCCACCCCCAAAGAAAATAGTTATAAACCTTCCCGGGACCTATGAGTAGCTACCCTGTTAAGGAGAACCCGATCCGTTCAGCGGTTAGCGAGATCCTTCGGTACAGACACACAAACACACACATAGACATCCTGTTACTTTAGTATAAGGATTATATAAAGTACTAAGGTTTTTTTAACTAAAGATTTTAATAACTTCTAGACTGATTGAGTTCTCCTCTATAGGGAAGGTTCATCTATGTCACAGGATAGTTTAAACCTATTTTCATTGTATAGATTTAATCCTTGGGATGGTTTTAGGCTATTTTTCTGTCCCCTATCTACCACTTTAAATACAGAGCCCCCTAGATGCTAGGGGCGCAATCATATGAAGAAAATCTTGGAACTAAATTAGCTCTTAAAATTGTGATAATTTGTTAGTCAAGAAACACAGAGAAAGAGGGGACACTGGGCTACTTAATAACTAGTCCCCAAAGTTTTATGATAACATATTCTTATTCGTTGGCTAAACAACTTTGGGGACTTTGGTGAATCTTGATTGATTTGTTCAATAAGTTGGATGTTTAAACGTATAATCTTATTTTAATCTACAGTATAGTAGGGGTAGTTTTGTGTATCATTATTTGGGATGTATTGTACATCAATTTATCGGCCATTGTCGTATTCCTGCAAGAAACATGTAATTCAAAGTAATTTTGTAGAAATTAATATGGTATTTTTGTCAACATAAGCTAAAGTTTAACATGATAAAGACTGCACTTGTACTTAACAATTGCTATTATGAAAGTACAATTACATTTTTTACATAAGCTAGCATGTTAACGCGTAGCTACGCTTCAATTTTTTCTGTCAGTCAGTCAAAACATATAGAGTTTGTTTCCAATAAAATCAAAAAAGAATATTTAATCTGAAAAAAAACAGGCGAAGCCCAATCTGTACCACTTTTGCACTTCTCTTAATTCCAGTGACGTCATAAAATGAGGGAGTTGAGGGGAGAAGTGGGAAAGAAAACTCCTAAAAAAGAGATTGAGAATCCCTCATTTTTATTACGTCACAGGAATCAAAGTGGTACAGATTGAGCTTCGTCGAAAAAACAAAGTTTTAACTTCAATTTGTGTTAAAGTTAAAGGCAAAATTTTTCATTATGATAGAAATAAATAGATTAAAATGGATGTGATTATATCCATCCTTTTTTTGGATAATTCTGTACTTGTTTGATCAGTTTTTTTTGTGCAGCTATTGTTTCTTTTCATATTTTGATGTGACTGTATCTAGGGATGCAGGGAGAGTGCAATGCAAGAAAAAATATTCATCCCCCAATCTCATCATTTAGTTGCTTGAAATACAATATGATCCTTAAACTACAGTACAAAGTAGCAGAGTACTAAATTTTTAATCAGTAATTTCAATCTAAAAGGGGCAATTTTGTTTATCATTGCAGTTATCGCCCCTGAATCCTCCCCACATTTTGTAATTTTAATTGAATGGGAGATTATTTTCCTTCGTTGTTCTATCCTTGCATCCCTGTATTTACTGTGACTAACTATGGTGGTCCTCTCAATTTTAGTTTCCGATTTTGTACATATCACCCTGATCCTATCTCAATATTTACTACTAGCTAAAAAAGCTTCAAACTTCCAAAAAAAATCAAAATTTAAATTTTGAATGTATAATGTATAATAAGTCGTCTTATTATTCATCTTTAAATAAATGATGATGTAACTGAAAATAACTTTTGCAATAGTTGTGTTATCTGTCGTACTAATTCAGAAATTAGTGAACAAATGGGAATTAAATTTTCAGTTGATCACTATGATAGTTTTTGCTCTCTATCATTGCATTGTTCATATAATTGAAACTATTAATGAAACTCTGGGAGGGAGGGGACATTGGGCTGTTTATTACACTTGTTCCCAAAGTTTTATAATAATGTTTTCTTATTCGTTGGCTTAAAAACTTTAAGGACTTTTAGTTGAGTGTCCAAACGTTTTAACCATTAAATTCAATCTACAGAAGTGGTAATTTTGTCATCATTGGGGATGTAAATAAATTTATCGATCATTGTCTTATCCCCTTAGATCCATGAGAAGAATCACTTATTTCATTAGTGAAGCACCCCTAGCCCCCCTTCCCTATCCTCAAAAACTTTATTTCTCGCTGTTGTTAACAACTTTTCGTTCAGCCGTTAGAGAGATCTTACAGTAAAAACAAACACACAAAAATATCGATGCTAGATTAAGTCATAATAAAAAGTATATTCTTTCATATTGCTTTAAACAACTTTTAATGCCTAACACGAAGAAAATGTCTTGTAAAAACATTAAACAATTTCTTTAGATAAAATTTCTTTTTCATCTGATGGGCTTAGAAAAACAAGACTACACTTACACACGTACTCTTTTATATACAAAACTAGCGGCTACGCCCCTAGAGGCCTCTAGGGGCACTTGAGGAGGAGAGAGTCGAATTTAGTAATTTAATTTCTTATTTTAGATTTTTAAAGAAAAAGCAAAAAAAATTTACGTTTGATGTTTGTTTTTCGTTGAACTCTCTTTCTTAAATTGAGAAATTTAAAAAAAAATTAATTTCTCTAGGGAGGGTGGTGGTACCCTCCCCCAAAATAGTTATAAACCTTCCAGGGACATATGAGAATCTACCCTCTTAAGGAGAACCCGATCGGTTCAGTGGTTAGCGAGATCCTTCGCTACAAACAGACAGACAGACAAACAAACAAACAGACAGACATCGTTCTACTTTGTATTATAGATAGCTTTAGTGTCTTATCCAATTTTTCTTTTTTTAAGTTTTGTACTTATTTCCCCAATGTTGATTATAAAATTATTATGTATAGATCACAATCATAATATGACACTGGTTGTTTGAACCAACCAATCAATATTTAGTCTGAGTACCCAATGTTTTTAACTTAATAGAGAACGTATTTTTTTGCCCTTTGTTATTTTTTTTTCTAAAGCTCAGCTTTTCTATACTTCAAGTACTTCTCCAAGCAATTTATGTTATGAAAGAATTATATTATTATTCTTATAAAACTAGTAGATTGGCTTATAATCATGTAGCAAAGCTACTCTTCAATACAGAACCTCTACAGCTGAATGCTAGGAGCGCATCTACTATCACCAACTACTATCAACTTGGGGAGGGTATCATGATTTTAGAAGTGATTTATTTTAAAAGACAATAGTTAACTCTTTTGGTAAAGACACACATACAGACTGACCTCCTGTAAAAAAAGTATTAAGTGATACTGATAACAGTTAGGGAGTTGAATCCATTTTTATAGAAGCAGAAATATAATCTATGATTATGGTTTGGACCCTCTAAAACTGTAATCTACCCTTCCACTTTCCCCTCTCTTGGTGAAGATATCTTCAACGCCGATACGATTTTTGAAATATAAGATTCCACTTTTGTCTCTCTTGTTGAAGATATCTTTACCAAGAGAGGCAAAAGTGGAATCTTAAATTTCAAAAATCGTATCGGCGTTGAAGATATCTTCACCAAGAGAGGGGAAAGTGGAATCTTACATTTCAAAAATCGTATCGGCGTTGAAGATATCTTCACCAAGAGAAGGGAAAGTAGAATCTTACATTTCAAAAATCGTATCGGCGTTGAAGATATCTTCACCAAGAGAGGGGAAAGTGGAAAGGTAGATTACAGTTTTAGAGGGTCCAAACCATAATCATAGATTATATTTCTGCTTCTATAAAAATGGATTCAACTCCCTAACTGGATAAGGCTAAAAATATTGCTCTATAAATCAGTGTTCTATATTTATTTTGTTAATTTACTAGCGGCTGTGATACTAGCATCTACGGTCTCTGTATTCAATGGTATAAGAAAGATGCGGAAATATCTAATAATAAAATAGCCTAAAACCATCTGAGAGCACATGTAAAGCTACCTAAAAGGGGAGAACTCAATCAGTTTAGTAGTTATTGAGATCTTAAGCTTCAGGCAAAAAGTAACCTTACTACTTTATACAATAGGATTGACTTTGATTTATGATTGACTACATCCTTGTTTCTCCCTCTTTCACTTTCTTCTAAATGCAGTTTTGCAAAATAGTTTGGCAGATTTTTTCTTGTAATAATATCTTCAAACTTATCAAGAAGGGGGAAGGATAATGGACGATAAAATAATCTACTAAAAAAAATCTCTAACATTTAAAAGCTACTGAAGGCACACTGTCCATCGTAAAATATGGAAAAGAATGAATTATCGTCCATTTTCCTATCCCTTTAACCACGAGATTAAGGAATTTGAATAATATATGCCCTATTCCATGTATTACTCTTCCGATGTACTGAAATTTAGTTTCCGAAAGTGTACCTAGCCTCCGCGTCCTATCTCAATATTTGCTACTAGCTAAAAAAGCTTCAAACTTCCAAAAAATTAAACAAAATTTGAAAAATTAGAATTATTAATGTAAAATGTATAAATCGTTTATACATTATATTGCTTTTCCCTTTGACCGGAGTAGCTGAAAATAGCGTTTGCAAAATTGGGTTCTCTGCTGTACAACTTTGGAAATTAGGAATGAAATAGACAATCTATTTTCAGCACATCACTCTTCCATTAGATTTGGCCAGGGATGAGTACAAAGCAACGAAAAGAAAATAGTTGGCTTTTTACAGGAAGGATGGGATAATATCAGGGAAGTAGGGACATTAGGCGGTTTATTACACTAGTCCCCAAAGTTTTATGATAACGTTTTCTTATTCGTTTGATTAACATTTTTGAGGACTTTTATTGAATTTTGATTGGTTGAGTTATGAAGTTGAGTGTTTCAATGTTTCAACCACTAATTGGAATCTACAGACGGGGTAATTTTGTTTATCATCATTGGGGATGTACACCAATCTGTTTGTCATTGTCTTATTTTATAAACTCGTTCGTTTATTTGTTGGCCATAAAACTTTTAGGATTATTTTAACACTCTGAGTGGTTGGTATAAACTAGAAGTGTCTAAACATTTTAATTAATGATTTTGTTTTTAAACAGTACAGCAAAATTAGCTTAAAATTATTATTTTGATGTTTTTTGTAAGATGAACTGAAATTTAATTGCCGAATGTGTACGCAGTTTCCTCGGTGTTTCCTCATCCCATCTCAATATTTACTACTAGCTAAAAAAAATTCAAACTTTCAAAAAAAAAATCTGAATTTGAATGTATAAACGATTTATACATTATACATTCAAAATTTTAATTTTTCAAATTTTGATTTTTTTGGAAGTTTGAAGTTTTGGACTATGTCTAGCATCGTATTATATCCAGCTTTCCGCGTATATTAAATTTACAATCATTTCTATATCCGCGGAAAGCTGTTTATATTACAGTGCAAGAAATAAGTATTTTATTCTGAATTTGACCTTATAAGTTTTTTAGTTTAAACCAGTTTATTCCCCTAGGAGCCAATGTATACTGCAAAGTATATTGTGTATATTTTAATGACAGGCAAATTCAGAGACCGATTGTGTACTGTCCATGTTATGTACAAATTGTTTTTTTTTCTTTTACAAAAAGTTTAATGCCTAAAAAGTACAAATCAAAGAGATTTTAAGATTAAATATCGGGGCCTGGCAGCCGCGCTTCAGCCGGAGAAAGCCTGAAATGTCATGTGTGACGTCATAAAAATACGTCGAAAAAGAAAGGATGAGAGGAGAAGTGGGAGAGGAACCCCCCAAAAAAGAGATGGATTTTTATGTGGTCACATTTTAGGCTTTCTCGTCAGCCGCCTTCAAAGCTTTTACAATTTTAAAGAATCAGCTGGAAGTCCAAACCTGACCCAATTAGGACAATCCCTCTTTTTAAAAAAAAATGCAAACCATTCAAATGGTTTAGATTTTTGGCTTAGCCGCGGCTGATGCGCAGTTGCCGAGCCCTGCTAAAAATAAATTAAACTTTTAGAAGCATTATTAATTGGCCATTTGCTATAGTACTTTTTTAAAATTTCCATACATTCTTATTACATTCCCATTACAATAAGGTACAATATTATAAGCGTAGCATCTCTATAATCAAGTCCAAAAATGTCTGTATGTCCTTACACAGTATTCTGTATTTAAGCAGTTTTGCAACAAATTAACGTATAATTTTGTCTTAATTTATATATTTTGTATATTCAGTTTTAACACTCTACAAGAGTTAATGTTCGCCTGTCATACCATTTCAGAGCTTCGCTTTTAAGGATGTTGTCATCCTTGTTTTAATTTGTATACATTCTTGATATACTAGGTATCTATGATCGTATATTGTTTGTGCCGATGAAATTGTAATTTATTTGATTCCTTAATGTACAATTACAGTTCTGCAGTCATCATACTCATCATTGGGTCAGCTGAATTTGAGTTGCCGATTGTGTACATAGTTTCCTCGGTGTTTCAATATTTACTTTAAACTTCCAAAAAAAATCTAAATTATAATTTTTCAAATTTTGATTTTTTTGTAGGAAGTTGGAGCTTTTTTAGCTAGTAGTAAATATTGAGATGAGGGTGCTATGTACACAATCGGAAACTAAGATTCAGCTGACCTCATCATTGTACTTTCAGACAGGGATATTAGGGGTAGGACAATGGACGTTAAATTGATCAACATATCTAATGATGATAAACAAAGTTACCCCTTCTGTAGTGTAAAATTAATGGTTGAAAACTCTAGATTCTACAAGTTTAAAATCAACCATTCAAAATTCAATAAAGGTATCCAAATTTTTTAAGCCAATAAATAAGATAACATGGTTATAACAACTTTGATTATATTCTATTTTTTTAAATAAGTAGGGATGAAATCTAATCAAAAGAAAACTCTTTGTATGGGCCCTGATATTTTATTGATTAACATAGCTTTTTTTTAAGTTCAAAGTTCAGATTTTTTAATATATTCTTTTCAATATTCTAATATATTTTGAAAATGACAAATCCTAATAGGGTTTTCCTTAGCCTTACATAGATATAAAGGACTATGTAAGACTTAGAAAACCAAACATGTAGGTAAGCCCATTACCTAAATCCATGAATTGAAGTATGTGTTTATGTATAGATAGTACAATACAATAAAATCATGTCCGCTAAAATATCATACCTGTAGTGAACGATTCCATAAATATAGTATTGGCATAATTGATAGGAGTGTAGGAGAAAACAATTTGCTTCTTTATACACATACTAGTGGCTTTGCCAATAGCCTCTAGGGGCTTTGCCCCAGGAGGTAATTTAAAAAAAAATAAATACCTCGGGAGTTGCCACCACTAATTTCAAATAATTTTAAAAAAGGGGAGGAGGGGATTTTTTAAATTTAAGTTTAAATGCACTTTGCACAACTACCCATTTTAATTTGTGGGACCAATCCATCAGGGTCCAATCTTAAATACATATAACATTAATCTATCAGAGGGGTAATTATTAAGGGTGTACATCAATTTATTGCCCATTGTCTTATCCTTTAAGATTCCTTTATCGTTCCAACATTACTTGGGATGTAAATACTTTTCTAGAAGCTAAACATAATTTCTCCACTTTTATCACGATTTCACGCCAAACATGAATTCAATCAAATTGTTTGGGATGTGAAGCATCTCTATAGCTTTTTACGACAAAGCCCAAATTGTGTAAAAAATTATCCATGTGACGTCATAAAAATGAGGGAGATGAGAGAAGAAGTCGGAAAGAAAACCCCTAAAAAAGAGATGGATAATCCCTCATGAATCAGTTTTGACACAATTTGGGCTTTGTCCTTTTTACAGGTACTTTTACAAGTACCTACCATCTCACGTGTAGTCATAATCTCATTTTAAGAACAGCGTTTTAGGATTTAGAGTATTAATGCTAAATATTGGTTATTATGACGACGTAGGTATCAGATAATGTTTTTTTTCGACGTTTTTATTAATTGCAATGATCTAATAAAGACTTAAGATAAATTGATATAAATCAACAAAAATAAAGGTTGAAAATTTTTTTGAATCAACCAATCAAAAATTTTATTCAAGGACCCACAGTTTTTGAGTCAACGAATAGAATTACGTAATTATAAAACTTTGGGTACCAGTGAAATTTATTTTGGGGGGAGGGCTTAATTCTGTCAAAATCGTTTTTTTTTAAATATACTATTCTTTTTTACTGTAATAAGTTTAAATAAAATTGGGTTAATGGTGAAAGTAAATCTAGAACAAAAAGTTTAATAAAAAATTTTCTCGTATTCATTCGAATCCGGTGGATAGGAACCGGTTCTCATCCATACGAAAAAACTATGTCTAGCATCGTATTATATCCAGCTTTCTACGATATAGAAATGTACAATCATAAGATTAAATCTAGTTTTTTTAGCCGGTGACTTCGTCACCTCGGGACTAAAAAAACTAGTTTTAATCTCATAATTGTACATTCTATATCCGCGGTAAGCCGTTTATAATACGATGCGAGAAATAACTATTTATATGCCCGAAAAAGTGTAATTTTACTTATAGTTTAGATTGCTTTAAAAAATAAAGGATTATTTCTAACTCCACTTGATACGAACAGGTTTTTAGCTATTTTTTTAGTGAAAGAAAGAGGATGATAAGATAGTTACAACTTTATTTTTTGTTATTAAATTAACACAAAAGACAAATAAATAAAAACAGGGCCAAAAAATTTAATAACTGATAGAGTAGCTATACTCTTTTAAAAAAAAAAAACCTTGATAATTTATGGTTTATAACAGTGCAGTTCTGTTATAGTTTGAACAGGGATAAAGGATGTGGTAATTTAACCAATTATAAATGCAACAGTAAAATGTATTTTTGTAGTGCGCATACCGTTTTGTGAGGTTGCGCCACTTGCATTTAAGGGGCTCTGTATTCGAAGGAGGAGTGGGCAGAAAATTTGATAAAGCCATCCTTGGACCTATGAATGGCTTCCCTAAAATGAAAAATTTAAACCAAGAGCCAAAAAACATTACTATATTATCCAAAAAGATGATAAAATGGGCTTATTTTTAAATAAAAATACATGCTAAAGTTTCTTATTAGTAAAGACTTAAATAAATCTTAATTTTACTTATTCCATATAAGTCAAATTACGAAAAAAATACCTTATTTATCTACTTCTATATCCCTAAGATATATGCATATAACTAATTAACTGGAATATTATCAAATCCCCATTAGAATACTGCACCTTAAGAGGACACTCTACCATTTAATTATATTATTAAATCATTATTATAATACTGCACCTTAAGAGGACACTCTACCCTTTAATCATATTATAAAATCCACATTAGAATACTGAATCTTAAGAGGACACTTTACCCTTTAATCATATTATAAAATCCCAATTAGAATACTGCACCTTAAGAGGACACTCTACCCTTTAATCATATTATAAAATCCCCATTAAAATACTACACCTTAAGAGGACACTCTACAATCTAATAATATTACTGAATCCCAATTAGAATACTGCACCTTAAGAGGACACTCTACTCTTTAATCATATTATTAAATCATTATTAGAATACTTCACCTTAAGAGGACACTCTACCCTTTAATCATATTATAAAATCCCCATTAGAATACTGCACCTTAAGAGGACACTCTACCCTTAAATCATATTATAAAATCCACATTAGAATACTACACCTTAAGAGGACACTCTACAATCTAATAATATTACTAAATCCCAATTAGAATACTGCACCTTAAGAGGACACTCTACCCTTTAATCATATTATAAAATCCCCATTATAATACTACACCTTAAGAGGACACTCTACAATCTAATAATATTACTAAATCCCAATTAGAATACAGCACCTTAAGAGGACACTCTACCATTTAATTATATTATTAAATCATTATTATAATACTTCACCTTAAGAGGACACTCTACCCTTTAATCATATTATAAAATCCCCATTAAAATACTACACCTTAAGAGGACACTCTACAATCTAATAATATTACTAAATCCCAATTAGAATACTGCACCTTAAGAGGACACTCTACTCTTTAATCATATTATTAAATCATTATTAGAATACTTCACCTTAAGAGGACACTCTACCCTTTAATCATATTATAAAATCCCCATTAGAATACTGCACCTTAAGAGGACACTCTAACATTTAATTATATTATTAAATAATTATTATAATACTTCACCTTAAGAGGACACTCTACCCTTTAATCATATTATTAAATCTCCATTAGAATACTTTACCTTAAGAGGACACTCTATAATTTAATAATATTAATAAATCCCCATTAGAATACTGCACCTTAAGAGAACACTCTACCCTTTAATCATATTATAAAATCCACATTAGAATACTGCACCTTAAGAGGACATTCTTATATCTAATATTATAACCAAATCCCCATTAGAATACTGCACCTTAAGAGGACATTCTACCATTTAATTATATTATAAAATCCACATTAGAATACTGCACCTTAAAAGGACACTCTACCCTTTAATCATATTATATAATCCACATCAGAATACTGCACCTTAAGAGGACACTCTACCCTTTAATTATATTATTAAATCATTATTATAATACTTCACCTTAAGAGGACACTCTACCCTTTAATCATATTATAAAATCCACATTAGAATACTGAATCTTAAGAGGACACTCTACCCTTTAATCATATTATTAAATTGCCATTAGAATACTGCCCCTTTAGAGGACACTCTACTATTTAATAATATTATCAAATCATTATTAGAATACTACACCTTAAGAGGACAATCCTAAGGTGAATTCTTTAAAAAATTTGCCCCACTGAAATCAGTGAGGCAAACTAAAAATTTAGAGGGGATAATTTTGCCTCACTAAAATTTTAGTGGGGCAAACTGATTTTAGTGGGGTAAAAGTTTTTTAAATTCACCTCTAGTAGTATCTAACTAGATTTTTAGAAATTAAATAAAACACATTTTTTTAATATTATAGTTATTTAATTCTTCTTTAAAAATTCACAAAAACTAGTTTCCCTTTTGAAGTTTGTTTTATAGTGTAGAATATACATTTACACTTCTCTAATTCTAATTAAGCACAACTTTTTTTTACACGCCATTTGCAGTTTAAACATTAGACTAAATACAATTAGAGGTTTAATGTTCGCAATTTCTAAATACACTTATAAAGAAAAAATATTTTTTTTATTTTATTTTTGAAACTAAAATTTTTAAATGTAACTGAAAAGTAACTTTTTTTTAATTGGCTCTAAATTATATACTACCTGTTTTATTTTTAGATTTTAGTATATAACGAGTTTTTTATTTTATTTTTGTATATATTCTTATTTTAGATTATAACATCAATCTATTCTAGAATCTATTGTTAGAATACAACAGCTACCTGCTACATACACAAAAGTGCATTTTAGAGTAGCAGCTCTATGAATATTTCATTCCCTTTTAGTTTTTTGATTTATACTTGTCCATTAAGTTGACATGAAAACTGAGGATTTTTTTAAACACATACTGGGTAAATATACAAACTAGCAGTTTTGAAACACTTTCACCAATAATTGTTATCAACGAAATGGGTAATTTTGTTTGTCATAATTGGATGTGTACTTCTATATTATCCTTTATGCCTATTTGACTTGAAAATAGTTGGTAACATTATGAAAGTTCTTGACGAAGCCCAATCTGTACCACTTTTGCACCACTTTTGATTCCTGTTACGAATTAAAAATGTTGGATTCTCCATTTCTTATTTATTGGTTTTCTTTCCCACTTCTCCTCTCATCTCCCTCATTTATATGACGTCACAGGAATGAAAAGCGGTGCAAAAGTGGAACAGATTGGGCTTCGTCAAAGTTCTTTTCAGATGCATTACTTCTTTTTTCTTGTGAAAAAACTCTTCTCACTCGCAATAATAAGAAGATATAACAACAGTAGTTGCATCTTTTAACTGTGAAAAGATTTGACTGAATTTAAACAAATCTCCAACCAAACAACTGGCGCCAAAGTTGCGGATTTTTAGCATATTGTTGTTCTTGTTAATTCATTATGCAAGCCCAAAAATTAAAATGAGAGTGCCACACACGCCACACACTGCCATGGCCATAGAATACAAACATACAAAAGCTAAGGAATAAAAAAACTAAATGGCCGTAATTGATACGAGTACAAATGGATTAGATTTATCTAGCTGTAGATAAGATCTTACCAACTAAATTTGTAGTGTATTTTAAAAACACAAAAATCTTAGTCATTGACACAAATTTAACATTTCAGTTTACTGCTAGATTAATCAGAAATTATATTGATTAATTAATATATAAAACAGGAAAATTAGAATTATACATTTTAATCCTATTAAATTTATGTCGAAAAAGCGTTAAATAGCTCTTAATACACTAAAAATCAGAAGAAAAATGTTTGTCTACATTAGAGTAAAACACTCGAGTGAGAAAGGGTTAAATAACTATATCTCCCCATCGCATCAACCTTGTGCAACCTTTCTATTGGGTCATTGAAAATCAACCAATGGTGTCGCTTACATTAACACAGCCAAGTAGCAGAAAATAATTTAGAAGCAGAAGAAAAGAGTCGTTGAAATAGGAAGAAGGTTGTTGTCTGTATATACATCTATACTATAAATCTGTTTCTCTACTAATGTTGGAGATGTCTTAAAAGAGCAAGATAAAAACAGAGGTGAATTCTTAAAAAAGATTTGCCTCACTAAAATCAGTTTGTCCCACTAAAATCAGTCAGGCTCACTAAATATTTAGAGTGGTTAATTTGCCTCACTAAAACTTTAGTGAGGCAAACTGATTTTAGTGAGTCAAATTTTTTTTAAGAATTCACCTATTTCTAGAAAAAACGGACCTGCCACTGTTCAATAAACAAATTGTCTTTCTTTCTAAGTATCGATTATAAGATGTTGAAAATGGAGAAATTTAGGGAGGAGAGTAGATCCCGAACCCACACAAAACAAAGTTCCTCGAGTCTAGGGTTTCAGCTGCTAGTAAATAAATAAGTTAAATTGAAAAGAATTCAATTATTCAACCACTTACGACTTCAAACAATAATTCTAATTTACATTTTGACAAAATTTAATTTTCAAAGTAGCGCAGCTTAACTCTATAACTATAGGATTTTTTGTCTGTAAAAATTTCTGTTTCATCCTTGATTGTCAACAAGTCTAAAAAAAATTTAAAAAAGTCGATAAAATTAAATTTAGCTTGTCTAATGATATGTTGAACAATTAGTTCAAAGACAATTGCTCAAAAAAATGCTAGTTTTTTACTGTTTTACAAAAAGGTGTTAGCTTCGCTGTTTGTGTTTGTAAATGTTCTTGTTTACATTTTAATATTGCACTCAATTCAATTTTCAAATAATTAGAAAAAAATGTCAATGATTTTTAAGAGCATTTTTTGTCTGTAATTGAATTTAAAATGCCATTTTGCTGTCTGATGTTGAATATTCTAATAGTTGTTATATGCTTTTATTCTAGACTACAGCTTTAATTAGCCATTATAAGAATATAGTTCTTTTGTAGATAAAGGTTTAAAGTAGTAAAGCATAATATTGGTCATGATGACAACGTTAATATCAGACAAAATTAAACGCAATGGTATGTTAAACATTTTTGAAAGAATAACTTATTAATACCCTTTGTTAGGGTTGGTAACAACAACGAATGGCCAGGGAAAATGGAATGTGATTCTGACAAACAATTCTAAAGGAAAATTTCCCCACAACCCCCTTCCCCTTTTCCTCCCCTTCTTACACAACAAGATATACCCCACCTTACTTTCAAAGGTTTCGTGCTTTTTTGTAGAATTGATTGTTGGAATAGCTAGGCCTGCGTATGGCCAAAACTTTAAAGTAGGTTCCATGGCTCAAACATCCCAACAATTGCATACACCCACCCTTTTATTGCACGACCTTAGTCTGAAATTCATCTCTAAAGTAATAATGAGTTGTGCCTCTTCTGGGCCAAGGCATTCTCTGTCACATTTTGCACATAATCGTCCTTGTTTTTATTTGTGCTGATTTAAACAAGTTTTTGACAAATATAATTATCTTTGACATTTCCGATATTCTTCTATTGGAAAATTTACCCCTTTTTAGATTAGCGAAGCAACACTATACTTCCAAATTTGTCTGTATGTCTATCTGTCTATCACAATGTATCACGACAGTTTTACTTAATGTTAAGGAAATGTATTAGGTTTTTTAGTGAAGATTCCCATAACAAAAGATAATCTAGTATTTAGCTTAATACGTCCGTCTGTCCATTCATTACACTTCTGTGTGAGTACTGGTTGGTATTTTCACGGCTTCTATCAGTCATATATGTGTGAAATTTTTGTGGAGATTCAGCTAAAAAAAGATACCTATCTTGGAGTTCTTGCGCTTTTCTATATCCTTTATACTTTTCTTTTGACTTTGTACCTCTGTGTGCTTGGCTGGTCCTGCTGTGTTCTGATATTGTTTTACATCTGTTAGCTACGCTACTTATGAAACCCTTTGTTGTAACCCTTGTTCTAATATTTATTCCGCCAAATATTAGGAATTTTTAAAAAATGAGGTGCGTTCCCTTTTTTGTTAGTGGACCATCAATAACCACTCCCGACTTGTTTCCCCATTATTGCGCCATCTTTAAAAAGATTTTACGCCAACAACAGAGAGAAATTTTGGGTTAGAACATAATTTACAGTCCAATTTACAGTGTTTCTAATTATTCGAATGGTCCGATGAACCTTAAAAATTGGCGTGAATTTTTAAGATAATAAGTTTGTATAACAGCAGATTTTCAAGTCAATTACATCGACATTAAGCCTTACAAGTGACAAAAATTTTAGGGTGGTTATAGTTAGTTTAATGGAAAAAAGGAAATTTGTCGAGAAATAACATTTGATTAGTTTCCCCTTTACAATTGTAATATTCCATTCCGTTCAAAGCAAACCTTTTCAAAACTTATGCAATGGACAATAAACTGATTTATATCTCATATGATGATAAACAAAATTCTCCCTCTGCAGAGCTCTGTTAATTAATTTTTGTATCTTTTTTAGGTAAGTTAGTCAGTGGCGTGCACAGAAATAATTTCGATATTTACTTAACTTTATTTTCTATAATAAAAAGCTAAAGATTTTAATGACCGATTAAGTTCTCCAATTTAGGAGAGATTCACAGTTTTCAGAGTGGTTTAAGGCTATCTTATTTTAGATTTGGGGATGGTTTAGACTCTTTCATCTTTCATCTCTTTCATTCTTTAAAACATCGCTGCCTCTAGATGCTAGGGTTGCAACCCCAAGTAAGATAAAAGCTAAAGAGAAATACTAATAAAGAATTATACAGATGCTACGCGTTTGTAAATGTACTTTTAAAGTTTATCCTTTAAAATTCTTTTAAACTTAAACTTAAACCAATCCGTAGCTTTAAATTATTGGTGGAAGAGTATGGACACTGTAAGATTGAATAAAAAATACCCAAAGTTTTAGGCTAACTTAGTATGTATAAGACTTTGGGGACCAGTAGAATTTACAATAGAATTATTTTTGTAGTTGACCTACCTACGGACATAATTATCCTTGCTGTTTGCATTTACTAATTGCAGTGTGGTTTAGAATTGATCTGGGAAGGTTTATCATTCTAATCTCTGTAGATCCTATATACGTATGAGCTGTCAGCTACACAGATATAGAGAGATAGGACAATAGTGGTTAGAATTCATCTGGTTTATCATTCTAATTTCTATAGATCCTATATACGTATGTGCTGTTACCTATACAGATATAGAGGGATAGGACAACAGTGGTTAGAATTCATCTGGTTTATTATTCTAATCTCTGTAGATCCTATATACGTATGTGCTGTCAGCTACAGAGATATAGAGGGATAGGACAATAGTGGTTAGAATTCATCTGGTTTATCATTCTAATCTCTATAGATCCTATATACGTATGTGCTGTCAGCTATACAGATATAGAGGGATAGGACATTAGTGGTTAGAATTCATCTGGTTTATCATTCTAATCTCTATAGATCCTATATACGTATGTGCTGTCAGTCAGCTATACAGATATAGAGGGATAGGACAATAGTGCACATAAAAAATAGTGGGTTAAAAAGAAATCACAAAAGTTAGGACACGTTCTTTTGAAGAAGATTAATTTAACATCCTATGTTTTATCCCTGTAACCCTGGCTGTCAACCCACCATGGTCATTCCATACATTTAAACCAGAGATAAAAGGGAAGATATCTTGATTATATATGTTAAATATATATAAAAAAGGTACAATACTTGTCTGTCTGTCGGTCTGTCTGTACCTTAAAATCTCGGTTGCGAAATGTCCTTTTTCAAAGTATTCTTACTCTGCGTTTTCTATTAGATTGCTTAAAGAGCTTTAAAGTAGTAGGTATAATATTTTAGTTGATAAATAAGAAGATGATTAAAGTCTTTTAACATATATGACGTCATACGATAGAATAGCCAACGAGAGGCAAGTATACACTATAATTGACCAATGTTAAAATTTATTCTGGCCTCTTATTGGTTATTTTATCGTATGACGTCATAATCTGTTGAGAGACTTTAATCATGTTTGATAAATAAGTATCTACTCTATAATTCATTTCATTCGTCCGTCCGTCCGTCAGTCAGTTCTTCCATAATACATACATATCACAGGAAAAAGTGGTTTACTAGGCTCAATTTTTATGTGATGATTTCCCTGAGCAGTAAAGTAGCCAAATAAACAGATATTTGCAATTGTTATATCCCTGTATACATACTAACACACACACACACACTTTAAGATTTGTGTGCATATTTAAAGCTAGAGCTGTGTGTATATACATATATAGTTCGGGATGGACAAATAATAGAACTATTATTATAGAGTGGGGTGATTTCACTGAAAATACCTTGTTGAGAACTGAACTGAATATTATTGGGGGAGGGGGCCCTGTTTTTTGTTTGTTTATTACTAAAAAGTCAGGTGTTTTGGGCATTGGCTAGCTAGGCATAAGAAAAATAACCCTTTCTCTTTCAATTTATTTCAAAACGGTTGGGAGGGGGTTTATCAGTGCTCAACTTTGTACTTTGCCGTACGGACAAAAATATTCTTCTCATACAGTAGCTACTACAACAAAACAAGGACAATTACGAAGCCAATCAAAATTGTCTATTAATATTTGTGTTTTTGATGGTCGGACATATAGACATGGCTATAGAGTAACTACTCTACTAAAATAAGTGCGTGGCAACTCTATAACATATTATTTCTGTTATCCCACTCTCTAGCCAGCCAACACATGAATAAATTGATAATATCTTTTTAAATTCAAATATACACAGAAAATATATTTCCTCAAATATGCAAAAGAGCCAGTTTTTTTATATATAGAATAAACATTTTTTAATGCATTGTGTCGATGTCTTGCTGGTTTTAATATTTTTTGTCGACTATAACTATGACATCAAATAAAAGTGGTCAAAGATGACATAACTTAGACAAGACTTGTGAATGATAGTCGTAGATGAAATAACAGCAAAAAGTTCAACATCAAATTCTTTAAATTGTCTAAAGTCATCCAAAATCACAATCATAGACAAAGACCAAATTGTGTCAAAAATGATTCATGTGACGCCATAAAAATGAGGGAGATGAGAGGAGAAGTGGGAAAGAAAAACCCCTAAAAAAGAGATGGATAATCCCTCATTTTTATGACGTCACATTGATCATTTTTGACACAATTTTTGTGCGATTCTGTTAAAACACCTTACAGAAAGGACCCAGAAAATTTTATATTCATGCGTAGTGTGAAGGAATAAGTAATTGACAAAAATTTCAAAATTTCCCTCAGAGCTCCCTATTGAGCAATGACTCCTTTCCTCTCTGTATTTTTTTTTCAGTAAATCCTTATAATAAAAGTAACAGGATGTCTGTCTGTTTGTGTGTTTGTACCGAAGGATCTCGCTAAGTGCTAAACCGATCAGGTTCTCCTTAACAGGGTAGTTTCACATAGATCCCGGAAAGGTTTATAACTATTTTGGGGGAAGGTACCACCACCTTCCCAAGTGAAATCACAATAAATCGAAAAAAAATTTCCTCGAACAGAGACTCCTACGTAACATTGCAAAGTATCGAAGCAATTTGGTAGAAACTCCTTTGAAACATTACAAGGTTTCGTATTATTTATAACACCAAACATTTAAAATGCCACTAGAGGCCTCTAGGGGCGTAGCCGCTAGTCAAAAATAAGGAAGGGAAGATAATTCTTTGTTTGGTACTTTTAGGTAATGTAAGGATAGATGGGGTACTGTGTGTCATGGATATTGAGTTAAGTGAATGCTTTTTGTAGCTGTGTGGGTGATTATGATTTCTAAATGCTTATTGTCACAGATTGTTATCTGAATTGTACCGTGTATATTTCTTATGGTCGTCCAGAAGACGTCATAAAAAAACACAGTAGTTCTGATAACTATCCGTGATATATCATCGCATTGGTTAGTGGAGGAAAAAACTACCTTTTTTCAAGTTTATTAAAATACTTTTTATGAAGGTCAATCGGGTTACACTTAAATAGGTTTTAAATTTGAAAACCCCCAATTTCATAAAATTAATTATTGATAAATTTTTAAAGATTTTTTAAAAGAATATATTATTGAAATTATTATTTAATATAAATTAACTTTGAGCCATAAAAAAGTAATCATAACTTTGCCCCTCTAACCCCCTCCAAATTAAAGGGATAATTACCACGTCTGTGTCTATTTGTCATCTTCAAGGTCCTTTAGAACTTTTATTGTATAAAGTTTGTTGGTTGGTCCTATTGAGCTGACAATCAGGTAAACTATTCACATCATGGCAAACCAAATATTTTACAAATATCAATTTGAAAGTACACTCTAGACTTTAACAAATCTTTCCAAATTAAATAAAGTTCTTCTAGTTAAGATGATAAAGAATGCCTTGACACGTAAACAGGCCCGCAAAATAACCTTACACAGTAAGGACTATTAATAACATACAATTAAACAATAGATTGTCTGATAAGCTTTTATACATTGTTTTTTTTTTACAAAAGAGTGAATGTCTTGGCCCATGTGCTGGCAAGCCTCATCATATTGTACAGTTGTAACTCTCAGACATAGTTAGTGCAATCAAAGTGCCTTATCAACTTTTTTATTTAAGTTAACTTATTTCTACAGCGCTCTTTCAGATGTAGGTCATACTATTAAACAGTAGATTGGTTGTTACTTGTCTATTTGTTTAATTTACTGGACAAAAAGCTTGCAAATTATGGACTTGAAAAAGTTACATTGAAAATTTGAACTTTAGGACAAAAATTGTTTAATAAAATAGTGAGTTGTCTGATGAGTGTCGATTTACATTGTTTTCTGTTTTTAGACAAACAAATTATGTATGACCATGCATATTTAGGACTTCAAATAAAAGTCGTGCAATCAAAGAGTGGATTTTCTGGTAAGTTGATTTAAGACTGCTTTAGGACGTTTAGGACTCACTTGAGGTAAAAATGTAGTAATAAATGAGTTTCTCTTTAAAGAGTTTGACAAGACGAAAATTCTTTTTATACATGGAAATGATTGATTGATTGATAGGTCAATATATTTCAATGCTTATTTATTCATCCTATTTTGTAATTATTTGATTTTTAATGTCTATACTCTATGTAGCTTCACTGTTTAGGATCCATCCAGGTTAGTGGGGCAATTTTAATTTTAAGACAGATATTAAATTGTACCCTTATACAAACCGCAGATAGACATTCTACCCTTTGTAAGGTTAGTCTCACCTGGATGTTTAGCTTCCAAATTTAAATTGCCTAAAATTGAACTAAAAACTTGTCTACTTTATCCTAAAAAATTTCAATAACTCGCTGGTATTTTGACAATGAAACACATTCTTGGCTAATTTTAGCGGCAAATTAAAAAATTTGCCCAATTCAAAGTTGTATAATCCTTAGATATAGCAGAAACATGGACGTCAATCAAACATTTTATATGCAAATTAAAAAATTCTAAAATTATGCAGAATAATTCCATTTTTATTTTTGGATCGAGTTGGCAATACGAAGGAAGGTCATTCAGGGTAACATATCTAAAAATTTTGAATTTCTGAATTTGACGCTAAAATGGACCAATCACGTGTCTCCTTTTCATGAAAAAAGTGTATTATTGGTTGCCTTTTTAAAATGTCAACATATTATTGGTTCATATAAGCGCCAAATAATAAAAATTTATATTTTTTTGATTAAGATAATATAAACATGCCATAAAAACCGATTTTTTTGTGCAATTTCTTACTGTATCTTGTCTATGATAAGTTATGCAATCGTACACAACCTCAAAACTTATATAAAAATTATACCTTCAAATGTATCTCAAACTTGATCCCATATTTTTAATCATAGGTCGTCGCACCTTTTTCACTCATCTTTATTCATTTTATAATATGTAAAAGAGTTAAATAATTTTTTTTTTATATTTTGCAGTTCAGCTATTTTATAATTCTGATTCTGTATGTCTGTAAAGGTATATGTATTTTTCCTAAGGATTATAACTTTATAAGGGATTAGCTAATGGAAGAAAAGTTGAGGTGCACATCCAACGACAGATCTAAAGTATAGATGTATATACAGACAACTACCTCCCTTCCTATTTCAACGACCGTCTTCGTCTGCTTCTAAATTATTTTCTGCTACTTGGCTGTGTTAATATATGTGACACCATTGGTTTATTTTCAATGATCTAATAGAAAGGTTGCACAAGGTGGTTGCCATGGGGATATACAGTTATTTAACCCTTTCTCCCTCTAGTGTTTTACTCTAATCATGCAACTGTTGTGCATAATAAACAAAATTACCCTTTATGTAGATTATTCAACATAGATAAAATCAACACTGCTGGTTTGAAATCAAAATTTAATGAAACCCCACAGTTTATTGAACCAACGAATGAGAAATTTTTTTTGGAAATTTGGTGACCAGTAAAATTTACAGTCCAATTTTAGAATTAGAAAAATAAATAAAAATTAATAAAACTTAATAAAAGTATGAAGAATATTAAAGCATTCAATCCCTGAAAATTTCAGGTGTCTGTCTTCAATAGATGTTGAGAAAATCATGAAAACTTTAAAATGTTGGAATCGATCTACCACCCTAATTTATTGGCGAATCTTAATGATACTTGGTGAAAATATGAAAAATGGTAACATATTTAATCCCTAAAAAATTTAGGAGTCTGTCTTGTATGGGAGCTGAGAAAATCACGTTTCCCCTTTCTGCCTCTAACAGACGGACGGACGGACATTTCAAATTATAGAATTACCAGTCAAATTATATTGATCGGCTTAATATCATTGTCTGTTTGTCTTTTTGGTGACGGAAGAAGACGAAACAAAACTTTTCTCTGACCCTATCCTTTATAAGAACAATAATTGTCAATTATAACGTAACCAATTAACCCAATTATTGCAGACCCTATTTTCAGCGACTCCGGTCAAATGGAAAAGCGATTTAATGTATAAGTTTGAAGCTTTTTTAGCAAGTAGCAAATATTGAGATAGGACGCGGAAGCTACGCACACTTTCGGAAACTAAATTCAGTTCATCGAGTTTTTTGGTTTATTCACAAAATTCGCAATTGTAGTTCGAAGGCCATTTTCATAATTATGATCCATTTAATCTTTAAAATCGGTTAAGAAACAGGGAAGTTTGGGACTGTCACATAATAAGAACGTACTTACACATCCTAATTATAGAGTATTAACGTCACTGCCAATATTATTGTAATCCCCAATAAAGTGTATTTATCTTGTTTCCGTCTAATGGTAAAACATCACTTTCGCCTTAAACACGACTATTGTATTGACCAAAATTAGGATAGTGAACATATTAATGCCACGTCTTGCGGTCGTAGCGGTCATGCGTCATATTTTAAGGGTGACGCAAATTTCATATCTCAGTTTTCGCTATTTGATTTACTATTTTTCTATATAAGATAAAAACGATGCTTGCAAGATTATTTAATTCGCTATAATATGAAGATAATTTTTTTTAAATCGTGAAATCTGGGATCTGAAATTTGCGTCATCCTTACAACATGACGCATGACGAAAAGTGGGGAAGAGAATAAGGTATAGGGTAGAACCGGTTCCCATAATGCCATCGTTTCATGTCCTTGAGCTAAACCCAATCAAAATTAGAGTAAAACACTAGAGGGAGGAAGGGTTTAATAACTGTATCTCCCCATCGAAACCGCCCTGTGCAACCTTTCTATTGGGTCATTGAAAATCAACCAATAGTGTCACTTATATTAACACAACCAAGAATGTAGAAGCAGACGAAAGAGGTCTTTAAAAAAGGAAGGGAGGTAATTGATTGTATATGGGTATCATTTAAGTTTAAGATTTTCATCATCGCCACTCTGAAATAGTTATAAACCTACCCTGAACCTATAAGAAGCTTCTCTGAAAAGAAGAACCATATCGGTTCAGCGGTATGCAAGATTCTTTACTGTACACATACATAATATTACTGCGTCCCTAGCTTCTAGGGTATCTTTATTCTATTGATAGGAACGCAAAAAATCTATAAAAATAGCCTAAAACTCTCCATCAACCTATGTGAAGCTTCCATAAAAAGAGCTAAATTGGCTCACGTGTAAAACATTCTTAATTTACAGAAGAAAAAAAACCTTACTTCTTATAAAAGGATGATATTTTGATTTTGGCGATAATGATATGTAACCAGCCGTCTAATACAATGTTTTGTCATAATCTATTTATTTATTTACAACACAAAACACAATAGCAAATATATACTTTATATGTTATTTTTAAAAGCAAAGCTTTTCTATAATTAGGGCCAGTCCGTCCGTCCGTCCGTTCGTCCGTCCGTAACGGATGGCTTATTTCGTTAATTTAGGCATGTTAGAATAGTCCTATCGATTTCAAACTTTGCATGGTGATTTCTGTAGTAGTTAGGTACGTTTAGAAAGCGTAGCAACTCTATAATCATTACTAGAATGTCCGTACGTCCATTTTAAACAGGTTGATTATTTTACTTTTTTAACAAAAAATTATTATGTAATCTAATTATCCGTTTGAAATGGGTTTTGGTATACTGATTCCTGGGACAACAAAGTACAATATTAAAAGCGAAGCAACACTATAACCAAGTCCTAAAATGTGGGTATGTCCATAAACATTTTTCTGTATCAAGCAGTTTTTCAACAAATTTTGCTTTGACTCTTATACATTTATGTTCTGATTATTCAGTTGGGACATTATACAAGTGTTAATGTCCGTTTGTCCTACCGTTTCAGTGCTTCGCTTTTATGGATGTTGGCATCCTTGTTAGTCGAGACAATGACGTTTAGGTTAGTCTACAATTCTTTTTTTTCATCAATATAAAAGATACCCAGGGAAGGAAAAGACAAGATAAACTTAATGAACCAGCCAAAGTTCCCAAAGTTGCTGGGCCAACGAATAAAAAAATGTTATTATAAAACTTGTCCAATGTCCCCTCCCTCACAGATTTTTAATTAGGCATTAAATTAAAAAGACTTACTTTTGATACAAATCTAAAACTATTAAACTTTATCAGACATTGGTGTCAGCCTGTATATTATTCTCATGGGCCGAAACGGAAAAATTTCTTGGTTTTTTTTCAGCTTCAGATAAAGATAGATGGCTGGCAAGCCTTACAAAACTGTTTTTTGATAGCGTTTGATGATTTTAGGTATGTTTTCTACTGGTCCTACTGGTTTACCATATTATATAATCCATTATACCGAGCAAGAGAGGGTAGAATGGAATGTTGATTACTCTGGTACCCAAAGTTTGAAATATATTTGGCTCAAAAACTTTGGGTACTCTTATTTTAGTAGTTTCCAAACTTTGCTACCATTGTATTATCCCTTATCCTTAGTCCTGTTTCATAACATGTATTTTTGAAAGAGAAGCTTTTCTATAATTAGGGTAGGTCCATCCGTCCGTCCGTCAGTTAGTCCGTCACGGTTAGCTCTTTACGTTAATTTAGGCATGTGAGAATTGTCCTATCGATAATGTCCGTACGTCCATTTTAAAAATGTTGATTTTTAACTTTTTTAACAGCAAATTTTTATGTGATAAAATTATTCGATTGATCTTATTTTTGGCATACTGATTCCAAGGACAACAAAGTTCAACGTTATAAGCGGATCATCTCTATAATCAAGTCCTAAAAATTTAAGTATGTCATTATCCAGTATTTAAACAGCTTTTCAACAAATTTAGTTACGACTTTATACTTATATTCTGATTATTCAGTTCTGACACTCAATAAGTGTTAATGTTCGGTTGTCCTACCATTTCAGAGCTTCGCTTTTATGGATGTTGTCATCCTTGTATTTTAAATATTATGATAGTGTTTTCTTATATATGAGAAAATATATTAAAATATCAAACTTTATAAAATTTATGCAAAAAATAAATATATTGTTTTTTCTTGCCCGTGCAAATAGATCTATTACAATAGAAGATCAATTAGACACAAAAATGTTTATTTATAAAAAGTCCTAAATGATTTAATTTCATAATATGAACGAAGAAAGAACGTGTTCTAACTTTAGTGATTTTTTTAACCAATTCGTGACGAGCTTCCAAAGTTCAAATACTTTATTAATCGGGGTTCAACAAAATATATTTTTTCAATAATTACCTAACAGAATTCAAAAAGTACGGTGTTAAATTAAAGATCTTACTATTTTTGTTCATAATGGCAATTTTCTTCTTTTTTTGTTGCGTTTTAGAACCTTAAAACCAACTTAATTTTTTAAAAACTTAAATTACTTCAAAAATTAGAGGTCTTCCACAAATCACAAAGGTTATGACACGTTCTTTCGAAAAATTTTAAATCAGCTGACTAATTAAATATTTAAATAAAAAAACTTATTTTCATATCAAAGTGTGTACACTTTCTAACCAATATTGTGGTTGGATTGTACCTAGTACTACATTGTAATACTATTGGTCCAATTAGTAGATTTTTTATCTATACTTCCTATATTTATTCCTTCTCAAAAATTCAGTGATGGGGATAGTGCAACAAAAGAATATCTAATATGCCTTCAACATTTTTACCAGTCAAAAAATCAATTTTTTTTTTTAATTTGTTGATAATATTTGCAGTTCATATAAGAGACAGCGTAAAGTGGCACAAAAAAATTACGTCATATGTTAAAATAACTAATGAGAGGTCAGTATAAATTTTACCATTGGTCAATTACAGTGTATAATGGCTTCTCATTGGTCAACTTTATTGTATGTTGTCATTTTTTTGGTGCTACATGTAATGTCCCAAAGATACAATAAAAAAATAAAGAAAGTGAAATAATAGGGGGCATACAAGTTTTTTTTTTAGATGGTATATCCCTGTCTTAGGAAGGTATCCAATAAGTATTAGGTTGTAAAATGTTAATGTTGCTTGTACCCTTTAGAGGCTTTCAAAGTTTGAATTTTTGCTCGTTGCAGAATAAATAAGAGGCGAAATATCCCTTCTTCAATATTTCATTTAAAGATTAAAATTAGTTTAAAAGGTAAATTATTTAAAATACGAAGTAGAACGATGTCTGTCTGTCTATTTGTTTGTTTGTGCCGAAGGATCTCGCTAACCGCTGAACCGATGGGGTTCTCCTTAACAGGGTAGCTTCTCATAGGTCTCAGGAAGGTTTATAACTATTTGGGGGGGGGGGGGGGTGTCACCAACCTTCCAAGAGAAATCACAAAAAAATCGGGAAAAAAAGTTTTTACGTAGAGACTTGAAAATAGAAAATATAGAAACATAGTAAATAATTACATAAATAGATGCCTTTAGCCGCTAGTTTGAAATAAAGCACTGTTAATTATGTTAGATACCATTTTAACTACATATAGCGATGGAAACTCTCATTTTCTATAATACAAAGTAGAACGATGTCTGTCTGTCCGTCTGTCTGTCTGTCTGTCTGTCCCTTAAGATCTTGGTAACCACTGAACCGATCGGATTCTACTCTTCAGGGTATATACCTATTGGTCCTGTGGTGGTTTTAAGCTATTTTCTTGGGGGGTGGGACACCCCCAACCCCCCCCCCAAAAAAAAATACCCCCCCCCCATTTTTTTATTTTTTTTTATTTTTTTATTTCTTTTTTTGCTTAAGATTTCCTTGGTCCTTTAACGAATATCGCCTTAATTTTTTTTATCACCTCTTGGGGCAAACCCCTAGAGGCTAGGGGCGAAGCCGCTAGTTTATAATAAACTAGTGGCTAGAAGCTTAAGGGCACTTAAGTTAGGAGAGGGAAAAGTTGACCTAATCACATTTTAAATTTGAGTTTCAAAAGTATAAAAATATTTTGGGGGGGAGGGGGTTAAGACACCCTCCCCAAAAATAGTTTAAAACCTTCCCATGACCTATAAGAAGCTTTACTGTAAGGGAGAAATTATCGGTTTAGCGGTTAGCCAGATCCTTCGGGACAGACAAAAAAAAGCTTACTACTTTATATAACAGGATTATCATTTTTTTATAGTAGACCCAATTACTTAAATTTGAAGCCTTCACTCATTTTAAAATGCCTACAACTTTTTTGTTATTGAAGCTTAAGGCTTCAAATTTGGTGTATTGGGTCTATATGTGGCAGTCTTTCAGGAGTATTTCGGTGTATTTAACATCCAATAATTTTTATGATAAATTGGTACAGCATCTCTGAAACAACTATTAAACAAAGGTTTTTTACTATTTCAGAAAGACCATAGATTTTGAAACACTCTAATGCATATAAATGCTGCTTGTGTCAAAAGGTTAAACCTTTTATTTTAATAATTTCCTTCATACATGAACAATTTCTCAACACAAGAAAAAAACTAATTTATTTCAAGGATTTTTCTCAAATAAAAAAATATTTATGGGAAAAAATCCGCAAAATTTTTTTTTTAAATGCGCACAAATCTATTTGATTGATGAATTAAATAGAGAGGCTAAAATCTCCTAACTAATGAGTATTAGCCGCCGGGGATGCGCCCCTGTCACTAGTGTTAATTCAAGGGTATTAAGCTTTTTATTTTTTTTGTGACTTGGCAAAGCGTCTCAAAAATCAGCCATGTGACGTCGTAAAAATGAGGGTGATGAAAGGAGAAGTTGGAAAGAAAACCCCTAAAAAAGAGATGGATAATCCTTATTTTTTTTGACGTCACATATCTGATTTTCGAGACACCTTGTCCTGTCACTTTTTTTCTGGAGGTGGGTTAATAAGAGCTTTTTTTGGGGGGAGGGGGGAGGGTCGAATTTTTTTTATTTTTGTGGGGGAGGCGAGGGGGTAAACAACCCTTACTACCACCTCTGCTTAGACGTTTTTGAACCATCCATAAAAATTTATAAAAAAAAGCATAAGGTTGGACGCGACCTGGAATTTCTTAATTTGACAGAAAAATGAGTTTTCTGGAAATTCTTAATAGAGTGAAACAATTCAGCCTAATTTACGAGAAAGGAAGAAAATTTGGAGTGTAATTTTACTCAGGACACCAGGGATAGGACAATGACGAATAAAGGCTTATACCAACAACGAAATTAATTTGAACCTAATTGTGATTTTCAGCTGTCGTTGGGAGGGGGGGGGGACACTTAGTAAAATTTACGACCTTTTTTAAATTTATTTTACTTGTTGACTATACGTTATTTTTATAATAAAGTAACAGGATGTGTGTGTGTGTGTTTTCTGTTTGTCTGTTTGTTTGTTTCAAAGGTTCTCACTAACCGCTTAACAGATCGGGTCCTCATTAACAAGGTAGCTTCTCATAGGTCCCGGGAAGGTTTATAACTATTTTGGGGGAGGGTACCACCACGCTCCTAAGAGAAATCGCAAAATAAACCTAAAAACTAACCCCAACTAAATTTTTTTGGTATACAACTGATCTAAACATAGATTGAAAAGAGCCCTTTAGTGGCGTAGCCGCTAGTTACGAATTTAGAGGGAGGGATATTTGTCGATATGTTTATTGTTTATGTCAACTACATATAATAAAAATGGTCTTCGCTGACATATAATCGACATCTTGATTTTCAATTGACATTATGTTTTCATGATAATGTTGATATTTAAATGAAATTGTCCTCTCCCTTTCTGAATTTTACAAGCACTACAGAATATAATTAATTAAAGTTAAATGTTTTTAATTAACTAGGACATACTAGAAATAATTGATACAGCAAAATTAACTAAAAATGAAAATTACTAATTCATAAAAGCTTTAAAATTAAAATATTTCAAAATAATCTATATTGAAGTGTTTTTGCTATTAAAGGTACGAGCTAAAAAAGCTTTAACTCTCAATTTTATTTTCCTAAAACTGTCCCGAGACCTATATTAAGCCTTAAAATTTATTCTGTAAAATGCCAAAAGGTGGAAATGTAAATTAATGGATATATTGATACTTGAATCCAACACCAGATTTTCATGTTATCTAAAAAAGTGAAACTCGCAGCAGGTTAACAATACCCCTTCAACCCACTTTACCCAATCCCCTCCCATCCTACTGGATGAACGACCTGACCAATAAGTGATTTCCATGTTAGCAACCTACGTATATATAATATCCACGTATATTCTATATCTATTAAACAGTTGGATTTAGATAAAATGATCTCAGAGGACATCATAACATATATTTCACTTTCATCTATCCCAAACACCTGCGAGGAACCCTACTTTTTTTTTTGGGGGGGGGGGGGATTTTCTGGACTAAGCACTCCATGGAAACCACAAACAAACGTAATCGAATTAAAGAGACATATTGCAGCTTAAAAAATCATTTATTAAAAGAAGTAATATCAATTGCGCCAATATTAAATTAAGAGTTATGACAAAAAGTTGTGTGAATTATGTCTACCAGAACACCACAGGATTGAATCATTTTGAAGAATAAAAAAATTAAAAATCCCTATAAACTTTGCAGATTTTTGGATGTAACACATATTGATAAAGAAAAAACACTACTCGTCTGATTTGAAGTCTTGAAGAAGGATTTTCTGTGCTTTTGACACCATAAGCATTGGTTTCTATATTCGAGCTTGATCATCATATATTATTTTGACCTTTTTAAGGTCTAGATTTTTTACCTGAACCTGGGCAAATTCTGTGGTCCCCTAACGTCTACTCAATCAAAATATCAACCACAATCTAATTATAAAACTTTATACTCTTTACTTGTAGTTGTACCTTGAGAAGTTACAATACTAGATGGTCAGTAATAATAATTATACTTATCTTTAATAAGATTAATGGATACTAAAAACCTTTATCTACAATGTAAATACCTGAAGGAACAGAGCAACAAATCAGGTACATTTAGGCATAAGATAATTCAGGATACAACTTTCAACTTTATCAACTCTTGGTACCATTACAGAGCTATGCGTCGAGGTATAGAATAGTTATTTATCGCATTGTATTGTAACGAGCTTTTCACATATAAAAAAAAAATGGAAAATTGTTTATCTAAATGGGTCCCAAGTCCCGAGCAAACAAATCTGGTATTAATTTTAGGATTTTATTTTTATTGTTCTTGGACAATAATAATCTTCAATACGATGCATGATTTTTCTGTAGAAACCTGGTAGAACCGGTTATGATCCAGGTTTCAAAGCCATACTAGATAAAAAAAATTACAATATTAACCCTCTAATTTGTAACCTCTAAAATACATAGCCAGCCAGACAACTTTTCTGCGGTTAACTTTTTTTCCAGGAAAAATTTTCATAAATTATTTTGTCCTTTTTCAGTTCTTGTTGCTTGGATAATTGTTTATTTTGACGTATGTAATTCCCTTGAGGCATTTTTGTCTCTTTTTGGCTTTATCATTATGATAAATTATGTAATTTTTGTATTTACGTAATTGTTTGTGGCTTTGTATTTAAAGGCCAAGAAAGGGGCAAACAGCTAGCTTCAGAGAAAAAACCTTACTAATTTACATATATAATAGGATTGTTTTAAGCAAAAAATATATAATATATATGAATACATCCAAAAGCCTATTCGCCTGATAATCACGTCGCAAGATATATAATTACTTTAAAATCCTAAATATATAATATGAAATTGTAAGGCTTGGCCATAGGGTTACATTGATATAATTAAAGAAATAAATTCAACATTTAATCTAATTAAAATTTTGAAGGCGTATCTTCCCCTTATTCAACCTGTAATTGTTTCACACCCTCGTGAAAATCGATGCGCACGCCTCTGATTGACTCAAATTGCATGCTACTGCAAATATTTTAAGCTTTTTTCTTCGATATATATATGTATCAATAATTCGACTTACATCATGCATTTCGCATACATTTATAGCAATGAGGAAAAGAAGAAAGAAATACGTTCATTCAATTGTATGTCCATTGTCTACCAGTGCAGCTCACACTATTAAAAAGATACAACATGTGACATTTCAGTTTTTTAAAAAAAAACATTGTTCTTAAAACTAAAATATCAAATCAACGTGTTGCATTTAGACATACGATTATTTCGTAAAGATTATAGATTGGTCAAGGAATCATCATGCAAATTTTCAAATCAAATTGACTTTTCTAACATGCATAAATCAACTATTAGCTATCTGTTACGGACAGACGGTCCAAGGATTATTGTATATAAAGTTTTACTTCAGAAATAATAACATCATTCAATTTATTATAGGGATGGGACAATTGAAGATAAATTGAACACCTTCTCTAAGTTATGATAAACAAAATTACAACCTTGGTAGATTAAACTAGCTGGAGGAAAAAAAGTATATTTTACAGTGCAGAGAAGGCCTGTATGTTGTATAAAACTTGGGTCAAAGTGCAGGAAAACAAAACATTAAAAGGATTTTAAATCTAACGGTAAGTCCTTTCATTGTAAAGTAAGGCAAATCAAAAACTTTTCTGTATTAAAACTTGCACATTTGTATTTTATTCCCGCTATTAATAAACCATTAGCACATGGCATTATTAAAATAGCGTTAATTTTAGGATAGAAGGGGACATTATATTTTAAATTATTCTGGTATCCAAAGTTTTTTTTATGAAATAGTCATTCATTTGTTGGACTAAAACTGTGGGTACTCTCAACAATGATTGTAAACAAAAGATAGGTTTATTTTGTTGCTCATCATTGTGGATATACATCAAATTTCGTCCATTGTCTTATCCCTTAAGATACTTGGCTTTAACATTGATTTTGTATGTTCTCAACTCCTCAACTTTATAGGAGGATTATTTTCAACTGAAATTGGCTTAACCCTTATTCACAGAGTATTTATGTTTATTTAGATAGCGCAGCAGGTTATTGCATTAACTGCAAATGGTCTTGAATATTTATTGGGTATTTTTAAAAGCGAAGTTGTTCTATAAGGGTCGGCCCGTCTGTCCAGAACTGATAGCTTTTTTCGTTAATTTAGGCATTTTAGAATTGTCCTATCGATTTCAAACTTTGCATGGTGATTCCTATAGTAGTTAGGTACGATTCATTACCAGAATGTCTGCACGTCCATCTTAAACATGTTTTTTACTTTTTTAACATCAAATTTTTATGTCATCTAATTCTCCGATTGATCTGATTTGTTGGTATATTGATTCCTGGGACAACAAAGTACAATATTATAAGCGAAGCAACCTTATAATCAAGTCCTTAAAATGTAAGTACGTCCAAAAACATTATCCTGTATCAAGCAATTTACCTACAATTTTGCTTCGACTCTTATACATTTACATTCTGCTTATTCAGTTCTGACACTATACAAGTATTTATGTCCGTTTGTCCTACCGTTTCAGAGCTTCGCTTTTATGAATGCTGTCATCCTTGTTGGCATATGGTTACAATATTGTTACTTAAAGTAACTTATTGATTAACCAGCAGCTGTACCCTTAGCATCTAAGGGCTCTACATTCGAAGGGATATTGAAGGGCAGAAAAATAGCCTCAAACTATGCAAAGACTTTTTTATAAAAAAAAAACATTCTCTTTCATTAGTTTAACAAAAACTTTGGGGACTTTCTTAAAATCTTGATTGTGTTGTACTTAAATAGGAATGCTAGGTTTGTTTATTAAAATTGGGTATATAAACTCATCGCTCTTTATCTTGTCCCTTAAGACACCTTTATGCATACATACACACTAAACACCCACCAGAAAACTAGCAGCAAAAAAAGCAGATTTGTGTAAAGTAAATTATAGAAGAGAACTGCTTCCTAAATTATTACAGTAATTTCATACTTCATTGTAAGTCTATTCAGGAAAATAGGGTTGATTTATATTTTAAGGTCAAATTGAGATAGTTTAACTTCAATTCATTTTTGGTGGTAGGGGAGGAAACTGTTATCTCAATTTTGTGGGTGGGGTAATTCTTCCCCTACTTATCTAAACAATCTTTAAAATCTTTTTTTTTTACTTTTGTTAAGATAATGTAATGTATAACATTAAAATAAAACATTTTTCTTATTATTTCATAATTATACTTTAAAGGATTACTTTTAAAAAATCACTTTGATTTGTTATTTGTCCTACTATTTCCATATTTTCTGTTACTATGGATGTTAGTCATAACTAATTCGTTCTTGTTTTCATTTTAATGAATAATATTGCATACTTTTATGTTAAATTCAAATGCAATATGATTCAGTTGAAGTGAAAAAAGGGATAAAAAATTATTGAAGTAAGGATATATTAAGCCAAATTAATCTCTTTAATACCTAAATATGAATACTAATTTTTAAAGGTTATTGTAAATCCACCTTTTTAGAAGATTTTGTAGAGTTTACAGTTTGTATAATTTGAATTAGGGCAGTGGTGCTTGCTTCCCAAGGCCATACAAAAAGAAGATTAATTTAAAAACTTTTGGCCGAGATATCCTAGCTTAATTACGTCATAATTGAGTATCAGATTATTCTAATATTACGCACGTCATTCGCGACCAAAAGCCTTTAAATTTATTCCCTTTTTTATAGGTGCTTTTTAGATTTAGAATAAACATTTCTCTAAACAATAGGATAAATGATGTTGTACAAATCGGGGAAATAAATATTGAGTTTCTTAACTTTCAGATTTTGAGCAAAAAAGTGTTATATTTGATGTCGAGGGTTATATAACAGTTAAAATTTAGGTCTGAACTTGATAAGATAATATTGACCCGACAATTAGAGAGGTTTCGCAGTCTTTTTTGCAACTAAAGTATCACATTAGAGTATATACCTGGTGATAGCGGTGCTAAAGCCCAAATAGGTAGTCTATCTATGATAGTCGAGCAATGGTATTCTGGTCTTCTGCAGACAATATACACTTTTACCAGAGGTTGGCGGCCGCGCGGTGACAGCATCAAAGTGTAGTGTATATTTACTGTTGCATAGGTGTGAAACTTTATGTGACTGCGACTGAGGGGAGCTTAGACAAAGTGTGGCTTAAGTTGGCTGCGGCTATCTCACCCACAGATGGACAGAGGTCTGAATTAGTTGGTCAAGTCGAGAATCCATGTTATAGTAATAGCGCAATTCGAATCTGCCTTGTTGGACAGCTTAGAATACACGTCCTCCATCATCCAAAGATTTTTATGGGCAAAAAGGTCATTACCTAAGCTTTTTATAGTATGGTCAAACGTCTTGATCACTCAAGTAGTTTTGGAGCTATGGACATATAAAAAAAGGTCCGGTTTTTTTTGCCCCATCCTGTATATGAGTGTAGCATAGGGTGATTTATATAGGACGAAGCCTACTCTGTCCCACTGTGAGGAAGACGATTCCTATATGACGTCATATAAAGGGAAAAGAAAAAGGGAAGGGGGGAAGAAAATCTCTTCAAACGAGATGGGAGAAAATGTAATCGTCTTCCTCACAATGGGACAGATTGGGCTTCGTAATTATAGAGTTGATCATTAAACCAAATATGAGAAATTTTCTCAAAAAATCTTTTCGTTACTTGGCAAATTAGGCATTCTTTATTTTTATTCTGGCCTTATTTCCTAGCAAAACCTGGTGTTTCTTGTCGTAGTACCTTGCTTTGATAAAGTATAGACTGGCAGACATAAAATTAATATCTACTGCAATGAGAATCAGTTTTTCTTAACAGATGATTATGCAGCAAGGTGTTCTTTGAATTTTGAAGTTCATCAAAGATACTCTATAACTTTCTTTCTATTACAGATGGGATGTTTCCTTATCATCTGGGGGATCTGTATTCGAAGGGTCAGGGAGTGGACAGAAAAACAACCTAAAGCCACCGCAAGAATCAAATCTAAATATCATAATTAATTTTTAAAATCTTGCCAGATTGGTAAAAGTTTATTATCTCTGTATTAAAAAATTTGCCTGCCTTTCTTATTTTTAATATCTAATGCTTTGTTTTAGTCATACGGACAAAACCACAGTAAGCTAAGGGTTTGGTAAATAATTTCCAATTGTTCTGCATTTTTAAGTAGTCATATTATTAAGATCTACAAATTTTAATCAATAAATTTAGAGATAACTCAAAAAACGGTTTTAAATGATTTCTAGAAGATATGATTTTTGCTATTAACTAGTTTATTAAAAAATATTTAATGAAATACTTTAATCGATTTTAATAATAAGCTTCATCCAATCTTATTTACGCTAAGGTTGCACTGCCCAGGAAAGGTTTTAGGCTAGCTGTAGTTAGGAGGGTACATACAACACTCTCTCCTTTTATAACTAAATATAAATATTAAATGGTACCCACCCCATAAAAAGATTAAGTACTTTTTAGAAACAAAAGTAAAAAGAATTGCTCCGCTACTAGAAATAATTGACACACAAATGTTTTTAGTGCAAAAACCTTTCTAGTAAAATGTATACTAAACTCAAAAACAAAACCTAATCTTAAACTTTTCAGAGTCGCAGCTTCAATATAATGAATTTTTATTTTCTAAATTTCTACCAGTAGAATTTACAGGTTTTCTTTCTTTGTTGATAACAAATACAACATTAGAGTAAAACACTAGACGGAGAAAGGGTTAAATAACTGTATCTCCCCATCGAAACCGCCTTGTGCAACCTTTCTATTGGGTCATTGAAAATCAACCAATGGTGTCGCATATATCAAGACAGCCAAGTAGCAGAAAATAATTTAGAAGCAGGCGAAAGAGGTCTTTGTAAAAGGAAGGGGGGTAGTTGTCTGTATATTCACCTATACTATAGATCTGTTATTACAACTCATTATATTACAATACCCTGCAAAAGATATCACGATGTCTCAATAAAGATATTTTTTATATAGTTTTTTCTTAAATAAAAAACAATAAAAGACTATCGGCTGCACCTACTACACAAATTCATAAAGGGAATGGGAAAAATAATAGCCTAAAACTATCCAAAGACTAAATCGGCTCTTTGCTTAGTAAAAAATAAGAACCTTACATGTTTTGACTAAAAATATTTAAGTATATTTGAGCTTCTTTTGCACAAACATGTTCTTGTGTTTTTAAAGAAGAAATTTGTTGTAATGTTTTCACTTAGAAAGTATGTTTGTGTGTGTGTGTGTATGTGTGTGGGTGTGTATGTGTGTGAGTGTATAAGTGTGAAGGCTCGTTACAAAATCTGCACAAAAATTGGCGATGTCAGAGATCGCATTTGCATTTTTTGAAACCATATCTGGATTAGAAATATGAATTTTTTGAAGACGAAGAAAGTCTCTCAATGACGTCATAAAAATGAGATATGAGGAGTGGAGGAGTGGGAAAGAAAACCCCTCTAAAAAGTAATCTCTTGTTTTTATGACATCACATTAAGTGACTTTCAGCGTCTTCATTATAAAACTTTGTGAAAGTCATGTTAACATTCCGGTCTATACCTAAACGGCACAGGAAGTTTGCAGGCGACCAGTGGCTGTCAGGTTTGTCATGACCAATTTTTTTTCCTTTTCGCCGCTTTCTAAGTATCATTTGAAGACGGTCAAAGAATTATACCCTTGCAGCCTTTAAAGAATTTGACAAAGACCAAAGTGTGTCAAAAATCAGCTATGTGACGTCATAAAAATGAGGGATTATCCATATCTTTTTTAGGGATTTTCTTTCCCACTTTTCCTCTCATCTCCCTAATTTTTATGACGTCACATAGCTGATTTTCAACACACTTTGGTCTTTGTCAAGAATTTGATTTGTTGGTAGAATATTTGAAATGATGAAACTCTTACCAAAAAATTCGGTTAGCTCCTATCAACCCACTAAACAAAGCACATTGCGCCCTTGTTTTCTAAAAGTGTAAATGGCAGAAAATAAAAGAGATTAGATTCATTCTAAACCCTCAGTTGGCACTTGATGCTACACAAACAAACTAAACATCTTTATCCATTATCCGCCTGTCTTGGACATCTACTCTATATGTCGATACGTCCGTCAGTATGTCAAAGCGAGTTATAATAAAACATCTTTTTCTGTTATCTAGCTATCTGTTTGAAAAAAAAATTACTCTTAACTGGTAGATGTTCGTCCGTCAAAGTGAGTTGAGAAAGATATCTTTAATTGAATGTTCTATAAGTTAGCTTCTTTCCCTGTTAACATAATTGTTTTAAAGCAATAAGTAAGTCTATCATTTATTTAATGACTAGCGGCTAGGCCCCTAGAGGTGAGTTGAATTTCAACAGCCAATTTTAAAAGAAAAAGTTTTTTAAAAATGTGCATTCAAGTCTCTACGAATATTTCAGCGGTTAGCGAGATCCTTTGGTACCGACAAACACATATCCTGTTACTTTATTATAAGAATTGATCTTATAATTGTATTATTTAACACGGCCTTAAGCTACTTATAGACAAATTTGTCCTTTTGTCTTTAATCTTCTTTAAGATATTTTTCTTGAATCATAGACTTTTCTGTCCGATATATCTATCTACTTAAAAAGATATTTTATAAGTGTACATGATAATCTAATAACTCGTCGAATGACTTATTTCAAAGAATAAAATTATAAGATCAAAGAATATCGATTGTATAATTTTCACTGTACTGTTCATGTATTATCAAATATTAATCAAAGGTTTTAAGAGGCAAGGATGATTTTACCACACCGTAGCTTTCTACTTTTATAGACATCTTTCCGCGGATAGTAAAATGAAAAATCATACATGAAAGGTTTTATAACCATAATTATAACAATATTGAAATATCAGAGTCTATATTCTAAGTTTATGATTGTGAAGTGTGAAAGTATTATCTCCTACCTGCGACACTTAAAGCCAAAATAGAGATTAGAAAATTACTAGAGAGTCATAACATACTCTAACAAATCAAGCATGTGTTTAAACAGAAGATTTATTTCATGGGATATTTGTTAAGTTTATTTTTATAACTGGTTTGCTGAGTCTGTATGGTGATACCAAAGATGTCCAAGAGGGAGGGGGGTATACATAAATGTTTAACCACCCCCCCCCCTCCCTCAAAGCACATTTTAAGGTGTCATAGGCTTCTGCAAAATTATGAGAAGTACATTAGATTACTTTTAACCTGTAACCTGTGTTTTAATGTAAATTGATAAGCAATTATTATAAAATCAATAACTAATGTGAAATTAGTGTTGCAATTTGTAATTCAAATCTAAATGTAGGCTTGGCTTTAAAATTTATAACTAATGATTGACCTTCAAATTTATTATGATTTTTATTCTATATTGTCTAGCCTAAATGTTCATACACGCCTTGAATAGTAATGACATAAAGTGCAGTATATATCATTCTAGGCATGATTATGCTATTATATAATTGTCTAGAAATGTAGCATACATCAATATAGGACTTTCATGTATACGCAAAGAAAATCTTAATAAAAAAGGATTAAAAATGTAAGTAAATGGTAACTATAGAAGTTGTCATTTATGTCTATAAGTATGATAATATCTACAAAGTAAAGCTTTAACTCCACAATTATTAACAAGTGATTATCTCATTTATGGCCAGAGGATATCCAACATGATTTATATTGTAGAAAAGCTTCACTCCAAATGAAAATTTTAATTACAAAATATTTGAATATAAAGTTTCATCAAAGCTCAAAATTTTTGAGATATGAAGGTATCATTGTTTTCAATAATAAATGTAAAAAAAGTGAATTTAAAACCAATCAGGTAATTCTTTCATATAAAAAAGATGTAGTTTTATATAATTGTAATACTTACATACAAGCTAACTGGAGTACAGGCAAGCCATACCCTTATTATATTATGGCTTTTCATTTACATTCCCCTGGAAATATTTGTCCACATTTGTTTTCTTTATACTGTATCTTTGTTTTAGTATGCAATATAAAATAATGTGCTGACAATTCCAAAATATAGAATGAAGGGGAATAGCATTTGGAATATTGGCTCTGCAAAGTAGTTGTTTGAGAGAAAAAAATATTTGGGTCACTATATGGTCTTGAGATTCTTTTTCTTTCTCAAGATTAAAATCTTAGAAAATATAAGAGACAAGGTCTAATTTTCCATCAGGGGAAAAAGCTTTTGTGTCTAATGTCTAAAATGGTCCATAAACCATAATGAACATGTATAACAATATAATTTTGCAGATATTTTGCATTAAACATGGAGGGGAATTTTTACAATAGAATAAGATAGTCAGAGATCTAACTTTATCATAAAAATAAAAACCAACCTACAAAAAGGAAACTTAGCTGTCAATACATTTTATGTTCTTTTAATTTAGCATTTCAATTGGTGCAATATGTAAGTCAGAAATCATCAAGCCAAAAAAATAAAATTTGATAAACTTATATGAAACCCGTATTTTAAAATTTTTGTTCCTCTTTTCTAGTATATCTATTGGTATAATACATAAAGCAGAAATTGTCATTCTAAAGAAAATAACGGCCAACATATTAGAAAAACCAGCTTCCAATGAATTGTTCCTCTAATTTAGCACCTCTATTGGTACAAAACATAAAGCAGAAATCGTCAAGATATTAACGATCAACATGTTAGAAAATCTAGCTTCCAATGAATTGTTCCTCTAATTTAGCATCTCTATTGGTACAAAACATAAAGCAGAAATCGTCGCGTTAGAAGAAAGATTATAATTTATAGCCGTCTGCTTTTGTCTTAAGTTTTGATACATTTCTCTTATATAAATACCTTACTTACATTTCATTTATATAATTTACAGATCACAGTACATCGTTTTAGAATAAATGTATATATTTACTTTTGATTCTATTTTAGGTAAGAATTGATGTTTTACGAATATTAAAAAGTAAATCTACGGTAAAGTATTTTTTCTCCCATTTTTTTGGTTTTAATCAAGATTTTTTTCATTTTAAACATTACCTTGTGAATTTTTTTTATCTTAATGATTTCTATCAACTAAATGTCAAGTTCCCTACCTAAAGAGATAAGACAATGGATGATATATTGATGTCCATCCCAAGGATAATAGACACAATTACAATGTCAATAAAATAATTTGTTATTAAGTTGGAACACTACTAGTTTGAACTAACCAAATAAATATTTAATATTTTTGAGCAAACGGATGAGAGAAAAAGTCTATGCACTTTTGTTGCCAGTATAATTTGTAATCCAATCCAATCCCCCCAAAGTGTCTCAAAATCGAGAAAAGAAAACCCCTTAAAAAAGAGATAAATAATCCTTCTTTTTATGACGTCACATGGCTGAATTTTGAGACACTTTGTCCCGCTACATTGTTGTTGATAATAACAGCAATAATGTGTTACACGGAACTATCTTCCAGATTCAATCCCACATCTCGTGACAACCCAAGCTGCGATAAAATCTGATGGAAAAAGTTGGAAAATTCATGATTTGTTTTTCATTTATATCTCTGTATAAATCACATTTACATTTTTAGGCCCAACGATGACAAAGGCAGGTTTTAGGCAAATTGAATCATGTTTTAATTGTGTGAAATTAGAGTTAGCTTTTTTGTTGGAATTTATACTATTGTATCCATGGTTTTTTTATCTTAGTTAAATTTACTACAAAAAAGATTTAGTAGCGATACTCCTATTAGATTAGGTTAGGTTGAACAATTGTAAAGAAGGCTAACATAATTATATCTCGTTTAGAGTTTAAAAACACTCCCATCTATTTTAAATTTTTAAAGAGAAAAATGATCTATTCCTTTTTAGGTACTTTCCTAAGAGGGAACCCCTAAAATAGGTTATTTTTATACATTTTAAATATGAGGGAAACAGGTAAAAAGTTGCCTAATAATTTTAAAGCTTTTGAAATCATGGAGAGAAAAAAGTTAATGAGAAATAGGTTTTCTAAAATCACAATAACATGTAAAATCAAAATCAATTCAAATATTGAATAGCTGTCCCTTTCTAAGTCCTTCCTTATTCATTTTCTTCTTTCTCTCTAGATCTTCATATACTTGATTTAAACATTTTCTTTTTATAAATAATGTAAACAAACTATCTTTCTTCTGTTGATAAAAATTATTGGTTGAAAAGTTTGTACACTATTTGTTTACAACCAATCAATCAAAATTCTATTCAATAAAAGTACCCAATTTTTTTTAGCCAAGATAGTAATGTTTTAAAACTTTTGGTATTAGTGTAATTTTCAGTCTTCTCTTCCCCTCTTGAAATGATAAAAGAAACCTTTAATTGTTCATTTGTTAGTATAATAGCGGCTTCGCCCCGAGAGAATGGGGTATATACTTACTTCCCCCATATTATTTTTTTTTCTCAAGGCCATATATTCAATGGAGGGTGGGTGTGAAACCTTCAAAATATCGTTCATGCCAAACCAAAGGGTTCAAATCACAATACAAATTTTTCCACATGAATACTAATTTCAATTTATATCGTTTTATTACATAATTGGTTAAAGTTAATTCCATAATTCATTAAAGAGCAAAGCTCCTCTACATTTGGGGTCGGTCTGTACGTCCTAATGTCAGAACAGCAATGGGGTTTTATTCATACATGTTATATTCGTATTTTGGTTTAACTTTGTAATTCAAATCGTTTTGATTAATGAGGATAACTTGGGCGATAAGGTACAATTTTGCTTGGATCTCAAGCAAATAATATTGTGGCACATTTGAATAATTTGTTAATGCTTGTCCATCGGATATTCTAATTTGTTGAGCTTCCCCACTTTTGGATGTTGTCAATTCCTTGTTTATAAATTTGAATTGAAATTAATTTGAAACTTATGTCAACGTTAAATTTGATGAAAATTAATGGAACCAAATTAGATTTTTACTCAGAATATTAAAATTAGAATTAAATACATATACAAATAAGAAATGCAGTAAAATTATAGGTCTTATCCCCTACTTCCAAATGTTTATGGAAGGTCCCCTTTAAAATGAAAGGGGGAGGTATTTGTGGAAGGGTGAGAACATCCCATTCTTACTTTTTTTCTTTGAAAATATTTTTATTCTGAGGGGGGGGGGAACCATAACGTAGAGCCCCAATCGTAGTTCTTAGGCCTTATATTGCGGACAGACATCGTTTTACTCTGTTAGTTTGTTCTATTCAAAAGTTTTCTTTGATTTTATGCCATGCCCTAAATTGAAATAAATGTAAATAATTCGATACAATAGAAACTTTAATCAAAAATTATAAAGTTTACAGTGAATTTTTTAAATAGAATAAACTCATTTGTCAGAAAAATCTATATAAAAATATTAAACCTAAATTTTTATTAACAAAAGAAAAAGTTCAACATAGCATTACCGACAGATCAGCAGACCAAATAAGTTAAAGTACAGTAAGACACAACAAAAAATTATTCTTTTTCTCAAGAGCTTTAAGAAACTTTAGCCTTTAAAAATCTCCGTTCGTACGTTTTTGATATTATTTTTTTTGTGGTGTACAATTGTATAGAGAACAAAAACATACATAACAAAAACATAGATTAAGAAATAAGGGCTGTAAACCCTTAAAAAATACTTTTTATATGTCTTACTGTATTATCTTGAAGTACTGGCCTAAATTCCCCCCCTGTCTAGTTCTACATATGTAAATATAAACTTATGAAAATAATATAAAGTCAGCGAAAAGGAATATTAAAATTTAAATACTAATAGGACAGTTTATTTTTAAAAAAAATGTGAAATATCTATAGTATAACTAAAAATATTTTGAAGAATTGTTTGATTTTTTTGTATAAAGCTTAAGATCCTACTAACTACTAAACTGATTGGATTTCCTATCTTAGGTAAGCTTCACATAGGACCTGTATTATTGCTATTTTATTTTCATATTAAAATCTTGGTATGTTTTTTAAGTAAGTTTTTAGATATTATCTCTGTTCTTTGAATGCATAGCCGTAGCTATCTATAGTCCCTAGCAAAACAGTGATAGATGTGCCTATTCTATGATGTTGACGTCATAAAGTACCCTATACCCCATCTCTTTTCTAGGGGGTTTCCTTCCCCTTTCTCTTTCCCTCTACAATGACGTCAATAGAACACGTAAGCCAAACGTGGTGACATCTATCCCCATTTTGCTAGGGCACTATAGACAGCCACAATATGATTGTTCCATCTTTCATTTATTTAAACACTAGCTGCTTCGCCCCTTGCCTCGAGGGGCGAACCCCTATGAGGCATTGGGAATTAAGTTAACCTTCCTATAAAGAATTGTTCTTAGAGCTATAGATATTTTCAAAAAAGTTATACTTTGTAAAATTACTCTGGTGTAAAATTAAACCTAGAAAATAGCCTAAAACCATCCCAGGACCAGTAGGTATATTCCCTGAAGAGTAGAATCCAAGCGGTTCAGTGGTTACCGAGATCTTAAGGGACAAACGAATAGACGGATGGGCGGACAGACATTATTCTACTTTGTATTATAGATATTTTTTATAATATTATACAGTCCCTTTAAAACAATGCTATTATTCTGGAATATTAGGCAATAAAAAGACTTAGAATCTCAAATAATTTTCGCCCAAGAAACACAGAATAAATTCATCTTACATCAATGTTGAGAATTTAAAATTGTATTGTACATTGTGTACAAAATTTTACATCTGGCGCATTTTCAGGAATTTTGCAGACGCGCGATTGTCAATTGCCAAATTGACGTTTTGTATTGTTTTGTTTTATTTATATTTTATTACAAGGATAACAACATCCATTGCTTATAAATCTGTAAATCTTCTTTTACTATTACTTACATTTACTTTACATTTTTGAAAATCGTACCACAAACTCCAAAGATATGTGGAAATCAGTTATCATATACAAAAAAATGTTAAAAAGCTGATCAAAAGCAGTCTGACAGCAATGGATGTTTTAAACTCAATTGTGCTCCATAATGATGGGTATGAGTACATAAAATTTCAGCCTTCTAACTTAAATAGAAGCCGAAAACAGTAGACTGGCGGATGGATATTTCGAACCAAAGAGAATATTGGCTTCTAAAAATACATCCAAAGGGGGCTAAATGATGGCTTATGTATTTGTTGTGAGTTTTTATGATAACCAGAGCCTAGAATCGAAGCAATTTTTATAAAAGATAATAAATAACCTACTATATAGATTTTACATTTTAGAAAGGTAACATTGACAAATGCAGGTTGGAAAAAGTTGACTCTTTGAAAGCACAAATTTTCATTTATCATATTCTTGTTTCCATACACTACATTCCCTGTTGAATAAAGTGCACAATGGTGACATATAATTTAATTACAATATGTCGATGAATTCTAAACGCCTTGAATTATTGGTTGAAAAGTTTGGACACTGTTAGTCTCTACAGATCAATAGAGATTTGATATGGATACCAAAAGTTTTCATAAAAACTTTTTTTTAAAGTGCTTAAGATTAGAGTAAAACACTAGAGGGAGAAAGGGTTACATAACTATATCTCCCCATCGCAACCACATTGTGCAACCTTTCTATTGGGTCATTGATAATCAACCAATGGTGTCGCTTATATTAACACAGCCAAGTAGCAGAAAATAATTTAGAAGCAGACTAAAGAGGTCTTTGAAAATTGAAGGGAGGTTATTGTCTGAATAAACATCTAAACTATTGATCTGTTTGTTTAAGAGACTTTGGGTACCAGGATAATTTAGAATCCAATGTCTCCTCCCTCCTTGGACATTACTACTGAATCTTCTAAAAAGGTATACCTAAAAATCATTCTAAAAAGGAGCATTATTTCAGGAAAGATTCACTTATGTCAAGAAATAGTTTTAGGCTATTTTTTAAAATTCAAGTTTTGGGATTAATTTAGTATATTATTCTGCAGATCTCTTTTCGATTACAGATACCTTATTTTAAGAATAGTTATTTCTCGCATCGTATTATAAACAGCCCGTGCCTTCGGCACATCGGGGCTAAAAAATCTGGTTTTAATCTTATAATTGTACATTTTTATATTCGTAGAAAGCTGGATATAATACGATGCTAGACATAGTTTTTCGTATGGATGAGAACCGGTTCCTATCCACCGGATTCGAATAAATACGAGAATAGTTATTTCTCGTATCGTATTATAAACGGCTTTCCGCGGATATAGAATGTACAATTATAAGATTAAAACTAGTTTTTTTAGCCACGTGGTGCCGCAGGCACCGGCTAAAAAAACTAGTTTTAATCTTATGATTGTACATTTCTATATTCGTAGAAAACTGGATATAATACGATGCTAGACATAGTTTTTTCGTATTCATATGAACCGGTTCCTATCCACCGGATTCAAATGAATACGAAAAAAAGTGTTATCTACTAAAAATTAAGTAAATTCTAAAGGCAAATTCAATTCAAACAAACAACCTTTTAATTGCACGACATTTGCCTTAGAGTTATGTTGATATAATAACAACACCAGTATTTAACAGAGTATCTTTACTCTGCACAAACAACAATACACAATTTATTTATATCAAAGATTAATGATAAAATGATAACTCAAAATTTTCAAACAAATCATCTTTATTCATTTTATTTTCAGTACAGTTTTTTTTTTAAAACAAATGTACTTTTTCTCATTGTTTTAGAGTAAGTATTTAAAGAATCTTATAGGCTAAGACACTTATTGGTGTACAACCCAATTATGTCAAACAAAATTGCCCCTTCTCTATATTTGACTATTGCTGAACTGAATAATCAAGATCAAACTAAAGTTTTTAAGCCTCCAAATAACGTATTCATAAGATTTAATGAAGCATGATTTAAAGTCCAGTGTCTTATTCATTGGCTTAGCAACTTTGGGGACTTTTATTAAATTTTGATTGGTTGGTACATTAAGGTGAGTGTCAAATACTTTTAAAACCAGAAATTGCAATTTACAGAAGGGATAATTTTGTCAATTTACATCAATTTATCAGCCATTGTCCATTCCTCATTGGAGATATAAACATATCTGTAGTATAGATGTATATACAGACAACTACCTCCCTTCATTTTTCAAAGACCTCTTTTGTCTGCTTCTAAACTTTTTTTCTGCTACTTGGCTATGTTAATATGAGCGACACCATTGGTTGATTTTCAATGACCCAAAAGAAGGGTTGCGCAAGGTGGTTGCGATGGGGAGATACATTTATTTAACCCTTTCTCTCTCTAGTGTTTTACTCTGATGAGATATACATACATCAATTTATCATCCATTGTCTTATCCTTTAAGATCCCTGATATGTATAAGTCTAGCATAGACGTCCAAGGGGGGGGGGGGTAAAGGGGTGATTACCCCCCCCCCCAAAAATGAGCTTAGGGGCACCCCCAAAATTTTTATTTTCAACATTTTACCCCTCCCAAATAAAAAAAGCTTGGACGCCCCTGTAGTCTCGAGACTAAATAATGTCTTGATAAAGTTTATATCTATGTAACAATCAAGGACAAATTCATTCAAAAGGAAGGATAGACGCAAAAATAATCATACGGAGTTTTTATATTAAGTACTTTATTCCCGCAGAGTTAGGTATATGGCCCGTAGGGTTAAGGCACCGTTAAAGGGTTAGACATAGGAAACAAACCTATGTAAATTGCAAAATTAAGGGTAAGGGGTTCATTTCTCGGAAGGCACTTTGAGTGGAAAAAAAACCCTAAAAAAGAGATGGATAATCCCGAATTTTTATGACGTCACATGGCTGATTTTTCACACAGTTTGTTCAGTTACAAAATATCAAATCTTTTAATTCTCAATTTAAGCTTTTATGTAAATATTTTTTATAATATTTGTCACTTTTCATTTAAAATGATATGTCTCAATAATGATATGTTCAATTTTCCTACTGTTTTGAGCTTCGCTTTAATGAATAGTGTTATCCTGGTATGTTACATGTCTGCTAGAAGATTTATGCTCTGATAAAATCTGTTTTCTATTGAAAGAATAATAAATTTTGGGGTGGGAAGATTCTTCTATACATATGACGTCTTACCTCCTCTACTTTTCATTGTTTATATTTAATGTTTTGTATTGGTAGATAATCACAGAATACCAGCGCAAGGACGTCCAAGGGGGGGGAGGTTAAGGAGTAATTATCCTCCCCCTTTAAAAAAAATTTTACTACCCCCCAAAATAAAAAAGCTTGGATACCCTTTTACCAACATACAAAAGAGCGAAGCTCAAAATAATGCACATCACAGTATGCCGCCGAAACCGTTTAAAATCCGTTTAGAACCCATTTTAAGCCATACTATAACATCATGTATTGTATCATTATATTACAGACAATTATTTACGAATAATTAAACAAAACTGGAATTGATCTTAGAATTTTCATTTTTTTATCCGCGGAAAGATGTCTACGGTACCAGGGAAAGGACAATGGCTGATAAATAGATGTATGATGATACACAGAATTGCCCTTCGGTAGATTACAATTAGTAGTTGAAATGTATGGACACTCAACCTAATGAACAAAACAATAAAAATTTGATAAAAGTCCCCAAGGTTCTTATGCCAACGAATAAGAAAGCATTATTATAAAACTTTGGGATGTAACAATCAGCCCAATGTTCTTTGTATAATTAGTATTTCAGATCAAATATTCTCCAAATAAGTTTATGTTATATTAAATATTTATAATCTTTAATGTTATAGGAATCTTAAAAAGTACTTCATCATTAAAGCGATTTTTACATGCTAACTATTTTACCTATACTTTACTTACTTAATATGAAGAAACAAATAAGATAATACTTTCCTGTAAAAAAAATTACCTAAAAAATATTAATGCAAAATAAAAAGTTACATTTATATTTGAATTTGATTTTTGATGCATGGATTTGTGGAGCACAATTTTGGAATCAAGTCAAAAATACGAGGGAAGATTGTTTTACTTTCTTGTAATTATGTTGCCTTAGAATTGTACCTGTAGTGGGTCTTACTTGAGATACTTGTAAAATAAGCAGAATGACATTTTCGTGATCCTAAACAAGTGGACAGATTTTTATGAAATTAGTACCATTTTAAAGCGTTTATTTTTCTCTATTGATTTTACTTTTATTTGAATTTTTAAGCCCACAAATGACGGATCTCGAGTTTTAATTATGAAACATTTGTACTTATTATATTCTGTTAAAATCTTGTGATATCTCATATGAGGCCATATTTTTCCAAGAAATCAATATACATATAATGCTCCGCATTTATATGTATATTTGACCTTTCTATCATCAACGCGTGTAGGTTTTAGGCGATATTTAACTTATGTACTTTTATAGAGAAGGCTCCAGTTATCCAGGGATTTGGCATCCTCAATGCATCACGGAGATTTCCCCGGCACAACTGAACGTGACTAAACGGGAAACTCAACATACACTCCGGCCTGCTGATATATCCTACGCAGACCTACGTGTATCCCTAGCCATCCCTGCATGATCAGAAACGCCCCCTCAATACTTCAATACTCTCTGTAATTTTCCTATATGTATAATGTTATAATATGTATTCATTAATTTTGTGTAAACTATACTTGTCTATTGAAAATACATCAGTTCCGCACAAACAGTTAGTAGAGTATCAACTCCAATTTGTGGGCAGCTATTCCTAGCTGCAATTAATTATCCAGAAACATATAAAATCCCCTGTGGGTACTTGCGTGTAGTATTCGTTATTTAACCCATTAGTGCCGAACTTCCCCCCTGTCGTCAGAATCGCTTGAAATTTTAAACACAGCTTCCTTAAGGGATTGTAAGACATTTGTATTTTTAGATTTTTTGATTTGTGGCATACCAAAGTAGTTTTTTTTTTGCGTCGTTTCCGACGCATTCGGACTAATCATTTTTCCCATGCGTCTATTATGTACCATATCGGACTAATCATCTTAGGCTTTTACTGTATAATCTATTAGTTGCTTCGCCCCTAACCTCTAGGGTGGGTGGAGAATGTCAGAAAAATAGCATAAAACCATCCCAAGATATTTATAAAGCTTTCCTGATAAGTAAAACCAATTCAGACCCGAAATTTCTATAATCTTTAGCTTCAGACAAAAACCTTACTACTTTATAGTATGGAACACTATACTTGCAGCGGTTACGCCCCTAGAGGCATTAAGGGGCCCTTGGAGTGGGGGGGAGTCAAACACCCTCTTTTAATTACAGTTTTTAGAGAAAAATTGATAAAAAATTTTGAGAGGGGTTTATTATTTTCTAGGGGTGATTTCTCCTAGGGCGGTTGTGGTACTCTCCCCCAAAATAGTTATAAACCTTACCAGGTCCTATGAGAAGCTACCATGTAAAGGAGAATAATATCGGTTCAGTGGTTAGTGAGATCCCTTTGTACACACAGACACATATATATAGAATGTATATCCTGTTACTTTATTATAAGGATGTACATAACACAGATACTTTACAATCAGTGTCTGCCTGTACGTCCATTCGTCTGTATAAAACAATTCAGAATATAATTATTTGGCATAGTGGCTACGCCCCTAGAGGCCTTTAGGGGCACTTGAGATGGGGAGAGGTCATTGAATTCAACAACAATATTTTTGTTTTAGATTTAAAAAGAATTAATTTAATTAAGTTAATTCTATTTTTTTTGTGTTGGCGATTTCTCTTTGGGGGGTCTTTTTAAAGGGGCGATTTCTCTTTGGAGGGTGGTGGTACTCTCCCCCAAAATAATTATAAACCTTACCAGGTTCTATGAGAAGCTACCATGTAAAGGAGAACCATATCGGTTCAGTGGTTAGTGAGATCCCTTAGTACACACAGACACATGTAGAATGTATATCCTGTTACTTTATTATAAGGATACATCACACAGATACTCTACAATCAGTGTCTGTCTGTACGTCCATTCGTCTGTATAAAACAATTCAGAATATAATTATTTGGTACCAGTGGCTACGCCTCTAGAGGCCTTTAGGGGCACTTGAGATGGGAAGAGGTCATTGAAATCAAAAACAATGTTTTTTTATTTTAGATTTAAAAAGAATTAATTTCATTTAGTTTATTCTATTTTTTCTTGTGTTGGGGGGTCTTTTTTAAGGGGCGATTTCTCTTTGGATGGTGAAGGTAACCTCCCCAAAAATAGTTATAAACCTTCCCAGGACCTATGAGAAGCTACAAAGTAAAAAAAAGAAGCATATCAGTTAAGCAGATACACAGAGAGATATCCTTTCACTCTATTACAATGCTTTAGCTAAGAAATATGATTTTGTCGACAATTATATTGAACAACCCAATACATGACAAACCCTTGCCCCCCCTCCCAGCCCCTGTTAGTCCCCAAAGTTTTATAATAACTTTTTCTTATTTGTTGTCTTGCCAACTTTGGGGAATTGTATTTGTATTTTGATTGGTTGGTTTATTAAGTTAAGTGTCCAAATGTTTCAACCACTAAATGTAATCTACAGAAAGATATTATGGTATAATAGCCCTGAGTAAGTACATCAATTTATCGGCCATTGACTTATTACTTTAGAACAAATACATTTCTTAGTTGTAGAGTAGTTGTTAATTATTTGGATGCAATTGTATATATACATACGGACGTATATACAGACAGACCATAATTGTAGAGTATCTGCGCTATTTTTATGAATACCTTAACAGCTAGGCTGCAATAAAAATTACAGAAGTATAAACATATTTACAGTCTTTAATTGGCTGTAATTTTGATATATAGACAGACATACATACATTCCCTAGTTGTAAGGTAGCTATTATTTATTTGGATACAATTATAGACAGGTGGACGTACAGACAGACCCTAGTTGTAGATTATCTGCGCTACTATTTTTATATCCTTAAAATAAAGTAACAGGTTATGGTATGTCTTTGTGTGTGTAGTGTACCAAAGGACCTTGCTAACCACTGAACCTATATGGTGCTCCGTTACATGGTAGCTTCTACTAGGTCCTGGTAAGGTTTATAGCTATTTTGAAGGAGGGTACCACCACCATCCCGAGAGAAATCACTCCTAGAAAATAAAAAACCCCAAAATTAAAAAAAAAAAAATTTTTTTTTAATAATTGTAATTGAAAGAGGGGATTTGACTCCCCCCGCAACCTAAGGGCCCCTAGATGCCTCTAGGGGCGTAGCCGCTGCTTGTATTGTATTCCATACTAAAAAGTAGTAAGGTTTTTTGTCTCAAGCCAAAGATTACAGAAATTGCGGGTCTGAATTGGTTTTACTTATAAGGGAAGCTTTATAAACACCTTGGGATGGTTTTGTGCTATTTTCCTGACATCCCCCACCCACCCTAGAGGTTAGGGGCGAAGCAAATAGCAGATTATAGGAGATTATACAGTAAAATTCTAAAATGATTAGTCCTATAAGGTCAAAAAGGACGCAATGGCTAAAATGATTAGTCCGAATGCGTCGAATACGACGCACAACAAATTATCAAAAAAAAGTATGTAAACTAACTAAAATTAAAAAAAACTTAGCAGAAACTAAAAATATATAATAAATGCTATAATTAATTATAAATAAGTATGTTTTAATTCATTAATAGAAAAAAGTTAGACCTGGTGTGGAAATTTTTTTCTATTTTTTCCACCTCTGCCATGAAAATATGATTTCATCTGGTCATCGAATTAAGTGAGAGCCCAAGCAATGTAGAGGACAAAACTTGAAGCTCTATTAAGTTATTTACAAACATTTAAAAAGGACATCATAAAAAAATAGAGTGATAGTATAGGTTTGAATTTGTGCGTCGTTTAAGACCCTATTGTCATTAATGGGTTAACTTAGCGGAGACGTACAAACGAAGGGAACGAGTTGCTTCGCTCTTGAATCGCTTCAGCCACAACGTTACCATTCCAACGTGAAGTGCCGCCACACCGCTCGAGGCGGGCTTTAATAGTTTTTAAAAAGCTATCCATCACGTCCGATCCGTTACAGTCAAACTGGTGTCAGCTGTGCTTGGATAAACCGCAGTGCTCAACAGGAGATTTACGTGGAAATTACCTCGAGGAACTACGGTAATTTCGGACGATTGTGTACAACCAGACGGTTTTTATGAGAACTGAGATCAGAAAGGACGAAGACCCCTGTGTTTGGAGACCAGTGTGGGACCATTCTGACGTCTGGGACATCAACTTGGTAAAATTTTCTTTAAATTTTGAAGAAATTTCGTTAAGTTTCGAGGATGGCGCAAGCTCAGCAGGCTGCCGACCTAGAACAGTTGAACTTGCAGCGTGCCATTCAAGAGGCACAAGCAGAAGGAGCGCCGAATGAGAACGCTCAGCTCATTGCGCTAGGCAATACCTGGTTGGAGAACCAGCGCCGGAAGCTTAACAAGCAGAATTTTCCCCGGTTTTGCAACCGTGCCGGAGAAGATTGGGATGGCCACAAGACAAAGATGGCCAATGCGTTTAGAATTGCCCGTCATCACCCATCGGATCAAGAGGGCAGGAAAGGCCAATACATCATGAGTCTCGACGGAGAAGCGTTCCAGATGGCCCGAGAAGTCGCCGACAACCAAGATGCGCTCACCCTTGAGCAGGTAATGGATAGGCTGGATGCCATATTCCTAGCACCATCAGATTCCGACATCAACAAGGACGCGTATAAGCAGTTGTCGCAAGGCAAGAACGAGATTCCGCAGACGTACCTTGCTAAGAAAGAGCAGATGTGGTTGAAGGCCTACTCCCCAGACAACCGTGATCCAGGCCAATTCCGGAAAGAGGTAACCCTTGGTTTACGCCATCGAGAGGTACGGAAAAGAGTTTTCTGTCAGCTACCTAGTATTACCAGCATGGGTGTCCTACGGAATGTTATTATGAACGAGATTGCCACGCAGCGCCAACTTATTCACCATGGAGATGCTGAGGATACCTCCATGGATGGCCTCGCCACGTCCAACCGTGTCATCTATCGCAACGACGGCACCGAGGATATGGAGGTCAACGCTGTCGGAGATGGAACCAGTAGTGTCAAGTGCTACAATTGTAACCAGACTGGCCATTATTCGCGTAATTGCCCCAAGAAGAAACAGCAAGCGAGTAAAGGTACGGGCGGTGCCACCAAAGACAAACCGAAAGGCAACTGTCGGAGGTGTGGCACGCCTGGCCATTGGCAGAAGACGTGTACTATTCCTGAGGACCGGCTGGCGAATGTGCGAAAGAGAAACCAGGAGAAGAACGCCAACAGCGGCGGACGCGGCCGACAGCAGCAAGATCGTGGCCGGCACGCCGTGCGAGAGATGCGTACCAACGAACCTGGAGACGCCGACAGCGGCGTAGGAGATGATGACCAGGCGCAGTTCTATGGAGATGTCAACTGTCTGGAAGCAGTTGGCCACAGAAGCAAGACTTCAAAAAATGTGAGAGAGGGCTCCCGTCGGTAGGTCGGAGTCCCTCAGCAGCTGTAGACCCTACCACCCTCAATCAGATGCAAGGACAACGAGGCGCCCGGGCCATGGTTAAGATCAGCCTGCGTGCAAATGGACCGACTGTGCGGACCTATGGTCTCATCGATACCGGTAACAAGTTGCACGAAGGAGTCGCCGTAAATGAGGAGTTAGCCCGGAAACTACAGTTGCCGATTGTTCCTTGCGATTTAACAGTGGGAACAGCGGCGAATGGCGGAGATATGGACGTCATCGGCCGTGTTTACAACATCAGCGTCATCTTGGGAGATGACTGTCCTAGCTACATTCGAGAGGCATTGGTTATACCTGAGCTTCGCACCCCCATCAATCTTGGGTGCAAGTGGGTCGAGGAGATTCGTGGAGTTCTAGATTATTCATCACCGGTGCAGGCGGCGTTAGTCGTGAAGCTTGTGCAGTCCATCGACTACGAGGTTCCAAGCGCCTCAGAAGACGAAGAGCGGTCTGGAAAACCGCCGGGGAAGCACTCGCCCCCCAACCCTCAGATAAGTGTTTCATTACGAGCCTTCGAGGAACTGAATGCAGAAATAAGTAGCTATAGTAGTGCCTTAAATGTTTGTAAACCCACTTTTAAAGAATTATGTAAAGCAGAAGATAATTTTGCGAATGGTAATGTGCACCATTCACGTGAGTTTTTAGCACTTAAACCGGATTCCGTCGAATCATATGTTGCGCAACTTTCTTTCAAGCACAAAGCAAAAGCAGATTTTGAGCGCAAAAACGTTTGGACACGCAATGTCAAGGGACCGCTTCGTAATTCCCAAGGGCCGGCCGTTCGTTTGAAAACCGTCGCAGTAGGTAAGCGGCCGCGTCCTGTCCGTTTGTCCGTCCAAGCGACTAGGATTCTCGCGCCAGAGTCAGTGTCTGTCGTGAATTTTCTTCCTAGCCGAGAACTCCGACCGCAAGCGACTGTCATGGTAGAAGAGACCGTTTTAGATGATAGTCCAGTGCGTGTGTTGGAAGGAGTGTACAGAGCCCAGCAAAATGGGATTGTCCGCATCCCTGTCGTCAACTTACAGGAGCAGCCGTGCATTGCATCGGCCGGGTGTGTGTTCACCGCCGAGATTTGTGAGGACAGCAGCATGGTAATCAACACCGAAAGCTTGGTGTTGAGAGAGCCCCACGAAGTTATTCAGTCTATGTCCGAGAGCAAGGCGAGCGACCCCACCAAGCCCATGACGAAGGAGCAGATGGAGAACCCCACGTTCAAGGAAGTGTGGGAGGACCTGGAGATGGAGGACAACGAGCTACTGAACGAACACCCCGATGTCAAGAAGCAAGTCAAGGAGCTCATTTATGAGTACAGAGACATATTCAGTCGAGAGGCCCCTGGGCACACAGACCTGGTAACAATGAAGTTGAAGCTCAAGCCAGGGACGGAGCCCATCAGGCAGAGATACAGGGAGTTGAACCCTAAGATGTTGAAGGATCTGGAGGCACAGATGGCCGACTGGCTCAACCAAGGAGTGATCGAGCCGAGTTCATCGCCATGGGCGAGCCCCCTTGTTCCTGTGCGCAAGAAGGATGGAAAGATCAGATGGGCAGTGGACTTCCGCAGGTTAAACAGTTGCTTAGAGCAAGATAGTTACCCGCTGCCGAGGATACAGACACTATTGGACCGCGCAGGAGGACATCGTGTATATTCAACGCTAGATGCCACAGCCGCCTACTTCAACATCTCCATCGATCCAGCATCCAGGGAGCTGACGGCTTTTGCCACGCCAACGGGTTTGTGGCAATTCCGCCGCATGCCCTTCGGCATCAGCACAGCACCAGCGGTGTACAGCAGATTCATCAGCACCGCAATGAACCCGCTGGGGAGCGAGGTAGCGCAATGCTACCTCGATGATGTAATATCGTACAACCTGAGAGTTGCGGATCATGTACCACAGATGCGACAGGTTTTTGAGGCCCACCGCAAGGCTGGAATCAAGCTGAAGGCAAAGAAGAGCAAGCTGTTCCAGAAGAAGATACAGTATCTTGGCCACATGCTGAGTCATGAGGGTATCGGTATGGTGCCTGAGTATGTGGAGCGTATCAAGAACTGGCCGCCGCCAACGACTGTCGCCGAGTTGAATAGTGTCCTTGGTTTTTACGGGTACTACCGGACCTTCATACCGGAGTACGCCGATTTGACGTGTGAAATGAATGCACAGAAGAAAGCCACGAAGCTAGAGTGGACCCCAGGGATGGATGAGCAGTTCCAGCAGTTGAAGGACAAGTTCCAGAATGCCCCCATCCGCGCTGTGCCTGATTTTGAAGCGGATACCCCGTTCCAACTGACCACCGACTACTCCGGAAGAGCAATCAGTGCAATCCTGAGTCAGGTTCAGAATGGCGCCGAAAGGTTGATCGCCGCCATGGGACGCAAGACGACTGGCGCGGAGCAGAGATATCCCTCATGGAAAGGAGAAGCCTCCGCAGTTATTTATGGCATCAGAAAGTTCCGGACGATCCTGAGCTTCAAGCCGTTCCAAATTAATACGGATAACAGCGCCCTCAAGCAGTTGAAGTCACTGAAGAAGAACACTGGCATGATGGCCAGGTGGACAGAGGAGCTGGCTGGTTACGAATTCCGTGTGGTACATCGGCCGGGGAGACTCAACACCAACGCCGACGCGTTAAGCCGGCGCACCGATGCTGATATGCCAGACCCGACAGCCGAGGAAGAGGCTGAGCAAGAGGAGTACGTCGGAGCTGTAGATGATGAGCCTGCCGACGAGCTTCCTGACCACAGAGAACGGTACAGAGACCGAGTGTACAAGCATCAGTTAGACGACCCTATTCTAGAGAAGGTTCGTAGATGGATTGGCGTCGACCGGCGTGCACCAGACAAGGCAACTCTGCGTGGAGAGAGTAGGGACGTGCACCGGCTGGCCGAGATTTTTGATACTCTGCGAATTGCAGAAGATGGAGTTATTGAGCAGGAGATACAGACCTTCACAGGGAAGCGACGCAGAATCATGGTCCCTTTGTCCCTGAGAGAAGAGGTGTTCACTCACTGTCACAGAACTACCACAGGAGCGCACTTTGGCATGCACTCCACCATATCGAAGTTTTTGAGGAATTTCTATTATGTGGGACATCAAGCAGACATCCGCCTGAGGATCGCCGTCTGTCATGACTGCGTTCAGAAGAACATCAAGGCCAACATCAAGATAGGAGCGCACGTACCCATCCAAAACGGGTACCCGCTCCAGACAATCTACATGGATGTGGTAGGCAAGTTCGACACAACCCCAGAAGGATACAATTTTATCCTGACGCTACAGGACGGATGGTCGCGCTTTGTTCAAGCGTACCCCTTGAAACAGAAGACCGCCGATGAGGTCGCCACGACAATCATGGACAAGTTCATTTGTACCTTTGGATGCCCGCAGGCATTCCACAGTGACCAGGGAAAAGAGTTCTGCAACACCATCATGAAGAAACTCTTGCAGAAGCTCGGTGTTAAGCACGAGCTAGGCCCCGTGGCGAACCCCCAGAGCAACCTTATAGAAAGGTGGCACCGGACCATGGAAGAGACGCTGAGAACCGTGATCCAAGGACGGGAGACTCTATGGCCAGAGTATTTACCTGGAGTTGTCCTGGCGTACAACACGAGGATCCACAGCAGCACCGGCGTGACCCCCTTTCTTGCCTTCCAGGGTAGAGAGGCTACTCTACCCGCGGATTTGATTTTGCGGTTACCAAACCCTGACGATGACAAGGATATTCCCACAGCCGTGAGAAATTTATTGGACAGATACACGACCATGTATGAAGCCATGGCAAAGAGTCAAGCAAGCACCATTCGAAGAAATGCTTTGCAGTATCACAGCAATCGCGAATTTAGAGTAGGCGATAAAGTTTTTTATTTGGCACCCAACCATGGTAAGGCAAAGAAGAAGATGACCAAACATTGGAGTGGACCATACTTAATTACCGAGAAGTGTGCCGACGTTTTATACAAGATTCAGACAATACCAGCGGGAGAGAAGGAGGATTTGGTTGTGCATGTTGGTCGGTTAAAACCATATTACCCCCCAGCAATGACAGATGGAGACCCAACTTCTCCCCCAGAACCATTTGAAGAAGACGGAGATGAGGCAGGGGAGCAAATTCCCTTGAATCCAGAAAGGCAGGCGAAGCCGCCTAATCCAAGAGTTGATTTCTCAAATGGGGATGACAGCGATGACGAGGGAGGACCCCCCATTAGACCGGGAGGAGCACCACCACCACCGCCCAACATTGACCCCCTCAACCTTCCCCTACCGGATACACCACCGCCAAGATCACCAACGATGCAGCGCACACCGCGCAGAGAGCAGAGTGAGAAGAGAGGGAGGGAGAGAGATCAATCTTGCGAACCGTCCGGTTCGGGCACTCAACGGAGAGATGCCAAGCGAACCCCCGATAGAGAGAGAAGCCCGAGAAGAAGCTCGCCCCCGCAGACACCGCGCCGAGATAGAGAGCGCGAGCGAGCTACATACACATACCCTCCCGCACCCCGGGTAGAGAAGCGCGCTCTAAGCGACAATGAGGAGCCGTCCACGGACTCACCCGAAAAAGGGGAGAGGGTTAAATCCGGAGGAAAGAAGCAAAGGAGTGGGACACTTTGGCAGCAGCAAGTGGAAGAGAGCAAAGAGGTGCTAGACAGCTCGGACGAGGATATGGACCCGCCTGCAGTGGCTACACTTGCGCGGACAATCAGAATCCCCGTCAAACGCGGAGCAAAGCTGCCATACAAGGGTACGAAAGAAAGTGCGGGCCATGACATATACTGCCCCGCCCACACAATCCTTCCCCCTGGACAACAGACTTGCGTCCCTCTCAAGCTACACACCCGTGTACCCCCCGGATATTTTCTTAAATTATTCGGCCGTTCAAGCATAGAACGGGAAGGAGTAATTTTACTGGCAGGATTAGTGGACAGCGACTACACCGGCGAGATACAAGCAGTCTTCTGGAACTTGAGTACCGAAGCAGTGGAGTTCAACAAGAATCAACGAGTGTGTCAAGCGGTGATCCTAGAGACTCGCGAGGTGGAATTTTATCATGTCGATAATCTTCCTACCACTGATCGCGGTGCTAACGGCTTCGGTAGCACCAACCAGTGAGGCGTACTCACTAGACATAGTAGACTGCACAAACCCTTCCACCATCAAGAAATTCAACAAGGAAACAATATGCAGAGCAGAGGAACCTACACAAGAAGTTCCAGTGAAGGAGCGCTACACCATTCTACAGCGGCCAACCCTGACAAAGGTACAGGGGTACTCCTGCGAAGTGAGGGTATCTCTATACCATTTCAAGTGTGGAGTTTGGGGCCATCTCAAGTTACAACAGGTACCCCAAACCATGAGGCACGAGGAGATTACTGCAGAAAATTGCCGCCGCATGTCACTGGTTCAGGAATATCAAATTTCTGGCTACGGTGACCCAATCAAAGTGAAACTTAACCGCCCTACCTACGTTTCGGCAACTCTAGCCGGATCCTTGAAGATGGAAGATGACAAGATCACCTGCATTGGGCAGACCATCCGCATGGGCGACACCATCCACTACAACACCCTGAAGTTAGCTGAGTACCAGATTCTACTTAAAGAAGAAACTTTTCTGGTTAGCAACAACAAGGTAGAGAGTGAAACTGATCATCTATCTCTACCATGTCCATATCATAAAGGGGAGTGCATCACTGGCGCCGCGACATTCGTCTGGAATATCAACGACAGCTCCTGCACTCTACAGATGGTCAACACCATCAACCCCCTCACCACCATGGACACCTACCTAGTGGACCACCAACAGCAAGTTTTACTCAACACTACAGGTGCAATGAAACTAATGCATTGCCCCTTTAATGTCATCACCACGGACCACGACGGCATCTACCTGGGCAAGACCAGCGACCTTAGCAGACTCGCCACCATCGACCCCGGACAGATAGATGTGAACCTTCAAGCTGCAGTACATTTAAATTATTTAGCCTACAGTATGCGCCAAACCTTCAGCCAACTAGATGTAACACTACGGAAGACCATATGCGAAACCCATTACCATGGAAAGTCAGACCAACCAGTGCTGCTACATGAGCAGACTTATGGACTCTTGAAGGGAGACCTGTTGATGACCTTCCAGTGCACCAAGAGGACCCAGAAGATCAAGGACGACATCAACTGCTATCAAGATATACCTTTGGATCCTGATGGTTATGCAGATGCTGCAACTAAACATTATAAGTTGCATTCTACAAGGGTAACGTGTTCCGCGACTTTCCCCCTAACTGTCAAGTCTAAAGAAGGCTGGATTCAGCTGACTCCCGCCATCATCAAGACTCAGGCCCCCATGGAGATGACCATCGACACCCCTCTAGTTAACTGGACGGATTTCAGCCATGGAGGAATCTACACGGAAAGAGAGCGAGCTGAATGGTTACACACCCTCACCTTCCCCTCCTACACCGAGGCAAGCCTAAAGGAGATCACCTACGGACTCTGCATTGGAGACGGAAATTGTAACCAACTTTCTACCAACAACCTACCCCTGTACACCCTTGAGAATCTAGTGCCGGACATGGAACGCAAACTTGACTTATGGAGCAGCGTCAAGAGCTGGCTCCATGAATATGGCGACCTAATGGCATTCGCATGCCTGGTCATCCTAGGGCTAAAATTTATTACTGATCTGATATGCATTATCCTCACATTTCTACGTGTAGGACCTGGAGCCGCCATCGCCTTAGTTGCCCACCTTTATCTTTATAACAAGCATTCCTACCAGAAGCTTATGAGAAAGAAGAAGGCCGATACCAGAACTGAGAGGCGAGAACCTACGACAACAGCAGAGACAACGTCGCTACTACCAACGACATCAACCCCGAAGATCCAGATGACAGAGATACAGCCCATCATTTTAGATCCTGCATCCTTGCCATCATACAACACTGCGACTAAAACATCTAGGCTATCAACCTTAATACCATGACAGAATAATAGGTAATATTGGTCGACCAGTCTATTGTCTTTGCCAATATGAGCGTTATGTTATCTGGCACGTCTGTCTAGCCAGATAAAAAGGGGAGAAAATGTAGTGGGTCTTACTTGAGATACTTGTAAAATAAGCAGAATGACATTTTCGTGATCCTAAACAAGTGGACAGATTTTTATGAAATTAGTACCATTTTAAAGCGTTTATTTTTCTCTATTGATTTTACTTTTATTTGAATTTTTAAGCCCACAAATGACGGATCTCGAGTTTTAATTATGAAACATTTGTACTTATTATATTCTGTTAAAATCTTGTGATATCTCATATGAGGCCATATTTTTCCAAGAAATCAATATACATATAATGCTCCGCATTTATATGTATATTTGACCTTTCTATCATCTACGCGTGTAGGTTTTAGGCGATATTTAACTTATGTACTTTTATAGAGAAGGCTCCAGTTATCCAGGGATTTGGCATCCTCAATGCATCACGGAGATTTCCCCGGCACAACTGAACGTGACTAAACGGGAAACTCAACATACACTCCGGCCTGCTGATATATCCTACGCAGACCTACGTGTATCCCTAGCCATCCCTGCATGATCAGAAACGCCCCCTCAATACTTCAATACTCTCTGTAATTTTCCTATATGTATAATGTTATAATATGTATTCATTAATTTTGTGTAAACTATACTTGTCTATTGAAAATACATCAGTTCCGCACAAACAGTTGTTAGTAGAGTATCAACTCCAATTTGTGGGCAGCTATTCCTAGCTGCAATTAATTATCCAGAAACATATAAAATCCCCTGTGGGTACTTGCGTGTAGTATTCGTTATTTAACTTAGCGGAGACGTACAAACGAAGGGAACGAGTTGCTTCGCTCTTGAATCGCTTCAGCCACAACGTTACCATTCCAACGTGAAGTGCCGCCACACCGCTCGAGGCGGGCTTTAATAGTTTTTAAAAAGCTATCCATCACGTCCGATCCGTTACAGTACCTAACTGTTTAAAGAATCACCATGTAAAGTTTGAAATTGATAGTACGATTCAAACATGCCTATATTAATGATGTACGTACGTACGGATCAATCCTAAATATAGAAAAAAAAACTTACTTCAAAAAAATTCATCCTATTCTCGATCAGATCCAAATTTAGTTGTAATATCGAGCAATAAATGTTGGCCCTTTCAAATTCAAAGAAACATTAAATTGAATCTCGGAGCCACAGTGTGTACTCACTTCCGCATGTGTATCACATTATCAGATCATCAGAGCTGGATCTTTAAATCGTTTTTATGGTGCGCTGAATCGGGGCGATTCAAAGGTGAACCGTAGTTGCGCAGATGGTGAGCCACAGCGCACCTATAATACATTGATTTTAAAAGATTTTCGGCGCATTGTTGTTAATTCGCTTGCGCACTCACTAAAATATCGATCCGCGCCAGTACAACTTTATTACTTAAGCAGTGTTAGTAAGGTATTTTATATAAAATGCCGTGTCAGTATGGTATTTTATATAAAACATTAATATATAATTTATTTTAAAAATAACTATAAAAATGTTTTCACGATAGTTTTGCAATAAAATATTAAAGTAATTAAAAAAAATATTTATTTATTAAATAAATCACCCCGATTTGGTTCGGCAATGCCACTCGGTGAGTGGCATTGCCGCGCCAGTACCGCACAACTGGGTGCGCCAAATCGCCCATGCAAATTCGATTTAAGGTTGGTGTTTAATAATTTGATGGCGCGCTGAATGAATCGCCCCAGTTTAGATCATCTATAAACGATTTAAAGATCAAGCTCAGAACTGCTTATTTAGTACAACAGATATTTTTGAAAGATTTTTTTTTCAAATTTTGGAAGATTCTTTTATGAAATTTACTGAAGAGATGTCGCATCAGGAGGTTTGTCGCATTAGGATGTTTGTCCTTTAGTGCGTTTGTCGCATTAGGACGTTTGTCGCATTAGGACGTTTGTCGCTTTAGGAGGTTTGTCGCATTAGGACGTTTGTCGATGTACCCAAACTACTCCTCGCCTTTCCAATATAGAACGTTATTTTATATTTGTTTGTGCTATAAACAGTGATCTTAAGGGATAAGTCAACATACGATAAAGTTTTATACACCCCCATATTGGAGATATGAAATACTTATGCGGTAGTGAGAGAACACCCTTGTAAAGCCGGCATTCAAGCAATATTGGTTTCTATAATAAAAAAAGAATTTATGTAAGGTTGGAAAAAAAGAGGGAAAATAAAGGGGTTAGAATGAATTTGGATTGGGGTGTATAACTTCACATATCCAAACTTTTGCATCAATAATTGTAATCTATCCAAGGGGTATGTTGTGAAATAAGTCACTTATTTCTGTCGAAAATATAACTAGGTTGATCTTAATTATCTAACATTTTATTGGAAATCCCATTTAAATAAAAAAAAAAGATTTTCTTCAATATTACTTTTGATTTTACAATAACATCAGAGCAATTATTGAAGGATGGTTATATGACATTGTCCTGTTTTATGCTATTTTAGCTATCAACACCCCCTCCTTTTAAACTCTTTTTTGCAGCTATCACTAAAGTGTGGTCTGCCATATTTCTATCGATTCTATTCCTTCGATGAAGATTTACTAGGGATTTTAGATATAATTTTGACAGTCATTTTTGAATGTGTTGGGTGTTATGTAATCATTTTTATTTTGGAAATGGTGATTTCTGGCGTAATTAGGTACACTGTTATGAGAAAAGCATCTCTACTATCTAGCCAAAAAAGCACTTTTTTCTGAAATATTTCACATTTTTTTCACGATTTCAATTGTGATTCACTATTAAGCCGAATTTAGAGTTCTATTTATGTAGAACAAACACAAACATAATATACCTTTTAGTTTTAGCTAGAAATTAATTCTAAATTCCTCTCTTTGAAGATTAAGTTATATTTTGTCTAAAACTGAGAGAGACTAAAAGATAAAAGCTATTTTGCTTGTGTTTTAAAATAATACTCTTTTCACTAATACCCTTTCAGACACACACATATACTGGTATACAGTACGTGTGAATATATCCTCAGCTGGATCTTTAAATGTGCAGTCGTTGCCGTTGCCGCTGCCAGAGGTACAGCCACTAACCTAATAGCGATCTTTAAATCAAATTGGCTACGCGTGGACACGGCTTTAAATTTTTAATTCACAACCACTTTTTGAATTTTCATTAAAAATATGAAATAAAATAATAATAATATTAATACGTAAAAACTTCAAACATTTAAAGATCCATGTTTTATTGTCAGCACTGGCAGTAGCGACGGCTATAACTACGACTACGACTACGGCTACAGCTACGGCTACGGCAACGGCAACGGCGACACATTTAAAGATCAAGCTCTGTATACCAGAATATGCAGAGAGGTTGGGGACATTGGACTGTTTGCACTAGTCCCCAAAGTTTCATAATAACGTTTTCTTATTCGTTGTATCAACAACTTTTACTGAATTTTGATTGGTTGGTTAATAAAGTTGAGTGTCCAATCATTTTAAACACTAATTGTAATCTACATAAGAGTTAATTTTGTGTAGGTATCATCATTGGGGATTTACATCAATTTATGGGCCATTGTCTTATCCCTGTAGAAAATGTATAAAAATTTCATTCATACTTTTTAACTTTTTTGGTTTATTATTATTCAGAAGGAAATCTATAGCTAAATACAAATTATTCATTAAAAGAGGAGAAAAATGGCAAAAGAAATATAGAATTTCTTTATTTTAAGTATTTGTTTTAATAAGCATCTTTTTTCCAATCAAATCATTGGACTGAAAGTTATAATAGTCCACATAGTTTTGTAAACACGAAATAATTTGTTAGCTTATAAACTTTGGGGACTTTTAATTTCGATTGGATAGTACAAACTACCAGTTTCCAACCTTCTACACCAACAACCAATAATTTGTCCTACAGGAGGGTTATTTTGTCCAATTTATCGTTGATTTTTTTTAGTTCAAAATCTATTCTGAATACCTAACATAGCAAGGTGATAGGTTCGAATCTCAGTCCGACACTGCGTCATAACTTACTGCTGCTATGTTAGATCCGCGACATAATTAGTTAGAGAGGGGAAAGCCTTGGCCCAAAACAGGCGCAACTCATTACCATGCACAGTTGGGACTTCTCAGACAAAGGTCGTGCAATCAAAGGGTTGACTGTCTTATGGGTGTTGATACCCTAGGCAATTGAGCGTGTTGCATTGCAATTTAAAATGCAGAGGTGACTTGTAATGGAGAGGACTTGTACCCGAAGCGTCACCACGCCCCTTGAGACTGTAGTCAACTTAGTAGATTTTTATCTTTTTTGAGGGGCTTTTATTTGGTTTAAATGAAAGAAACTGAATAATGCCTCTTTTTCTTCCATATTCCATTTTAGTATTGTATTGCCATCAATCTCTTGAAATGTAGGTTCAGCTATACATCTATCATAGTTATGTAACTAACTTAATGAGTGTTAGGGAGGGAAAGAATAATGGCAGATAAACCCAGGGATCTTAAGGAATGTGACAATGGATGATATATTGATGTACATCCCAAATATTCAACAACAAATTACCCCTAAAAATTATTCGTTTAAATTATTTGACAGTCTAGTCTAGTCTAGAACCAACCAATAAATATTCAATAAAAGTACCCAAAAATTTTTTAGACAACTAACCCATAAGATAATGTGGCTATAAAACTTTGGGTACCACTGAAATTTACCACCCAGGTATACACCCTAATTTTCTCAGAATGTTTAAATGAATGGCAGAATTTTATCTATCTATAATACAAAGTAGAACTATGTCTGTCTGTCTGTTTGTTTGTCTGTGTGTCTGTTTGTTTGTAGCGAAGAATCTCGCTAACCGCTGAACCGATCGAGTTCTCCTTTACAGGTCCCGGGAAGGTTTATAACTATTTTCTTGGGGGGTGGGACACCCTCAACCCCCCAAAAAATGAAAAATACCACCCCCCCAAAAAAAAATTTCTTTTTAAAACTAAAATTAAAATAGTGTGGTCGACTAACCCCCCCCCCCCCTCAAAAAAAAAATAAAAAATCCCTCCCAAAATTTTTTATTTTATTTTTCTTTTAAAACTAAAATACGAAAAATTAGTTTGATCAAACCTCTTGTGGCAAAGCCCCTAGAGGCTAGGGGCGAAGCCGCTAGTAATACAAAATAGAACGATGTCTATCTGTTTGTACCGAAGGATCTCGTTAACTGCTGAACCAATCGGGTTCTCCTTAACAGGGTAGCTTCTCATAGGTCCCGGGAAGGTTTATTACTATTTTGGGGGAGGGTACTACCACCCTCCCAAGACTTTTTGGAGACTTCAACGCAACACAGAAATTATCTGACAAAATCTGTTAACATGTATAATATCATTTGAAATAAAAAAAATAACATTTAAAGTGCCACTAAGTGCCTTTAGGGGCGTAGCCGCCAGTTAAATAAAAAATATTATTAATTATTCTTTCATTGTCCTCTCCCTGAATTCCTGGTGAGTATATGTATTATAAGAAGGAAAAATTAGGTACAACTAATCTTGACTTTGTAATAACCTTTTCAACATAATTTTGTACTTTTCAAACCTTTCAATTTAATTATATTTTATTTTTACTTTTTAACATTTGCAGGGTAGACACCAAATAAAAAATTGATAGATTTGTATTTGATTGATATTATCAGTTCTTTCTTCATCATAGTGTTGTATATGTTGGGGGGGGGGGGGGTGTCAATACCGCTCTGAAAAAAGAACTTGAATTAATGAATTAAGAGTAATGCCTGCCTTTTGTCACACATAAGGGCTAATACCCCATTTATAGTCCTCAGTACATACCTTATAGCAACACATCGTATTTACATTTTACAGCCCCAATTTTTAGGAATTATTCCTTTGTGTAAGAGTCCTAAATTTTAATGTGTATATTGATATATATTCATAATTTAAAGACTAAGTTTTCGTTAAAAAATAAATGGAAATTTAAGTGTTTTGTAACAATTTGGACGTATATTCATAACATGTTATATAATTATTTGTTGTTATTATACGTAAATATGTTGATATATTTCCAGACATTAACATAATCAACAAGTAAGTATGGAAGCAGCCAAGAAACATGTTAACAAAAAAATATATGTCAAGCTTTGATGGATAGAAATATTACTCAGGCAAATATTTTTTGTAAATTGGTACATTTTATGTTCAATCAATCTAGCAAAAGAGCAACATTTGGTAATCCTGATATAGCTATTGTATCTGTCTTTTGGATAGTCAACTTTGAATAAACCAAAAGGCTACTTGAGAAGTTTTTTATAATAAAAACTCAGATCACATCAAAAAAACTAATTCACCCTTGCAATTAGAATAATCAGAATCCAATACTTGATTATTTGATTATACTTTTGTTTTACTCTCTTTGGCATCAAATACAGATTTAACCTCTTGATAATAAAAACACATTGTAAAAATATCTGTATATAAATGAATAAATATAAGCCCACTTCTTTATGGACCAATGCTAAATACTTGTGATATTAAAAATATATTTTGCTTAATACTAGATATGATTTTTAGCTTTATTTTTCTTATTCCTAATATTACAGTTTAAAACTTGTTTCTTCCAACTCAATAAAAGTTATACTGTAATTTTGTTTGATTATACAAATTATGAAAAAAGTAGCTACAATTATGTTATAAATAAATGCACTTTTAGAATGATTATTATTGCTTGTAACAACAATTACTATATTTTAAAGAAGGATGCATAGCACAAAAATATTGGGTACAATTTACTTTATATTAATTGGGGGATTTGTCAGGCATGTGAGGCAAACATATATAACAAAATAATTTTGAATTTTTTTTGAGGTGGAAACAGCTGTTTTTTGGTATATAGAAAGTACAATTGTTTGGAGCATCATATAGTGCCAATTAAAAAATGATGTCATTCAATAAAAATGACTAATTGAAGGCCAGTATACAATTTACCATTGGTCAATTACAATGTATACTGGCCTATTATTGGTCATTTGTATTATATAACTTCATTTTTTAAGCTGCTTCTTAAAGTTTTGGTTGCACTGTAAAATTTTTAAAAAAATGTTAATAAAACCCCACTGAAGCAACTTATGTTAGATTTTATTTACTACAAGCCTACAAAAAAGGTTAAGAAAAAAATAGAGACAAATACCAAAAATTTCGGCTTAAATATTCCAAGTGGCCACCCTGTAAATTTATCATTCCTAGAATTTTCTCTCTGATGTTCTTCGACATTTGCAGATAAAAAAAAGAAAATATGCTTATTGGCTCAATTTTCTTGATAGAATGCACACACTATAAAAAAAACAGTATGATTTGAAAGTGTAATTATCTGCTAGTTGTCTGGTAGGAGTTTGTTATGAGTGCAGCTGCCAAATCAGATGTGTGACATTAAATAATGACGAATATCTTTGATATTCAAATAGAAATATCGGGTATGATCCCTTTCGTGACAACGCCTAATAAGAGGGCGATTCATCGTATATATTTTCACATTAGCTTTTGATTGGTTATTTTAGGTTAGGTTGGGTTAGGTGATTGCCCACAGGATTAGGCAATTGGTCCCGCATGGTTAAAGCACCCCGCAGGGGCTAGAAATAGGGAAAGGCTACTGTTAAAATACGATGAAACGCCCCTTAAGAGACGTTTATTATATTCTTCTGGATAAAGGATTTGCATTCAAATGGTTGCTTATGAGTCACTTAAAGCATAAATGATCTACTTTATTATTTTTAAATGATCATTATAGGCAGTTTTAGACTTTAAATGTATTTTTTCTCATTTTCAAATGTTTTTTACAGTGTTAAGATTGCAGGAACATTTGCTGACAGTATACTATGGAATCCATCCACTGACTTTTATTTTTCAAACATTTTCTTTTCTCCTGTTCTCTTGATAGATTACATTTTCTCATCAATTACAGGAATTTAGAAAGGTAAAACTGAAAAATTAGCCTTTAAAGGCCTTTATTAAGATTGTTTTTGGTGTATTTAAATATTTAGAGTCTTGTGGTATCTAGTTTTTGTAATGTTATCAAATCAATTGCTGAAAAATGCCTAAAAATTCAGAGAGAGAAAAATATTGTTGAATGTCAGAAAATATTTCTCATGAGGAGTATAACTAGATATTTTTTCGTGTTGGGGTTTGGGAGGGGGGGGGGGTGGAAATAGCCTAGATAAAGTTTTCCAAATATTGTATCATTATTGATATATTTTATGTCTTTTTTGTTTGTTTGGAAAGTTAATAGTGCAATCAATGATATCCAATATTATCAAACTTGCAATATAAACTAAATATTGGTGGACAGGGATAGTGCACCTGTAGGTTGATTATGCCAGACAGAACCAATTCCTTCTAATTTCAACCTTGCAAGACCTTTTCCATGAAAGGTTTCCTCACACTTTACCTAACCTAGCCTAAAATAAGCATAAAATGAATAAATAGTCCATGGAGGATTCTTTCTATCTATTTTACCAGTGAGAAATTTGAGACAAAATGTTTTTTTTCTATTTTACTGATACCTTATTCCTGTGCCTACTAAATTGCAACAATGAAAAACTTTACCTTTTGCTTATTTGATTTAGTAGAGCAGCTTTAATTAAGTCATAATATTCTGATAATCATAATTTAACCTTCATTGATTGATTGACCTCTAGAGGACAGTTACACCATATGATCTGTTATGTTATATAGCTCAACCAGATATACACTATTAAATTTCATAAATTATCAATGTCAAATTGAAATACTACTTCTTTAGGTGAAACATTGTAAAGTATTGAATACACCGATTCCAAGATATTAAAAGTCCATAATGATAAGCTGTTCCTGTCATAAATGACGAAGACCAAACTGCATAACTTTTGTGTCACTTTTGATTCCTGTCACGTCATAAAATGAGGAAGATTGGAGGAGAAGTGGGAAAGAAAACACCTAAAATGAGATGGAGAATATGTCGTCAAAAGTGGTGCAAAAGTTATGCAGTTTGGTCTTTGTCGATCTACAATGCCAAATTTCGTGTAGTTAACAAGTATCTTGTCATAAATTCAGGAAATATCGATATGTAAATAATATGTCGGACATATTTGACGTAAACTAAAATTAAAATTGCATGTCAGAATACTTAGCTAAATAAAGAGTGCAGTTAAATCACTCTTTGATTGAAAAGCCCTTGTCTAAAAGCCCTAAATGACCAATTGCTGATATGTTGCGATTATTTATTGTCACGCATCTGACTTAACCAAATCATAGTTATAATACTCTGTGTAACCTAAATACAGGTAATAGGTGATATCACAAAACAGTGAGATAATATTTAGCGATCATTGCCAATCAAAGAATGTGATTATTGATAATCCAACAACTAAAAATAAAATATGATAATAAATTATGATTAATTTTCCTTATTTATTCCCATTTTATACTTTCTTTTGCATTTTTGTATAAATTTAGTTCGCCGAACTGAGCCTCAACTTAATTTAATTCAATTTAATGTAGAAATGTACTCCAAACTTTTATGGTTGTTTCACAAATTAACCAAATCTTTGCCAGTTCCTAATCCGCTGAAATAGTTTAATTTAACTAGAATGGAGGAAACATTTGACTGTAAATTACACATGTTCACAAGTTCATATACATGTTAGCGTATTCGCTGGCAGAAAAAAATCTAAATAATTTTCAATACGACAGAAAAACCAAAATAAGCCTAGTGATACAGGATAGATGGGGAAAGTTGAGCTGTAGGGAAAACATCGCCGACAGAAACCACTCACCTACATATTTTGTTTAACTAGTGCTACAACTTTATTTTTAGATTTTGCTAAGATTTTAAGTTTGCTGAATTTGTTGGGCAACTGTTGTATTAGCTAGTTTATCTATGTGACCAAGATAAATACAAATATTGTATTTGTGGAGGTGTGATTTATCACTTCCCCATATTGTCAAATCTTTTAAAGTTTAAAGCTTTCCAGGAAGATTATAAAAAAAATAACAGGATATTTTCTGTCTGTTGTAGCCTTTTTTCGTTAACCGCCGGACAGATATGGTTTTCCTATATATAAAGTAAAGATTTTTATATTTCTAGGGTGCCCTTATCAATATTCAAACCCCCATAATAATCACCACTTAAAAATATCCACAAACATTTTTAAAAGCGAAGCTTTTCTATAATTAGGTTCGGTCCGTCCGTCCGTCCGTACGTCCGTCCGTCCGTCCGTCCGTCCGAGATAGATAGCTTTTATTCGTTAATTTAGGCAAATTAGAATTGTCCTATCGATTTCAAACTTTGCATGATGATTCCTGTAGTAGTTGGGTACGATTTAGAAAGCGTAGCAACTCTATAATCATTACCAGAATGTCCGTACGTCCATTTTAAACATGTGGATTTTCTAATTTTTAACAACAAATTTTCAAGTGTTTTAATTATCCGTTTGATCTGATTTTTGTTATATTGATTCCTGGGACAACAAAGAACAATATTATAAGCGAAGCAACTCTATAATTAAGTCCAAAAATGTAAGTATGTCCATAAACATCCTGTTTTAAGCAGTTTTTCAACAAATTTACCTACAATTTTGATTCGACATTTATACATTTATGTTCCGATTTTTCAGATCAGATACTATACAAGTGTTAATGTCCGATTGTCCTACCGTTTCAGTGCTTCGCTTTTATGGATGTTGTCATCCTTGTTTTATTTGAAATATAGCAAAGGCTTGTGTAATGATTACAGTAAAACAAAATGAAAGGCCCTTTTTTTTGTTGCTACGTTTTGCAGATCTGATAATGTTATGTACTTGGCGGAAGGGATAGTACACAACAGATATTATATTATTGCAGTGTATTCTTATATATAGAAAACTTCCTTATTTCATAATTTTTCAATTTTAGATTTTAGAAACAAGTTCTTTGTTGCTTGTTGGCTTGTAATAAATTTTCAAATAATTATAAACCTTTAAGATTGGAATCTTTTCTGTCAAGTATCTTAAGCATAAGACAATGGACGATGAATCAAAGACCCAAATAAATATAAATAGATTGGTTTGAACACACTTTCAATCAAAAGTATCCAAGGTTTTCAAGCATGTTCAAAGACTTTGGGTAACAGTATAATTTAAATTTTAATATTTCCTACCTGCCTGATTTAGATAAGGGACAATCAAAAAAGATATTTACAATTTATATTTACTGTTAAATAGTATTATTAGTAGCAAAGCTATTCTATAATTCACAATGTCCGTCCGTCCGTCCGTCCATAATTAATGAATGGGGGAAACGTGATTTTCTCGGCTCCTATAAAAGATAGAGAGCTGAAATTTTTTACAACATTCCCATCATTAAGGAGCACAATTAACTATAAAATATCAATGGCGGTCGGACTGCTTTTTAGCAGGTTTTAGGCTATTTTCTAAATTTTCAAAATTTTCCCCATATCTTTGGTGTTTATGGTCCGATTTTCAAAATTTTTTCAGTTAAAGATATCAAAATTAAATTACCCGTCATTTGAAGAAAACAATAATTTCGGTCAGACTGCCTTTTTGCAGGTTTTAGGCTATTTTTATATTTTTCACATTTTCCCCCATATCTTTTGTGTTTATGGTCCGATTTTCGAATTTTTTAGTTAAAGATATCAAAATTAAATTTCCTATCGTTTGAAGAAAACAACAATGACTGTCAGACTGCCTTTTTGCAGGTTTTTGGCTATTTTTATATTTTTCACATTTTTACCCATATCTTTGGTGTTTATGGTCCAATTTTAAAACTTTTTTGCATTAACAATTTCAAAATATTTTTTTCCCATTGTTATGTGCATCTAGTATGTAATTTACTTTAACCGTCTTCATCATACAAAATAAAACAAGGTTTCGTGTTTATTTTCTCCAATAAATCTATTCTTGATTTTAATAAATACACTTTAAATCTACTTCTACGTATTCCCATCCACACTTTTTTTTGCTTCGCTACTTATGGATGTTGTCATCCTTGTTTTGATATACAAGTTTAAAATTGAAAAAAAATACATTTTTACTTATTTTTTTTATTTAAAATTTTAATTTTGAACAAACTAAATCCTAAAGGAATTATGTATTCATAATTATGAATATAATTAGTTTTTCAATGTTAATTTGAATTGATTAAATCAAATTTTGCTACGTTTTTGCCCTAATTTGTATTTAAATATTTAATTTAGCAAATCTTGTTACTAATTTAAAACCAAATTAATCAAAAATCAAAATTAAAAGAAAAGTAATATTAAAGTTAGGTATATCTTTCTGATTGTATAGGTAAACCTTTTTTGAGAATAGGTATACTAAGAAGACTGTTTCCAGTATGGCTTTAAAACTGATTAATATCCACTGGGTTAGAAACGGTTTTAAGCTATACTGAAAATCATGTATAGCATCGTGTTAGAGACAATTTTTCACTGATATTTTAATAAAAATCTAAAACTAATACCAGTTTTGTTAGCCCGGGCCTTTGACGTCTCAGGGCTAACAAAACTAGTTTTAATCTTATAATTTTTTTCATTTCACTATCCGCGGAAAGCTGTCTATAATATGATGCAATAAATAAATATTGGAACGTGTTTTGTAGTGGTTAATATAAGAAAAGGTTATTTCATACGCTGATTTAACAACTTTGGGTAATTTTGTTGATCATATTTAGAGTTGTATGTACATTAACTTTTAGTCCATTGTCCTATCTCTTAAGATCCCTGTAGCCCAGATGTATATCTATTCAAGAGCTCGATTTAATGAGTTCAATTCTTTTTATAGAAAAATATAATAAAACCATATTTGAATAGGCACATCAAATTAACCCTAAACTGGAGGGGTGCTGGGACATCAAATTATTTTGATTCTGGTCCCCAAAGTTTTGTAAATACGTTCTCCCATTTGTTGGCTAAAACTTTGGGGACTTTTATTAAATCTTAATTGGATGGTACAATCTATCAGTGTGCAAAATTTATTAGCAATAATTGAAATAAACAGAAAGGGGATATTTTGTTTGTCATAATTGGGGGTATATACATCATCTATAGTCTTACCCCCTAAAATTCTTCAAATACTCTAAATACATTCTACTTTCTGGGAAGCTTGAAATTGTCAATTTGAATATAGATTTCATTTACATATAATCTATTTATTTTATGATAAAAACAGACATAGTACCTTGGGCTGTCTAAATTCGAAATTATCCAATATCTCAAAAATGAATATTACATATATGATTATCCTATATGATTTTGTTTATTTATTTTTATTTTCAAAAAAAATAATTAACTATGAATAATAGGAATATGACAAACCTTATTAATTTTTATATTTTCTGTATTTTTAAGAAAAGATAATTAAGTGTGTAATATTGGGTAAGAAAAGATAATTAGTGATGTAATATTCGTCAATATAGCATCCTTAATGATGTTAGGTAAAAGGGGTTTATTTTCTAATTTTTCAAAAAGGGGTACTTGTAAATTTTTTCCGAAAAAAATCACTCAACCTTGCATGACTTTTGAAACTATTAGTACTTGAAGTTTTTAACAAATAATTATATTTGGCTTGTCATTATTGGGTTTATAACAATTTATCTACTTTGGGGCTACTTTGTCCAATCCCTTAACCCTTAACGGTTGGGGGGGGGGGGGCGTTGAACGCCCCCCCTTCCGGTTTTTTCTATCTCATTTTCTGTGTGTGAAAGATAAAGAGCCCAAACTGCTTGACTTTTTAAGTATGGGTATAACACATAACTGAGAGTTGGAATTTTTTGAATATCTCCATCCTGGCGGACACAGGATGCCAGCAAACCTGGCAGGGTGATCCAAATTTTTTTAGCCCTCTAGCTCTAATAGTAACTGAGATAATGAGGGGGGGCGTTCAACTCCCCCCCCCCCCCCGACCGATTAAGGTGCGGCAAGGGGCCCGACCGTAAAGGGTTAAGATCCCTGTTAATAGTAGACAGTCAACCTGCTAACAAAAGTCGTAAAAAATTCTTTTTAAAAAGTCTTATCCACTAAAATCCATTATTTTCTAGGCCTCAGTTTCGCTTCGCTTCTCTTTTAAAAACACCTCTTTATCCCTAGATAAATAAGTTTGGTCAAATCAAGATTTTTTACAGATTTTTTTCCCCTAAAGAGTAGAATCCAATCAGTTCAGTGGTTACCAAGATCTTAAGGGACAGACAGACGGACAGACATCAAGCTACTTTGTATTAGAGAATAGAGTTATACACATTTTTAATAGCAAAGCTTTTCTATAATTAGAGTCGTTCCGTCCGTCCGTCCGTCCGAGATAGATAGCTTTTATTCATTAATTTAGGCATGTTAGAATTGTCCTTTTGATTTCAAACTTTTCATGGTGATTCCTGTAGTAGTTAGGTACGATTTAGAAAGCGTATCAAATCTATAATCATTACCAGAATGTCCGTACTTCCAATTGTAAACAAGTTGTTTTTTCTACTTTTTTAACAACACATTTTTAAAAGCGAAGCTTTTCTATAATTAGGGTCGGTCCGTCCGTCCGTCCGAGATAGATAGCTTTTATTCGTTAATTTAGGCATTTTAGAATTGTCCTATCGATTTCAAACTTTGCATGATGATTCCTGTAGTAGTTAGGTACTATCTGGAAAGCGTAGCAACTCTATAATCATTGTCAGAATGTCCATACGTCCATTTTAAACATGTTAATTTTTCGTCCGAGATAGATAGCTTTTATTTGTTAATTTATGCATGTTAGAATTGTCCTATCGATTTCAAAAATAGCATGATGATTCCTCTAGTAGTTAGGTACGATTTAAAAAGCGAAGCAAATCTATAATCATTACCAGAATGTCCGTACGTCCATTTTAAACATGTTGATTTTTCTACTTTTTTAACAACAAAATTTTATGTGATCTAATTATCCGTTTGATCTGGTTTTTGGTATATTGATTCCTGGGACAACAAAGAACAATATTATTAGCAAAGCAACTCTAAAATCAACTCATAAAATGTAAGTATGTCCAAAAACATTATCCTGTATCAAGCAGTTTTTCAACAAATTTACTTACAATTTTGCTTCGACTCTTATACTTTATATTCTGATTATTCAGTTCAGACACTATACAAGTGTTAATGTCCGTTTGTCATAACGTTTCAGTGCTTCGCTTTTATGGATGTTGTCATCCTTGTTATGTGTATATTGAATATTAATCAACTCTATAATCAACTTTTAAAAATGTAAGTACATCCATGTAAGTACATCCATAAACATTATCCTGTATCATGCAGTTTTGCAACAAATTTACTTACAATTTTGCTTTGACTCTTATACTTTTACATTCTGATTATTCAGTTCAGACACTATACAAGTGTTAATGTCCGTTTGTTCTACCATTTTAATGCTTCGCTTTTATGGATGTTGTCATCCTTGTTTTAATTGATTTTTTTGGGGGGTTGGGAATTTTTCTTAATGCAATCCCTCTCGGTATAATGATACCCTTGCAGAAATAGTTATAAACTCTCCTATACAAGTGTTAATGTCCTTTTGTTCTACTGTTTTAATGCTTTGCTTTTATGGATGTTGTCATCCTTGTTATGTGATCTAATTATCCGTTTGATCTGATTTTTGGTATATTGAATATTAATCAACTCTATAATCAACTTTTAAAAATGTAAGTACATCCATAAACATTATCCTGTATCATGCAGTTTTGCAACAAATTTACTTACAATTTTGCTTTGACTCTTATACTTTTACATTCTGATTATTCAGTTCAGACACTATACAAGTGTTAATGTCCGTTTGTTCTACCATTTTAATGCTTCGCTTTTATGGATGTTGTCATCCTTGTTGTAATTAATTTTTTTTTTGGGGGGGGGGATTGGAATTTTTCTTGATGCAATCACTCTCGGTATAATGATACCCTTGCAGAAATAGTTATAAACTCTCCTATGAACAGCTACTATTTATACTTTTTAAAAGCAAACCTTTTCCATAATTAGGGTCGGTCAGTCCGCCCGTACGAGATAGTTAGCTTTTATTCGTTAATTTAGGCATGTTAGAATTGTCCTAGCGATTTCAAACTTTGCATGGTGATTCCTGTAGTAGTAAGGTACGATTGAGAAATCGTAGAAACTCTGTAATCGTTACCAGAAGGTCCGTACGTCCATTTTAAACATGTTGGTTTTTTTTACTTTTCTAATAAGAATTATTTATGTGATAAAATCATCCGATTGATCTGATTTCTTATTACTGATTTCTATTACAATAAGGTACAATATTATACAATATTATAATCAAGTATTAAAAATGGCAGTATGTCCTTAAACAGAATTCTGTTTTTAAGAAGTTTTGCAACAAATTTACGTATAATATTGTCAAACCTTATATTTTTATATTTTGTATATTCAGTTCTGACACTCAACAAAAGTTAATGTTCGTCTGTCATATCGTTTCAGAGCTTCGCTTTTATGGATGTTATTATCCTTGTTTGTGTGTAATTTAATAACGAACAACTTTGGTTTAATGATTTTCCTATCAGTCGATTAAAACATGGAGAAAAGTGTCATTTAATGAAAGTGTGTTGAAAATTACCAACTTTGCCTCGCCACTGAGATCGCCTCACTTTAACCTATGATTGAATTTCCTAATAATCAATGACTTATTAGTGAAACAAGAAAAATAATTTCCAAATTTAAATCAGTTTCAGCTCTAAGCATGTCTAAAACTTTTATTGATCTTTAAAAAAATGTTTAATACATTTTTTTAACTTTAGGTTACAATAGATTACATGTTTATTTTGATGGAGATACGTTGTGACGTACAGCCAAACAAATTAGATAGAAGCTGCGCTTCTTAAAAATATATCTGGATGTGTGTGATGGGGGAGGGGGGGGGGTCAAACAAGGTCAAGTTATTTGACCGAAAAGAAATGTTGTTAATTATGTTATATGATGCTTAGGGGTTGAGGGGATTATTCATATTTGTTTTTTCTCCTCCCATTCAAACTAAATTGTTCTATCCTTTCTTTGCATCTCAAATAATATTTTATTTGTTATTAAGGTAATAGAGGTGGTTTAATTTTAAGCTGTATTGTTAAGGGGAACCATATTAGTTGAGCGGTTAGCACATATATTGCTTAAGGACAGGTTTTAAGCCATTTTAATAATATTAGTTCAATTTAATAAGGATGACAAACAACATTCACTGTAAATACTAAATACTAAAATAAAGAAAAAAACAACATTATGCTATTAAACATTAGCCTTTTGTATTGGAATAAAATTGTGGATAAGCATCAAATTTCGTTTTAATCAGTAGAAAAGTAAGAATACAAGTCCATGTTTAAGGACAAGTCTCCCCCCTCCCCCTTTGCTCAGTATCATACAGAGCAGCAGTGGAATTAACACAATCTTTTGAGCTTAGCTACTCTATGACTCACTATTATTTTCAACAAAACGGTTAAATTGATAGAATTTCAAAATTTATCAGGGATCTAAAGGGACAAGACAATGGACAATAAATTGATGTACATCCCCAATGATGATACACAAAATTAACCCCTTTATGTAGATTATAATTAGTGGTTGAAACATTTGGACACTCAACTCAATAAACCGATAATTAAAGTCGCAAAGTTGCAATGAATAAGAAAATGTTACTAAATGCTTTTGAGTCTAGTGTAATAAACAGCCCAATGTTCCTCCCTCCCTGAAATTTATCTAAAATCATAATAATGAACAATGGAGGATAATTTGATATCTCAATCTGATTATAATAAACATTATTAGCACCTATCTTCAGATTAAAATTATTGGTAGTTTGAACACCTAAGGTTTGGTCAGATGTTGTCATCCTTTTTAATTTTTTAAGAGCTAACCATTTTGTTATTCAAATTTACTTGTTTTAAATTAGTAAATGGGTTAATGTTTGGCTTTATTTTTCAAACCGTTTTATGATGCATTCGTTTGAGCAAACCAGGAGGGAGGTGCCATTGGACCATAAATTACACTTGTACCCAAATTTTTATAACCAGTTCATACAGGATAATGTTTATGGACATACTTACATTTTTAGGACTTGATTATAGAGTTACTTAGCTTATAATATTGTACTTTGTTGTCCCAGGAATCAATATACAAAAATCAGATCAATCGGATAATTGATCACATAAAAATTTGTTGTTAAAAAAGTAAAAAATCTACATGTTTAAAATGAACATACCGACATTCTGATAATGATTATAGAATTGCTGCGCTTTCTAAATCGTACCTAACTACTACAGGAATCACAATGCAGAGTTTGAAATCGATAGGACAATTAACATGCATAAATTAACAAAAAAGCTATCCATTCCGGATGTACAGACGGACGTACATACGAAAGGACGGACCGACCCTAATTATAGAAAGCCTTGCTTTTAGAATATGACGAAACGCCCCTTGCCACTAAAGGGACTATACCCAAATAAAGGAACCTACAGGAATAAGACAATGGCAGATTAATTGATGTACATCCTCAATTATGGTAAACAAAATTACCCCTTCTATACATTACGATTAGGGGTTGGACGTTTGGACACTATAGTTAATAAACTAACCAATCAAAATTCGATAAAAGTCCTCAAAACTTTTTGAACAATGATTTGTTTATTTCTTATCGTAAATGGGAAATTTTCATCAATTTATCGTCCATTGTCTTATTCCTTAAGTCCCCAAAGTTGTTAAGCCAACGAAAAAGAAAACGTTATTATCAAACGTTGGAAACTAGCAGAGAGAGAGGGGGGGACAATGGGCTGTTTATTAAACTAGTCCCCAAAGTTTTACGATAATGTTTTCTTATTCGCTGGCTTAACAACTTTGTGGTCTTTTATTCTATTTTGAATGGTCAGGTTATTAATAAAGCAGGGGATATACCAACAAAATTGAAAATTCAGTAAAGTTCACCAAAGTTGTTAAGCCAACAAATAAGAAAACGTTATTTTAAGACTTTGGGAACTAGCAGAGAGAGAGAGAGAGGGGGGGGGGGGCATTTTGCTGTTTATTACACTAGTCCCCAAAGATTAAAATAACGTTTTCTTGTGCGATGGCTTAACAACTTTGGGGACTACAGAAGGGGTAATTTTATGTGTCATCATTGGTAATGTACATCAATTTAACAGCCATTGTCTTATCTCTATAGATCCCTATATTTTGATATAATTTCAGTATTTTGATTGATTGGTTACAAACTAGCAGAATCCTAACTTTTTTGGCCAATAATTTAATTATTTTTTTTTGTATTGTAATTGGCAATTTTCATAATTTTATACTTCATTTTCTAATTAATTAAGATTCATGGTTAAAATTAAATTTAGTTTGAAGTAAAAACAAGAATCATGTAGAATCCATGTAGTGAAAGCGATGCTAAAACAAGGATGACAACATCCATAAGTATCGAAGCTCAAAATTTATTGATAGACATCAGGAAAAATAATCTTTTAGGTATGTTGAAAGACATAAATGAAATAAATCCCGAAACCTTTTAAAAATGTATGATATCTTTTGAAGCATTAAGCTAAGAAGAAAAACGTGAAATCTAGGAATCGATCTAGCCCCCCAACCAATAGCAAGTCTTTAATAAACTTGGTGAAAATATGTATAATGTTGACTTAATTATTCCCTAAAAATTCCAGCTGTTTATCTTGAACAGGAGTCGAAAAATCATGAAAACTTGAAAAACTAGGAAGTGATCTAGCACCCCAACCAATTATCATATCTTAAAAAAAGCTTTTTAAAAATGTTGACTTGATTAATCCCTAAAAAATCCAGCCGTTTATCCTGAACAGGAGTTGAGATAATCATTGAAATTGAAAAACTAGGAATCGATCTAGCACCCGAATTAATATACAAATCTTAATTGAACTTAGTAAAAATATGTATGATGCAAATTTACTTAATCCCTGAAAATTTCAGTTGTCTGTCTTGAAAAGGAGTCGAGAAAATTATGAAAACAAAAAAATCTAGGAATCGATCTAGCACCCCAATTAACATACAGATGGACAAAACAATGTATAGATTAGATGAGCATTTATCATGGGAATCTTCACTAAAAATTTCAGCTGTCTTTAATAGGAGCCGAGAAAATCACGTTTCCCCCATTTTGTCTCAGATAGACGGACAGACGGACAAACAGACGGACGGACAGACGGACGGACGGACCGACGGACTGACGTATGGACATTTCGAATGATAGAGTAGCTTCGCTACTAAAAATCATGTTTCCCCCACGTTTCCCCCAAATTTACTATAATCGCAATAATTTTATGTAGACTTATGCATTTTATCCTGTAAATGTTAGTTTGTCCTTTCATTTCAGAGCTTCGCTTTTATGGATTTTCAATATTTGGTTCCTAAATCTGTATTAAAGTTAAATGATATATGATTCACAACATACGTAGATTTTAAAATTTAAATTGAGCGGCTCATAGTAATTGTAGAATAAGGTAGGCATACCATTAGAACCACTATGAAGTCTATTTTAGGTCAACTGACTTAAAACTTGACTTGTTTAAGATTGTAAAAGGGGCTCTTTGAAAAGATTTTGTGTTAAACAGTGAAACTGTTGAAACAGTAAGTTTAAACATTATTCTCAACCATATTTTTTAGAAGCACAGCTTCGCTATAATTAAAATTTATCTGTTCGTCACAACGTATCTCTAATGTAATAAATAAGTAATCCTTAATGTTTTCTATGTACACATAAGATACTTTTTCATAAGCTTCCACTTTAAACTGCCCAAATACTTAGATATTATTTTCTTTGTTTGAAGGGATTATTTGGAAATTCGATATTTCCTCCCCCCCCCCCGTCACAAAAAATAGAGTTAAAAGTATGTTACAGGGATAAAGTTATAATTACAAGATGATAAGTTAAAAGTATTATAGGGATAATGAGTAGTTAGGGTGAAAATTGGGAGGAGCAATTTATAGATTCATGGAAAGAGGCGTATATTATAATACAATTAAGAATTATGAAACCATATTTCAGGAAGGAAGTAATATAATTTGAATACCAAGATTTTTTAAATGGTTCAACCTAATGTGACAAAGAGGGAGGAGAAATTTATAGATTCCAAGAAAGAGGCGTATATCATAATACAATTAAGAAGGAAATAATATAATTTTGAATCAAAAATTGTTTGGTATTTACAGTTTGAAAAAAAGAAAATATGTTATCCCACTTTTTAAATCTAATCCAGCCTTTAACAATTCAAGTATTAAAATTCATCCAATTTCCATTGTAATTATAATATAATTATTGATTGATATCAATTTTATATAATTAAATCAATAAACAAATATTTGATATATTCATTATTACATTAGCTTCATTCATTCTACGATTTTAACACTAGTCTCCTAGCTAAAACAAACTTTGCTAAAACAGATATAGCACTGATTTACTTAATCCTAAATCCCTGTGTTTGCCTGTCAATTCAGGGTTCAAATTGAAAATGAAAGTTAAATAATAAATCAATGTTCAGCGTCTCATTTAGTTATTAAGAATAGAGGGTAAGAGGGTAAGGGGGGGGGGGGTTTGGTTAAGGCTATTTTTGTCAAATTTTAACATATTCACTTATTAACAAGGATGACAACATCCATAAAAGCGAAGCACTGAAACAGTAGGACAAACGGACATTAAGACTTGTATAGTGTCTGAGCTTAATAATAAGAATATAAATATAAGTCAGCTACTCTATAAATTAATATGCTCCCTCGTCTTTGATAAGAAACTGAATAAGGAAAACGAAATTTCTGACAACTATAATTATATGGTGAATTATATGTTTTACATCTTTCTCAACATCTATATCGTACCTAACTACTAGAGGTATGGTATCATCATGCAAAGTTTGAAATCGATAGGACAATTCTAACATGCCTAAATTAAGGAATAAAAGCTATTTATCAAGGACGGACATACGGATGGACAAACCGATCCTAATTATATAAAAGCTTTGCTTTTAAAAATATCATCCTTATAATAAAGTAACAGGATGTGTGTTTGTCTGTGTGTACCAAAGGATCTCGCTAACCGCTGAACCGGTTGGGTTCTCCTTTACACAGTAATTTCTCATAGGTCCCGGGAAGGTATATAACTATTTTTGGGGGAGGGTACCACCACCCTCCCAAGAGAAATCGCCCCTAGAAAAAAATTACCTCTCCCCCCCCCCCACAAAAAAAATAAACTCCCCCCTCATCAAGTGACCCTAGAGGCCTCTAGGGGCGTAGCCGCTGGTACATAATAAAGAATAAGAATATTTTTAATTAAAAAGATTTTTGCTAGGTTTAGTGATTTTATAATAAACTATTATTATCATATTTGAAAAAAAATATTTGATTATTACAAACAAAATCCATTAGCCTGGCAATATATATGTTATTATACAATATTGCAACGCTAATTGTTTCTAAGACTATAATTTTACATTCACAAAACATAATTAAGTCTGCAATATTCTGACAATTTGAGGCTTAATTATTGCTATTTCCTTGTTAATGATTGCATATTACATATTTTCAAACAAAATTTTATGTTATTTTGGGTAATTTGTATTGTCCCAAATTTGCAATATTACACGAATTTTAATTTCGTCAGCCCAAGGTACTATGTCTGGATAAAAACAATAATCTAAAAATGGCTAAGGAAGTTTAAAATACACACAAAATTATACAAAAACGTTATAAAAATATATGAGGGTGGGTTTTCATAAAATGAGTAATTTTAGATTTAGACATAAAAGGCATAATAATATTTCTTGTATTCATTCGAATCCGGTGGATAGGAACCGGTTCTCATCCATACGAAAAAACTATGTCTAGCATCGTATTATATCCAGCTTTCTACGAATATAGAAATGTACAATCATAAGATTAAAACCAGTTTTTTTAGCCGGTGCCTTCGGCACCTCGGGGCTAAAAAAACTAGTTTTAATCTCATAATTGTACTTTCTATATCCGCGGAAAGCCGTTTATGATACGATGCGAGAAATATCTATTCTCGTATTCATTTGAATCCGGTGGATAGGAACCGGTTCTCATGAATACGAAAAAACTATGTCTAGCATCGTATTATATCCAGTTTTCTACGAATATAGAAATGTACAATCATAAGATTAAAACTAGTTTTTTTAGCCGGTGCCTTCGGCACCACGGGGCTAAAAAAACTAGTTTTAATCTTATAATTGTACATTCTATATCCGAGGAAAGCCGTTTATAATACGATACAAGAAATAACTATTATAATCATTTGAAAATTGAAACATATGATGTATATGATGTTTTGAAACGTTTGTTTCATTTACTTATTTTGTTTTACTCCCCTGTAAAACTACAAACAGTTGTTGACCTACAAACTACGATATAATTATTTAAGTCGACTTTTTGGTTTATTATAATTCACCAGCGGCTGTGCCCTAGCATCTTGAGGCTCTATATTTAAGGGATATTAAAGGGAAGAAAAATAGCCCAAAACTTTAACCAGACTTAATTATAAAAAAATAAGGACCTACACGAAGCTTCACTGTAAAGAAAAACCATATCAGTTCATCATAGCGAGATCTAAAGCTACAGAGAAAAATTCTTACTACTTTATATTGTAGGATAAAAGTGGCAGAACTTGACACACTGTTTTAAAAACGTTTTTTCTAAACATTTACGTAAATTGTCAGTATGTCCAGCAATTTAAGTCTACAATGCTGTCAATATGAATATGTCGATATAACAATAGCACAAGTGTTTAATAGGTTATATGTACTCTAACTTGTTATTTAAAGCCTCATTAAAATTAATTGTTGAAGGTTTGTTCATCAAAATTATTGTATGCCTAAAAATTATTAAATCTAGCGTGTAAAGCAAAATTAAATGTATTATTCTTTTGTGAATAAATATTAGGGTTTGGCAGCCGCCTATTTTCAGGCAGTGGGCTGAATTTCTGGCGGCTGCGGTTAAATTCAAGACAGTCAGTTTGACCAGCTGTGGAACTAGTATAAAGACAGCTGCAGACACAATTTTGAAACAATTTGGGCTTTGTCATATATTCTCCTAAGTAAAAAGTTAAATAGCTATTTTCAAAAATGCATCATATTAAATTAAACTTTATTATCTAAAACTGTATCCAAATTAAACTTGATGAAAAAATGCCCCCCAGTGGGCTTCTAATTTATTTTTCTCTTTAATACGCCGTAAAATTAAAGGGCTAATTTGCGTAACAGCCTTACAGAAAGTATAATTGGTCAGTCCATTTTGTGTGTACAACATATATGTTGGCTACGCCAAAAACAGTGTTTGGCAATTTTGTTCGGCTGTAGCTGCCTATCATAAAAATAGGAAGGTGCTTTCTGACATTGTTAACAAATCTATTACTAGCGGCTAAAACTTAGCAGCTGTGGGTTATGTATTCGAAAAGTTAGAGAGAGAGGGAAGAAAAATAGCATAAAACCATCTTTAGACCTTTGTAATTTCCTGTTAAAAAAGGTCTCACTATACTGTCAACATAAGTATGTAGTTATAACATCATTATATTGTCGATAAGGTCGATAAAATGTCATTCAGGACCCCTTTCATAAAGTCGACGTAGAATGTTATTAAAAAAAATAAAAAAAATAGGATGTCGATATTCTTTCAGTCACGGCCACTTTTTATTAAACTAATCCTTAAAATGCCAACATTTTTGCTAGGCAAAGGTTCCATATAATGGATTTTACATAACTTCGTTTCATCAATTATTAATTTTGCCATATTTTTTTCAGGTTTTTCCCGTCCGGAGCAAGAGCTACTGACAAAATATTTATTGAGAAGACTTCTAGGTAAGAAAATAGTTATGTTTCCGTTATACTGAGTAACACGATATTTGTGACCCGCGACCGTGGCTTAATGCCTATGCCAAAATAGGCGCAACTCGTTACCATGGACAGTTAGGACTTCTCAGACAAAGGTCGTGTATCACAGAGAGTTGGTTGTCTGATTGATGTTACTTCACCTAATATCCTTGGGTGTTTGGACATAGAAGAGTAGGTATCAGTCACCCTTAGTCTTCCTGGATTTCTGGACAAGGACCTGGACAGTACATCAAGTCGAAAAAGTCCTTGACTGCAATCCCGCCCGTACGATGTAATCTAATGTAACACGGTGTTTGTCTTTTTTATCACAAATATCTCTTAAAAATCTGTTTTGATTAAATTAAAAATTGAAAGAGTTTTATTTGAAACTAACTAGAGCTACAGCCCTGAAATTTAAGGGAAGGAAAAAACATAAAAAAAATAGCCTAAAACAACCTGGGATCTATTTTATAATATGATAAGACTTATGGATTGATTGATCGCCTTCAAAATATTACAAGATATACATCTCGAGTAACTAAAAAATATTTGGGAAAGAAAGAGCGTAGATAAATTTATCATAATATCCTTAATTCTTAATTAAAACAGGCTAGCAATTCAAAATCCATGATTCCTAAACACTAATTTATAAGGACTTTTATAGGGAATAGTCCCTTTCGTTGCAACGCCCCTTAAGGGACGATTCGTCATATTTTTAAAATAGCTCTTAGAGGTTAGGTTAGGTTATGTTAAGTTAGGTGATCGCCCCACAGGGGTTAGGCAATTGGCCACGCAGGGGCTAGAAATATGAGAAAAGCTACTGTAAAAAATACGAAGAATCGGACTTAAGGTGCGTTGCCACTAAAAGGACTATGCCCCTTTTATGTAATATTTTAATGATCATGACAAAATATATAAATAATTAATTTTGTCATTTCTGATCAAATATAATTTAAATCTATTTTCCCTAGTCTGACCTTATTTCAATATCAGGGGTTAAGACATTGTTAAATTTTCAAAAATAGTTTTAGAGCAGATGTATTAAAAGAAAGTAATAGTTTTTCTCATATTCATTCGAATCCGGTGGATAGGAACCGGTTCTCATCCATACGAAAAAACTATGTCTAGCATCGTATTATATCCAGCTTTCTACGAATATAAAAATGTACAATTATAGGATTAAAACCAGTTTTTTTAGCCCGTGCCTTCGGCACCTCGGGGCTAAAAAAAACTGGGTTTAATCTTATAATTGTACATTCTATATCCGCGGAAAGCCGTTTATAATAAGATAGAGAAATAACTATTATACATTTTATTTTTTAAAATTTGCGGAGATCTGAAGGGATAGGACAATGGAAAATAAATTATTATACATTCCCAATGATGATTTACAAATTCCCATGCTCTCCCCTCCCCTCCCCCTGTTAGTTTGGATTAAAATTAGTTATAACTTAACCACAAAGTTAACCCTATAATTTTCCAGTAATATTTTTTCTTCATATACCTGAAATTCTGGTATCCATGTATTTTCAGTTCCAGGAAAATGTTAGATAATCAAAAGGACACTCAGTCAGTCCATTATATCATATTTAAAATCAAGTATAGCACAATAAGTAAAAAAATCTTCTTTTTTAGTTTTGGCTAAATATTGACTAAATTTGATTAGAAATATTGAGTAATTTTGTAAAATCTTGATGGGGTTATTTTCAATAATATTTTAATCCACAGAAGGGGATATCAATTATCGTCTATTATCTTATCCCTTAAGACGCATGGAAAATAGTAGTATTTTGACATTATAACCAGGGAGGGAGGGGACATTTGGCTGTTTATTGCACTAGTCCCCAAAGTCGTATAATAATGTTTTCTTATTCGTTAGCTTATTGGGAACTTTTATTGAATTTTGAATGTATGTTTTTTTTGGTTGAGTGTCCAAACGTTTCAACGTTTTATCTATTTTTCTGTATCATCATTGGGTATGTACATCAATTTATCGGCCATTTTCTTATTCCTTTAGACCCTTGTATGAAAAAGTATTATAGTTTAAGACTCTCCCTTTAATCAAGACTGAGAAGTGAACTGTTCAGTTATAAAACTAAATCTCAGGGATACAGTGATACGACAATGGACAATAAATGATTCTTTCCCCCTTTCTTAAAAACTCATATCTCGGTCCGACACCGCGTCATAACTAAAGACGTTAAAAATGGTTCCTACTGCTGCTATGTCAGATGCGCGACATAAATATTTAGAGTAAGGAGAATGTTTTGGCCCAAAACAGGCGCAACTCATTACCATGCACAGTTAAGACTTATCAGACAAATGTCGTGCATTTAATGGGTTGGTTGTCTGATGGGTGTTGATACCCAAGGCGATTGAGTGCGTTACACTGCAATTTGAAATAGCAGAGTATGTTCAAAGGTTAAGTGGAGAGGACTTGTACCCGAAGCGTCACTACGTCGCCCATAGAGTCAATATAATGTAGAAAAAAAGAGGTTTAGATTCTACCATTACAATCCCTACTTCCCTGATACAACTAGACTTAGATAAGTTTGTTAGAAATATTATAATTTTGGATAAGTTTTGTTAAACAATTAAAGTTGTAAGATAAATGTTTACCCTATTTAACTTGCTCTAGCATAACTTAGGTTATATATTTAGAAGATTTAGGCTTTTAAATTTATAGCATTTTGGTGGATATTATCAATAATTATCAATAATCAATAATTTAAACAAATTTTATAAACAGGTTTCAATGGGTTAGGTTATTTTAAAGCAGCTTTTATGCTCTTGCAATGATAAGTTGTACCATAGATGCTTAGGATTGGGTTCCTTTCATGTAAAATATTCCTTGTGGTTATGTATTTTTAATATATTATCTTCATATTAACTAACCTAAATCAAAGAGATATATAAATCCAAGAGGGATAGGGGGTGTAAAACCCCATCCTTCTTAAGAAAACTATTTTATTCTTTTTTGGGAAGTTGCTCTCTTTTCAAATGCTTTCATGATATGCTTTATATATGTCTTGGGGTGGTATATAGGCTAATATCCAATCCATCGACCTTCTGAGACTAGATGCTATGCGCTGAATTGCTATTTCAATCTAATTATCTGCCTTAATAAACAACCTTGAGCTATTCATGATATTACTTACTGCTTGTTCTAACAAACTTTTAAACATTACTTAAAGTTATTTTCTTTATGTGTTGATTTATATTATAAAATATTTTAATTTTGGTTTCCTTAACTGGTGACTCTGCCCCTTGCATCTAGGGAAATGTGTTAAGTCAACAATTTCTAGACTTAGTTGAAAAAATGAAATAGCATTAAACCATCTTAAAACCTTTGTAAAACATTCATAAAAAAGTTATTTTTTAGAAATTAATAACAAGTTTTGTGGTTTGTTTAATGTGTGTTTATTTTATTTTTTATTATAATCGTTTCTTCTCAAATGTTAGCCCTTTTTTTCTTCAGGTAAAGACGACCTTGATTTCCCTGGAGAGGGGCCTGATGCATCAGCTGATAGAGCCGACAGATCTGATCAGCTGTCCAGCTCTAGTATCATCTATCCACAAGTTACATCACAGGTAAATCAGCTCATCAATTATAACAAAATCTAACATATAGATCAATTTTACTAAGTTTCAAACTTTTGACAAACAAAGTGCGATTTATTAATTTTTTAAATACTTAGATTTTAACTGGCAAAAAAGTTATAGCCAAATATTTTCTTTAGTGTCATAATCCGATCTCGGTATTAAAGCATAGTAATTAAATCACCATATTTTGCTACCATATAGTTTTAAATCGTGCAAGCTACTTTCTATTTAAAAATTTTTGAATGGCTATTCATTATGGGCGTTTTAAAAGGGGTTTTATAAAACCATCGCCCAACGGGCCACATCCTACTACAAAATTTGAATGTATCATTGATTTAAATAACACTTTGATTGCAAGATCTTTTCCTTTAAGTCTAAAAGTTTATTTTAAAAAAAACCTACCTCACCCCACTGAAAAATTTGTGTGTATGCCCCTCTGGTTTTCACTGAATTGTTTTATGATCCATTGATAAAACAACCCACGGATAATGGATAAAGAATTCTTATTTATTTACAGAAATTCCCATTAAATTTTGTATTATGTTATAAACATAGGTATTAATTTAGTCCTAGAGTCATAAGAATGTCGTTATCTATAATACAAAGTAGCTTGATGTCTGTCCGTCTATCTGTCCCTTAAGATCTCGGTAACCACTGAACCGATTGGATTCTACTCTTCAGGGAATATACCTACTGGTCCTGTGGTGTTTATGGGCTATTTCCTTGGGGGGTGGGACACCCCCAACACCTCTAAAAACAAAAAAAATCTTTCTTAATTTTTTTCAGGCAGTAATCTAAATTTTTTTTAATTTAGTTTATATTTCAACCATGATTCTTTTAACTAGTGCCATATTAAACCATTGTAATTGTAAAATGTCACAATGTTTTACAATAAGCATCCCCTTAGTCCCTGGTGTAGGAATCATTTATAGGTAGGAGGTATCACGATATAAGACCGAATAGAACAAGAAGCTTCTTGCAACTTTAATTTATTGATAGTAGCGCAGCTACTTTACATATTATATTTTATGTTGAACGTCGTTTTATTGTTATTGCTGATTTTTTGCTTTATACTATACAATGATTTGCTATCTATAATACAAAGTAGAACGATGTCTGTCTGTCTGTTTGTTTGTTTGTACCTAAGGATCTCGCTAACTACTGAATCGATAGGGTTCTCCTTAACAGGGTAGCTTCTCATAGGTCCCGGGAAGGTTCATAACTATATTGGGGAAGGGTACCACCACCTCCCCCAGAGAAATCGACAAAAATAAATAAAATAAAAAAACCGCCCTGAGGACATTTTTGAAATTAGCTAAAAACATAACTAACACCACCTATCGGCAGAAAAAATATTACATGCCCCTAGAGGCCTCTAAGGGCGTAGCCGCTAGTTTATAATATTTTGTTACTTGTTGGAAGTGTGCATTCTCTAAAGTTAATATCTGTTCGTCTGACAATCTTCTTCTTAAGTATTTGTGCTGTTTCTCTAACTTTAGCTTATAGCATCTGAACTGTTCCGAAATGAGGGGATGTTAAACTGTAGATCACATGTAACAACATTAAGAATAGTTTTTCTCGTATTCATTCGAATCCGGTGGATAGGAACCGGTTCTCATCCATACGAAAAAACTATGTCTAGCATCGTATTATATCCAGTTTTCTACGAATATAGAAATGTACAATCACAAGATTAAAACTAGTTTTTTTAGCCGGTGCCTTCGGCACCTCGGGGCTAAATTTAATCTTATGATTGTACATTCTATGTCCGCGGAAAGCCGTTTATAATACGATACGAGAAATAACTAATCTTACATTGTCCATCCGCTATATCACATAATGGAACTGAACAAAGTGTTTTATGACGTCACATGGCTGTTTTTTTAGACACTTTAATATTTGACTGTATTACAGTCTACTGTGCTTTTCTTATGATTATAATTGAAGCTTTACTTTTCTAGTACAAAATTGTCCTTGTTAAAGTATTAATATAAAAGATGAAATGAAAAAAGTTTGTTAATTTCGTAATAAATTATTTCTTAAATTGCATTCTAACAAAGTTTACTCATAAATGAAACAAATATTTAACAAGGATGACAACCAACATCAAAAGAATGCGAGGCAAATCCTAATTCTATTTAACATTTATTTTACCTTGCCCTATAGTCCGAGGAATCATCTTTGATTGAAATATTTTGGATTGAAATATGTATTTTAAAATACACAGGGGTGGGGGTGAAATTGGAGTGTAAATTATGCTGGTATCCAAAGTTTTATCAGCACATTCACTAAATCGATAGCTTATAAACTTTGGGTACTAATATAAAGATTCCTTGCTTTCAACGAGATCTTTTTAAAGGAAACTATACTTCTCAGTACAAAAAAAATATTCTTATAAATTGAAACCAAAATAAATTATGTTTTATATCTCAACCTTTGTAAAAATTTTATTAAATGATTAAAACCACTTAATGAGTTACTTTAATTAAGGTGTGAATAAAATTTTGGGTAATTTCTTTATTTTGTTATTAAGGTAGATATGTACCCTTATACATATTTCATTTAATTTTTAATCAATCAGGTACAATTAGATAAATGTTTGTACATCTCCAATTATGATTAACAAATTTACCCTTACTGTAGTTCTTAAGTAATGTTGAAAAAATTAAGGACACTGCTAGTAAGTACAATTTAATTAGGATTTTATAAAAGTCTTAAATCCAACGAATGTAAACATATATTTATAAATCTTTGGGGACAAGTAAATTTTTCTGTCCACTGTCAACTCCCTCCCTGGTTTATATAACTTTTTCTTTTTGTCTCAAAATGTTTTTTAAATGTTACCCCCGAAGCTTTTCTATAATTGGGGTAGGTCCGTCTGTCCAGAAAGTATAGCTTTTTTCGTTAATTCAGGCATGTTAGAATTGTCCTATCGATTTCAAACTTTGCATGGTGATTCCTGTAGTAGTTGGGTACGATTTAGAAAGCGTTGCAACTCTATAATCATTACCAGAATGTCCGCACGTCCAACAAAGTGCAATAGTTTAAGCGAAGCAATTCTTTAATAAAGTCCTAAAAGTATGTCCATAACATAATCCTGTATCAAAAAGATTTTTAACAAATTTACTGACAATTTTGCTTTGACTCCTATTTATTTATATTCTGATTATTCAGTTCTGACACTATACAAGTGTTAATGTCCGTTTGTCCTACCATTTCAGTGCTTCGCTTTTATGGATGTTGTCATCCTTTTTTTTAAATAAAGGTAGAGGGTGAAAATAAATACTGTATATCATAAATTGAGTTGAAAAGGAAAGTGCCATATATTCAAAGTAATTAATAGAGCTGTATGGAAGAATATGAAAGGAATAATTTTCATTATTATGTTGTATGTCTTCACTTCCGCTCTGTTGCACTTACATTTGAAATATTGATTTCTAGCACGATAAGGCACAATTTTGTATGCAAAGTAACTCTATATTTAATTCCTAAAATGTAAGTATATCAATGTAGAGCATTTAGAGCATTTAGATAATATCAGAACAGATTTATGCTTAAGTTTGGTTTAAATGTTTTACTACTCTATATTTGTTACTGTTGGTATGTCTGACCGTCAGATTTATAAAGTTTTGCTTAATGGATATTGTCATTCTTGTTGCAAATATGAAACACTAGGCGGTTGAAATAATTTCAGGGAGGGAGGGGTCATTGGACTGTAAGTTACACTTGTACCCGAAGGTTTAATAATAAACGCCATCTCCTTCATCTTACTTCAAAACTTTTAGTACTAGTCCCTGGGTACCTTTATTAATCATGATTGGGTGTTAAAACTTTAACATAAAATTTCAATCTACACAAGGAGTAAATTTGTATGGCTAGGCCGGAGATCCGGTTTGGCCGGATATCCGAGAAATTTTAATATCCGGCCGGATACCAGATATTGAAACTATCATAATACCGAATGTCCGGCTGATTTATAATACCTTGATATTCCTGACTAATTTGCCTAAGTAAAGGAAGAACCATTATAATTCGTATCAAGGATAGTAGACAAAATAATGCCACGGTCGTAGCGGTCATGCGTCTTGCGTCTTGCTATTTGATTTACTATTTTTCTCTATAAGATAAAAGCGATGCTTGCTAGATTATATAATTCGCTATAATACAAAGATAAAGTTTTCTCAAATCGCCAAATCTGGGGTCTGAAATTTGCGTCACCCTTCAAACCTGACGCAAGACGCATAACCGCTACCACCGTGCAATTATTTTGTCCACTGTCGGTATCAAGGTAGACAAGGAACCTTTGTCTTGTTTGATAAATTAAACTCAACAAATTATCAGGGATACAGGGATAGGACAATGAATTATAAATATTTCCCCGTCTCTCTCCAATTATGACAAACAAAATGACTTCTATACTAGATTGCAAAATTTTTCAAAACTCATTTCCCTCGAAAATTAAAACCAAACCAATGCCAGAACTTGTTTATACAATTTGGGGGAAGAATCATTTACTGTCCCCTCTCTCTGACAAATTATATATAATACATAATTGGTGTGCTCTAAAATCCGCATAGATATCTATAGTGACAATTAATAATACAGCCTAAATCAATTAGGGATATGATGCTATTGTAATAATGATACTTAATCAAAAATGAGCTTTTTTCGTTAAAAAGAGAGTTTAAAAGTTTTCTTTAATTATTCTTAGTTTGATAAAGTTGTTATTTTTCATGGCTTTTTTTATATTAACAATATTATCCTCTTTTATTGTTTGTCTGGATATTAGAATAAAACACTAGAGGGAGAAAGGCTTATGCAACCTTTCTATTGTGTCATTGAAAATCGACTAATGGTGTCGTTTATATTAACACAGCCAAGTAGCATAAAATATTTTAGAAGCAGACGAAAGAGGTCTTTGATAAAGGAAGGGAGATATTTGTCTTTATATACATCTTTACTTTAGATCTGTTGTCTGTATCTTAAGTTTCCAATAACAACTGAACTGATTAAGTTCTCCATTTCTGGGAAGCTTCACATAGGTCCAGGAGTGGTTTTAAACTTTGAGATGATTTTAGGCCAATACATTTTGCTCTTTCCTGTCCCTTAGTATTTAGAACCCTCGGATGCTAGGGGCGCAGCCACAAGTTGGATATATAATAACATATATATACACCCAACTACTTATACAAATGATGAGGTTATTTCCTTTAACAACAAAATGTTAAGCCTTTTCCTTATTTTGCCTTGTCTTTTCTTTAACTGCGACACTTATGTAAAGGCTTGATGACCGCTGATTGTTAGCGGCTGGCGGCTTTGGGCATGATTTAATTGAACGGATGTTATTGCTAAGTCCTGAAAAAATGCTGTACAGTGTGTTTTACAATTCATGTTAAGTCAAATATACGTAAATATCTAAGGTGAATTCTTAAAAAAACTTTTGCTCCACTAAAATCAGTTTGCCCCACTAAAATTTTAGTGGGGCAAAATTATCCCCTCTAAATTTTTAGTTTGCCTCACTGATTTTAGTGGGGCAAAATGATTTTAGTGGGGCAAATTATTTTAAGAATTCACCACTGGACTGCTATTTGTCCGTTAAAAAATAACCGCGGTTGAAGAGCCATGTTAACAAGTGTCTAATTCATGCTTAGATACAGACACCAAGGATCTTAAAGGATAAGACAATGGATGATAAAATGATATATATTTCCAATGCTGATAAAAAAAAATCACCCTTATTATTGCTTAAAATTGTTGGTTAGAAAGTTTAGACGCTAAAAGTTTATAACCTACCTATCAAGATTTAATAAACCTATAAGATAACAAAATTATAAAACTTTGGGTACCAGTTTAATGTACATTCCAATATCCCTCCCCTCCCTGGACAAAAACACATACACACACAAAAACATAATTTTTCCTACTTATTTTCATGTCTTGGTGTGATGTTTTAACTTCCTTTCATGTCTCTACTTACCTCATTACAGACAGACTTTTAAACACAGAAAAGACAGAAAATAAACAAGGATGACAACATCCATAATAAGGATAACAAAACTCATAGATATAACGATTAAGTTACAGATATGACAGATGAATCAAAGGCTTATTCAAAAAAGATCAACTTCATTTAGCAACTGAGTCAATACATTTTTCCTCATAAAAGTTATAACTTCCTCATAGCATTACAGAGAGATGACGGACTAAGTAATTTAAGAATAGAAACTTAGTTACCAAGATAAATATCTCAAAGATTCACACTAATATCTCTAATAGATGCTGAGTAAATTTTCTTGTCTTACTTAGCCTTTCCAAGAAAGTAAATAGGATACCTAGAAGATGATTAAAGTCCCTCCACAGATTATGACGTCATACGATAAAATAACCAATGAGAGGCCAGCATAAAATTTACCATTGGTCAATTACAGTGTATACTGGCCACTCATTGGCTATTCCATCGCATGATGTCATAATCTTTATTCATCTTCGGATGCTCATTAGGAAAACAAAGTTTCTACAAACGGACATACAGACTCTGTTGTTTAAAATTATAGAGTTGTTCCGTTATATAAAAATGACATTACAAATCAAAAAGATATTTTATATATTTTCATATACAAATTGGAGAAATTAGGTTGAAATTTGATAGAAATTGTATAAAGTCAAATGAGTATATTATTATTATTGAGTATGTTTCTTACATTAAACATTACACCTAATATATTAGCATTTGTTTGGTATACACAACTTATATAAAATTCATATAATATCTATAATTCTACAGAGAGAGAGAGGACAATGGGCTGTTTATTACACTAGTCCCCAAAGTTTTATAATAACATTGCTTATTCGTTGGGGGCATGCGTGAATTTTGATTGGTTGGCTCATTAGGTTGAGTGTAAAAACATTTCAACCACTTATTCAATCTACAAAAAAATCTACTTGTCCCTAATATCTATGGCGGTTGTAAGCTGTAAGAGCAATAGAATTCAGAATTAGACGACATTTGACTTCCATTGTCCTATCCCTGTATTCATAGATCTTCTATGTGAAAGTCTGAACCAATAAGGTTTGCAATTACGAGATTAAAGTTAGTACACTTTATTTCCAATGGTGTTCCATAAATTCCACATATTGTCAATATCAATAAAAGAGATCAACTGAAAATTTATTTCCCATTTGTTCCCTAATTTCCGAAGTAGTACGACAGATAACCCAACTATTGCAAAAGCTATTTTCAGCTACATCATCATTAATTTAAGAATAGATAATAAGACGACTTATTATACATTATGAATTAAAAATTTTGAATTTCAAAATTTAGATTTTTTTTGGGAAGTTTAAAGATTTTTTAGCTAGTAGTAAATATTGAGATGGGATGAGGGTGATACGTACATAATCGGAAACTAAAATGTTTTTTTTTTAAATTTGATATAAAAATATATTTATCGCCCATGATGATCAATTTGTCTTATTAGGAATTTCGAGTCTTAATTCGTATTATAATACACAAGTGACGTTTTTTGGGGAAAAAATCAATTTTCCAAAGAAAAGATTTAAGTTAAGAAATTCAACTATTTTTAGATGACTTTCTTGATGAAATGCATTATCAATTAACCTTTGGTACCAAAATATTAGCGCTTTTTCATTAACTAGTGGTGGTACCCTCCCCTAAAATAGATATAAACCTTCCCGGGACCTATTCGAAGCTACCCTGTTAAGGAGAACCTGACCAGTTCAGCGGTTAGCGAGATCCTTCGGTACAAACAGACAAGCATCCTGTTACTTTATTATAATAACTAGCGGCTTCGCCCCTAGCCTCTAGGGGCTTTGCCCCAAGAGGTGAGTTAAAAAAAATTCATAAAAGGATCAAGGAAATCTTCTGCAAATTTTTTTTTTTTTAAATGGGGGGGATTTTTTTGTTTTTGGGGGGGTTGGGAGTGTCCCACTCCCCAATAAAATAGCTTAAAACCACCACATGACCAATAGGTATATACCCTGAAGAGTAGAATCCAATCGGTTCAGTGGTTACCGAGATCTTAAGGGACAGACGGACAGACAGCAAGCTACTTATACATGTGCGGAATTCAAGACTCACCATTTTAACATGCAGAGTTCAAAGTCAACCAATCAAATATTCAAAAAGTGTATTACCCAGGGAGGTTAAGTGATAGGACAATTGGCGATAAATTTATGTACATCCTCAATGAGGTTAAACAAAATTACCCCTTCTGTAGATTAGAATTATTGGTGAAATAGTTTTGACACTGCTAGTTTTAACCAACAAAACAATATTAGATGAATAAAAGCTCCAGAAGTTTTTAATAGGTCGTGTTTATAAATGTTAGTGTTTTATTAGTTATTTCTCGCATCGTATTATAAACAGCTTTCCGCGGATATAGAATGTACAATCATAAGATTAAAGCCAGTTTTTTAAGCCCCGAGGTGCCGAAGGCACCGGCAAAAAAACTGGTTTTAATCTTTTGATTGTACATTTTTATATTCGTAGAAAGCTGGATATAATACGATGCTAGACATAGTTTTTTCGTATGGATAAGAACCGGTTTCTATCCACCGGATTCGAATGAATACGAGAATAGTTATTTCTCGTATCGTATTATAAACGGCTTTCCGCGGATATAGAATGTACAATTATAAGATTAAAACTAGTTTTTTAGCCCCGAGGTGCCGGAGTTTTTTTAGCCGGTGCCTCCGGCACCTCGGGGCTAAAAAAACTAGTTTTAATCTTATAATTGTACATTTCTATATTCGTAGAAAACTGGATATAATACGATGCTAGACATAGTTTTTTCGTATGGATAAGAACCGGTTTCTATCCAACGGATTCGAATAAATACGAGAAAATAATTTACATTCCAATGTGATTTCCCTCCTTGCCAAACATGGAACCAATTTGTTGACATACAATGGCTATGGTTTGTTTCAATGGTTTGTGTTGACTTTTAGGCTTTTTTAAAAAAACTGTTTAGTTACACCACATTTTCTCTATCAATTATGATTGGTTTGTACAAAATAACTTTGTCAAACTTTTCCAACAATTTTTGTAATCTCCTTTAGGGGTAATTTTGATAATCATAATGAGGTTTGAACATCAGTTGATTGTTCATTGTCTTATCCCTTAAGATCTCATGCTAAGACTAGTTACCTATATCGAGACAAATATATAATAAATTCACAAAATCAGTAACTTTTGTTTTAATAATCAATTTTTAACGATTAAAATCTCAGTAGCTATAATCTAATTCCTGGTAAAAAAAAATATCTCTACCTGGCAGTTTTTTCTCCAAAATTTATGTTGCTAATAATTCCAATATTGTGTGATTATAACTATTTCAATTATTTATTTTTAATGTTATTTTATCTGCAATATCCAGTGTTTTATGTCTATTGTCAGGAATTGGGAGGATTGAGAATCAATATTAATAAGGGATTAGGTTTTGGCCGGATATCCGGCCATTTTTTAAAATCCTGCCTGATACTGGATATTGAAACTATCCGGATACTGGATATCCAGCTGAGATGTATTGCCGGATATCCGGCGTTGGCCAAATGTCCGGCCGAATACCGGTTATCCGGCATTAGAAATCAGCCGGCTATCCGGTCACTTTCAATATCGGGCCGTATACTGGATATGAACACTATCCAGAAACCGGATAATCGGCTGATTTGTAATGCCTTACATCCGGTAATTTGCCGGATATCCGGTGTTTGCCAAATGTCCGGCCGGAATCCGGCATTAGAAATCAGCCGGATATCCAGTATCCGGTATCTGGCAAAAAAAAGGATCCGGCCTAACCCTGTAATAGATACATGCAGCGACTACACCTTAAAAGAGTAATGCTAGATTTCGAACCAAAAGCAAACAACTTCAATAGATACATAACATAAGATTTATAAAGTGGAAAGATTTGAAAATCGTCTCTTTGTTAAAATGAAGACAGCTTATCCCTTACACCCCTGAACTATTGTTTGCAACCATAGGCTGAAATAAATAACATAGCCAACACAATAACCAAAACAAGAATAATTATATCCAGTTGTAGCGCAGAAATAACTAATGTATAAATTAATCTATTATAGGCTAGTATAAATAATAAAACTAACACAAAGGTCTTAAAAATTAGCCATGTGACGTCATAAAAGTTAGGAATTATCCATCTTCATCCCTCATTTTTATAACGTCACATGGCTGATTTTTGAGACTTTTGAGTAAAGCTTATAAACATAGCTGCAAAACTTTCAACTCAATTATGACCTCATAAACTATAGAGAAGTTTTGCTCTACCCGAAAGTGCAACTCTTTATTTGATTAACAAGAATTACTTGTTTTCTAAAGAAATAGGCAGAAAATAATAATAAAACAGCAACTGTTTGCAACCTGACAAGAATGAAATTATTCAGAAAATATTCAACTAAACAATCCTATTATATAAAGTAGTAAGCTTATTAGTCTATAATAAGAGATATAAGTTTTCCGGAATTGTAATGTAGGGAGTAGATTTGAAATCTGCATCAAATTTTAAGGATTTTTTATAAAATTCGTTTTTTGTAAAATTCTTTATCTAAAAGCGGAAATACAAATTAAGTTAATTAATTTTGGCATCTGTGATTGGTGGATTTAAAAAATCTGCGCTCTGATTGGATGTCGTACATCATTCAACCAATTAGAGCGCAGGTAGTTTAAAATCCACCTATCCTATTGGTCAAAATTAATTAACTTAAAATCTATTTTCGCTTTTAGATAAAGAATTTTACAAAAAAACGAATTTTATAAAAAATCCTTAAAATTTGATGCAGATTTCAAATCTACTCCCTACATTAAAATTCCGGAAAACTTATATCTCTTAGTCTATAAGAAGGAACTAGCTAACCACTGAACCGATTTGATTATCAGTTACAGTTAAGGTTTTTAAAGGTTCGGGGAAGTCTCCATCCTCCCAAGAGAAATCGGCCCAAGAAAAAAAAGCCCACCCCCCAGGCTCCAGAAAAAAAAATTTATTTCCTTTTTAAAACTAAAATTCAAAGTAACGGGTCAACTTTCCCACCCCCTATTCCCTCAAGTGTCCCTAGATGCCTCTAAGGGCCTAGCCGCTGGTTTTTATAATAGTAACAGGATGCCTCTATCTCTATGAATCTTTTCTGAATGGCTGAACTGATATGGTTCTCTTGTATCTGTGAAGCTTTATTTATGATTTCCCCCCCCCCCCCAAAAAAAAAAGCTATAATTTCAGAGAACTAAAGTTTGAGATAATAGGTTAAAACGAGGGGTGTTTCTTTACAGTTCCCCTTAAGCTTCTTTAGAATTTACTAGGGATAAATACTTTCTACAGAGATGCTCCGCATTTAAAAAAAAAACAATAATAACAATAATTTGAAATAAAATTGTATATATTATAAGCCAAAGGGTGGAGGCATCTTTTTTCATTGCAATTCTAGTAAACAATGTACAATAAAAGTTCTAGGTCAATTCTCAAGCAAATAATTTTTTCTGAAACAAGGTCTAAATGGTACATTTTTGTGAAGGTTATGTGTACTACTACAAAATAAATCTACAAAATAACTTTTCAGTATTATAAAGGTTTTAGATAATTTAACTTCCAATAAGTCTGAAGAAAATATTTTTTTTTTATTAATTTCAAAGGCAGCTTATTTTACATGCAATAATCATTATCTACAAAATTACCCTTTATGTATACTAAGATAATTGGTGGAGAAGTTTGAACACTGATAGTTTGTACAAATCAATCAAGAATGAATAAAAGTCCCTTATTTCAGAATATTCAGAAACCCCTGAGAATATTATTGGACCAGGCCAAAGAAAATATTGATGTCATAGACTTCAGGAAAAATAGAAGGAATGAGGTAAAAAAGTTTTTTTTAGGGTTATCATATAACCTTGACACTAAAGCATCAGGAACAGGATGTCCTTTAAGATCTCGTAAACAGAGAAACCGACCATTCAACAAATTTCCAGAGTAATAATTTTTTGATAAAACAAGGATGACAACATCCATAAAAGCGAAGATCCGAAATGATATGACAGTGAACATTAACTCTTGTAGAGTGTCAGAACAATACAAAATATTGGTAGGGCAGGTCAACCCCGAGAAAAATATATTCTAATGCACACAATTGTATGAATTTCTAGATTTTTAGAATAATGATTAATAAATGATAATTTTATTTTTAGTATTACGAAGACCACATAAGAAACCCTCGTCAACCCCAGTCTGATCACTTAGAAGAAATTAGGGTAAGTTTGGAAGATTTTAATTCTAAAGATACCAAAAATAATAACCCCTGTTGCAGTATAAGTAGTAAGGAAGGGGTAATTTTGTGGCCCATAAACAGGCTCTGTTTATTATGTACATACGTGACAGAGGTTGATTCTTAAAAAAACTGTTTGAGGCTGGCTAAAATTTGTAAAAAATCCTCGAAAATCTCATAAAAAAATCTACAAAAAAATTAATAAAGTCATAAAACATTAACATTAGATTATGTTTAATTTTTGTAGATTTTTATTGCGATTTTGGAGGATTTTTCACAAAAGTTTTTTAGCAGGCCTCACTAATTTTAGTGAGACAGTGAGCCAAAAAGCTTTTTGAGAATCCATCTCAGGACTTTCATACAAGAGTTTTCTGTCTGTATTAATTAGAATGATGATTACAAAATTCAGCTTCTTAATATGACATAATTTTTATTTTTGACTGTTAAAATTTTAAATATATATTTAAAAAAAAAATTCTTTATCCCTATGCCATATCCTTGGCATATAATGTCTTTATAATATCGTGTGCTCTAATATTATATCCCAAATTTTGACATTTGATTGTCAGCTGCTTTAATAGGCTATTAAAAGATAATGAGAGAGACATAGAAAAAAAATTGCATTTACGCCATAATTCGTTCTTTTTTGATGGGTAGGATCTTAATAAGTTTTTCTTTTCCCTCACTTATGACTCAGTAGATTGATTATTTACTTAGATTTTCTGTAGACTATCTCTTAAGTTTAAAAACTATATTTTTAAGATTTAATTTACAACCTTTTTTACCCCCAAAATGGTTGAATTTCATGCAAAAGAATATGTGATTCACATTTTAATAATAGAGTTGCCTGTTTATTTATAAAACCTCTACTAAAAAAATAGAAGGGGTGTGTCCAGAAATAGCTTAAAACCAAATTGGGTCCTACATGTGTACTGCCTGTAAAGCACAACCTTTTCGGATCAGTGGTTAGCGAGATCTTAAGCGTCAGACAGACAGATGGACTTTTTATTATGGATATTTTTGTAAAATTTTTGTACATTTGTAAAAATAGGAATTTATAGGCCTTTTTACGGCCTAACCTGTGTGTAAATATGTGTATATGTGTGTGTGTGTTTGAGAGTGTGTATAAGCAGTAAAAGAAAAATGCCGCGTTTTTTTGTTGATGAAAATGCATACTTTTTATCAGGGCTCCGCAGCAGAGCATTTTTAAGTGTAGCTCTGTTGCCGCATGTTAATGAATAATGAATTCAGAAAATCACAACGTCTCAAAATTTCGTCGCTCGTATTACAGGAATTACTAAATATAAACCCAAATCTTCGTCTGTTGGAATTTTATTTTTAAGTTGGACGGATAATTGTTTCTAGCAGCCCATCTAGGATAATACATCTATTTGGTATTCTTTAAGCCTTAAGTAAAGGCAATTTTTTTAAACTACAGCCTTTAATATCTGCTGATTTTTTAAACGGCTCTAGATTTTGCTGTGTCATGATACAAAAAGGCGACTAAAATTGCAAACTCAGCTGTAGCTGCCGAGCCATACTCCTCGCTATTTCTCCTTCAAACAACAATTCAACATTCAAAATTTGCCAATTTTTAGATTAAACCGCAAAGAAAAATTTCTTCATGAGGCATTTTAAATCGTTTTTTTTTTCTTCGTAAAAAGTGTGTTCTTCAATTCTTAGGTTCATTTATATTTTTATGTCAGCAAATAAATGTTGATATGTCTTTTCGAAAGTCTATTTGGATGTCAAAAATCAGTAAACAAAAAAGGCCAAAAAGATGTGTCTTTATTCTAGTGATTAATATGTTAGACCATGCTTTTCAATGATTGTATATCATTCCTATTCATAAAAACAAAAATTTTATCATTTATTTTTCTATTCAATAAGAATTGTCTATATTACGATACATGCTTTTTTTTATTTTGGCCCAGAACCGGTTCTAATCCAGCTGATATTAATCGGTTACGAAGCCATACTGGAAATTAACATGCTTGATTCCAAGTTATTCATCCCAACATTGCTCCATACCTTTCTTATTAACCATGGAGGGAGGGGACATTGGGCTGGAAATTACTCAAACGTTTATAAAAAAAAACGTTTTTTGTAATTTTACTGAATTTAGTTCCAAACTAGTAGTATCCAAACGTTTCAACCAATAATTTTAATCTTCAGAAGTGTCAAACTTGTTTATCATCATTGAGAATATCAATTTATCATCCATTGTCTTATCCCTTCGGACCCCTGTACATTAACTCTTCTGCTTCTAATCCCATAAGCAATTTGTGGTATGAAAAAGTGCTAGAACTAGCCAAAAGAGTTTATTATTAATCTCTTTTTCGATGCATCAAATTTGAATAGCAAAGCTGCTTTATACATTCAAGCTTGCAACAAGATGGCTTATATTCCATTTATGCATTTTTAATGTGTAGAATGATAGGCAACCAACCATTTCATTGCATGACCATTTTTGGAAGTCCTATTTAATTATCTTTATTTATATTAATGTATCTCCCAGTGGGTTATTCCAGACTTCCTTAACCTTTTTGGATTGTTCCAAAATATCTTATCCTCCCAGTGAGGCTATAACCGCCTTTCTTTAACTGTTCCATTATATTGAAAGAGAGTGATCATCTTCTTTCACTATTTAAACTATTTCATTATATTTCTATAGAGTGGTCATCATTAGGGTGGGTTCATATCGGAATTAGACAAAGCGGGGATATGCAACAGATAAAATTAACCTTAAAAACATTTCTGACCGAAAAAGAATTTTAAAAAATTGAGTTTTAGAACACGACCACTTAAAAATATAATTCATTACTTATTAGTATGCAAAGACGACATTCAAAAAATTTTTTGAATAAGAACTATGGCTTCATGGTGCTCCCTGAAAAGGCCTTGAGGAGCTGAATCAGGAACTTTTGTCCGTTTCAAAATATCTCGTTCCTAGCCTTAGAAATCACTAAAAAACCAAAAAATTTAAGGTTTATTGAGAATTGTCCAATTTGTAGAGGTTTTTTAGATTTTCTCAGGCTAGGAACGAGATTTTTTGAAACGGACAAAAGTTCCTGACTCAGTTCCTCAAGGCATTTCCAGGGAGCACCATGAAGCCATAGTTCTGATTCAATAAATTTTTGACTCCCATTTACAAATAGCTATATAATTGAATGTCTGGTCGTCAGCGGTTTCAAGACTTAGGATAAATTTCAAATCATCCAGAGGTGTATTATATCTATATAAATTGAGTGCAGATCCCCGCTTTGGCCTCAGAAAAAAAATGTCCAAAATCAACCCACCCTAGTCATCATCGCCCAGCGAGGCTAGTACTACCTTCCTTCAACTTAAATTTAGACTATTCCATTATTCTTTTAGGAATGAGAGATAGATAATCTTCCCCCATCGGGGCTATTCCCACCTTCTTCAAAATTTTAAACTATTCCATTATATTTCTTAGGAGAGAGAGCGGTCATCTTCCCCTAGCGAGGCTATTCCCACCTTCCTCCCTTTCCCAGGAACAGAGCCACCATCCACCCCCTCTAGAAAACAGAAAAGTAAGATTTTTTTATAATTTTGTACAGTAATAAGTTTTTTTATTATGTTATATAAACCTTTAAGAAATGTTTGTTTTTACTACAAAAGTACTTAATGTAAGGATAATTATGTTCTTTATTGTAAAGTATCTATTTTTACTACTACTTATACAACAAAATTACAATGTACTTAATAATTTACATATATATCATCAAGTAAAATACAACATTTATATAAAATCTGATTAGTACTTAGTCAATAGCTTTAAAAACCTACTCTTTATAATTTCTCTTGAAAAGGGCAAATTTTGTATCTGAACAAAATAATTTTCATAAAAGTATATTTTAAAGCTGTACAGGTTTTTGAAATAAACTTAGTTGGTCATTATACAGTAAAAACACACTACCATAATAAAAAAAAATTATGATATTTGAATAACTTTTTGGTTAAAATGATTTTCTGGTCATTAAAAAGCAATAAAGGTTCTTTTAAGTCTAATAATGTATGAAGTATTCTCCATGTTTTATCCTATTTAAAGCGAAGCTTCCATATAATGAGGGTCTGCAGTACGTCCGTACGTCTTTTCGTCTTTCTACTTTTTTTGGTCAGTCCGTTGAGATCTATCTAACCTTTGAACTGATTGAGTTCTCCATTAAAGGGATGATTTTTAAAGGTCCTTGGTAGTTTTTTGCTATTTTAGTTTGAATTTAAAGATGATTTTTTTCTCCCCCAACCTCCCTATTTTACTGCTAGTTTTTACCAACCAATCAAATTTAATAAAAGGTTTTAACGTTTCTAATCCAACGAATGATAGAGCGTCTTTAAAAAGCAGGCCCCTTCCTCCCTAGGTATATATAGACATAAACACGTACACACAGACATCCTATTACTTTTGTATAAGAATTTCAAAATGTTATAGTAGGCTAATAGCTACTCCTTAATTGTATTATTGACATGCCACTAATGGTGTATGGAGTACTCCCCATGTTCAATCTTATTTTGGGATTCTGATAATCATTGAATGAGTTTAGATAGAGGAAATAGAACAATTATCAACTTTAACAGTGAGGTTTATTAAAAGATTATAGTAAAGCAGAGGGTATAATCAAACTATAACAGGGAGGGTATGGGATAGATTATAGTAAATAAAAGTGTATTATTTTGGGTTTTAGATAATCATTGAATGAGTTTAGATAGAGGAAATAGAACAATTATCAACTTTAACAGTGAGTATTGTGCATAGATTTTAGTCAAGCAGTGGGTAACTAACAAACTATAACAGTGAGGGTATGGGATAGATTACAGTAAAGTGAAGTGTGATAGTTTGAATTTTATATCATTAAATGAGTTGCGAGAGGATATGAACAACTAACTTTAGTAGTTATGGTAGTGAATAGATTATAGTAAATTAGAGTGGTATATTAATTGCAATCCAACTTTACATTTTTGGCAAATACTTTTAATAAAAATAGATGCTTCTTGGGGCATTGTAAAGAAGGGGAGGGGGGGTCGGTCAACAACTTTATCTTTTAGATTTATTAAAAAAAACAATAAATAAATTACTGAGGGTAATTTTGTCGAAGGGAGATCCCTCCCAAAAAAGAAAGACTTACTTAAAGACTTACTCCTTCTATTGTTTGCTGCTTTTCTACACTGTACTCAATTTAAGTTCCTAACTGTATAGTTCTTAAAGAACTCTCTGTTGCAATATTTAGTATTGTTAGAAAAGTAACTACTACATAACAAGAGTCTGTCCGTAGTGACGTTAGTATGTCAACAAAAGCCATGTTTTGGAGAGGTTGTGCGACTTTTGAAAGTATAAATATAACATACCAGAAAATCAGTTTTAATTTGTTTTGTTTTTATTAAGGTTTTTGTCTTTTATAGTAGCAAAGCATCTCTCTAATTGATAGCTACACTTCCTTCTGTACTGTCTGTCCTTCCTTCTGTCTGTAATGCAGCTTTTATAGTCAGTCCTCTTTCAAGAATAAAAGATCCTTCATTTCATTATACCAACTATATTTTTCTCTTTTCTCTTTTTTTTCTGTCTCTCTCTCTCTCTCTCTCTATCTATCTATCTCTCTCTCTCTCTCTCTCTCTCTCTCTCTCTCTCTCTCTCTCTCTCTCTCTCTCTCTCTCTCTCTCTCTCTCTCTCTCTCTCCCCTCTCTCTTTCACTCTCTCTTTCTCTCTTTTGTTTCTTCGCTGCTATTGAACTAAATCCTTCTTATTTGTTATTTGAACTAATGATAAAAACTAAAGCAAATTGCAAAATTGATCAACTTTAAAGATGATCTAATTTATAATAATAGTTCGCGGATTTTTGCCATTTAATGTCCTACCACAAACTTATTTTTATTGAACCTTTCTTAATTGTATTTTTGTATGTATTCATATATATGCGCCCCTAGCCTCTAGGGGCTCTGAGTCTGTATTCGAAGAGGCAGAGAGTTGCTAGAAAAAAATCGTAAACCATCCCAGGATTTTAATCTGAAATTAAAATGGCCTAAAACTATTACAGGAGTTATGTTAAGCTCACCTAAAAAAAGATAACTCAATCGGTTCAGTCGCTAATGAGATTCAGACAAAAATCCGTACTACTTTATACAAAAGGATTCTAGGGATCTTTGAGGATAAAACATTCGATGATATAATGATAAACAATATTACCCCTTTTATAGATAAATATAATTGGTGAAAAAATTTTTAATATTTAGACTATGCTATTTTGTCAGAAATCAATAGGGATAAATCAATGGCCGATAAAATGATATACATACATCCCCAATAATGATACACAAAATTACCCCTTCTGTAGTTTACACCTAGTGGTTGAAATTTTTTGACATCTTTTCAGAATTTAATAAAAGTCTCCAAAATTATTGAGCCTACATATAAGAAAGTGGTATAATAAAACTTTGGGGACTAGCGTAATAAAAGAACCCAATATCCCCTCGCTTCCTGATTTTAATAAAAAAAAATATAAAATGTATTCTAAGTCTTATTTTCAACTTAGGAAATGATTTGCTTAAATTTATTATTAAAACATTTCCTTTTTGGAGAATTATAAAGGGAGGGGAAAACAAGAAAAATAATTTTCATACAAGCATAATAAATAAATATAAAAGAATTTTAAATAATTTTAAAAGCGAAGCTTTTCTATAATTAGGGTCGGTCCGTACGTCCGAGACGGATAGCTTTTTTCTTAAATTTAGGCATGTTAGAATTGTCCTATCGATATCAAACTTTGCAGGGTGATTCCTGTAGGAGTTAGGTACGATTTAGAAAGCGTATCAACTCTATGATCATTACCAGAATATCCGTACGTCCATTTTAAATATGTTGATTTTTTACTTTTTTAACAAAAAAAATTTTATGTGATCTAATTATCCGATTGTTCTAATTTTTGGTAAACAAAGTACAATATTATAAGCAAAGCAATTTTATAATCAGATCCTAAAAATGTAAGTATGTCCATAAACATTATCAAGAAGTTTTTCAACAAATCCACTCACAATTTTGCTTTGACTCTTATTCATTTATATTCTGATTATTCCGTTTTTACACTATACAAGTGTTTAATGTCCGTTTGTCCTATCGTTTCAGAGCTTCGCTTTTATGGATGTTGTCATCCTTGTTTTTCTTTTATTTTAAGAAACATAAAACGTGTGTTTTTTTGTTTTAGTATATTTTTAGTTTTTTCTTTCTTTGAAGTTTTGTAATCCTGTCTACAAATTTTCAGGGATCTAAAGGGATAAGACAATGACAAAAAATCGATATACATATGATGATTTACAAGATTACCTATTCTTAAGATTATTTGAGTACACAAAAGAGACAACTTTGGGTACAAATTTTCATGATTTTAAAAGGATAAGACAATGACAATGACAAATAAAAAATTAAATTTGTTGCTTGAAATGTTTGTACACTTCTAGTTTTAATTATTGAATCAAAATAACAAAACAACAAATAAGACAACTTGGTTTTAAAACTTTGGGTACCTCTCGTACTTAACAATATCCCCCACCTCCCTGACAAGTTCTAGGCTAAATACTTCTTAGTAAATTTACAAATTATTACGGTGGCTTCTATATAACTAGCATCTTTCCATCTGTCCGCACTGGATTATGAAGTACACTGGTACCCAAAGTTTTAAAACTCAGTTATCTTAATTTGGTAGCTGGAAAACTTTAGGCACCTTCATAGAATTTTATTGGTTTGTTTTCAACCAATAATTTTAATCTACAGAAGACATAAATGTATTCATCATAATATTTCAATTTATGGTCCATATTCTTATCCCTTGCTATCCCTGCTTATTTTAAGTAATTTTTAAAAATCCTCCAACTAAACAAACTAATAACATCACATTATTCACCCTTATAAAGAACCCAAAATCTACGACCCTTTCATCCCCCCCCCCCCCCCAACCCCTTGCTTCCGACCACCATTAAGCCTTAAACAACAACTTCCATTTATCCACAGCAGAAAAAAAACAAGGATAACATTGTGGACAACAACCATAGAAGCGAAGCTCAACTATAGAAAAAAACGAACATTTTCAAATATTTAGGGACAATGTCATAAGATATTATTAAATGTATGATGTTTTTTTTCATGTAAAAATCATACATATCAATTAAACAAATCATAGAGAAACTTCGCTAAAAACATTGTGCCAAATTATCCTAGGAATCAATAATTAAATGATAATGTTGATAAGGATTTTCTGGTTGTGTTTTTATAAGTATTATGTTAATTATTGCAGGAATTATCATTTAAGATATTCGCAAATTACGAAGCTATCCTTTACAGATGTACAAAGTCACATTATATGTAGAAAAGCTTTGCTTTAAAAAACAGCAACAACCCAATGATAAACCTAAGCAACCCACCACTCCCCTGCTTATCCCCTTTAATATCTCCCCCAAATTCTTTTCCTATTATTTCATCTTCCTGCCTTCCCCTTTATTTACATATCCTTAACTTCCCCATTTTGCTGTTGTTGATGGTTGTTGTGGCGGTTGCTGTGGGGTTAGTGGGGGGGGGATTAAGGTGCGGTAGTTGTTGGGGAGATGGTTAGGGATGGAGGGGGGGGGGAATTTGTTCCCCCAACCACCGCACTCTGGGAACCTCGCGACCTTGGGTTGTTGCGCGAGTTAGTGAGTGACATTAGCGGTGTACACATCAACAGCAGAAAAAACGCGCACGCACACTAAAATCCACCAGTTATATTGTGTTTAACACAAAAATAATCAAAGAACTTAAAATGATGTGGTCTACAGGAAAATAAATCATATTTGTGCTTTTTGTAAATACAAAAAATTGCCTCAAATGCAGAAAAGTTATTATTAATTTTAAGATAATTGACAGATGGACGAAATAAAATTAAATGTTTTGATTTGATTTGGTTTTATGGTGTGTGATTTTCGTGTGAAAATGGTCCAATTTTTGTAATTATGCGTGGAAATTGATTTTAATCGTTTAAAAATGGTGTATTGTTAAGTTTTTTATTATTTTTTAGGAAGCATAGCTTTTCTATGATACATTAATATGTGGTTAATATTTTGGGATTTAAAGATGGCCGCTTATTTTAATTTAAACGCAACCAAAAACATTTTAACAAAATAATTGATTGTGTGCTAAATACCTTTTTATCTATAATACAAAGTAGCTTGATGTCTGTCCGTACCTTAAGATCTCGGTAACCACTAACCGATTGGATTCTACTCTTCAGGGAATATACCTTCTGGTCCTGTGGTGGTTGTAGGCTATTTTCTTGGAGGGTGGGACACCCACAATCCACCCCAAAAATAAAAATATCCCCCCCCCCCTTTTTTTAGGTAGTTAATTCAAAATTAATGGTTGCAGCACCAGAAGTAATAATTTTTTTTAATTACCTCTTAGGGCAAAGCCCCTACAGGCTATGGGCGAAACCGCTAGTATCCTTATAAGAAGCTAAACAACTCTATAAACAGTGCCTTTCCCTCATTCTCTATATCTGCGAAATTGAAGCAGTTTTATAAATATTATTTTTGCTGTGCGTCATATGAACTTTATTATTCTTGTTTGATAAAAAAAATACATTTAATTCTATGCCATTAATGTATAATTTTAGTTTCAAATCAATTGTTACAATTTATTTCCAATAACTAATTGTTATTGTTCTACATTTATTTAGTATTAAACAACTGTTTATAAGAAAAATATATTTATTTGAATATTGACGTTATAAAAAGTAGCTATATAAAGCCGTCTATATTAAATGTATAACAGTTAACTGTTCTTTTAATCTTTGCTTATTTTTACTTTACTGAACTGAATACTGAAAACATATTTAGCTTGGTTTTATGGAAAGTAGTCTGCGGATACGAAAATAAAAAGTTAAAATTTTTGCTTTACAGGCCTTGGTCATCAAAAAAGCAGGAAGGGAGGGGTCATTGGACTGTAAATTATACTGGTACCTAAAGTTATGAAAATACGTTCTTTTTATCGTTGGCTTCAAATCTTTGGGTAATTTTTCGTTGAATCTTGATTGGTTGGTCCAAACTAATAGTGTATAAACTTTTAAACCAATAATTTGAATCTAAAGAAGGGTTAGGATTGCCGCTTATCATTGGGTATGTACTTCTGGATTTACTTGTTAGGAACATATTTCTTTGAAACAAAAATATATATAACAAATATTTTTTAGTAACGGATTAAAACCTGTTTTTATCCAGCGGAAATTAATCGTTTTTAAAAAACTTTGGCCCAACAATTTAAGTTTTGGTTTAGACCATAAAAATAATAAAATCCAAAGTTTTATTAAATCTTTTTTTAAAGGTAATATCTAACTTATTTCAAATTGTCCCTATTAAAATACCTCTTACATTTTAAGGAAAATTTGCTAGTCTATACTTTTAAACATCCGTTTATCTATATATGTATAACTATAATGTATATTTATGTTTGACCAGCAAAAAATTTGCAGATATGAAGACTGTAAGTCAAATATTTCCTAAATCTACAATGATGAAAATTACTCTAACTTCAAGTATTTTTCTATTACATAGGTTGACCTTTTTAGTAGTAAGTCTTATCTTTTAGAGATAGATACATCAAATTTAATTGATATATCTACACGCTACTATATAGTGCCATTTAATTTTTAGTGTTCTCGTGTGTTTTAAAGGGTTAGTTTTTTGATAATTTTTGGGGGGCCTAAAACAATATCATTTATGCAGATTTTAGTGGGGGGGGGGGGGGGGGGGTACAAAACCAACCAAAAGAGACACTGCCCCTTTAGTTTGGATGGCTGGATGACTAAATTGGCCGCCGTCCAAAATGGATCGCACAATCAGCACTATTTAGTTCAACACTATTTAAGTCAGTTTTCGCCATCCTTCTAATTATACAATCTCAGTTCAGTTTTAGTCTGAGCCAGCCTTGAACTTTTCTGTTATTAGTAGGATTTAATATATTTAAAACCACTTTGTCTCACCAATATATATATCTAATGGTTTGTTCTAGAAAAAAAGAAAAGACAAAGAAAATTATTATTGTTTTAATATTTATTGAAAATATACGTATTTTGTTGTTTTTGAAGGTTATTTCATTTTAAAATCATATTTCTAGCATTTCCACTGAATACATGTGTATAGCATGCCTTTTTCGACTAAAATTAAGCAATATAATTTACCT